>NC_140031.1:72342592-72942592 GCF_963513975.1 Fringilla coelebs | reverse complement strand
GCTCTGATTCTGAGAGTTCCCTAACATCATAACTTGAGCTTGAGCAACATCTGCTGGCGCTATTGGGTAATTTCCCATAGGGCTCATTCCTCCATTCCCATTTCTCATAGGGCATTCATTTTTCCAATGCCCTTTTTGCCGACAGAACGCACACTGATTTGAGCTAAACCCTCCTTGAGTAAAACCATTACCAAACCCTCCTCTATTCATTCCTGTATTCAGAAAGAATCCTCTACCCCTACCGAAACCGCCCCGTCCACGTCCTCTTCCTCCCCTTCCTCTGCCCCGTTGTCCTCCTCCCGGTTGCTGCATCACTGCCAAGATACTGGCCTGTTGCCGCCTTGCAGTCTCCTTTTCCCTATTATTGTATACTTTCCAGGCTACCTCCAACTTCTTATCTAATCTCCTAGTATCATCCCCTTCCAACTTTTGCAGCTTCTTCCGGATATCATCCTGTGATTGACCCATAAACAGAAGAGCTAATTGTAATTGCCCCGCTTCATCCTCAACATCCAAATTAGTAAAACGCTGCGCAGTCTCCTTCAGCTTCTCTAAAAACGTCGATGGAAATTCACTCTTTTCCTGCCTAACTGAATACAACTTAGACCAGTTCAGAGTTTTGGGCATCCCAGTTTTGACCCCTTCCAATATCAAATCCTGATATTTTCTTAAAGCCCCATACCCTCCTGTGCTCTTCGGATCCCATTCAGGATCATCACTAGGCACCAATTCATCTACCATTCCAGTAGCCAGATGCAATCTTATTTCTTCCCTTGCTCTTTCCCTGGCTGCACGCAAAACCATCTCCTTTTCTGTTGAATCCATTATCGTATCTAATAATACTTGCAAATCATTCCAATCTGGATTCTGAGTCTTAATCACCATCTTCACCACCCGTGCCACCCGTTCCGGGTTCTCCCTATAACTTCCAGCCGACTGTTTCCAAATTGCCAAGTCTCCCGGAGAAAAGGGAACCTTTATGTACACCTTCTCCCCTTGGGGTCCCATAGCCTCCCTGAGAGGGGCTATCATAGGGGGTTCCTCCAGATTTTTCCTTCCCTGCCTAGTGCGAGCGGCTATTGGGGTTCTCTGTAAATTGCAAGAGGTATTCGGGGAGGGAGTCTGAGGACGGAGAGTGACCAAAGTCTGGGAGATGTTGGGCTTCCCCATGGATCCCGTCATCTCTCCCTCATCGTCCCCATCCTCCTTGTCCGAATCCCTTTCATCCTTCTCCCATATAAGCGGAGGGGCAGAAGGCGGGGGACGGGCAATGAACAAAGACAAATCCTCCTCTTGACCAGAACTTTTCCCCGTGCATTTCGTACACACATCTCTTTTCTTACACCCAGCACATTCATTCTCCTCTCCCTTACATTCAATACACTCATTCCCAGCCTCCAACACAAGAATACCACACTCATTCTGTTTTCTTTCCCAAGTAATAAAACAAGTCCAGATAGGGTACCTCATCCCATTTCTCATTATCTTTCAGATGCTGCATCAGGGGAGTTATAATTTCTGTATTCGTAGTACTGTTTAGGGCCCAAGCTGGCCCCCCTTTGGCTGCATATTGCGGCCACCAATGATTACAATAATCAATCATCCTGTTTTTACTCAGTTCCTGATAAAACCCTGCACTCCCCCACCTACTTATTAAGCAACCCAACGGGGTATTTCCTGGTATTTTCTCATTAGATCGAACCAACGCTTTAAAGGTTTTAAACGACATCATGTCACAAGCAAATCAAAACAGAAAGTTGTACTGAGCAAAGACTGTCAGAAAAGAGAGGAGAGGATAGACCAACAGACCCAATCTTGCCACTACCCGTCGCCGTGAGGGGCAAGTGCCGGTCCAGCGAGGCTTTTGCCGCGTCTTACAGCCGGCGCCTAGGCTTCCCACCAAGACGTCTCTAGCCCAACCCTGCGAGGATTCGTACCTCGTCTCATGAGCAGGCTCCCAATACCAAAGAATAAAGCACCTTCGGGCTTACCTCCTCACAGTCGTCCGACAGGCGCAGGGGTCGGGCACGAACCGATGACTCCCCGAGAATCACTCGGTGCTGGCGTGGAGTGGATCAGGACATGAACCGCCCCAGCCACCCTCGGACTCCTGCCGCGGTCGCCAGAAAACTGCTGCCCGAGCCCATATAGCGAAACACAAAACAAAGGAGTTGTTTTATGCGGTGCTTTATTGAGGGCCCTGGGGACCTGAGGACTCGCGTCCAAAGTCAGAGCCCCCGAGCAGACAGAACTACAGGGTTTATATCTTTCAACAGAAAGATTATTTCATCCTTTGATCTTTTGTTTCACTAGCTCTACATGACATCCCTAAGCTACTTTTGATTAACGGTTACCTTGAATCTTCAACAGAACATTCTTTAGATAAACATTTTCTACCTCCCCAGCATGTTTTACTGATTTCTTGCAACACAAGTTACTAATTCACATACAGAGTGCCAAAAGGCCTACTTAAGTTACGATCCTTAGCATAACTACTCCTAATACACAATATTCTCTCTAAAACTTAAAATCTACTGCAACACTGTGTCTCCATCCTGCTGTTTCACATCCTCTGATAACGGTTTAGTATTCTCCTGAAATTTAACATGGTGTTCTCTAATTGTCCTCTAGTGCTCTGGTTTGTGTCACGGTTATCTTATCACTTGGACAGGTGGGTCAGTGGATGGCCTTACACTGGTTTTAGGTACACAAAAGACTTTTTTATCCTTAGGTTTTGCTAAGGTCTAGAACACAATACATTGATCACACGATTGTCTCCATAAGTGATACATAGATATTATATTCATTACACTACTTTTTCTATGAGCAACACAGTGCACACTTAAGCTGATAGATTCTATTATATTACAAAGCAGCTAAAAAAAGTTATAACTGATGCTATTTCTAAACACTTATAGTCACTAACAACTTGCATAAGCTAATACATAAAGGCCTAAGCCAATATTATCGGGTCATTTGTCACACAGCTGTTCATCCCAGAGCTGCTGGTTGTTTTGGAGGAGCTGTTGCTCACTGCAGAGGGCAGGCTGGAGATGGCAGGGAACGGTGCTAGTTCATAGCTCAGCTCCCAGCACCTTCAGCTTCAGCCATTGCAGTGAGGACTGAGGTCTCTCTGTCAGCACAGAGGAAGAAGAAGGCTGGGCTTCTTGGTGCCAGCTGGGACTGTCTGTGTTTCAAGCTCTCGTGGGGGCCCTTTGCACTGTGAGGGCTTTGACTTTATGGGGATATCTTCACAAAACTTCAGAAGTTTTGAACACTTGGAAGGATTCCGGCTCTTTGAAGAGCAGGCTTCAAAGTGCCAAGTGAGAGTCTGCCTTTCCAGCCATCTTTTACAGTCTTTGATAGAAGGAGAGTTACTTCCAAAGGCAATGATGCACAGAGGCCAGTATTGACCCGGTATTCCCTTTGCTTCCCAGATATCCACCTGATCTGCCTTGCCAGGAGGGCTGCCCTGCATGGGAAGAAGGATCAGAGGGAGAGCCTGTGACCATTGGGCAGGTGGAATCCCTTTGTCTATACACAGATTCATAGATTTCGATAGTTCTATTTTTATATCCATAAAGTTACGCTGATAGATTTATAGAGGGGTGTCTATATGTGCATATATATACATCTATATATTTAAATCTATATCTATCATGATAGATTGGATATAATGATATTTGTATGGAGGTAGTTACATTTATAGATTTTGAGATTTACATTTTTATATTTCTAGAGTAGCATTTAGATGCCTACACTTAGACATCAACATGTGGATACCTACATTTACATGCCTACATTTCAATGCCTACATTTAAACGTCTACATTTAGATGCCTAAATTTATATGCCTACATTTACATTCCTACATTTAGATGCCTACATTTACATCCTTAGATATCAATCTAGAAATGGCATGGTTATTTCGTTAGGGGTATATGGAAGTTTAGATGCAGAGATTGAGCTGTGTAGGCCTAGGCTGCATTTTTACCTCTTTCCCCCCTCAGCTGCCTTTCTCACCTCTTGCTTTTCCCCCTGTGCCCCCTGGGTCCCCTCTCCCTGTGCTGGCTCCGAGCTGGCGGTCGGGCCGGGCAGAGCAGCACTTCCAGCCCCGGCTGTCCCTGGAGCGCTGGGAGCTGCCGCTGGCCCCAGGCACTGTGCCCTGAGGAGCTGCTGGAGGACGGTGAGACTGAGGGGGCTGAGGGGGCTGAGGGGGCTGAGGGGGCGGTGGCGCTCAAGGGACAGGGACCCTGAGCTGCTGCTGGGGCTGAGGGCTGTGGGGCAGCCGAGGCCGATGGTGGCACCGAGGTGACAGGGAAGTGGCACAGGCCGAGGGGCTGGCGGGTCTCGGGGGACAGGATGGGTCACAAGGGACTGAGGGGGGTGAGAGGACTGTGAGGGGCTGAAGAAACTGAAGGGGGCTGGGGGTTCAGCGAGAGCATGGCGGGGCTGAGGGGATGGAGGGGCCAGCAGGGAGCACAGAGGGCTCCGGGACTGCAGCTCTGCCAGGCCTTGGAACCAATTCCAGAGCCTCCACTTTTGATACAGCTGCACGGAAGACCTTGAGGACAGCTGGAGACTGATGGGAGCCAGCAGGGAGAGGCTGAAGGCCAGCAGCAAGAGCAGTGAGCGGGGACCTGCTGCTGCCAGCCTGGAGAGAGCCCGGCTGAGGCCACAGGCCCGGGCAGGCAGGGTGGGGCTGAGGGCGGCGTGGGCTGTGGCCGTGGGCACTGCCCGGCGGGGCAGGAGCGGGCCCTGCCCGTGCTGGGGCTGCTCAGCGCAGCTGCCCCGGCCGGCACAGGGGCTGTCCTTGGGCAAGGCAGCTGTGCCGGCCGGGCCGGGAGCTGTGCCGGCTGTGCCGGGCTGCCGAGGCTGCGGGACGCTCCCGCCGCGGCTGCGCTCACCACAGCCTGGCCCGCTCGGCTGCTTTTTCTTTCTGACCCTCCTGGGGAGGCTCTGAGATTTCCTCTTTCCTGAAGGAAATGCAGCTGCTGCCAAAGGAAACGTTCCCATACTCACTCAGTGCTCCCTTTGTTTGCCAGATGTCCCATTTGCTGTCCCTGTCCAGGAGAGCTGCTCTGCCCGGGAGGAGGAGACGGAGGGAGAGGCTTTGAAGATGGGGCAGCTGGGATCCCTTTGCTTGGAGCTCTGTTTAAACATACACGGACTTGCGTGTGAACTGGGATTATGAGATGGATATGCACATATGTAGCCGGCTATTTGTACAGGCATATTTCTATACAGAGATTGTTATATTTATGATAGTAGTAGATATATATTTTTATGTATAGATACCTGCATACATGCAGGTTTGCAGTTACATACTTGTGTGTATATGTATGTAGTTCTTTATGTATGTTGTAATATCTGTGTTTAGATTTCCATATGTATACACTTGTGTAGATATTTATTTGTATTGATGGAGTTTTCTGTATATGTCTTTTTAAATACGTATATTCATCTTTGTTTTGGTATATATGCATTTTTATCTATTTTTTGATGTATATTGATCTATTTCTATATAAGTTCTATTACATTTCCATATATATATATATCCGGATTTATAGCTGTATATTGTATTGATGCAGTTGTACCGATGTTTAGATTGGTAGTGCTGTTTGTCTATTTCTAAATTGGCTTGTTTTATGTATCACTTTCTTGAATGTAACAGTTTACCTTTAATCTATATTCACATCTGTATATTATGGTGGTAATTTATGTATTCAGTTCTATTTAAATGTGTATGGAGTTGTATAGGGGTGTAATTCTATTTATTGAGTTCTTGGTATTAGAGAGAGATACTGATATTTTTGTATTTATATATGGGCTGTACACTTGTCGTAATATGCAATAAATTAAGTTGTTAATTTTCCCGTGATCTCTGTGTATAGTGAGTGTGTGTAGAGGTTTGCAAAAAATTCGTTTTTTGTTAAAGGAAGTCGATATTTGTATGTTTTTAAATAGTGTGGTTTCACAAGGAAATAAATTACTTTTTTAACTTTAACTGGGACCTGTATAGTTCTACGTTGTCAGTGCTGCTGTAGCAATTTGTAAGAAATGCCATTTGTCAGCTCACATGGATGTGTTGTAATTTGTGCTACCCAAAGCCATGAGCAGATGGAAATGCTGGAGGATTTTGGCCATGAACATCTCCAGCCATGCCCATCACATGCCCCACCTGCACTCAGACTGGGCAAGGGAAGCGCAGATTTGGGAAGGTAGCAGAGCCACACCTTGGCTCAGAACTCGCTGCAAAGGCCTGCTGGCTTAGAAGAAGATCAAGGATACATTTTATATATTCTGTTTATTTACAGTACATATATTAAAATATATATTATGTAGTATATTGTGGAAATCCTCAAAATCAGAGGGTTTTGGGAAAGCTGCTCCTCAGTGAAGAGGATTTCTAGCCTAGAGGAATATAAAAATAAAAAGAAGACCATGGCCAGTGCCATTGCTGGAGGCGCAGGCTGTCAAAAGGAGGAATGGATCGTCCCCTTGGCCTTGGTCTGTAGCTGATACCCTGGGAAGTAATAAGTAGCAACTCAAGGGGCTCCTGGGCAAGGAGATGGGAAACCATCTCTCTAAACCAGAATGGGATGTCTTTAACGGCTTGAGACAATTTTACAGGATAAAGAACGTTCAGACATCCCAAAACATGAAGTAAAAGACTTAGTATCTGGGTAAAAGCGAATACTCAAAATACAGTCTTGACGTCTGCTTTTACCCTTGATT
This sequence comes from Fringilla coelebs, assembly GCF_963513975.1. Classification (NCBI taxonomy): domain Eukaryota; kingdom Metazoa; phylum Chordata; class Aves; order Passeriformes; family Fringillidae; genus Fringilla; species Fringilla coelebs. The sequence continues at coordinate 72,935,855 of NC_140031.1, read as the reverse complement.
TCTGGGACCAAATAAACTGGAAAATTTCCAGACTGGTCTCTCTCTAAAAGGAAGAGACTTTGGTCAAAGAAATGCCTGCCTGTCTCCAGAGCTTTAATGGAGAGCTTTGAACAGAATGATTGTAACAGAGACTTTCTCGAACACCAGACAGAACACCTGGTTCTGGGACTTTAATGCCAAGTGGTGCTGGACCTTCGCCCTCCTCTGGGAGGATCCCAGGTTTTTTCGGGGTTCCTTCCCTGCTCCTGGCGTGTCCAGGGTTTCCCCAGGCAGTGTGGACAGCACCCCAAAGCTCGGGAAAGGGGAATCAGATCAGCTTCCAGCTTCACTCATGTTCTCTGTTTTTTCTGGGATTCCCTGTGTCCCTGGTGCTGCGACAGGCTGTCCTCCCATTCCTCCATGAAATCATCCACCCCCAAAATTCCCAGAAAAGCGTTTGGGATTTTTGTTGCATTCCGACAGTGTGGGGGGTCAGCGGTCATGTTCTGGGGAGGTTGGGAGTCAAACGGGTCCAGGAGATGAGACAGTTCATTTGGGGAAGCTTTACAAAACAGGGGCTGCTGTTTCTGTGCCCTGCTCCTCTCCCAAACAAGATGAGGCTGGATCTGCCCCCCATGGCAGCGTTCCTGGGGCTGCTGCACTGCAGAGCTGTAGGAGCTGCCCCTGACCCTGGCAAAAATGGACCCAAGTCTCAGGGTTTAAGAGGTGACATTTTGTTGAACTTCACTAGAGGGAGGACAGAAGGGCAACAATGGCTCAGCTGTTTAGTCACAAAAGAACTCTCAGATATGGGGCTCAGCATCATTGCATGGAGACAACTGAGGAATTTGTAGAATACTGTCCAAGGAAGAAAGAGGCATTCACAGCCACCTTTGAATGTTCCCAAATATTATCCTCCCTCATTCAATTTCATATTATTCCCCAAAAGAAGGTTACGGCCTTGATGGCAACACATCGACTGTGTCAGCTGAATGGACACATGGCAGGAAACTTAGGAAAAGGACTTCGGATCAAAGTCCCCATAAGTCTGTGCAGGAATCAACATCTGTGTCTCTCTAGAAGGGCTGGTTGAGACAAACTAATTTTAAAGATGCTAAGAAATGGACGGCATTTCCAAAGGGACACTTGAACCTAATTTTTCTCTAAAACCCATTGAAGTGCCTTGCCTCCAACACTTGTCTATGTGTTTTACAAAACTCTTGCAAAGATCCGAGTATTCCTTGGTTCACTGACAGGGTGAGGCCGTGGTCTCCAAGCTGTCCTGAGAGCTGCTTCAGCTGACACCTCAGAGCAGCCCACGTGCACTCCTTTATAACCCTCCAAAACAAGATCATTTGGGCATGGGGTTATCCAGACTTCTAAGCCTTTGACCACTTAGGCAAAGAGTTTGCATTGACAAGAAAGGTTGGAAAGAACACCCCTATACTAATCATAAAGAATTTCCATCTGCCACAATCTTTTCTTAAAATGTGCACAACTTCACAGTAGAGGTGGTGGGCTTCCACCCTCTACTGATAAATTTATTTCAGTGGACAAACTTAAGACTTGTAGAAAAGAATTCACCAGAAGACAGCCATACCAAATATGATACAAGCAACAATGAGGGAAAGAATTACCAATAGGGAGATTTCTTTATTGTTAACATATAATCCTATCATCTTGCAACCTCTTCAACTTACTAAATTTCTTTGAACTACTGGTATATTTTTAAGAAATAATCTACTGCTCAGTACTAACATAACCTACTGTTCAATACTAACTTAAATGATCCTAAAAACCTAATCTTCTAGTTGAAATAAAAATCCAGAATTTGCAGATTTCACGAGGCTGAAGCAGATGTCTGGTGCCAGGACTCCACTCACTGCTGGTCAAATTCAGAAATGCGGCTCTGAATATGGGCCAGCTTTTTGTGGAGGTACTGGCACCTGCTCTTCTTTTCAGTGTAGCTGGGGCTACCCTGTGGAGGAGAAAGCAAAAGACAATTAGGGCATGCAAGCACTTCTGCAGTGTCTACAGTCTGACATCCTTTGCTTTAAAAAAGCCTTGAGCCAGGCTCAGCAGTTACCACCGCCCCGCAGCTCTGGTGTCACACCTACCTGTTGTAACTGCTGATAATCTGCTAGGATTCGATGAAGCAGCGCCTTCAAGAAAAAAAAACATGAATATTTCACTGGCACTATAAAATGCAAACTTTGATAAAACATGAAATGTACACTCAGTCTGACTCTAGAGATTTTTCTCTGTCAGCCACCCCTTTTCTGGGAGGTTTGCAAAAACAAATCTCTCTCTCTCCCAACATCAACCAAGATCTGTAATTAAGCCTCTCAAAAAGCAACAGAAGGAGCCCTATGCTCCAAGACTCTGCCTGGGACACCTCTGACCTTCCTGTTTCTTCATATACAGCTCAAACAGGGGTTTTGGGCAGGAGCTGGCAAAAATCAGACCCAGCCCAAGCAGTGTCTGAGCATACATGCCAATTCCACAGGTTCCCTTTGTCTCACTGAGCGGCTCCAGGGAATCCAAAACACTGCTGTGATAAAGCACAATCTTCATGGTTTTATCCTTCTTTACCTGATAGGCTTCAGAGCCTGGAGTCAGAGACTTCCATTGCTCCTGAAACTGTCTGAACTTCTGTACAGTCTTGTCAATCTGAGAATGTAAATTCAGATATTCCTCATACTCTGCATTGAAGTCATCCTTGTAGCGCTGGCGTTGCTCCAAGGAGACAATGGCTACGTATTTTCTAATGGAAAAAATGAGACCATTTTTCTATGAGTGAACTCTGAGAGAACATTCCAGTACGTTTCTAGTCCACAAAAACACGTGTCATTTTACACCAAGCACAGGGTAGTGTCAAACACAGACACCCAAGCTTTGTGTCAGTTGCTCTGGGACTGACAGTTTCTACTTTCAAGCTCATGTGCTTCAAGAGAATGTAGTCAGGTAACTCTAGGAATCTGCCACATTTCTGTGGCGCAGATTTCTAGTGACTAATAGCTTACGTTGCAGAGGTTTTGTTCATTAGCAAGTGGAGCACATTTAGAAAAGATTTGCCCTCATTTTAAATGTCAAATGACAAACAAACAAAGCAGCTTCAGGAAGAGGAGATACATTGCTAAATTTTAATCACTTCCTGTGTAGGAAAAACTTAATTAAATTCCATTTCTTTGTGAAAATTCATCTGCAAAATACTTTTGTAAGGGAATGCATTTATGGAGTTGAGTGCACAGAGTTGGACTTTTGAGCTACATTCATGTCTAACAGCAAAGCAGAGTAAATGATAATATTTGATTCTTCTAGCAGGCAGCAGTTACACCACTGACCATGGAACTGAGGCATTTGTAATACAGCCACAAAAACTACACAAGTCTGAAACTACAACAAGAAATACCCAAACCACATCAGCTCCTAAAAGAGGCAAAACTCATTAATGCCTAACACCACTGATGGGAGTCAAAACCTTCTTCATTCCTTTCTCCCTCAAATCAATAGGTGTGAGGTATATCAATCTCATCATAAAAATCCAAGATGAAGTGGCAGTGAGAATAATAGGTGCCACTTCCCAACACTCTCACACTAATGCTTCTGCTCCTCTGGGCCTGAAGGTCTGGTTCTTTTTGGGTGACAAAAACTCCCTCAACATGGGAATAAATCCTTCAAACCCTCCTGAGATTAATATTTACAAGCAGTAAATTTTCCACAAGGTAAATTCAGCATAAGGACTGAAAACAGCTTGTGCCAAGGATGCATCCCAGGCCAGATACATTTGACTAGTCTGCAGGTTAATTTTGAAAAGCAAACTACAGAGTCCTTGAAACATTTTGTGAGCCAGGGCCCTCCGCGCCTGCTCCAAAGGCCGCAGCTGCCCCGGAGCCCCAGAGCTGCAGGAGGCCTGGCTGCCCGTGCCAACAGCACTGCTCTGACACAGGCTGGAGCAATTCCCAGTGCTTCACCACACACACACACACACACTTCTCCCTCCTGCACTGCAAATACGCTGGGGGGATGCAGCCCCACTGCTGCAGCTGAGCCTGCGCAGCTGCACTGCAGGAAGGGAGGGCCCGGCCGGCCTGACCCCCTCGGTGCTCATCTCTGCTCTGAGCCTGGGAGGCCCAACCAAACCTGCTCAAACTCATCCTTTCAGCGCAGGAAAGAGCTCGACACTGCACCCCACGGAGAGTGGCAAGGGTTAATTGCTGTTTTACTCACCTCAGGTAGTCTGGTTGGTTGCTTGTTGCAGAGCATGTGGCGGCAATGGAAGTATCTTTTCTTGTTCCTGCAGAGAAGCAGAATTTTGACACTCTTCATCAGGAGATCTTTAAAAAGCCAAAAGATCCCCATTGGACAGTCTTGAAAAAGTCCTTCAGAGTGGTCTTCTCACAGTAAATTACTCAGATGAAGCAACAACATTCAATAATAGGGCACATACAACCTTCTCCACAGTATGCAGGACTAGAAAGAGGGAATGGCCACTTTATTCTACAGGTTGTGCATTCCCACAGTGCTAGCCCCAGCTCAGCTTTTCTTAGTTGAAGGCATGAGGTGGTATCTGCACAGCCATTCAAGTCATACAGAAAAAGGTGCAGCTTTACAAAAGACAACAGCTTGAGAGAGATCAAAATCAAGGTTCTAACAAGAAACAAAGAAGAAAGCTGAAGTTCTTCTCATGCCATGTTTTTATCCCTGCTTCCCTGCCAATTCCAGAGTTTCCTGCACTCTAGTCAGCAGGAAAGCCAATTCCATTCCATAGGGCTTACTGGCACTAAGGCTCCAATATTCTACAGCCAAAACCGAATGCTCCTCACTAACGTGGCAAGATAGAGTTGGAAACAGCTCTGCACTTGTGAGTTGCCCTTTGCCTCTTGGCAAAGGCATTTGGGAAGCATTGCACACATAACCTCAAAGCCCTCTTTCCAAAGAGATGTTGAAGAATTACAATGATAGTAAAAAGAGTTGCCATAAGGAAAAGTCAACTGAAACAGGAAGGAGCAATCAAGATCATGGTAATCCCTCTCTGCTTTCCATTTCAGGTTTTATGCCAAGCATAAAAAACCCACATAATCCTTTACACTCCTTATGAGCTTTCATTTGCCTTGTTTACACAAAGTAATCTTCTTATAACTCAACCATTCATGACAATCTTTAGGCTATCTGAGCTTTAATTCTTGAGGAAAGAGCTCTCGTGTGATGTTCCACTTGCTTTTGTTGATTTTAGTGTTAAAATTATTACATGGTATAGCAGAAGTACAAAAAGAAGTGCAAAAGTGGTAATAAAACTGGACAGAAATATCAGTAGTCACAGTATGTTTTACACAACTTGGAAGAACAGCTTTGCTGTGAGCATTTCATTTCCATAAGTGCATTTGCTCTCATGGCACTGTCCACATGAAAGTTTCAGCCTAAGCCCCAACTTGAAACACAGAACAGATTTTTCCTTCACCAGTTGAGCAGAATTTGGTAACTGGCTCCTCAAGAAAGCTGCTCATGTGTTTAGAGATTCAAGCAGAAATCCTTCCAAAGACATCCCAAGGTTTGCAGCTCCAGAAGAAATGTGGAAAGACCATCTCAAAGCACCTGTCCCTACAAGCACAGCACCACTTGCAAGAGGCATCTGCACATTCCAAACCTGCCTCCAGACTAAACCCGGCTTGTAATTTGCAAGATCAACCTCCAAAAGAGACAACCCACAGATTTAACAAAGCAACTGAACTCTGCCCTGCTGGGTGTGTCCCTGTCATCAGAAATCGAGCACTCTTTATGCATTCCTGTTTAGCTTTTCAGTGCTGCTTTCAGTCTGTGCCACTTCCACAGCTTTTGAAGAAAGGAATTCTGCAGCTAGGATGGAGAAGAACTCCCAGCCCAGTTCAAAGCAGAACTCCAGGAAACCACAGCCCAGGTTTTGTAGCTTTTGGAGTTTCCATGAAAATGTTGAGTTCAATGAACAACCACAGAATCACTGAGATTTGATCAACATGTTTCAGTAAACTTGTGTGCAAGAAATGTGTGACAGGTTTCTGCCTTCAGCCTGCAGTCTTGAAAATCTGCTGATGGAAAAAGTGGTGTCTCAGTCAACACTTGTCATTTTACAAGAAATCAGATGGGAAGAAAATAATCTATTCCCTGTGGCTTTCTCATGTCTGACTCTTCTTTTAACCAGCTTCTCCCAACACCAATCTATTTCACATTTCTCTGTTTTTGATTCGTTTTGCACTACTTAGAGGGAGAATTTCTCAAAATGAATGTAGAATTAGAGAAGGTTCCAGCAGCACAGGTTCTGGGCTTTGCTGTTTTTGTCTTTTAAAGCAAGAGCCACAATCTTAGGTAATGGCAGAAAAAAAAGTAGTTTTTGATTTTTCATGACCATGGAGCAGGCATAAGGGTAGAGCAGTCATGTAGAGCAGTGCCTTCATGTATCCAGTGCCCGCTTTCAAAGCTCCCTTTTCACAAGATGCAAGAGCACAATTAACTGTTTCAGAACACTGGCAAGAAGGATGTTCCCATAAGATAAGCCACCACAACAGGAATTTGAGACAAGCACAGATGGCATGAAGAAAAGCACGAAGCCTTGGCCTAACAGAGGTGAAAGTTTGGAATTAGGACACCAGACAAAAACTCCACTGTAGAGACTGTGGCTAAGGAAAATCACTGCTTGCATGGCTTCTAGCCCAAGATGTGGGGACAGCTGTGACCACCCTGTGGATACCCCAGTCTTGGACAGTATAAAGGTGGTCCCTCCAGAGAGACTTAGGACCCCCACCACAGAGAAGACCAAGGGTGAAGAAGGACTGGCTGGACAACAGAGAGTCCATGTGGTGATGATATCTCCCTACTTAATGTCTCTCTCTTCTCCTCAGCCTGCCTCTCTTGCCTTATTTCTTTCTATCTCCTTTGTTTGCATTTACTGTTCAATCACATTTTTACTACTGACTGTGGAAAAGGGTCGCACTTGCACCTTAATTTGGGCAGAAGCTTCTGTTAATAACCAAATCTGTACGCCACAGTTATCCAGAGAGGAGTCAGGAAAAGCAGCACATTATTACCTTCATCGAATTCCAAGCGATGCAACTGCTTCAGCCTCCCCAATTCATCTTTCTTCCCATTTGAATTTGGGATCTCCTCCTGCTCCCTGGCAGGCACTGGGATGCTTGATCTCTGAAATTTCTCTGTTGGCTGCACCACGTGGGTGCAGGGGGAAATGGAGCTGACACCTGGAGACGTTTCCAAAGGGAAAAGAGATGTGGAAGGCAGAAGGAAGGAAGAAAAGTGGCCACCAGCTGCTGGCTGGACATGATCGGGCTGGTGGCCAATTCTCCTCTTCTTGCTCATCACAGGACTGGTAAAGTCAGAAGCCAGAGGCCGTTTCTGCATCAATAACAAAAGAATTTGATCATTAACCTATGATCAAGGTCAGCTTTGGCTCCTATTCTGAAAAAGCACCATTTCTGAACTGGCAAGGGCGGAAAACACATCTTTCTAAATGAAAAAGAGCATTCAAACCAGGAAGCACTGCAGGTAAATACAGGCTCTATCTCATTCCTACTTTCTCAGTGTGGGCCTTAGGAAGTCCTACTTCAAGTCTGCAGCTAAAATGCTTTGGGAGAAAGACACTCGCTTCAGGAGCCCCATCAAAGGCTTCCCCAAAAGGGAAAGGGCTGCACATTCCCATCACAGCTTTTACACCAGCAGCAAGTCTGCTACGATTTACCCTACAGTCCAGAATGTTAAAAATGCACAAGATACCTGAGAAGGTTTTGCTGGAGCATCTCTCTCAGAAGGCCCTGGAGATGTCACTTGGCTGCTGCTGGGGAGGTTCTGAGATGGAACTGATTTTCTGTAGGGATGGTCAAATATTTCACATTACAAGGCCTAAATATCAACTGTCATAGTACTTTCCTTGCAGGGAAAACAGCCCTTCAGTGTCAGGACTCAAGGACAAAGCATGAAGCAGAGTTGAGGGAGCTTTAGGCAGGATATCAGGAAAACATCATGCCCCAGAGGGTGCTTGAGCACTGCAACAGGCTCCCCAGGCCAGCGGTCACTGCAGGAGGCTTCAAGAAGTCTTTGAACAACACTCTTGGGCACTTGGTGTGATTCTCGTGGTGGCCTCTGCAGGGCCAGGATCCTGGCAGGTCCTTCCTACCTCAGAATATTCTAACAATCTAGGCTTCATTTCCCAGGGATTTTTTTTCCCTTTCTCTGAAAGATTGAACTTACCCAGAAAGTATTAACTTCAAATTCTGTCTGTCTATTTCAGTGTAGCCAGGCCAGTCAGTCTGAAGGGTTTGAAACAGATGTTCCTTTAGACTGAAGGAATTATCCTTTGCATTCCATTTGGCTACCTACAGGCAGACATGTAGGGAAACAGATCTTTGTTATGGCTGCTGCATGCAAACTACAGAAATATGACTGGTCCTGAAGAGCTGCTATTTGTGAGCACCCAGGTTCAACTAATCAATGTCTTTTTGCACAGAGCTTGATTATTCCTCCATCACATTAGTGTTAAGCCATATGAATGTTTCACCAACTGGAAACAACCAAGTATCTCCATTCATATCTAGAAAAAGTTCCTGTGAAAACAACACTTAGTGTGGCAATGTGCTAGGAGAAGGGTTCAAGCCCAGAGTCCCTGTTCATGTGGCAGAACCCGGGTTCATTCCAGGAAAGTTCTGCCATGAGAAGGCTTGCACATGCTTTGCTGTGTTCCTTTAGAAAGAAATGAGGTTCATATCTTCCTCAAGACAAACACAAAGACTACTGAAAAAGGTAAAATGAGGTAGTAAAACCTCAAGACCACTGATATCAAAAGGTCTGGTTTAGACTTCATCACCTGACACCTGCTCAGAGTTCCACAGAAAAGCCCATTGGGAAAGTCTCCATCTATTTGAGCCCTGCAACACACGGAATAACTCATCTAACACACCACCACCATCTGTCACAACTTTGACTTTTCTTTTGTCCTGGAAAACATGATAAACTTTGATAATACGGGTCTGTGTCGATGCCTGTCCGCCCACAGCTGAAAAAGAAATGTAAAAGTGACAAAGATACCGAGAATCAGAGATTTCACCCCTTCGAAGCAGAACTCAGCTTGTGTTGGTAGAGAGGCAAGCGTGTGTGTACCAGATCTCAGCAAGCTCACACTCCCCATTTGACATTTATACAAAATTAACCCCCACTTCCTCTGATGTCCACAAAAGCCTGAGCAAGGCATTTCAGGGTGCAGGACTGCTCACACAGCCCTTTCAGAATGCAAACCAGGACCTTGAGGCAGTTTACATCTCACACAGCACATTGACTCCAGGGAAATCTCCTCAAACATTGCAATGGAACAGGAGAAAAATTTTTCATCCTTTACCTTCTAAGGAGCTGAGCTTTGAAAATTTATAATTAACTTCAAAACTAAATGGGCAATTCCAGCTGGGATGGCAGAACATGGCTCTCATTCACTTGTGAATGTCTTCAGGTAAGAAAGCCCTGACAGTGCCCTGGGCAAACCCAGCAACCAACTTCACAGGTTCAGGGAATGAGTTCTTAGAAGTCACTGTGGGATCAACTGAAACTGTATTAAATTTTCCTCCCTTGACTAGGTTCCAAGACACTCTTTTCCTAGCCAAAGAAGAAATGTTCCTACTTGATATATTAATGCATGCATCATTCAGCAAGAGCCGAGGGGAACAGGGAATATTGAAAAAGGAAGGAAAGAACCACTGCCTCTTTCAACATGTGTGCATCCTGTTGCTGGCTGTCATAAGGAAATACCAGTGGAATTCAGAGGAGCACTGGAGAAGTTACTGAACAAAAACAGTTCCAAGGAAGATGGTGATTTCATTCACATGGCAGCAAAGAAACCCCCTGCTCATAGTTTGGCTACCATCTTTATCATGGAGGATTTGCCTGGAACACCCTTCCCTGGAAGGCAATCCCCACAGATCCCAGAGAAGCCAAGTTCCATTGAGAGGCCACCAACTCTGTTCAAATGAAATACTGGCCTCTGCAGTTCCTGCACTGCACTGCTCTGGAACTTCTCCCGGGAAATTTTAAGGGCCATGACAAACCATTTCACACAATCAAGGAATCCTTGTGAAGTTACTCCATGAAGCAGTTAAACAGTGCACGGAAAAGAAAGAGAATGGAATAAGGCATGAGGAGCAACAACAAGACAAAGTGTTACTCATTGCCAGCCATTCTAGCAAAGCAACATTGCCCAAAAAGTTTTGAAGTTTTCTTTCTTTTTGTCACATGGACCTGCAGCTTGAGACCTCTGGATGAAGTTGATGAAAAAACTTAACAGGGAGTATTTCCTAACTTGCCTATTAGTATCTAATTTAAACAGTGCAGGAGCAAGTGACAATTAGTAACAAAAGAATGGTGTGGTGGAAACATTGCTGACACCAGCTCCACAATCTCACCTGCTGAAGGATCTTTCCAAGGGTGCCCTTGTCCTTTTGCATGACTCCATCTCTCTGCAAGCGAGCAAGTAACTCTGGCTTCTTGTAAGTCCTCAGAGCAAGTAAATGAATCACCCTGTCCCTGTAGGGTCGCCGATAAACAGCACTGCGAGGATTCTGTTCACTCTCTGCAGGCTTCATGGGCTTTGTTCTCTTGTCCACAGGGGCAGGACATGAAATGTTTGGCTTGGCTCTTCTCACATCTGCTTGTTTTTCCAAAGGAAAGGAAAAGAGAAAAAGTTTCAAATGGGAAGTTGGGAGAAGGCAAAAGACTTGATTTGAAATGATGATGGATATTCTTGCGGAGAGAGCTGCACTTGCGCATCCTTGCGGATCCCTTCCAACTCACATATTCTCTGATTCTGTGACCAAGCCCAGTCCCTAACTGGTACTGTATGGAGCAAGTTGCAAAGGCACCCTGTACCCTACACCAGCAACCAGACCTGTCTCACCTGAGTTTCTCTGTGCCAGCCCAAAGCAGATGTGGCACCAAGTTCCACAATTGACTCTCTAATGCCAGTCCTCAGACCCAGGTATTCAAGGTTAAATATTCCCTTAGGATCTATGTAAACCACCCATAAGAATCACACAAATCCTCATTCACATGTGAAACAGAATGCCCCCAAAGAGAAATTCAGAAGTTGAGCTTTGTCTCTCCAAAAAGCCACCATGATGCTGCCTTAAAATGCTCTGCACTAGGCTCAGGCAGAGCAAGAGCTGCACTTGCAGGGGCAGGGATGTCCCTGCAGGCAGGTGACTGCAGCCACAGCCAGGTGAGAGCCTGTTTTTCTCAGGGCAGCTGGCTGTGCCTGGCTCAACTCCCTGCTGCAGGCAGCACCACTGAGTGCCTGGAAGGGGAATGTGCACCTTGTGTCTGCCTGGAGCCAGGCTCCTTGGGGAAACAGCACTGAGAAAATATTTACAAGAAATGACAGCACCTAAGCACATTGAGCTTTGAGGGAAATGATGGAATCTGTGGGGAACATGACATCAATATCTTCCTTTCACTTTCCATGAAAAGAAACCAACGCAGTATTGTGGCAACACTCACTTATTAATGACCAAGACAAATAATTAAATCAAGGATGGTTTTCCATATTGACCTTTTGAAATTTGCTATGTGTCTTCCTCAAGGTCATTTTCTTTCAATTTCCCAATTAAATTTAATGGATAATGGCAGTGCCTATGTACTCCAAAACCCAAACTTTAACTACCAAGACTGTGAATTTAGGTGCATAAGGTGGTCCAAACCTTGACCTCCATGCTCCAAATTCCAACCCATCAAGCAGTATGGGAACAAGGAAGGACTGACTGGCCTTCTCCGGGCCAAACAAACCAGTGGCTGAACGCAGTGACAAGAGACTGCAAGGCTGACCTGAGGGCAAACCACCTCCAGCTGAGAGCTCTCCACACAAGAGAGCCCCTGTCCCATGAATGTGCTGCAAAAATGAATTACCAAGGTGAAAATCTTACAGACATATGAAAGGCAACCATACCTCCCAGTGGGTTATACAGTTTGACATCTTGCACGCTTCCATTGTGCGACGCCTCGCTGGCATTTGGCTAAAAGGAAAGAAAAATCTTCTGTAAAAATTTTAGCCTACTCTCCATCACTGCTGATTAACAAGGCCCTTCATTTTAAACAAGAGCTGCATTTGCAAAGGTTTGCTGTCGCATCACCAAAAAGGGCTGCTTTGACACAGTTCTCCCTCTGAAAGCAGCCGGCTACAAAAGCGCCCTGAGAGAGCGACCCTCACTCAGCCTCCAATGCAGCCAAGCCTTCAAGCAGCAAGTCACCCTTTCCCAACTGCTGGAATTTATAGGCACAAGGGAATTTTATATTCCCTTGAAATCAAGTGCCCGAGTACAGTTGACCTGGCCAATCAGCTAACAAAGCAGAGAGGCTCACAGAAAGATCTGAAAGTCGGAGCAGCACCTGACACTGGGATGTATTGGGCACCATGGAAGCACATCACGGAGTCAGCTCCAAGAAGAATTTCACCTGTACAATCTGAATTTCAACTCTCAACATGCATGAAAACCTTTTCTCTTTTCCTCAGCTCTAGATGCAATTTTTTGCATAGATGTAAAATGGAATTAGTTTATCCTAAGTTAGTCAGATACAACAAAATTTGGTTGCTTGGCTGATCTCATAATTTAGTACAGAATGTGTCACATTCCAGTGGAGGTTAAAAATCACTAAAATGTTAATCAGCCCAGGTACATTTTTTAACCAAAACAAATTCTGCCATGGAATTGTTTCCTTCTGAAGGCAAAATTGGCTGAGATAAAATCTTAAACGCTATGCAAAACAGACTGAAAATTGTGGCCTAATTCCCATGAGAAGGGAGACATCACTACCCGGTAGAAGATGGAATGTTACTTGATAGAAAGAATTCTGTAAGTTAGAACCAATGAAGATTCATTTCTTTGTTTACTGATAGTGTATCAGTAAATAGAAAACTTTTGAAATGGTGTGCGTGTGGCTGGAGTTCTCCACTCTGCATCACAGCCAGAACAAAGTAATGGCTACTCCTAATACTAAAAAATATTTTTAGGGAGTTTCCTTTATCCTGACATATTCGGTGAGTGTACTACAAACATGGAACCATGAGAAATCCATGCATTTTTGCCACAAGCCAAGTCCAGAGCATGAATTTCCTGAGTGTCAAAGCACACAGAATATGTGACTTTCACTGGCACCTCCTCCACGTCATCTTTGAACGCCACTTCTGACTGTGAGAGCAACCTCCCACTTCCACTGGCACCTCCTCAGTGTCATCCCTGAGAGCCACTTCCCTCAGAGACCCCCACTTCCACTGGCACCTCCTCCGTGCCATCCCTGTGAGTCGCTGTCCCCCGGGCAGTGCCTCAAAGGGGCCCCTGGAGCACCAGTGGGGCCCCAGCCCTGCCCAACAAGTCCCGCGGGGTCAGCAGCACCTGACACCAGCACCATGGCCAAGCCCCACCCGCTGCCGACCCGCAGAGCCCCACACCTGCCCCTCACCTGTTGGCCCTGGCACCTCTGGGTCGCCCTGACGGGCATGGCAGTGGCGCTGGGGGCCCTGCGGGACGCAGTGCGGATCGGGGCCCTGCGGAACTCACTGGATCCTGCCCAGGCCCGCAGCTCCGCCATCCCGCTCTGCCTCGGCTGCTTCCGCTCCCACACAGCCACTGATCCTGCTGAAAAACCTGCAAAATGGAAAACATTTCTTAGGAAAATGTGTTCCTGGATGTTTGGTCTTTGTGGCTTTCAAGACTCATCCACAAGAAGGGAGATGATTCCCATGAAACAAGAAGTAGCCAACAAGCTGGAAGCGATGGCCAGGCCTTGGAAAGGCAGGATACTTCTTGGCTGAATTGCCTTGATGAGGTGCAGGGCTTGACAGGCTTCAGTGAGCTCAGACACAGGGAAGGTTAGCAAGGCTTGGGAAGAAGGATGCACCACTGATGGTAGACACAAAGATTGCAGAATTTATGGGCACAGGGACATTTGGACAAACCCTAAAGAAAAGGAGCAAACTGATAAAGCCAACACAGCACGTGTGCTGAATCAGCTCTGGCACAGTAAAAGGCCATGCCAGCAGGGGCAGACCATGGCCACCCATTCAAGAAACCATTCACTAAGAAGAAGGGAGAGACTGAGCATGCAGACTATTGAGCATGAGAAGTGAGAGGATCATCACCCAACAGCAGACAGAATACTCGTTATGAAGAGAACCAGGGAACTTGCAGTCAATGAACGCTAATCCCTTTTTTTGCTCAAATGTAGAAATACTCAAACGCTCTGGGTTCTTGTGCTGCTGCCTTTGTGAATTTGTCCCTGAGCCCCCCTTTCTGCACAGAACTGTAAATAATTACCTCCACTCAGTGGGTGGATCGGCCTCTTGAACAACGGCTGCTGGAACCAACCAGGTTGGAGCAAGGCTCGCTGTGGCTCTGACACCTCCGCTCTCGCTGCAGCCACCGAAGGGTCTGAGCCGTCCTGCCCTGTGCCGGTGACAATGGCCACGTGTCCTTGGAAACGGGGAGTTCCATGTGCCACCTGGCCGAGATGTCACTGAGGAGTGGGACGTGACACAGTCGGGGCAGAGGGATTTCACAATGGGCACAGGTAGGGAATGCCCTGTCCTGTCCCATGACTGACTCTGCTCATTTCAAAGTGCAGAAAGAGGCACTCCACCAACCCCAGGTGCTGCATCTGCTGTTCAAACCAGCGCTGATGAAGTGTTTCTGCACAAAAGTGCTGCTCTTGGCTCTCTCTGAGGAAAAGGAGCAGCTTAACACCCCTAACCAGGGCAGCAAAGTGCGGCCCTGCCAGCACTGGGCCATCCTGTCGTGGGCCCGTCAGTCTGTGAGGCTTCCAGCACGTACACGGTCACTCAAATATCATCTCTTTGACACAACCCCCGACCTTTCCTCATCCCAGGCTCCTCAAAGCAAACAAGCCAGCAGCATGCCCAGGCCCCCAGGTGCTCTGCAGGAGGAGCTGACCTGGAAAGGCCATGGAGGACCATGAACACAATTACAGGCTGATAGTTGTGCTGACTGCAGGTGGACACTGAAATTACTGATGCATCTGGAAAAATACTTTATATGCAGTTTATGATCATTTGACTTCCATTTTCCCCATACCCACGCTTACTCCTGATTTCAGTCAGCTGGCACCAAAGAAACCACTGTCCAGTCATTACAGGGAGAGGAGAGGGAAAAAAACATATCATTGAAAATGGCTTGAATATTACCATTCGAAGCTCATTTCCCATGTCACAAAATCTTGTGCTTGTTTTCAAGACCATGTCCGTATCTGCCCAAGTCTGGTTTTCTGCCTTCCACAGTCACAAGGACAGTGTAGTTTGGGAAGAGAAAAGAAGGAAGCAATTTGTCAAACACCAGAGGCAATATCAGTAAAACAACTGTATCCCTTTTTGGGAATCATTGGCTTGTGATGGTTATGGGCCCTCAGTTACGGAGTTTTGGAAAAGCCTTTGTATGGACCATGAAAGGAATACAAGGAGGTAACACCCCAGGTTCCAAAAGGTCCAACAGCTTTTCCTTATCTTAAAAAGACATTTATGACAGCCCCTGCTCTGGAGCTGCAAGATTTGACTGAACCCTTTGCACTGTTCATACAGGAGTGCCTTTGTCTCGCACAGTAACTCCATATTTTTCTCAAAGACTGGGAATGCAGGAAAGAACCCTGTGGGAAAGAGCATATTTCTTAAAAGAACATCTAAACATTGTCTCTAGGGGTGACCAGTACTCCTCAGAGCAGGAGCTGCCACAGTCCTGATAGATAGGATAGGCATGAGAGTAAATGGGAAAAAATGTCATTTTATGTCCTGCACGTGGTTATGTCTGGTGTAGAGCAAAAAGGAGCTCACTGGTTTTCCTAAAGTAATAGGGGTACTACTGGAACAAAAGATGTGGTGCTAAAGACAGCAACTGCCTTGAACCCTTCCATGGTCCTCAATCTGCAAAGCTCACCACTTCAGGCAAGACAGAGCAGACAAAACTGCTAGAGAGGTGGCAGAACAAAGCGTCTTGGCAATTCTTTCCAAAGTTGTGAACCTTTCCAAATCAGACACAGAACACCATGATGAAAACAATCATTCAGCAAAATAATATATCTAATATATAAATATATATCTGATATATAAATATAAATATCTGATTTAGTCCTGAAGGGTGGAGGGTATCAACAAATCAACAAGTTAGAGTGCCTCAAGCAATAATGCCTCAAACTAGAGAAGACAAAGAAACCCATTGGGGTATTGAAGGTACAGCAGACAATTTGGAAAGGCAGCTACTTAGTGTTAGGCTGACAGGGACTGTGACAAGAGAAATGTAAAATCTGCTTACAGATCAATGCACAGTTTTGCAAAAGACTGCCCTTAGGGCTCCCAAAAAAGGGAAGCAGTGCAGGAGATTAATGCCAAAGACTTTTTTCTGAGCTAACAAGAAGTACATAAAAATATTTATTGGGTTTAGCGGACACATTTTCTGCATGGCCAGAGGCTTTTCCTTGTCACACCAAGCAAAGCTTTAGACATACCTCAAGTAATAGTAAAAGAAATACTACTAAGATTAGGGATTCCATTTGGAATGCCAGCAGATATTCTCATTTCATAGCTGAAACTAGAAAATTTATGCAAAGCACTCCCAGTTAAATGAGACCCAATTAGCCCATGGATCTCATTGCCCAGCAGCAAGGCTGTGAGGAAAAATCAGAGTCTAAAGTGAGAAATTAGTAAAATTTGCTAGGAAACCTCACTAAAGTGGCCAAAAGGGCTTCCCCTGCCACTACTGAGGATCAGAATGCCAGTGGCTTTTAAAGAGAAAGTCATCCCACATGAAATGCTTTATGGAAGACCTTAAAAAGTTCCTATCCCTTCTAGAGAAAGTCATGTGATAGGAAATGATAATTTAAGTCCCTTTTTACCATCTTTGTGAAAAGTGCTCTCATCTCTGCAGAAATTTCAGGTATGACCATCCCTGATGTCTTTGGATGCACAGGTACATCCTCATCAACCTGGGGAATGTGTCTTATGTCAGAAAGCATAGCAACAAGGCACTTAAAGAAAAGTGGAAAGGACCATTCAAGTGTTGCTAAGCACTTCTGCAGCAATAAAGGGGATGGGATCAGTACATAGATACACCTTCCCCCAAAAGAAGCCAGCCCCAACGCATGAGGAACTGGAGGGGAAAAGAGAGTCAGCTGAGAATCTGAAGCTTAGAGTTGTAAAAGCATGGAAAGATAACTTTTTTCTGATGTGTAGAATTAGTTAGAAGAAATGTCATAAAAGGAAAGATGAAATCATGAAGGGGTAACTATGAAAAATCCTCAGTCTCAGCCCACTCTCACCAGCAGCACTTTTGCACGCTCTGTCAACCAGCAGCAGCCACGGGCCAAGGGGAGGCTCCCAGCACAATTCACCCCATGCCCCACACGGCAGCGTTCCTGGGGCTGCTGCACTGCAGAGCTGTAGGAGCACCCCCTGACCCTGGCAAAAAAGGACCCAAGTCACAGGGTTTAAGAGGTGACATTTTGTTCAACTTCACTAGAGGGAGAACAGAAGGGCAACGATGGCTCAGCTGTTCCATCCCAAAACACTCCAAGAACTCTCAGGTACAGGGACTCAACATCATTGCATGGAGACAACTGGGGAATTTGTAGAATACTCTCCAATAAAGAAAGAGGCATTCACAGCCACCTTTGAGTGTTCCCAAATATTTTCCTCCCTCAGTCCATTTCATATTCTTCCCCAAAAGGAGGATACGGCTTTGCTGCCAACACTTCTACCATGTCAGCTGAATAAATAAATGGCAGGAAACTTAGGAAAAGCACTTGACTTCAAAGTCCCCATAGGTCTGTGCAGGAGTCAACATCTGTGTCTCTCTAGAAGGGCTGATTGAGACAAACTAATTTTAAAATATGCAAAGAAATGGACAGCATTTCCATAGGGACACTTGAACCCATTTTCTCTTTAAAACCCATTGAAGTGCCGTGCCTCCAACACTTGTCTATGTGTTTTACAAAACTCTTGCAAAGATCTGAGTATTCCTTGGTTCACTGACAGGGTGAGGCCGTGGTCTCCAAGCTGTCCTGAGAGCTGCTTCAGCTGACACCTCAGAGCAGCCCACGTGCACTCCTTTATAACCCTCCAAAACAAGATCATTTGGGCATGGGGTTATCCAAACTTCTAAGCCTTTGACCACTTAGGCAAAGAGTTTGCATTGACAAGAAAGGTTGGAAAGAACACCCCTATCCTAATCATAAAGAATTTCCATCTGCCACAATCTTTTCTTAAAATGTGCACAACTTCACAGTAGAGGTGGTGGGCTTCCACCCTCCACTGATAAATTTATTTCAGTGGACAAACTTAAGACTTGTAGAAAAGAATTCACCAGAAGACAGCCATACCAAATATGATACAAGCAACAATGAGGGAAAGAATTACCAATAGGGAGATTTCTTTATTGTTAACATATAATCCTATCATCTTGCAACCTCTTCAACTTACTAAATTTCTTTGAACTACTGCTATATTTTTAAGAAATAATCTACTGCTCAGTACTAACATAACCTACTGTTCAATACTAACTTAAATGATCCTAAAAACCTAATCTTCTAGTTGAAATAAAAAATCCAGAGTTTGCAGATTTCACTAGGCTGAAGCAGATGTCTGGTGCCAGGACTCCACTCACTGCTGGTCAAATTCAGAAATGCGGCTCTGAATATGGGCCAGCTTTTTGTGGAGGTACTGGCACCTGCTCTTCTTTTCAGTGTAGCTGGGGCTACCCTGTGGAGGAGAAAGCAAAAGACAATTAGGGCATGCAAGCACTTCTGCAGTGTCTACAGTCTGACATCCTTTGCTTTAAAAAAGCCTTGAGCCAGGCTCAGCAGTTACCACGGCCCCGCAGCTCTGGTGTCACACCTACCTGTTGTAACTGCTGATAATCTGCTAGGATTCGATGAAGCAGCGCCTTCAAGAAAAAAAAACATGAATATTTCACTGGCACTATAAAATGCAAACTTTGATAAAACATGAAATGTACACTCAGTCTTACTCTAGAGATTTTTCTCTGTCAGCCATCTCTTTTCTGGGAGGTTTGCAAAAACAAATCTCTCTCTCTCCCAGCATCAACCAAGATCTGTCATTAAGCCTCTCAAAAAGCAACAGAAGGAGCCCTATGCTCCAAGACTCTGCCTGGGACACCTCTGACCTTCCTGTTTCTTCATATACAGCTCAAACAGGGGTTTTGGGCAGGAGCTGGCAAAAATCAGACCCAGCCCAAGCAGTGTCTGAGCATACATGCCAATTCCACAGGTTCCCTTTGTCTCACTGAGCGGCTCCAGGGAATCCAAAAAACAAACACTGCTGTGATGAAGCACAATCTTCACGGTTTTATCCTTCTTTACCTGATAGGCTTCAGAGCCTGGAGTCAGAGACTTCCATTGCTCCTGAAACTGTCTGAACTTCTGTACAGTCTTGTCAATCTGAGAATGTAAATTCAGATATTCCTCATACTCTGCATTGAAGTCATCCTTGTAGCGCTGGCGTTGCTCCAAGGAGACAATGGCTACGTATTTTCTAATGGAAAAAATGAGACCATTTTTCTATGAGTGAACTCTGAGAGAACATTCCAGTATGTTTCTAGTCCAAAAAACACGTGTCATTTTACACCAAGCACAGGGTAGTGTCAAACACAGACACCCAAGCTTTGAGTCAGTTGCTCTGGGACTGACAGTTTCTACTTTCAAGCTCATGTGCTTCAAGAGAATGTAGTCAGGTAACTCTAGGAATCTGCCACATTTCTGTGGCGCAGATTGCTAGTGACTAATAGCTTACATTGCAGAGGTTTTGTTCATTAGCAAGTGGAGCACATTTAGAAAAGATTTGCCCTCATTTTAAATGTCAAATGACAAACAAACAAAGCAGCTTCAGGAAGAGGAGATACATTGCTAAATTTTATTCACTTCCTGTGTAGGAAAAACTTAATTAAGTTCCATTTCATTGGGAAAATTCATCTGCAAAATACTTTTGTAAGGGAATGCATTTATGGAGTTGAGTGCACAGAGTTGGACTTTTGAGCTACATTCATGTCTAACAGCAAAGCAGAGTAAATGATAATATTTGATTCTTCTAGCAGGCAGCAGTTACATCACTGACCATGGAACTGAGGCATTTGTAATACAGCCACAAAAACTACACAAGTCTGAAACTACAACAAGAAATACCCAAACCACATCAGCTCCTAAAAGAGGCAAAACTCATTAATGCCTAACACCACTGATGGGAGTCAAAACCTTCTTCATTCCTTTCTCCCTCAAATCAATAGGTGTGAGGTATATCAATCTCATCATAAAAATCCAAGACGAAGTGGCAGTGAGAATAATAGGTGCCACTTCCCAACACTCTCACACTAATGCTTCTGCTCCTCTGGGCCTGAAGGTCTGGTTCTTTTTGGGTGACAAAAACGCCCTTGACATGGGAATAAATCCTTCAAACCCTCCTGAGATTAATATTTACAAGCAGTAAATTTTCCACAGGGTAAATTCAGTATAAGGACTGAAAACAGCTTGTGCCAAGGATGCATCCCAGGCCAGATACATTTGACTAGTCTGCAGGTTAATTTTGAAAAGCAAACTACAGAGTCCTTGAAACATTTTGTGAGCCAGGGCCCTCCGCGCCTGCTCCAAAGGCCGCAGCTGCCCCGGAGCCCCAGAGCTGCAGGAGGCCTGGCTGCCCGTGCCAACAGCACTGCTCTGACACAGGCTGGGAGCAATTCCCAGTGCTTCACCACACACACACACACTTCTCCCTCCTGCACTGCAAATACGCTGGGGGGATGCAGCCCCACTGCTGCAGCTGAGCCTGCGCAGCTGCACTGCAGGAAGGGAGGGCCCGGCCGGCCTGACCCCCTCGGTGCTCATCTCTGCTCTTCCCCCACCTTGCCCTTCTCCTCCTTTATTCTTCCTGTCTTCCTACTTCACATTTACTATTAAATACCATCTGTATTATTGACTCAGAAATATGGTCTTTCTTGCACCTTAATTCAGGCAGAGGCTTCTCTTAACAATCAAATTTTACTCCATTGTTCTCCCCACTGGAGTTAGGAAAAGCAGCACATTAATACCTTCATTGAAATCCAAGGGACACTCCTGCTTCACCTTTCCCCCACTCTCTTCACATTTTTTCAATATGGAAGTTATCTGCACACGAGGGCTGGCATTCTAGAACTCTGAAATTTGTCTTTTTCTTGAACCTAAAGGGTGCAGGGGAAATGGAGCCCAGACTTGGAGACAGGTAGGAAGGAGAATGGGATGTCAAAGCCAGCACCCAGGAAGAAGAGTGGCCATCAGCTGCCGGCTGGATGTAACTGGGCTACTGCTCAATCCTCTGCTTCTTGCTCCTCACAGGACTGGTCAAGCCAGAAGCCCGAGGCCATTTCTGCAACAACGGCAAAATAATTCATTAATCTATGATCAGGATCAGCTTTTGCTCCCACTCTAAAATGTGGCATCTGTGAAGGTTGAAAACACATCCTGTTTAATTCAAACTAGTTCTGCTGCATTCCTACTTATTCCCATCTTAGGACTTAGCAAGTCCTTCTCCAAGTCTACTGCTAAAAGGCTTTGGGAAGTAGACACTCCCTTCAGCAGCTCCAGCAAAGCCTCCCCAAAATGGGGCTGCCCTGTAAGTTTTGTCTAGGTCTCAATTTCTGCCTGCACACACCGGGAAAAGACTCAGCTTTTGCTATCAAACACCCACATGATTTACTAACGAGGCACCAGCCTGTTTTAGAGTTTTATATGTAAAAATTAGATTAATGCTTCAGTATTACAACCCAGCAGTACAGGGGGTGATGGTTGGTTGTGAATTCTCATCAGGATGAGCACAGACAGCAGCCACATGTCAAGAAACTCTTGTTCATTTAGGTACAGATGTCATAAATCCCGCAGGCTACCCACGCTGCAGACTGAAAAGCTGCTGGCTAACAAGCCCTTCCATTTGTACAAGAGAGTTTCACAAGTGGTTGCCAACAAGCCCTTACTGTTGCTCAGTGGCCTTTATCCATCTCTCTGCTCCTGCCAAGGAGCTTCTCCAAGGTGCTGCCTCACGAGGCACAGCCTACAGCCACAAGCTCCCCACAAGCACAGCAAACCTCAGGGCCAAGGATGGAGCAGAACAGGACAGCCCTGCTGTGCCCAGGCAGAGTGAGGGAGGAGAGAAATTGAGGCAGAGGAGGGAGTGAGGGAATATCCCCATTCTGTAGATCCTGTGCTTTGTCCAGCCACGTGGATAGTGCAGAGCTGGGGTCAACAATGAGAGGGACAGAGGGACAGAGGCAGAAGAGAGCGAGAGGGCCCCATCTGCCCCAGCCTCGTGCAGCCTCCTTTGCACAGGAGATTTTTCATGCAGTGCTGTCACACGGGCAGAGCCAGCCCTTTGAGCCCTTCTCCAGGGAATGAGCTGAGAGTGGGGACTGAGCTCAAGTCTCCAGGCAGAGCAGAAAGTTGGCTAAGGACAGTGCTGCTCCACCCCTGCAGGATCCTCTCTTCTTGTCTCAACCTTCCTGTCACAGCACTCAGAATGTCTGAGGCAAAACATGCTTAGGCCTGGTCCTGCACATTCCCATCGCAGCTTGTACACAACCAGCAAGTCTGCTACAATTTACTCTACAGTCTAGAATGTTAAAAATGTACAAGAAACTGAGAAGGTTTTGCTGGAGCATCTCTCTCAGAAGGACCTGGAGATGTCACTTGGCTGCTGCTAGTTAGGTTCTGAGATGGAGTTGATTGTCTGTATGGGTGGTCCAATATTTCATGTTACAAGGCCTAAATATCACCTGTCATAGTTCTTTCCTTGCAGGGAAAACAGACCTTCAGTGTCAGGACTCAAGGACAAAGCATGAAGCAGAGTTGAGGGAGCTTTAGACAAGATATCAGGAAAACATTCATGCCCCAGAGGGTGCTTGAGCACTGCAACAGGCTCCCCAGGCCAGCGGTCACTGCTCCAAGAGCTCAAGAAGAGTTTGAACAACACTCTTGGGCACAGGGTGTGATTTCTGTGGTGTCCTGTGCAGGGCCAGGAGTTGGATTCCATCACCCTGATGGGCCTCTGCTGGGGCAGCATATTCTAAGAATCCAGGCTTCCTGTCCCAGGGCTTTCTTCTGAAAGGCTCTTTTCCTTCCCCAAAAGACTGAACTTACCGAGAAAGTATCAACCTCAAATTCTTTCTATCGATTTTACCCTTGCCAGGCCAGTCAGTCTGAAGGGTTTGAAACAGATATTCCTTCAGACTGAAGGAATTATCCTTTGCATTCACATTGGCTGCCTACAGGCAATCATTCAAGAAAACAAATGTTCATTACACTTATATGCAAACTACAGAAATCTAAATGGGCTACTTCAGCTGGATGGCAGACCATGGCTCTCATTATATTGAGAATGTCTTCAGGGTGAAAAAACCCTGCCACTGCCCTGGGCAAACCCAGCAACAAACTTCACAGGTTCAGGGAATGAGTTCTTAAAAGTCACTGTGAGATCAACTGGAACTGTATCTACATTGAATTTGAGTCCTTTCACTAGGCTCCAAAACATTTTCCTAGCTAAAGAAGAAATATTCCTATTTGATATAATAATGCTTGCATAATTCAGCAACAGCCTACGTCTATGGGGAATATTTAAAAAGGAAAGAAGGAGCTACTGCATCTTTGCATGGGTCTTCATCTTATGAAAGTCTATCAGAAAGAAACAGCAGTGGAACCTAACTCAAAGTAGAACTGGAAAGCCTCTAATTTGAACAGGTGAGGAAGTAGTAAAATTATGAGCAGCAGAACAGCAGGATGGAAGAATTGCTGGCACAGGCTCCACCTGCTGAAGGATCTTTCCAAGGGAATCCTTGTCCTTTGGCCTGACTCCATTACTCTGCAGCCGAGCAAACAACTCTGGCTCCTTGTAATCCCTCAGGGCAAGTAAATGAATCACCCTGTCCCTGTAGGGTCGGCCGCAAACAGCAGCGCAGCCGCTCCAGTCGATGTCTGCAAGTCTCACAGGCATCATCCTCTTCTTCTCAGGCACAGGCCCTGGATTGTGTTGGTGGGCTCCTCTGACCTCTGCTTTTTCTCCTAAAGTGAGGGAAAACCAGAAACAAACAGCTCAAATTGGAGGTCTGGAGAAGGCAAGGAAGTTGTTTCAAAATGATGAACCAAGATTGTTGAACCTCTATTGGTTTGGCATTTACAGATCTAAAAGGGTCCAAACAGTAAAGCATTAAAAAGAAACTGTCATTAAAAGTTGGTAAAGGAGAGATACTGGATGGGAAGTTTTCATCAAGAATTCTTTTAATCTATGGTGCTTTTATATGATTTCCCCAGTTTGAAAGCTCAAGCATTGCGCTATGTCAAGAATGACATGGACAGTTGGATTAAGCGCACTCTCAGCAAGTTTGCCAACACCAGAGGCCTGGGATGGCATCCAGAGGGACCAGGACAAGCTTGGGAACTGGGGCCCGGGGAACCTCATCCGATTCAACAAGGCCAGGTGCAAAGTGCTGCATCTTTGGGTTTGTGACATTGCCCTGGCACCAAGACAGTGGCTTGGGGATGAAGGTGGGGAGGACTTGGAGGTGCTCGTGGAGAAGAGGCTGGATATGACTTGAAAAACACACAGATATCCAGTAAAAAACGAAATGGAAGCATATCTAAAAGCGGTCCCTCAGTTTAATACACTTTGTATTTGGATTGTGTGACTCCTTTTCTGCCTGGGTCCTGCACTCTGCTCTCTCGGCTTTGATCATGGCAAGCATTTTATAAAAATCCAAAGCATGGGATCTTTTCCACCTGTCTAATTCTCTTTTCTCACCTTTGGACTTGGGCGTCTGCGCCCTGCACCCTGGCAGACACTGGGAATCCAGAATGTGTCTGAATTCATTTTTTTGTTGTCTTTCAGGGGTGGAGGTTGAAAGGGAGCTGACACGTGGAGGCAGGTTCAAAGCTGAGCAGGATGTGGAAGGCAGGTCCAAGGAAGAAGGAGAGTGGCCACCAGCTGCTGGCTGGACATCACTGGGCTCTGGGTCAATCCTCTGCTTCTTGCTCATCACAGGATGGAGAAAGTCAGAAGCCAGAGGCCGTTTCTGCAAAGATGATCCCAATTAGTTTTGCTCACATTCTGAATAAGCAGCATTTCTGAACTGGCAATGGCTGGAAAAAAACACTTTTCTTACCTAAAAAGGTCTGTCATACGAGGAGCTGCTGCAGCTAAATATGTTCTCTATTTCATTCCTACTTTCTCACCTGGGTATTCAGCAAGTCCTTCTCCTGCTCTGTAGCCCACAGGCATTGGGAGAAAGACACTCTCTTCAGCACCTCTGTCAAAGGCTTCCCCAAAATGGGGAGTTCAGGTTGGTTTTATCTTGCTCCCTGTTTCTGCTTAGACACACCAGGAACACACTCAGCTCTTGCTGCCACACACCCACACCATTCCCTAAAGCAGCCCCAAGAAGCAGAAATTAATTGCCAGAGCCAGTCATCTCATTATCCGTCTATAACACTTGAAACCATCTTCCTGCTGAGGACTAGAAGCGACCAGAATAGCTCGGGCACTCCAGTTCCACTGCAAGGCATCCGTCACCCTTAAAGTACAAAGCGAGCACAGGTCGGAGCTCTCCGTGTCCGGAGCGAGGCCGGAGGAGCTCCCACATCCCGCAGCCCCTCCGCAGGCACAGCTCCGGGCACAGCCGGGGCCGCTCCGCCTGCGGGGGCCGCTGCCGGGGCTCTGTCGCGGCTCCTCCCGCGGGGCGGAGCAGACGCGGCCCCGGCGGCCCCGGCCCGGCCCCGCTGCGCTCCGAGCGCGGCCCCGGAGCGGCCCGGCCGAGGCGGCGAGGGGCCGGGGGCATGGGGAGCTCCGGGAACGGGCGGACATCCCGGGAGAGGGAGGAGTGAGCGGGAGAGGGGAGAGATGCTGGCAGGAGGGCAGAACTCTGGGAGAGAGGAGGAATCCTGCAAGAGGGAGAAGACACCGGGGAGAAGGGAGAGAGGTCCTCAGAGAGGCGGAAGAGTCCGAGAGAGGAGTGGGAGCTCTCGGGAGAGAGGGGAGGACCCAGGGAGATGGGCCCGAGCTCGGGAGAGGAGAGACTGGGAGCGGGGAGAGCCCGGGGGCAGAGAGAGAGCGCGGGAGCCGGGAGATCCCCGGGAAGGGGTGAGCCAGGGAGAGGGGGGAGAGGCTGGGAGAGGGGAGAGACCAAGAGAGGGGAGATGCCAGGAACGGGAATAGAGGCCTGGGAGAAGGGCAAGAGTCCGGGACACAGCGTGGAGAGCCCGGGTGAGGGGGCATGCCGGTGCTGCCCGAGCCGATATAGCGAAACACAAAACAACGGAGTTGTTTTATGCGGTGCTTTATTGAGGGCCCTGGGGACTTGAGGACTCGTGTCCAAAGTCAGAGCCCCCGAGCAGACAGAATCACAGGGTTTATATCTTTCAACAGAAAGATTACTTCATCCTTTGATCTTTTTGTTTCACTAGCTCTACGTGACATCCCTATGCTACTTTTGATTAACGGTTACATTGAATCTTCAACAGAACATTCTTTAGATAAACATTTTCTACCTCCCCAGCATGTCTTACTGATTTCTTGCAACACAAGCTACTAATTCACATACAGAGTGCCAAAAGGCCTACTTAAGCTACGATCCTTAGCATAACTACTCCTAACACACAATATTCTCTCTAAAACTTAAAATCTACTGCAACAATTCCCCCCTTTTGAGCACTCCTCAATCTTCAGACTTGCAGGGATTCTCAAGTTCTTGTTTCAGCTTCGTTCGGGTGTCTATTTTCTTTGTGCGGGGGTGGTGGTGTTGTTGGAGTTCGGGTCATGGCATTCACCAGCCGTCGGGTGCGCATCCGTTCCTGGCTGATCATCCCTATGACACACTTATACACTCCAAAAATGATCAGAATCAAAATCAGAAACATCAAAGCATATTGTATTCTTCATGATAACCAACCAGAGACCTGGAGCCCTAAAGAATCAAATAATGCTCCAATCCAATTATGTTCTGCTTCTTTTTATAATTCTTTGGTCTTTTCTTCTATATTCTCTAATTGTGAAATGTCTTTTTCTACATCAATAGTCACATTTAGGATGTGGATGCAACAATGATCTATTTTCTTATTCAGGTAACCACAAACTCCATGTTCTTTCAATAGTAACATATCAAGGGCCATCCTATTCTGTAGAGTCATCCTCGTGGTAGCTTGTAATTGTAAGTTTAAATCTTTAAACCCTTTTTTTGGTAGCTGCTGCAAGCCTTTCAGTTTGTCCCATCAGTCGCTAAATCATGTCCCTATTCCGGTAAGCTGCAATAGGTGCAAAGAAGGATTCTAGGGCCCATCCAAATTTAACCCCACTGTCTGGCTCATGCCACTCGTCCTTATCTTCTATGTTTCTTCTAGCCCTTTTGAATCTATTCTCTAATTCCGACTGTTTCCAAAACGGACATAATGTGGGTATCCCTAGTGTGATCTGAGTGACTGGCCCATCTATTGGCATATGAGTTGTCCATTGTCCATGTCCCATTACCCAAACTAGATTTCCTGGACTTCTAATGGTAGTGGTTTTACAGCTAACAAATCGCTGTTCTTCTCCTTTAACCTTTTCTGTAATGGTGTGATTATATCCCCGACACTCGTATCCCCATTTAAACAAAACTCTTACTGGTACTAGCCCTATCTGTGCTTTGGGGGTATCACAAGTAAACACCTTAGTACAATTCCATATCTCTTTCTGGTCTTTTTCCTGTCTCGAGGTGGTATGCAAGGCTATAACCCCGGTATGTGTCTGATTCTTTGTTCCTGTCCATTGAATGCACCAATTAACTTTTCCTAAGTAGCTATATGTTTCTAGTAAACTAGGTCCCCATATTGTTCCCCACTCGTCTTCTAATGATTTGTCCCGAGTAACATCTTGGCACACTATTTCATGATACTGTATAGCTTTTAAATTGCTTTTCTTCTTTAGCACATCGAAGGAACACCAACCTATCTCTTTAAACCTTCTAATTTCTGTAAATTGATAGTTTAACAGTTTCACACAATCTGCCCTCTTTCCTGGTGTGGACCATGATTCTCAAACTCGGATGGTTTTGTTTTCCCTTTTAACTTCACCTCGGTGTTCCTTAGTACAGGTTTGCACTACATTCTTTGTTGCCGGGGGCAAGGCTCCAATTGGAATTATTCCCCAAGGAATTGGTTCTCCTGCTGCCCGGGGTAAAGGTAAACATGCTGTGATTCTAGTTACATTTTGCACCATTCCAAAATCTCGAATTAATCCTACTATCAAATTCTCTTGTCCTTCCCCCCTTAGGAAACTGAAAGTTCTATTTTTATTCCTGATGTCCCTAATTCTCCGATTAAACACTCTTCCCTTAGTCAAAGAAACGGCTGTCCTAGTATGTGCTTGCCCTTCAACTTCCTTAATTCCATATGAAGAGTACATTCCACAGACCATTACACAGATATACTTCCTTTCTGATTCTGACTTCCCCAGTCGTGGTTGTGTGTTATTTAGCCATCCTATTCCTCTTTGATTGTCAAACCAGGTGTTGCTTTGTCCCCTCGGTTTATCCCACAACCCTGAATCATTCCATTTCCACCATGTGACTGAATAGATTGATCCACAGGGATCTTGAGCAACAAAAGAGCAATTAATTCATAACGGAGGCCCATTCCACATGTCAACTGTAACAGAGAAAGGAATAACCATTACTTCCGTACTATTCTCTTCCCAATTCCTAACTCTCAACTGTAAATATTGATAATCAAAGCTCTCTCGTATTTTGACTAAACACATGAACTTGCCAGAATCACTTATAGTCATATTTTTGAGGGTTACTGTAGTATTGCCAATTTGTGCATCCTTATCCCAGAACGTGATAGCACTGATGTTCTTGCTACTATTTCCCTTTTTCCAGTAGACTTTTACCTCCTTGGCTCCAGCTCTCTGTCATCGGTAATGACACAGGTCAGATTCACGTTCATCCTTTCCATTGCTCCCACAACCGGCTCAGGGACTGTAACAACAACATATCCATTCACAGGCACACATCTTATTTTAATCAAAAACACAATTATTGTGAGGGTGATTTTGCCCGAATCACCATTCGGGTTGGGGATATTACATGAGTTTCCCATTTCACCGGAGCTTTCTTGACCCTTGTATAATGAATCCAGGTGTCGACTCCTGCAACCTTAACAGCTGTAAAGGTAGTCAGTATCACCTGATGCGGTCCATCCCAGGCTTCCCTCAGAGGGTCAGTTTGCCAATTCTTTTTGTACACCTGGTCTCCTGGTTGGATATCATGCACAGGGTTTTCTAGGGGCAGCGGTCGATTCCACTGCAGTGCTCCCCGCAAAGCGCTAAGGACTCTGTGAAGGGATAAAACATAATTGAAAATCACCTGATCTCCAAACACATGTGGATCGCCCTTCAATGTGGTGGCATGGTACGGTTTACCATATAGAATCTCAAAAGGACTAACTCCTACTCTTTCCCTGGGTTTTATTCGAACTCTTAACAAGGCTATTGGTAAAGCTTGAAGCCAATGTAACTTAGCTTCCTGACATATTTTCTTCACTTGATTTTTCAGTGTCTGATTCATTCTTTCAAGCTGACCACTTGACTGGGGTCTCCAAGGAGTGTGGAGATTCCAGGTAATGTCGAGCATCCTAGCTACCTCCTGTACAATGTTAGCAATAAAATGAGGTCCTCGATCCGACGACAGCCCCAATGGTACCCCAAATCTCGGAATAATCTCTTTCAACAAGGTCCTGACTACTTCCTTAGCTTGGTTAGTATGGCAAGGAAAGGCTTCTGGCCACCCTGAGAAGGTACACACATACACTAACAGATATTTGTACCCTTGAGCCCTCGGTAATTCTGAGAAGTCTAGTTGCCAATAGTCTCCCGGTTCGACCCCAACCTGAAGTTTGCCTAACTGAATCTGCTTCCTGACTACAGGATTATTTTTCAAACACACTGGACACATTGCATTCACCCGTTTTGCCATTGTTAACATCTGGTTAGAAACCATTTCGTTTTTCAAAAATTTTACCAATACTTCTGCTCCCCAATGACACTTATTGTGTTCAGTAGTAAGTATGGCATTCATTATCTGCTTTGGAACTACCACTTGCCCTGTTGCTGTGACATACCATCCAGTTGCGTTCTTCTGAGCTTTTAACAAATTAGCTAGCTTCTCATCTTCTGACGAGTAGTGAGGTGGATTGTTAAAATAAGAGGCAATAGGTATTATCTTTGTGGGAACTAAAGCCATCTGAGTCCATACCAATCGCACGGCCTCTCTAGCTGCCGAGTCTGCCATGCGATTCCCTTGGAAGATCTTCCCTTCCTCCTTCTGGTGTCCGCGTACGTGCATGACAGCTATCTCCTTTGGCTTATGGATGGCTTCTGGTAAAGCCAAAACTTCTGTGCGGTGTTTGATCATGGTCCCCTGGGCACTAAGTAATCCCCTCTCCTTCCAGAGGGCTCCATGTATGTGCACCACTCCAAAGGCATACTTTGAATCTGTCCAAATGTTCACTTTCTTCTCTGCACTGAGGATAAGGCTCGGGTAAGGCCTATGATTTCCGCTTTCTGAGCCGAGGTTCCTGGAGGTAAGGCTCTGGCTTCTATAACCTGAGTTACAGAGACAACAGAATACCCGGCATACCTGGTTCCATTCTCTACAAATCTTGATCCATCAGTGAATAATTCCCAATCCGGGTTTTCCAGTGGTGTGTCCTTCAGATCCGCCCGGCTGGAGTACACCTGCTCAATTACTTCCACACAGTAATGTGTCAACTCTCCTTCAGTCACTTCGCTGCGGAGAAACTCGGCAGGATTGATATGATTAGTGGTTTTCAGTTCTACATCATCCTGTTCTCTCAGAATTGCCTGGTACTGCAGCATCTGGCTAGATGACAACCAATGACCTCCTTTTTGTTCTAGCACTGTCAGTACCATATGAGGAACAAACACTTCTATTTTTCTCCCCAAGGTTAGCTTTCGAGCTTCCTGTATCAGTATGACAGTGGCTGCTACAGCCCACAAGCAAGACGGCCACCCCTTACTGACAGTATCCAATTGCTTAGAAAAGTACCCCACTGGCCTTTTCCATGACCCCAATCGTTGGGTGAGTACCCCTAATGCCAACTGCTGTCTTTCATTTGCATAAAGTTGAAAGTCTTTATTTAAATCTGGTAAACCTAGGGCAGGAGCTTCTTTCAGAGCTTGCTTCAACCCTTTAAATGCCTGTTGCCTGGCTGCGGTCCATTCTAGATGAGGTTCCTTCAACGCTTCATACAGAGGTTTTGCAAGCAGTCCAAAATTTAGTATCCATAACCTACACCAGCCCACCATGCCTAAAAAGGATCTCAGTTCTTGATGATTCCTAGGGAGGGGTATAGAGCAGATTGCCTCAATACGATTCGTCCCCAGCTTTCGCTGTCCCTGACTTAAATCACATCCTAGATATAACACCTTTTCCTGAATGAGCTGTGCTTTTTCCTTTGATACCCGGTATCCTGATTGTCCCAACATATTCAACAATGCAATTGTTAATGTCAGGCATACCCCTTTTTCTTCAGTGGCTAGTAGAATGTCATCCACATACTGCAAAAGTACATATATAAATGGGGATTCTCTCACCTGCCTCGTCTTCCACTCTTCCAGTTCTTTAGCCAACTGATTACCAAAAATCGTGGGACTATTTTTGAATCCCTGGGGTAAACGGGTCTACGTCAGCTGCTTCTTTCGTCCTGTGTTGGGGTCCTCCCATTCGAAGGCAAAATACTTCATGCTTTCCACAGCCAGGGGGATGCAGAAGAAGGCATCTTTCAAATCAATCACAGTAAACCATTTAAAACGTTCTGAGACAGATGTTAACAAAGTATAAGGATTGGCAACCACCGGGTGAATGTCTTTAACTATCTCATTGATTGCCCTGAGGTCTTGCACAAGCCTATATTTACCATCTGCTTTTCGTACTGGGAATATGGGAGTATTATATTCTGATTCACCTTCTTGTAATAACCCTAAGGCAATAAACTGAGCCATTGTGGGAGCCACCCCTCGTCTTGCCTCTGTTTTAATAGGGTATTGCTTTATCCTTACTGGTCATGCCCCCTCTTTCAATTCTACCACAACAGGCTGTGCTGCTTTAGATTTCCCTGGGACCCTTGTCTCCCATTCCCAAGGGACCACTGCCTGTTCAACTTCGGGTGGGATTGGCACCGGATCAGCTTCCTTCAATGTAAATATTTTCCCAATTTCTTCATGTGGAATTTCCAATTTAGCCCTTCCATCCTCAAAAATAATTTTTGCATTCAGTAGGGATAATAAATCTCTACCGAACAATGGTTTCGGACAATTAGGCATATATAGAAATTGATGATCCAGTTCCTTCCCACCAAATCTTAAACTAAGAGGTTTCAAAATGGGTCTTTCTTCTAATTGTCCGGTAGCTCCGACCACCTGTATGACAGTATCACTAATTGGCCCTAATCGCTTGTTAAGCACTGAATAGGTAGCTCCTGTATCAACCATAAACTCCTGCTCTTCGCCCTCAATCTCTATCCTGACCTTAAGATCCCGGTCTAGTCGGCACTGATTCTGATAGTTCCCTAACATCATAACTTGAGCTTGAGCACCATCTGCTGGCGCTATTGGGTAATTACCTATAGGGCTCATTCCTCCATTCCCATTTCTCATAGGGCATTCATTTTTCCAATGCCCTATTTGCCGACAGAACGCACACTGATTCGAGCTCAACCCTCCTTGAGTAAAACCATTACCAAACCCTCCTGTATTCATTCCTGTATTCAGAAAGAATCCTCTACCCCTACCGAAACCTCCCCGTCCACGTCCTCTTCCTCCCCTTCCTCTGCCCCGTTGTCCTCCTCCCGGTTGCTGCATCACTGCCAAGATACTGGCCTGTTGCCGCCTTGCGGTCTCCTTTTCCCTATTATTGTATACCTTCCAGGCTACCTCCAACATCTTATCTAATCTCCTAGTATCATCCCCTTCCAACTTTTGCAGCTTCTTCCGGATATCATCCTGTGATTGACCCATAAACAGCAGAGCTAATTGTAATTGCCCCGCTTCATCCTCAACATCCAAATTAGTAAAACGCCACACAGTCTCCTTCAGCTTCTCTAAAAACGTCGATGGAGATTCACTCTTTTCCTGCCTAACCGAATACAACTTAGACCAATTCAGAGTTTTGGGCATCCCAGTTTTGACCCCTTCCAATATCAAATCCTGATATTTTCTTAAAGCCCCATACCCTCCTGTGCTCTTCGGATCCCATTCAGGATCATCACTAGGCACCATTCATCTACCATTCCAGTAGCCAGATGCAATCTTATTTCATCCCTTGCTCTTTCCCTGGCTGCACCATCTCCTTTTCTGTTGAATCCATTATCGTATCTAAAAATACTTGCAAATCATTCCAATCTGGATTCTGAGTCTTAATCACCATCTTCACCACCCGCGCCACCCGTTCCGGGTTCTCCCTAGAACTTCCAGACGACTGTTTCCAAATTGCCAAGTCTCCCGGAGAAAAGGGAACCTTTATGTACACCTTCTCCCCTTGGGGTCCCATAGCCTCCCTGAGAGGGGCTATCATAGGGGGTTCCTCCAGATTTTTCCTTCCCTGCCTAGTGCGAGCGGCTATTGGAGTTCTCTGTACATTGCAAGAGGTATTCGGGGAGGGAGTCTGAGGACGGAGAGTGACCGAAGTCCGGGAGATGTAGGGCTTCCCCATGGATCCCGTCATCTCTCCCTCATCGTCCTCATCCTCCTTGTCCGAATCCCTTTCATCCTTCTCCAATATAAGCGGAGGGGCAGAAGGCGGGGGACGGGCAATGAACAAAGACAAATCCTCCTCTTGACCAGAACTTTTCCCTGCGCATTTCGTACACACATCTCTTTTCTTACACCCAGCACATTCATTCTCCTTTCCCTTACATTCAATACACTCATTCCCAGCCTCCAACACAAGAATACCACACTCTTTTAGCCATTCTGTTTTCTTTCCCAAGTAATAAAACAAGTCCAGATAGGGTACCTCATCCCATTTCTCATTATCTTTCAGATACTGCATCAGGGGAGTTATAATTCCTGTATCCGTAGTACTGTTTAGGGGCCAGGCTGGCCCCCCTTTGGCTGCATATTGCGGCCACCAATGATTACAATAATCAATCATCCTGTTTTTACTCAGGTCCTGATAAAACCCTGCACTCCCCCACCTACTTATTAAGCAACCCAACGGGGTATTTCCTGGTATTTTCTCATTAGATTGAACCAACGCTTTAAAGGTTTTAAACGACATCATGTCACAAGCAAATCAAAACAGAAAGTTGTACTGAGCAAAGACTGTCAGAAAAGAGAGGAGAGGATAGACCAACAGACCCAATCTTGCCACTACTCGTCGCCGCGAGGGGCAAGTGCCGGTCCAGCGAGGCTTTCGCCGCGTCTAACAGCCGGCGCCTGGGCTTCCCACCAAGACGTCTCTAGCCCAACCCTGCGAGGATTCGTACCTCGTCTCATGAGCAGGCTCCCATTACCAAAGAATAAAGCACCTTCGGGCTTACCTCCTCACAGTCGTCCGACAGGCGCAGGGGTCGGGCACGAACCGATGACTCCCCGAGAATCGGGGAGTGCCGGCGTGGAGTGGATCAGGACGTGAACCGCCCCAGCCACCCTCGGAGTCCTGCCGCGGTCGCCAGAAAGCTGCTGCCCGAGCCCATATAGCGAAACACAAAACAAAGGAGTTGTTTTATGCGGTGCTTTATTGAGGGCCCTGGGGACCTGAGGACTCGCGTCCAAAGTCAGAGCCCCCGAGCAGACAGAACTACAGGGTTTATATCTTTCAACAGAAAGATTACTTCATCCTTTGATCTTTTGTTTCACTAGCTCTACATGACATCCCTAAGCTACTTTTGATTAACGGTTACCTTGAATCTTTAGCAGAACATTCTTTAGATAAACATTTTCTACCTCCCCAGCATGTTTTACTGATTTCTTGCAACACAAGCTACTAATTTACAAACAGAGTGCCAAAAGGCCTACTTAAGCTACGATCCTTAGCATAACTACTCCTAATACACAATATTCTCTCTAAAACTTAAAATCTACTGCAACACTGTGTCTCCATCCTGCTGTTTCACATCCTCTGATAACGGTTTAGTATTCTCCTGAAATTTAACATGGTGTTCTCTAATTGTCCGCTGGTGCTCTGGTTTGTGTCACGGTTATCTTATCACTTGGACAGGTGGGTCGGTGGATGGCCTTACACTGGTTTTAGGTACACAAAAGCCTTTTTTATCCTTATGTTTTGCTAAGGTCTAGAACACAATACATTCATCACACGATTGTCTCCATAAGTGATACATAGATATTATATTCATTACACTACTTTTCCTATGAGCAACACAGTGCACACTTAAGCTGATAGATTCTATTATATTACAAAGCAGCTAAAAAAGTTATAACTGATGCTATTTCTAAATACTTATAATCATTAGCAACTTGCATAAGCTAATACATAAATGCCTAAGCCAATATTATCGGGTCATTTGTCACACAGCTGTTCATCCCAGAGCTGCTGGTTGTTTTGGAGGAGCTGTTGCTCACTGCAGAGGGCAGGCTGGAGATGGCAGGGAACAGTGCTAGCTCATAACTCAGCTCCCAGCATGTTCAGCTTCAGCCATTGCAGTGAGGACTGAGGTCTCTCTGTCAGCACAGAGGAAGAAGAAGGCTGGGCTTCTTTGTGCCAGCTGGGACTGTCTGTGTTTCAAGCTCTCGTGGGGGCCCTTTGCACTGTGGGGGCTTTGAGTTTATGGGGAAATCTTCACAAAACTTCAGAAGTTTTGAACACTTGGAAGGATTCCGGCTCTTTGAAGAGCAGGCTTCAAAGTGCCAAGTGAGAGTCTGCCTTTCCAGCCATCTTTTAGAGTCTTTGATAGAAGGAGAGTTACTTCCAAAGGGAATGATGCACAGAGGCCAGTATTGACCCAGTATTCCCTTTGCTTCCCAGATATCTGCCTGATCTGCCTTGCCAGGAGGGCTGCCCTGCATGGGAAGAAGGATCAGAGGGAGAGCCTGTGACCATTGGGCAGGTGGAATCCCTTTGTCTATACACAGATTCATAGATTTCGATAGTTCTATTTTTATATCCATAAAGTTACGCTGATAGATTTATAGAGGGCTGTCTATATGTGCATATATATACATCTATATATTTAAATTGATATCTATCATGATAGATTGGATATAATGATATTTGTATGGAGGTAGTTACATTTATAGATTTTGAGATTTACATTTTTATATTTCTAGAGTAGCATTTAGATGCCTACACTTAGACGTCAACATGTGGATACCTACATTTACATGCCTACATTTCAATGCCTACATTTAAGCGTCTAGATGCCTAAATTTATATGCCTACATTTACATTCCTACATTTAGATGCCTACATTTACATCCTTAGATATCAATCTAGAAATCGCATGGTTATTTCGTTAGGGGTATATGGAACTTTAGATGCAGAAATTGAGCTGTGTAGGCCTAGGCTGCACTTTTACCTCTTTCCCCCCTCAGCTGCCTTTCTCACCTCTTGCTTTTCCCCCTGCGCTCGCTGGGTCCCCTCTCCCTGTGCTGGCTCCGAGCTGGCGGCCGGGCCGGGCAGAGCAGCACTTCCAGCCCCGGCTGTCCCTGGAGCGCTGGGAGCTGCCGCTGGCCCCAGGCACTGTGCCCTGAGGAGCTGCTGGAGGACGGTGAGACTGAGGGGGCTGAGGGGGCTGAGGGGGCTGAGGGGGCGGTGGCGCTCAAGGGACGGGGACCCTGAGCTGCTGCTGGGGCTGAGGGCTGTGGGGCAGCCGAGGCCGATGGTGGCACCGAGGTGACAGGGAAGTGGCACAGGCTGAGGGGCTGGCGGGTCTCCGGGGACAGGATGGGTCACAAGGGACTGAGGGGGGTGAGAGGACTGTGAGGGGCTGAAGAAACTGAAGGGGGCTGGGGGTTCAGCGAGAGCATGGCGGCGCTGAGGGGATGGAGGGGCCAGCAAGGAGCACAGAGGGCTCCGGGACTGCAGCTCTGCCAGCCCTTGGAACCAATTCCAGAGCCTTCACTTTTGACACAGCTGCAAGGGAGACCTTGAGGACAGCCGGAGACTGATGGGAGCCAGCAGGGAGAAGCTGAAGGCCAGCAGCAAGAGCAGTGAGCGGGGACCTGCTGCTGCCAGTCTGGAGAGAGCCCGGCTGAGGCCACAGGCCCGGGCAGGCAGGGTGGGGCTGAGGGCGGCGTGGGCTGTGGCCGTGGGCACTGCCCGGCGGGGCAGGAGCGGGCCCTGCCCGTGCTGGGGCTGCTCAGCGCAGCTGCCCCGGCCGGCACAGGGGCTGTCCTTGGGCAAGGCAGCTGTGCCGGCCGGGCCGGGAGCTGTGCCGGCTGTGCCGGGCTGCCGGGACTGCGCGACGCTCCCGCCGCGGCTGCGCTCACCACAGCCTGGCCCGCTCGGCTGCTTTTTCTTTCTGACCCTCCTGGGGAGGCTCTGAGATTTCCTCTTTCCTGAAGGAAATGCAGCTGCTGCCAAAGGAAACGTCCCCATACTCACTCAGTGCTCCCTTTGCTTGCCAGATGTTCCATCTGCTGTCCCCGTCCAGGAGAGCTGCTCTGCCAGGGAGGAGGGGACGGAGGGAGAGGCTTTGAAGATGGGGCAGCTGGGATCCCTCTGCTTGGAGCTCTGTTTAACGATACACGGACTTGGAGTGACGGGCATTATGAGATGGATATGTACATATGTAGCCGGCTATTTGTACAGGCATATTTCTATACAGAGATTGTTATATTTATGATAGTAGTCGATATATATTTTTATGTATAGATACCTGCATACATGCAGGTTTGCAGTTACATACTTGTGTGTATATGTATGTAGTTCTTTATGTATGTTGTAATATCTGTGTTTAGATTTCCATATGTATACACTTGTGTAGATATTTATTTGTATTGATGGAGTTTTCTGTATATGTCTTTTTAAATACATATATTCATCTTTGTTTTGGTATATATGCATTTTTATCTATTTTTTGATGTATATTGATCTATTTCTATATAAGTTATATTACATTTCCATATATATATATCCGGATTTATAGCTGTATATTGTATTGATGCAGTTGTACTGATATTTAGATTGGTAGTGCTGTTTGTCTATTCATAAATTGGCTTGTTTTATGTATCACTTTCTTGAATGTAACAGTTAACCTTTAATCTATATTCACATCTGTATATTATGGTGGTAATTTATGTATTCAGTTCTATTTAAATGTGTATGGAGTCATATAGAGGTGTAATTCTATTTGTTGAGTTCTTGGTATTAGAGAGAGATACTGATATTTTTGTATTTATATATGGGCTGTACACTTGTCGTAATATGCAATAAATTAAGTTGTTAATTTTCCCGTGATCTCTGTGTATAGTGAGTGTGTGTAGAGGTTTGCAATAAATTAGTTTTTTGTTAAAGGAAGTCGATATTTGTATGTTTTTAAATAGTGTGGTTTCACAAGGAAATAAATTACTTTTTTAACTTTAACTGAGACCTGTATAGTTCTATGTTTTCAGTGCTGGTGTAGCAATTTGTAAGAAATGCCATTTGTCAGCTCACATGGATGTGTTGTAATTTGTGCTACCCAAAGCCATGAGCAGATGGAAATGCTGGAGGATTTTGGCCATGAACATCTCCAGCCATGCCCATCACATGCCCCACCTGCACTCAGGCTGGGCAAGGGAAGCGCAGATTTGGGAAGGCAGCAGAGCCACACGTTGGCTCAGAACTCGCTGCAAAGGCCTGCTGGCTTAGAAAAAGATCAAGGATACATTTTATATATTCTGTTTATTACAGTACATATATTAAAATATATATTATGTAGTATATTGTGGAAATCCTTAAAATCAGAGGGTTTTGGGAAAGCTGCTCCTCAGTGAAGAGGATTTCTAGCCTAGAGGAATATAAAAATAAAAAGAAGACCATGGCCAGTGCCATTGCTGGAGGCCCAGGCTGTCAAAAGGAGGAATGGATCGTCCCCTTGGCCTTGGTCTGTAGCTGATACCCTGGGAAGTAATAAGTAGCAACTCGAGGGGCTCCTGGGCAAGGAGATGGGAAACCATCTCTCTAAACCAGAATGGGATGTCTTTAACGGCTTGAGACAATTTTACAGGATTTTACGTTCAGACATCCCAAAACATGAAATAAAAGACTTAGTATCTGCGTAAAAGCGAATACTCAAAATACAGTCTTGACGTCTGCTTTTACCCTTGATTTCTGGGACCAAATAAACTGGAAAATTTCCAGACTGGTCTCTCTCTAAAAGGAAGAGACTTTGGTCAAAGAAATGCCTGCCTGTCTCCAGAGCATTAATGGAGAGCTTTGAACAGAATGATTGTAACAGAGACTTTCTTGAACACCAGACAGAACACCTGGTTCTGGGACTTTAATGTCGAGTGGTGCTGGACCTTCGCCCTCCTCTGGGAGAATCCCAGGTTTTTTCGGGGTTCCTTCCCTGCTCCTGGCGTGTCCAGGGTTTCCCCAGGCAGTGTGGATAGCACCCCGAAGCTCGGGAAGAGGGAATCAGATCAGCTTCCAGCTTCACTCATGTCCTCTGTTTTTTCTGGGATTCCCTGTGTCCCTGGTGCTGCGACAGGCTGTCCTCCCATTCCTCCATGAAATCATCCACCCCCGAAATTCCCGGAAAAGCGTTCGGGATTTTTGTTGCATTCCGACAGTGTGGGGGGTCAGCGGTCATGTTCTGGGGAGGTTGGGAGTCAAACGGGTCCAGGAGATGAGACAGTTCATTTGGGGAAGCTTTACAAAACAGGGGCTGCTGTTTCTGTGCCCTGCTCCTCTCCCAAACAAGATGAGGCTGGATCTGCCCCCCACGGCAGCGTTCCTGGGGCTGCTGCACTGCAGAGCTGTAGGAGCTGCCCCTGACCCTGGCAAAAATGGACCCAAGTCTCAGGGTTTAAGGGGTGACATTTTGTTGAACTTCACTAGAGGGAGAACAGAAGGGCAACAATGGCTCAGCTGTTTAGTCACAAAAGAACTCTCACGTATGGGGCTCAACATCATTGCATGGAGGCAACTGAGGAATTTGTAGAATACTCTCCAATAAAGAAAGAGGCATTCACAGCCACCTTTGAATGTTCCCAAATATTATCCTCTCTCATTCAATTTCATATTATTCCCCAAAAGAAGTTTATGGCCTTGATGGCAACACGTCTACTGTGTCAGCTGAATGGACACATGGCAGGAAACTTAGGAAAAGGACTTCAGATCAAAGTCCCCATAAGTCTGTGCAGGAATCAACATCTGTGTCTCTCTAGAAGGGCTGGTTGAGACAAACTAATTTTAAAGATGCTAAGAAATGGACGGCATTTCCAAAAGGACACTTGAACCTAATTTTTCTCTAAAACCCATTGAAGTGCCGTGCCTCCAACACTTGTCTATGTGTTTTACAAAACTCTTGCAAAGATCTGAGTATTCCTTGGTTCACTGACAGGGTGAGGCCGTGGTCTCCAAGCTCTCCTGAGAGCTGCTTCAGCTGACACCTCAGAGCAGCCCACGTGCACTCCTTTATAACCCTCCAAAACAAGATCATTTGGGCATGGGGTTATCCAAACTTCTAAGCCTTTGACCACTTAGGCAAAGAGTTTGCATTGACAAGAAAGGTTGGAAAGAACACCCCTATACTAATCATAAAGAATTTCCATCTGCCACAATCTTTTCTTAAAATGTGCACAACTTCACAGTAGAGGTGGTGGGCTTCCACCCTCTACCGATAAATTTATTTCAGTGGA
This sequence comes from Fringilla coelebs, assembly GCF_963513975.1. Taxonomy (NCBI): domain Eukaryota; kingdom Metazoa; phylum Chordata; class Aves; order Passeriformes; family Fringillidae; genus Fringilla; species Fringilla coelebs. The sequence goes on along the minus strand of NC_140031.1, from coordinate 72,894,982 downwards.
CAAACTTAAGACTTGTAGAAAAGAATTCACCAGAAGACAGCCATACCAAATATGATACAAGCAACAATGAGAGAAAGAATTACCAATAGGGAGATTTCTTTATTGTTAACATATAATCCTATCATCTTGCTACCTCTTCAACTTACTAAATTTCTTTGAACTACTGCTATATTTTTAAGAAATAATCTACTGCTCAGTACTAACAAACCTACTGTTCAATACTAACTTAAATGATCCTAAAAACCTAATCTTCTAGTTGAAATAAAAAATCCAGAGTTTGCAGATTTCACTAGGCTGAAGCAGATGTCTGGTGCCAGGACTCCACTCACTGCTGGTCAAATTCAAAAATGCGGCTCTGAATATGAGCCAGCTTTTTGTGGAGGTACTGGCACCTGCTCTTCTTTTCAGTGTAGCTGGGGCTACCCTGTGGAGGAGAAAGCAAAAGACAATTAGGGCATGCAAGCACTTCTGCAGTGTCTACAGTCTGACATCCTTTGCTTTAAAAAAGCCTTGAGCCAGGCTCAGCAGTTACCACGGCCCCGCAGCTCTGGTGTCACACCTACCTGTTGTAACTGCTGATAATCTGCTAGGATTCGATGAAGCAGCGCCTTCAAGAAAAAAAACATGAATATTTCACTGGCACTATAAAATGCAAACTTTGATAAAACATGAAATGTACACTCAGTCTTACTCTAGGGAATTTTCTCTGTCAGCCACCCCTTTTCCGGGAGGTTTGCAAAAACAAATCTCTCTCTCTCCCAGCATCAACCAAGATCTGTAATTAAGCCTCTCAAAAAGCAACAGAAGGAGCTCTATGCTCCAAGACTCTGCCTGGGACACCTCTGACCTTCCTGTTTCTTCATATACAGCTCAAACAGGGGTTTTGGGCAGGAGCTGGCAAAAATCAGACCCAGCCCAAGCAGTGTCTGAGCATACATGCCAATTCCACAGGTTCCCTTTGTCTCACTGAGCGGCTCCAGGGAATCCAAAAAACAAACACTGCTGTGATGAAGCACAATCTTCACGGTTTTATCCTTCTTTACCTGATAGGCTTCAGAGCCTGGAGTCAGAGACTTCCATTGCTCCTGAAACTGTCTGAACTTCTGTACAGTCTTGTCAATCTGAGAATGTAAATTCAGATATTCCTCATACTCTGCATTGAAGTCATCCTTGTAGCGCTGGCGTTGCTCCAAGGAGACAATGGCTACGTATTTTCTAATGGAAAAAATGAGACCATTTTTCTATGAGTGAACTCTGAGAGAACATTCCAGTATGTTTCTAGTCCACAAAAACACGTGTCATTTTACACCAAGCACAGGGTAGTGTCAAACACAGACACCCAAGCTTTGAGTCAGTTGCTCTGGACTGACAGTTTCTACTTTCAAGCTCATGTGCTTCAAGAGAATGTAGTCAGGTAACTCTAGGAATCTGCCACATTTCTGTGGCGCAGATTTCTAGTGACTAATAGCTTACGTTGCAGAGGTTTTGTTCATTAGCAAGTGGAGCACATTTAGAAAAGATTTGCCCTCATTTTAAATGTCAAATGACAAACAAACAAAGCAGCTTCAGGAAGAGGAGATACATTGCTAAATTATAATCACTTCCTGTGTAGGAAAAACTTAATTAAGTTCCATTTCATTGGGAAAATTCATCTGCAAAATACTTTTGTAAGGGAATGCATTTATGGAGTTGAGTGCACAGAGTTGGACTTTTGAGCTACATTCTTGTCTAACAGCAAAGCAGAGTAAATGATAATATTTGATTCTTCTAGCAGGCAGCAGTTACATCACTGACCATGGAACTGAGGCATTTGTAATACAGCCACAAAAACTACACAAGTCTAAAACTACAACAAGAAATACCCAAACCACATCAGCTCCTAAAAGAGGCAAAACTCATTAATGCCTAACACCACTGATGGGAGTCAAAACCTTCTTCATTCCTTTCTCCCTCAAATCAATAGGTGTGAGGTATATCAATCTCATCATAAAAATCCAAGATGAAGTGGCAGTGAGAATAATAGGTGCCACTTCCCAACACTCTCACACTAATGCTTCTGCTCCTCTGGGCCTGAAGGTCTGGTTCTTTTTGGGTGACAAAAACTCCCTCAACATGGGAATAAATCCTTCAAACCCTCCTGAGATTAATATTTACAAGCAGTAAATTTTCCACAAGGTAAATTCAGTATAAGGACTGAAAACAGCTTGTGCCAAGGATGCATCCCAGGCCAGATACATTTGACTAGTCTGCAGGTTAATTTTGAAAAGCAAACTACAGAGTCCTTGAAACATTTTGTGAGCCAGGGCCCTCCGCGCCTGCTCCAAAGGCCGCAGCTGCCCCGGAGCCCCAGAGCTGCAGGAGGCCTGGCTGCCCGTGCCAACAGCACTGCTCTGACACAGGCTGGGAGCAATTCCCAGTGCTTCACCACACACACACACACACACTTCTCCCTCCTGCACTGCAAATACGCTGGGGGGATGCAGCCCCACTGCTGCAGCTGAGCCTGCGCAGCTGCACTGCAGGAAGGGAGGGCCCGGCCGGCCTGACCCCCTCGGTGCTCATCTCTGCTCTGAGCCTGGGAGGCCCAACCAAACCTGCTCAAACTCATCCTTTCAGCGCAGGAAAGAGCTCGACACTGCACCCCACGGAGAGTGGCAAGGGTTAATTGCTGTTTTACTCACCTCAGGTAGTCTGGTTGGTTGCTTGTTGCAGAGCATGTGGAGGCAATGGAAGTATCTTTTCTTGTTCCTGCAGAGAAGCAGAATTTTGACACTCTTCATCAGGAGATCTTTAAAAAGCCAAAAGATCCCCATTGGACAGTCTTGAAAAAGTCCTTCAGAGTGGTCTTCTCACAGTAAATTACTCAGATGAAGCAACAACATTCAATAATAAGGCACATACACCCTTCTCCACAGTATACAGAACTAGAAAGAGGGAATGGCCACTTTATTCTACAGGTTGTGCATTCCCACAGTGCTAGCCCCAGCTCAGCTTTTCTTAGTTGAAGGCATGAGGTGGTATCTGCACAGCCATTCAAGTCATACAGAAAAAGATGCAGCTTTACAAAAGACAACAGCTTGAGAGAGATCAAAATCAAGGTTCTAACAAGAAATAAAGAAGAAAGCTGAAGTTCTTCTCATGCCATGTTTTTATCCCTGCTTCCCTGCCAATTCCAGAGTTTCCTGCACTCTAGTCAGCAGGAAAGCCAATTCCATTCCATAGGGCTTACTGGCACTAAGGCTCCAATATTCTACAGCCAAAACCGAATGCTCCTCACTAACGTGGCAAGATGGAGTTGGAAACAGCTCTGCACTTGTGAGTTGCCCTTTGCCTCTTGGCAAAGGCATTTGGGAAGCATTGCACACATAACCTCAAAGCCCTCTTTCCAAAGAGATGTTGAAGAATTACAATGATAGTAAAAAGAGCTGCCATAAAGAAAAGTCAACTGAAACAGGAAGGAGCAATCAAGATCATGGTAATCCCTCTCTGCTTTCCATTTCAGGTTTTATGCCAAGCATAAAAAACCCACATAATCCTTTACACTCCTTATGAGCTTTCATTTCCCTTGTTTACACAAAGTAATCTTCTTATAACTCAACCATTCATGACAATCTTTAGGCTATCTGAGCTTTAATTCTTGAGGAAAGAGCTCTCGTGTGATGTTCCCCTTGCTTTTGTTGATTTTAGTGTTAAAATTATTACATGGTATAGCAGAAGTACAAAAAGAAGTGCAAAAGTGGTAATAAAACTGGACAGAAATATCAGTAGCCACAGTATGTTTTACACAACTTGGAAGAACAGCTTTGCTGTGAGCATTTCATTTCCAAAAGTGCATTTGCTCTCATGGCACTGTCCACATGAAAGTTTCAGCCTAAGCCCCAACTTGAAACACAGAACAGATTTTTCCTTCACCAGCTAGGCAGAATTTGGTAACTGGCTCCTCAAGAAAGCTGCTCATGTGTTTAGAGATTCAAGCAGAAATCCTTCCAAAGACATCCCAAGGTTTGCAGGTCCAGAAGAAATGTGGACAGACCATCTCAAAGCACCTGTCCCTACAAGCACACCACCACTTGGCAAGAGGCATCTGCACACTCCAAACCTGCCTCCAGACTAATCCCAGCTTGTAATTTGGAAGGTCAACCTCCAAAAGAGACAACCCACAGATTTAACAAAGCAACTGAACTCTGCCCTGCTGGGAGTGTCCCTGTCATCAGAAATCGAGTGCTCTTTATGCATTCCTGTTTAGCTTTTCAGTGCTGCTTTCAGTCTGTGCCACTTCCACAGCTTTTGAAGAAAGAAATTCTGCAGCTAGGATGGAGAAGAACTCCCAGCCCAGTTCAAAGCAGAACTCCAGGAAACCACAGCCCAGGTTTTGTAGCTTTTGAAGTTTCCATGAAAAAGCTGAGTTCAATGAACAACCACAGAATCACTGAGATTTGATCAACATGTTTCAGTAAACTTGTGTGCAATAAATGTGTTACAGGTTTCTGCCTTCAGCCTGCAGGCTGGAAAATCTGCTGATGGAAAAAGCAGTGTCTCAGTCAACACTTGTCATTTTACAAGAAATGAGTTGGGAAGAAAATAATCTGTTCCCTGTGGCTTTCTCGTGTCTGACTCTTCCTTTTAACCAGCTTCTCCCAACACCAATCTATTTCACATTTCTCTGTTTTTGATTCGTTTTGCACTACTTAGAGGGAGAATTTCTCAAAATGAATGTAGAATTAGAGAAGGTTCCAGCAGCACAGGTTCTGGGCTTTGCTGGTTTTGTCTTTTAAAGCAATGGCCACAATCTTAGGTAATGGCAGAAAAAAAAGTAGTTTTTGATTTTTCATGACCATGGAGCAGGCATAAGGGTAGAGCAGTCATGTAGAGCAGTGCCTTCATGTATCCAGTGCCCGCTTTCAAAGCTCCCTTTTCACAAGATGCAAGAGCACAATTAACTGTTTCAGAACACTGGCAAGAAGGATGTTCCCATAAGATAAGCCACCACAACAGGAATTTGAGACAAGCACAGATGGCATGAAGAAAAGCACGAAGCCTTGGCCTAACAGAGGTGAAAGTTTGGAATTAGGACAACAGACAAAAACTCCACTGTAGAGAGTTTGTGGAAAGGAAAATCACTGCTTGCATGGCTTCTAGCCCAAGATGTGGGGACAGCTGTGACCACCCTGTGGATACCCCAGTCTTGGACAGTATAAAGGTGGTCCCTCCAGAGAGACTTAGGACCCCCACAGAGAAGACCAAGGGTGAAGAAGGACTGGCTGGACAACAGAGAGTCCATGTGGTGATGATATCTCCCTACTTAATGTCTCTCTCTTCTCCTCAGCCTGCCTCTCTTGCCTTATTTCTTTCTATCTCCCTAGTTTGCATTTCCTGTTCAATCACATTTTTACTACTGACTGTGGAAAAGGGTCGCACTTGCACCTTAATTTGGGCAGAAGCTTCTGTTAATAACCAAATCTGTACGCCACAGTTATCCAGAGAGGAGTCAGGAAAAGCAGCACATTATTACCTTCATCGAATTCCAAGCGATGCAGCTGCCTCAGCCTCCCCAATTCATCTTTCTTCCCATGTGAATTTGGGATCTCCTCCTGCTCCCTGGCAGGCACTGGGATGCTTGAACTCTGAAATTTCTCTGTTGGCTGCACCACATGGGTGCAGGGGGAAATGGAGCTGACTCTTGGAGACATGTCCAAAGGGAAAAGAGATGTGGAAGGCAGAAGGAAGGAAGAAAAGTGGCCACCAGCTGCTGGCTGGACATGACTGGGCTGGTGGCCAATTCTCCTCTTCTTGCTCATCACAGGACTGGTAAAGTCAGAAGCCAGAGGCCGTTTCTGCATCAATAACAAAAGAATTTGCTCATTAACCTATGATCAAGGTCAGCTTTGGCTCCTATTCTGAAAAAGCACCATTTCTGAGCTGGCAAGGGCTGAAAACACTTCTTTCTAAATGAAAAAGAGCATTCAAACCAGGAAGCACTGCAGGTAAATACAGGCTCTATCTCATTCCTACTTTCTCAGTGTGGGCCTTAGGAAGTCCTACTTCAAGTCTGTAGCTAAAATGCTTTGGGAGAAAGACACTCGCTTCAGGAGCCCCATCAAAGGCTTCCCCAAAAGGGAAAGGGCTGCACATTCCCATCACAGCTTTTACACCAGCAGCAAGTCTGCTACGATTTACCCTACAGTCCAGAATGTTAAAAATGCACAAGATACCTGAGAAGGTTTTGCTGGAGCATCTCTCTCAGAAGGCCCTGGAGATGTCACTTGGCTGCTGCTGGGGAGGTTCTGAGATGGAGCTGATTTTCTGTAGGGATGGTCAAATATTTCACGTTACAAGGCCTAAATATCAACTGTCATAGTACTTTCCTTGCAGGGAAAACAGCCCTTCAAAGTCAGGACTCAAGGAAGCAGCATGAAGCAGAGTTGAGGGAGCTTTAGGCAGGATATCAGGAAAACGTTCTGCCCCAGAGGGTGCTTGAGCACAGCAAGAGGCTCCCCAGACCAGTGGTCACTGCAGGAGGCTTCAAGAAGTCTTTGAACAACACTCTTGGGCACTTGGTGTGATTCTCATGGTGGCCTCTGCAGGGCCAGGATCCTGGCAGGTCTTTCCTACCTCAGAATATTCTAACAATCTAGGCTTCATTTCCCAGGGATTTTTTTTCCCCTTTCTCTGAAAGATTGAACTTACCCAGAAAGTATCAACTTCAAATTGTGTCTGTCTATTTCAGTGTAGCCAGGCCAATCAGTCTGAAGGGTTTGAAACAGATGTTCCTTTAGACTGAAGGAATTATCCTGTGCATTCCATTTGGCCACCTACAGGCAGACATGTAGGAAAACAGATCTTTGTTATGGCTGCTGCATGCAAACTACAGAAATATGACTGGTCCTGAAGAGCTGCTATTTGTGAGCACCCAGGTTCCACTAATCAATGTCTTTTTGCACGGAGCTTGATTATTCCTCCATCACATGAGTGTTAAGCCATATGAATGTTTCACCAATTGGAAACAACCAAGTATCTCCATTCATATCTAGAAGAAGTTCCTGTGAAAACAACACTTAGTGTGGCAATGTGCTAGGAGAAGGGTTCAAGCCCAGAGTCCCTGTTCATATGGCAGAACCGGGGTTCATTCCAGGAAAGTTCTGCCATGAGAAGGCTTGCACATGCTTTGCTGTGTTCCTTTGGAAAGAAATGAGGTTCATATCTTCCTCAAGACAAACACAAAGTCTAGTGGAAAAGGTAAAATGAGGTAGTCAAACCTCAAGACCACTGATATCAAAGGGTCTGGTTTAGACTTCATCACCTGACACCTGCTCAGAGTTCCACAGAAAAGCCCATTGGGAAAGTCTCCATCTATTTGAGCCCTGCAACACACGGAATAACTCATCTAACACACCACCACCATCTGTCACAACTTTGACTTTTCTTTTGTCCTGGAAAACATGATAAACTTTGATAATATGGGTCTGTGTTGATGCCTGTCTGCCCACAGCTGAAAAAGAAATGTAAAAGTGACAAAGATACCGAGAATCAGAGATTTCACCCCTTCGAAGCAGAACTCAGCTTGTGTTGGTAGAGAGGCAAGCGTGTGTGTACCAGATCTCAGCAAGCTCACACTCCCCATTTGACATTTATACAAAATAAACCCCCACTTCCTCTGATGTCCACAAAAGCCTGAGCAAGGCATTTCAGGGTGCAGGACTGCTCACACAGCCCTTTCAGAATGCAAACCAGAACCTTGAGGCAGTTTACATCTCACACAGCACATTGACTCCAGGGAAATCCCCTCAAACATTGCAATGGAACAAGAGAAAATGTTTTCATCCTTTACCTTCTAAGGAGCTGAGCTTGGAAAATTTATAATTAACTTGAAATCTAAATGGGCAATTCCAGTTGGGATGGCAGAACATGGCTCTCATTCACTTGTGAATGTCTTCAGGTAAGAAAGCCCTGACACTGCCCTGGGCAAACCCAGCAACCAACTTCACAGGTTAAGGGAATGAGTTCTTAAAAGTCACTGTGGGATCAACTGAAACTGTATTAAATTTTCCTCCCTTGACTAGGTTCCAAGACACTCTTTTCCTAGCCAAAGAAGAAATGTTCCTACTTGATATATTAATGCATGCATCATTCAGCAAGAGCCGAGGGGAACAGGGAATATTGAAAAAGGAAGGAAAGAACCACTGCCTCTTTCAACATGTGTGCATCCTGTTGCTGGCTGTCATAAGGAAATACCAGTGGAATTCAGAGGAGCACTGGAGAAGTTACTGAACAAAAAGAGTTCCAAGGAAGATGGTGATTTCATTCACATGGCAGCAAAGAAACCCCCTGCTCATAGTTTGGCTACCATCTTTATCATGGAGGATTTGCCTGGAACACCCTTCCCTGGAAGGCAATCCCCACAGATCCCAGAGAAGCCAAGTTCCATTGAGAGGCCACCAACTCTGTTCAAATGAAATACTGGCCTCTGCAGTTCCTGCACTGCACTGCTCTGGAACTTGTCCCGGGAAATTTTAAGGGCCATGACAAACCATTTCACACAATCAAGGAATCCTTGTGAAGGTACTCCATGAAGCAGTTAAACAGTGCACGGAAAAGAAAGAGAATGGAATAAGGCATGAGGAGCAACAACAAGACAAAGTGTTACTCATTGCCAGCCATTCTAGCAAAGCAACATTGCCCAAAAAGTTTTGAAGTTTTCTTTCTTTTTGTCACATGGACCTGCAGCTTGAGACCTCTGGATGAAGTTGATGAAAAAACTTAACAGGGAGTATTTCCTAACTTGCCTATTAGTATCTAATTTAAACAGTGCAGGAGCAAGTGACAATTAGTGACAAAAGAATGGTGTGGTGGAAAAATTGCTGACACCAGCTCCACAATCTCACCTGCTGAAGGATCTTTCCAAGGGTGCCCTTGTCCTTTTGCATGACTCCATCTCTCTGCAAGCGAGCAAGTAACTCTGGCTTCTTGTAAGTCCTCAGAGCAAGTAAATGAATCACCCTGTCCCTGTAGGGTCGCCGATAAACAGCACTGCGAGGATTCTGTTCACTCTCTGCAGGCTTCATGGGCTTTGTTCTCTTGTCCACAGGGGCAGGACATGAAATGTTTGGCTTGGCTCTTCTCACATCTGCTTGTTTTTCCAAAGGAAAGGAAAAGAGAAAAAGTTTCAAATGGGAAGTTGGGAGAAGGCAAAAGACTTGATTTGAAATGATGATGGATATTCTTGCGGAGAGAGCTGCACTTGTGCATCCTTGCGGATCCCTTCCAACTCACATATTCTCTGATTCTGTGACCAAGCCCAGTCCCTAACTGGTACTGTATGGAGCAAGTTGCAAAGGCACCCTGTACCCTACACCAGCAACCAGACCTGTCTCACCTGAGTTTCTCTGTGCCAGCCCAAAGCAGATGTGGCACCAAGTTCCACAATTGACTCTCTAATGCCAGTCCTCAGACCCCAGGTATTCAAGGTTAAATATTCCCTTAGGATCTATGTAAACCACCACCAAGAATCACACAAATCCTCATTCACATGTGAAACAGAATGCCCCCAAAGAGAAATTCAGAAGTTGAGCTTTGTCTCTTCAAAAAGCCACCATGATGCTGCCTTAAAATGCTCTGCACTAGACTCAGGCAGAGAAGAGCTGCACTTGCAGGGGCAGGGATGTCCCTGCAGGCAGGTGACTGCAGCCACAGCCAGGTGAGAGCCTGTTTTTCTCAGGGCAGCTGGCTGTGCCTGGCTCAACTCCCTGCTGCAGGCAGCACCACTGAGTGCCTGGAAGGGGAATGTGTACCTCGTGTCTGCCTGGAGCCAGGCTCCTTGGGGAAACAGCACTGAGAAAATATTTACAAGAAATGACAGCACCTAAGCACATTGAGCTTTGAGGGAAATGATGGAATCTGTGGGGAACATGACATCAATATCTTCCTTTCACTTTCCATGAAAAGAAACCAACACAGTATTGTGGCAACACTCACTTATTAATGACCAAGACAAATAATTAAATCAAGGATGGCTTTCCATATTGACCTTTTGAAATTTGCTATGTGTCTTCATCAAGGTCATTTTCTTTCAATTTCCCAATTAAATTTAATGGATAATGGCAGTGCCTATGTACTCCAAAACCAAAACTTTAACTACCAAGACTGTGAATTTAGGTGCATAAGGTGGTCCAAACCTTGACCTCCATGCTCCAAATTCCAACCCATCAAGCAGTATGGGAACAAGGAAGGACTGACTGGCTTTCTCCAGGCCAAACAAACCAGTGGCTGAATGCAGTGATGAGACACTGCAAGGCTGACCTGAGGGCAAACCACCTCCAGCTGAGAGCTCTGAACACAAGAGAGCCCCTGTCCCATGAATGTGCTGCAAAAATGAATTACCAAGGTGAAAATCTTACAGACATATGAAAGGCAACCATACCTCCCAGTGGGTTATACAGTTTGACATCTTGCACGCTTCCATTGTGCGACGCCTCGCTGGCATTTGGCTAAAAGGAAAGAAAAATCTTCTGTAAAAATTTTAGCCTACTCTCCATCACTGCTGATTAACAAGGCCCTTCATTTTAAACAAGGGCTGCATTTGCAAAGGTTTGCTGTCACATCACTAAAAAGGGCTGCTTTGACACAGTTCTCCCTCTGAAAGCAGCCGGCTACAAAAGCGCCCTGAGAGAGCGACCCTCACTCAGCCTCCAATGCAGCCAAGCCTTCAAGCAGCAAGTCACCCTTTCCCAACTGCTGGAATTTATAGGCACAAGGGAATTTTATATTCCCTTGAAATCAAGTGCCCGAGTACAACTGACCTGGCCAGTGCTCAGCTAACAAAGCAGAGAGGCTCACAGAAAGATCTGAAAGTCGGAGCAGCACCGGACACTGGGATATATTTGGCACCATGGAAGCATCACAGAGTCAGCTCTAAGAAGAATTTCACTTGCACAATCTGAATTTCAACTCTCAACATGCATGAAAACCTTTTCTCTTTTCCTCAGCTCTAGATGCAATTTTTTGCATAGATGTGAAATGGAATTAGTTTATCCTAAGTTAGCCAGATACAACAAAATTTGGTTGCTTGGCTGATCTCATAATTTAGTACAGAATGTGTCACATTCCAGTGGAGATTAAAAATCACTAAAATGTTAATCAGCCTAGGTACATTTTTTAACAAAAACAAATTCTGCTATCGAATTGTTTCCTTCTGAAGTCAAAATTGGCTGAGATAAAATCTTAAAAGCTATGCTAAACAGACTGAAAATTGTGGACTAATTCCCATGAGAAGGGAGACATCACTACCCAGTAGAAGATGGAATGTTACTTAATGGAAGGAATTCTGTAAGTTAGAACCAATGAAGATTAATATCTTTGTTTACTGATAGTGTATCAGTAAATAGAAAACCTTTGAAATGATGTGCATGTGGCTGGAGTTCTCCACTATGCATCACAGCCAGAACAAAGTAATGGCTACTCCTAATACTAAAAAATTATTTTAGGAAGTTTCCTTTATCCTGACATATTAGGTGAGTGTAGTACAAACATGGAACCATGAGAAATCCATGCATTTTTGCCACAAGCCAAGTCCAGAGCATGAATTTCCTGAGTGTCAAAGCACACAGAATATGTGACTTCCACTGGCACCTCCTCCACGTCATCCTTGAACGCCACTTCTGACTGTGAGAGCAACCTCCCACTTCCACTGGCACCTCCTCAGTGTCATCCCTGAGAGCCACTTCCCTCAGAGACCCCCACTTCCACTGGCACCTCCTCCGTGCCATCCCTGTGAGTCGCTGTCCCCCGGGCAGTGCCTCAAAGGGGCCCCTGGAGCACCAGTGGGGCCCCAGCCCTGCCCAACAGGTCCCGTGGGGTCAGCAGCACCTGACACCAGCACCATGGCCAAGCCCCACCCGCTGCCGACCCGCAGAGCCCCACACCTGCCCCTCACCTGTTGGCCCTGGCACCTCTGGGTCGCCCTGACGGGCATGGCAGTGGCGCTGGGGGCCCTGCGGGACGCAGTGCGGATCGGGGCCCTGCGGAACTCACTGGATCCTGCCCAGGCCCGCAGCTCCGCCATCCCGCTCTGCCTCGGCTGCTTCCGCTCCCACACAGCCACTGATCCTGCTGAAAAACCTGCAAAATGGAAAACATTTCTTAGGAAAATGTGTTCCTGGATGTTTGGTCTTTGTGGCTTTCAAGACTCATCCACAAGAAGGGAGATGATTCCCATGAAACAAGAAGTAGCCAACAAGCTGGAAGCGATGGCCAGGCCTTGGAAAGGCAGGATACTTCTTGGCTGAATTGCCTTGTTGAGGTGCAGGGCTTGACAGGCTTCAGTGAGCTAAGACACAGGAGAGGTTAGCAAGGCTTGCGAAGAAGGATGCACCACTGATGGTGGACACAAAGATTGCAGAATTTATGGGCACAGGGACATTTGGACAAACCCTAAAGAAAAGGAGAAAACTGAGAAAGCCAACACAGCACGTGTGCTGAGTCAGCTCTGGCACAGTAAAAGGCCATGCCAGCAGGGGCAGACCATGGCCACCCATTCAAGAAACCATTCACTAAGAAGAAGGGAGAGACTGAGCATGCAGACTATTGAGCATGAGAAGTGAGAGGATCATCACCCAACAGCAGACAGAATACTCGTTATGAAGAGAACCAGGGAACTTGCAGTCAATGAACGCTAATTCCTTTCTTTGCTCAAATGTAGAAATACTCAAACACTCTGGGTTCTTGTGCTGCTGCCTTTGTGAATTTGTCCCTGAGCCCCCCTTTCTGTACAGAACTGTAAATAATTACCTCCACTCAGTGGGTGGATCGGCCTCTTGAACAACGGCTGCTGGAACCAACCAGGTTGGAGCAAGGCTCGCTGTGGCTCTGACACCTCCGCTCTCGCTGCAGCCGCTGAAGGGTCTGAGCCGTCCTGCCCTGTGCCGGTGACAATGGCCACGTGTCCTTGGAAACGGGGAGTTCCATGTGCCACCTGGCCGAGATGTCACTGAGGAGTGGGACGTGACACAGTCGGGGCAGAGGGATTTCACAATGGGCACAGGTAGGGAATGCCCTGTCCTGTCCCGTGACTGACTCTGCTCATTTCCAAGGGCAGAAAGAGGCACTCCACCAACCCCAGGTGCTGCATCTGCTGTTCAAACCAGCGCTGATGAAGTGTTTCTGCACAAAAGTGCTGCTCTTGGCTCTCTCTGAGGCTAAGGTGCAGCTTAACACCCCTAACCAGGGCAGCAAGGTGCAGCCCTGCCAGCACTGGGCCATCCTGTCGTGGGCCCGTCAGTCTGTGAGGCTTCCAGCACGTACACGGTCACTCAAATATCATCTCTTTGACACAACCCCCGACCTTTCCTCATCCCAGGCTCCTCAAAGCAAACAAGCCAGCAGCATGCCCAGGCCCCCAGGTGCTCTGCAGGAGGAGCTGACCTGGAAAGGCCATGGAGGACCATGAACACAATTACAGGCTGATAGTTGTGCTGACTGCAGGTGGACACTGAAATTACTGATGCATCTGGAAAAATAGTTTATATGCAGTTTATGATCGTTTGACTTCCATTTTCCCCATACCCACGCTTACTCCTGATTTCAGTCAGCTGGCACCAAAGAAACCACTGTCCAGTCATTACAGGGAGAGGAGAGGGAAAAAAACATATCATTGAAAATGGCTTGAATATTACCATTCGAAGCTCATTTCCCATGTCACAAAATCTTGTGCTTGTTTTCAAGACCATGTCCGTATCTGCCCAAGTCTGGTTTTCTGCCTTCCACAGTCACAAGGACAGTGTAGTTTGGGAAGAGAAAAGAAGGAAGCAATTTGTCAAACACCAGAGGCAACATCTGTAAAACAACTGTATCCCTTTTTGGGAATCATTGGCTTGTGATGGTTATGGGCCCTCAGTAATGGAGTTTTGGAAAAGCCTTTGTATGGACCATGAAAGGAATCCAAGGAGGTGGCACCCCAGGCTCCAAAAGGTCCAAAAGCTTTTCCTTATCTTAAAAAGACATTGATGACAGCCCCTGCTCTGGAGCTGCAAGATTTGACTGAAGCCTTTGCACTGTTCATACATGAGTGCCTTTGTCTCGCACAGTAACTCCATATTTATCTCAAAGACTGGGAATGCAGGAAAGAACCCTGTGGGAAAGAGCATATTTCTTAAAAGAACATCTAAACATTGTCTCTAGGGGTGGCCAGTACTCCTCAGAGCAGGAGCTGCCACAGTCCTGATAGATAGGATAGGCATGAGAGTAAATGGTAAAAAATGTCATTTTATGTCCTGCACGTGGTTATGTCTGGTGTAGAGCAAAAAGGAGCTCACTGGTTTTCCTAAAGTAATAGGGGTACTCCTGGAACAAAAGATGTGGTGCTAAAGACAGCAACTGCCTTGAACCCTTCCATGGTCCTCAATCTGCAAAGATCACCACTTCAGGCAAGACAGAGCAGACAAAACTGCTAGAGAGGTGGCAGAACAAAGCGTCTTGGCAATTCTTTCCAAAGTTGTGAACCTTTCCAAATCAGACACAGAACACCATGATGAAAACAATCATTCAGCAAAATAATATATCTAATACATAAATATATATCTGATATATAAATATAAATATCTGATTTAGTCTTGAAGGGTGATGGGTAGCAACAAATCAACAAGTTAGAGTGCCTCAAGCAATAATGCCTCAAACTAGAGAAGACAAAGAAACCCATTGGGGTATTGAAGGTACAGCAGACAATTTGGAAAGGCAGCTACTTAGTGTTAGACTGACAGGGACTGTGACAAGAGAAATGTAAAATCTGCTTACAGATCAATGCACAGTTTTGCAAAAGACTGCCCTTAGGGCTCCCAAAAAAGGGAAGCAGTGCAGGAGATTAATGCCAAAGACTTTTTTCTGAGCTAACAAGAAGTACATAAAAATATTTATTAGGTTTAGTGGACACATTTTCTGCATGGCCAGAGGCTTTTCCTTGTCACACCAAGCAAAGCTTTAGACATACCTCAAGTAATAGTAAAAGAAATACTACTAAGATTAGGGATTCCATTTGGAATGCCAGCAGATATTCTCATTTCATAGCTGAAACTAGAAAATTTATGCAAAGCACTCCCAGTTAAATGAGACCCAATTAGCCCATGGATCTCATTGCCCAGCAGCAAGGCTGTGAGGAAAAATCAGAGTCTAAAGCGAGAAATTAGTAAAATTTGCCAGGAAACCTCACTAAAGTGGCCAAAAGGGCTTCCCCTGCCACTACTGAGGATCAGAATGCCAGTGGCTTTTAAAGAGAAAGTCATCCCACATGAAATGCTTTATGGAAGACCTTACAAAGTTCCTATCCCTTCTAGAGAAAGTCATGTGATAGGAAATGATAATTTAAGTCCCTTTTTACCATCTTTGTGAAAAGTGCTCTCATCTCTGCAGAAATTTCAGGTATGACCATCCCTGATGTCTTTGGATGCACAGGTACATCCTCATCAACCTGGAGAATGTGTCTTATGTCAGAAAGCATAGCAACAAGGCACTTAAAGAAAAGTGGAAAGGACCATTCAAGTGTTGCTAAGCACTTCTGCAGCAATAAAGGGGATGGGATCAGTACATAGATACACCTTCCCCCAAAAGAAGCCAGCCCCAACGCATGAGGAACTGGAGGGGAAAAGAGAGTCAGCTGAGAATCTGAAGCTTAGAGTTGTAAAAGCATGGAAAGAGAACTTTTTTCTGATGTGTAGAATTAGTTAGAAGAAATGTCATAAAAGGAAAGATGAAATCATGAAGGGGTAACTATGAAAAATCCTCAGTCTCAGCCCACTCTCACCAGCAGCACTTTTGCACGCTCTGTCAACCAGCAGCAGCCACGGGCCAAGGGGAGGCTCCCAGCACAATTCACCCCATGATCCCCACGGCAGCGTTCCTGGGGCTGCTGCACTGCAGAGCTGTAGGAGCACCCCCTGACCCTGGCAAAAATGGACCCAAGTCACAGGGTTTAAGAGGTGACATTTTGTTCAACTTCACTAGAGGGAGAACAGAAGGGCAAAGATGGCTCAGCTGTTCAATCCCAAAACACCCCAAGAACTCTCAGGTACAGGGACTCAACATCATTGCATGGAGACAACTGGGGAATTTGTAGAATACTGTCCAAGGAAGAAAGAGGCATTCACAGCCACCTTTGAGTGTTCCCAAATATTTTCCTCCCTCAGTCCATTTCATATTCTTCCCCAAAAGGAGGATACGGCTTTGCTGCCAACACTTCTACCATGTCAGCTGAATAAATAAATGGCAGGAAACTTAGGAAAAGCACTTGACTTCAAAGTCCCCATAGGTCTATGCTGGAATCAACATCTGTGTCTCTCCAGAAAGGCTGATTGAGACAGACTAGTTTTAAAATATGCAAAGAAATGGACAGCATTTCCATAGGGACACTTGAACCCATTTTCTCTTTAAAACCCATTGAAGTACCTTGCCTCCAACACTTCTCCATGTGTTTTACAGAACTCTTGCTAAGATCTGGATATTCCTTGGCTCATTGACAAGGTGAGGCCATGATTTACAAGCAGTCCTGAGAGCTGCTTCAGCTGACAGCTTAGAGCAGCCCATGTGCACTCCTCTCTAACCCTCCAAAAGAATCTGATTCGGGGAGGGGGTTGTCCAAAACCTCTATGCCTTCCACCACTCCAGGAAAAGATAAAGGTTGGAAAACAGGCTTATTCTAATAATAAAGAATTTCCATTTGCTGCAATCTTTTCTTAAAATGTGCACAACTTCACAGTAGAGGTATTGGGCATCCATCCTATACTGATAAAACTTATTCAGTGGACAAACCTAAGCCTTGAAGCGAAGAGTTGACCAAAAGAAAGACACTCAAAATAAAAGTCAGAATAAGAGAAGGAGTTAACAATCATGCAACTTCTTTATTACTAAACGTCAATACTAACTTCTATAATCTTAGAAGAACTAATCCTACGTTTTTAGCAAAAATCATCTGCTCATTGCTAACTTGAAGAACCCTAAAACAACTAATCTTGTCTTAAAATAAAAAAATCCAGAGTTCATAGATGTTCCCTTGCTGATGCAGATGGCTGGTGCCAGGACTCCACTTGCTGCTGGCCAAATTCAGATACTCATTGCTGAATGTGGAACAGCTTTTTGTGGAGGTCCTGGCACCTGCTCTTCATCTCAGAGTAGCTGGGGCTACCCTAGGAAGGAGAGATCAAAAGAAAATTAGGGCATGCCAACATTTCTGCAGAGTTTAGAATTTCATGACCTTTGCTTTAAAGGAGCCTTGAGGCACACTCAGAGGTTACCAACCTCCTCAGTTTGTTTTAGTCATGTAAAACAGTAAAAATACTCTCAGTTTGATTTTTGAGCTATTTTTCTCTGTCAGCCACCACCCTTCTGGGAACTCTGCAAACTGAGGCTGTTGTAATACAGACCGAAAAACAAACTCTAGGCAAGTCTGAAACCACAACAACAAGAAATACCCAAAGCACATAAATTCCTAAGGAGGGCAAAACTCATTAATGCTTAAAGCCCCTGATGGGAGTCAAAACTTCTTCAATCCTTTCTTCCTCAAATCAACACAAGTATAGTTTATCAATCTCATGATAAAAATCCAAGATGAAGTGGCAGTGAGAGTAACAGATGCCACTTCCCAACACTCTCACGCCAATGCTTCTGCTCCTCTGGGCCTGAAGGTCTGGTTCTCCCTCCACGTGGGAATAAACAATTCAAGCCATCCTGAGATTAATATTTTCAAGCAGTAAATCTTTAGCAAGTTGAAATTCAGTCCCAGGACTGAAAATAACTTGTGCCAAGGATGCATCCCAGGCCAGATGCACGTGACTGGTGCGCAGGATAAGTTTGAAAAGAAAACTACAGATGCCTTGCAACATTTTGAGAGGCTCCTGAGAAGCAGCAGCCTGCACTACTGCCTTCTGCCCAGTGACATTTGCTGGCTGAGCCCTAGCACAGGCCTGACTGCAGCGCTCCCCTGCAGGGCCAGACTTGCCCTCCGCCTTGCACGGAGCATCCCTGGCTGTATCCAGGGGGAGCCAGGGCCCTCCGCGCCTGCTCCAAAGGCCACAGCTGCCCCGGAGCCCAGAGCTGCAGGAGGCCTGGCTGCCCGTGCCAACAGCACTGCTCTGACACAGGCTGGGAGCAATTCCCAGTGCTTCACCACACACACACACACACACACACTTCTCCCTCCTGCACTGCAAATACGCTGGGGGGATGCAGCCCCACTGCTGCAGCGGAGCCTGCGCAGCTGCACTGCAGGAAGGGAGGGCCCGGCCGGCCTGACCCCCTCGGTGCTCATCTCTGCTCTTCCCCCACCTTGCCCTTCTCCTCCTTTATTCTTCCTGTCTTCCTACTTCACATTTACTAATAAATACCATCTGTATTATTGACTCAGAAATATGGTCTTTCTTGCACCTTAATTCAGGCAGAGGCTTCTCTTAACAATCAAATTTTACTCCATTGTTCTCCCCACTGGACTTAGGAAAAGCAGCACATTAATACCTTCATTGAAATCCAAGGGACACTCCTGCTTCACCTTTCCCCCACTCTCTTCACATTTTTTCAATATGGAAGTTATCTGCACACGAGGGCTGGCATTCTAGAACTCTGAAATTTGTCTTTTTCTTGAACCTAAAGGGTGCAGGGGAAATGGAGCCCAGACTTGGAGACAGGTAGGAAGGAGAATGGGATGTCAAAGCCAGCACCCAGGAAGAAGAGTGGCCACCAGCTGCTGGCTGGATGTAACTGGGCTACTGCTCAATCCTCTGCTTCTTGCTCCTCACAGGACTGGTCAAGCCAGAAGCCCGAGGCCATTTCTGCAACAACGGCAAAATAATTCATTAATCTATGATCGGGATCAACTTTTGCTCCCACTCTAAAATGTGGCATCTGTGAAGGTTGAAAACACATCCTGTTTAATTCAAACTAGTTCTGCTGCATTCCTACTTATTCCCATCTTAGGACTTAGCAAGTCCTTCTCCAAGTCTACTGCTAAAAGGCTTTGGGAAGTAGACACTCCCTTCAGCAGCTCCAGCAAAGCCTCCCCAAAATGGGGCTGCCCTGTAAGTTTTGTCTAGGTCTCAATTTCTGCCTGCACACACCGGGAAAAGACTCAGCTTTTGCTATCAAACACCCACATGATTTACTAACGAGGCACCAGCCTGTTTTAGAGTTTTATATGTAAAAATTAGATTAATGCTTCAGTATTACAACCCAGCAGTACAGGGGGTGATGGTTGGTTGTGAATTCTCATCAGGATGAGCACAGACAGCAGCCACATGTCAAGAAACTCTTGTTCATTTAGGTACAGATGTCATAAATCCAGCAGGCTACCCACGCTGCAGACTCAAAAGCTGTTGGCTACAAGCCTTTCCATTTGTACAAGAGAGTTTCACAAGTGGTTGCCAACAAGCCCTTACTGTTGCTCAGTGGCCTTTATCCATCTCTCTGCTCCTGCCAAGGAGCTTCTCCAAGGTGCTGCCTCACGAGGCACAGCCCATGGCCACAAGCTCCCCACAAGCACAGCAAACCTCAGGGCCAAGGATGGAGCAGAACAGGACAGCCCTGCTGTGCCCAGGCAGAGTGAGGGAGGAGAGAAATTGAGGCAGAGGAGGGAGTGAGGGAATATCCCCATTCTGTAGATCCTGTACTTTGTCCAGCCACGTGGATAGTGCAGAGCTGGGGTCAACAATGAGAGGGACAGAGGGACAGAGGGAGAAGAGAGCGAGAGGGCCCCATCTGCCCCAGCCTCGTGCAGCCTCCTTTGCACAGGAGATTTTCATGCAGTGCTGTCACACGGGCAGAGCCAGCCCTTTGAGCCCTTCTCCAGGGAATGAGCTGAGAGTGGGGACTGAGCTCAAGTCTCCAGGCAGAGCAGAAAGTTGGCTAAGGACAGTGCTGCTCCACCCCTGCAGGATCCTCTCTTCTTGTCACAACCTTCCTGTCACAGCACTCAGAATGTCTGAGGCAAAACATGCTTAGGCCTGGTTCTGCACATTCCCATCACAGCTTGTACACAACCAGCAAGTCTGCTACAATTTACTCTACAGTCCAGAATGTTAAAAATGTACAAGAAACTGAGAAGGTTTTGCTTGAGCATCTCTCTCAGAAGGACCTGGAGATGTCACTTGGCTGCTGCTAGTGAGGTTCTGAGATGGAGCTGATTGTCTGTATGGGTGGTCCAATATTTCATGTTACAAGGCCTAAATATCAACTGTCATAGTTCTTTCCTTGCAGGGAAAACAGACCTTCAGTGTCAGGACTCAAGGACAAAGCATGAAGCAGAGTTGAGGGAGCTTTAGACAAGATATCAGGAAACCATTCATGCCCTAGAGGGTGCTTGAGCACTGCAACAGGCTCCCCAGGCCAGCGGTCACTGCTCCAAGAGCTCAAGAAGAGTTTGAACAACACTCTTGGGCACAGGGTGTGATTTCTGTGGTGTCCTGTGCAGGGCCAGGACTTGGATTCCATCACCCTGATGGGCCTCTGCTGGGGCAGCATATTCTAAGAATCCAGGCTTCCTGTCCCAGGGCTTTCTTCTGAAAGGCTCTTTTCCTTCCCCAAAAGACTGAACTTACCGAGAAAGTATCAACCTCAAATTCTTTCTATCGATTTTACCGTTGCCAGGCCAGTCAGTCTGAAGGGTTTAAAACAGATATTCCTTCAGACTGAAGGAATTATCCTTTGCATTCACATTGGCTGCCTACAGGCAATCATTCAAGAAAACAAATGTTCATTACACTTATATGCAAACTACAGAAATCTAAATGGGCTACTTCAGCTGGGATGGCAGACCATGGCTCTCATTATATTGAGAATGTCTTCAGGGTGAAAAACCCTGCCACTGCCCTGGGCAAACCCAGCAACAAACTTCACAGGTTCAGGCAATGAGTTCTTAAAAGTCACTGTGAGATCAACTGGAACTGTATCTACATTGAATTTGAGTCCTTTCACTAGGCTCCAAAACATTTTCCTAGCTAAAGAAGAAATATTCCTATTTGATATAATAATGCTTGCATAATTCAGCAACAGCCTACGTCTATGGGGAATATTTAAAAAGGAAAGAAGGAGCTACTGCATCTTTGCATGGGTCTTCATCTTATGAAAGTCTATCAGAAAGAAACAGCAGTGGAACCTAACTCAAAGTAGAACTGGAAAGCCTCTAAGTTGAACAGGTGAGGAAGTAGTAAAATCATGAGCAGCAGAACAGCAGGATGGAAGAATTGCTGGCACAGGCTCCACCTGCTGAAGGATCTTTCCAAGGGAATCCTTGTCCTTTGGCCTGACTCCATCTCTCTGCAGCCGAGCAAGCAACTCTGGCTCCTTGTAATCCCTCAGGGCAAGTAAATGAATCACCCTGTCCCTGTAGGGTCGGCCGCAAACAGCAGCGCAGCCGCTCCAGTCGATGTCTGCAAGTCTCACAGGCATCATCCTCTTCTTCTCAGGCACAGGCCCTGGATTGTGTTGGTGGGCTCCTCTGGCCTCTGCTTTTTCTCCTAAAGTGAGGGAAAACCAGAAACAAACAGCTCAAATTGGAGGTCTGGAGAAGGCAAGGAAGTTGTTTCAAAAGGATGAACCAAGATTGTTGAACCTCTATTGGTTTGGCATTTACAGATCTAAAAGAGTCCAAACAGTAAAGCATTAAAAAGAAACTGTCATTAAAAGTTGGTAAAGGAGAGATACTGGATGGGAAGTTTTCATCAAGAATTCTTTTAATCTATGGTGCTTTTATATGATTTCCCCAGTTTGAAAGCTCAAGCATTGCGCTATGTCAAGAATGACATAGACAGTTGGATTAAGAGCACCCTCAGCAAGTTTGCCAACACCAGAGGCCTGGGATGGCATCCAGAGGGACCAGGACAAGCTTGGGAACTGGGGCCCTGGGAACCTCATCCGATTCAACAAGGCCAGGTGCAAAGTGCTGCATCTTTGGGTTTGTGACATTGCCCTGGCACCAAGACAGTGGCTTGGGGATGAAGGTGGGGAGGACTTGGAGGTGCTCATGGAGAAGAGGCTGGATATGACTTGAAAAACACACAGATATCCACTAAAAAACGAAATGGAAGCATATGTAAAAGCGGTCCCTCCGTTTAATACACTTTGTATTTGGATTGTGTGACTCCTTTTCTGCCTGGGTCCTGCACTCTCTGCTCTCTCGGCTTTGATCATGGCAAGCATTTTATAAAAATCCAAAGCATGGGATCTTTTCAACCTGTCTAATTCTCTTTTCTCACCTTTGGACTTGGGCGTCTGCGCCCTGCACCCTGGCAGACACTGGGAATCCAGAATGTGTCTGAATTCATTTTTTTGTTGTCTTTCAGGGGTGGAGGTTGAAAGGGAGCTGACACGTGGAGGCAGGTTCAAAGCTGAGCAGGATGTGGAAGGCAGGTCCAAGGAAGAAGGAGAGTGGCCACCAGCTGCTGGCTGGACATCACTGGGCTCTGGGTCAATCCTCTGCTTCTTGCTCATCACAGGATGGAGAAAGTCAGAAGCCAGAGGCCATTTCTGCAAAGATGATCCCAATTAGTTTTGCTCACATTCTGAATAAGCAGCATTTCTGAACTGGCAATGGCTGGAAAAAACCACTTTTCTTACCTAAAAAGGTCTGTCATACGAGGAGCTGCTGCAGCTAAATATGTTCTCTATTTCATTCCTCCTTTCTCACCTGGGTATTCAGCAAGTCCTTCTCCTGCTCTGTAGCCCATAGGCATTGGGAGAAAGACACTCTCTTCAGCACCTCTGTCAAAGGCTTCCCCAAAATGGGGAGCTCAGGTTGGTTTTATCTTGCTCCCTGTTTCTGCTTAGACACACCAGGAACACACTCAGCTCTTGCTGCCACACACCCACACCATTCCCTAAAGCAGCCCCAAGAAGCAGAAATTAATTGCCAGAGCCAGTCATCTCATTATCCGTCTATAACACTTGAAACCATCTTCCTGCTGAGGACTAGAAGCGTCCAGAATAGCTCGGGCACTCCAGTTCCACTGCAAGGCATCCGTCACCCTTAAAGTACAAAGCGAGCACAGGTCGGAGCTCTCCGTGTCCGGAGCGAGGCCGGAGGAGCTCCCACATCCCGCAGCCCCTCCGCAGGCACAGCTCCGGGCACAGCCGGGGCCGCTCCGCCTGCGGGGGCCGCTGCCGGGGCTCTGTCGCGGCTCCTCCCGCGGGGCGGAGCAGACGCGGCCCCGGCGGCCCCGGCCCGGCCCCGCTGCGCTCCGAGCGCGGCCCCGGAGCGGCCCGGCCGAGGCGGCGAGGGGCCGGGGGCATGGGGAGCTCCGGGAACGGGCGGACATCCCGGGAGAGGGAGGAGTGAGCGGGAGAGGGGAGAGATGCTGGCAGGAGGGCAGAACTCTGGGAGAGCGGAGGAATCCTGCAAGAGGGAGAAGACACCGGGGAGAAGGGAGAGAGGTCCTCAGAGAGGCGGAAGAGTCCGAGAGAGGAGTTGGAGTTCTCGGGAGAGAGGGGAGGACCCAGGGAGATGGGCCAGAGCTCGGGAGAGGAGAGACTGGGAGCGGGGAGAGCCCGGGGGCAGAGAGAGAGCACGGAAGCCGGGAGATCCCCGGGAAGGGGTGAGCCAGGGAGAGGGGTGAGAGGCTGGGAGAGGGGAGAGACCAAGAGAGGGGAGATGCCAGGAACGGGGATAGAGGCCTGGGAGAAGGGCAAGAGTCCGGGACACAGCGTGGAGAGCCCGGGTGAGGGGGCATGCCGGTGCTGCCCGAGCCGATATAGCGAAACACAAAACAACGGAGTTGTTTTATGCGGTGCTTTATTGAGGGCCCTGGGGACTTGAGGACTCGCGTCCAAAGTCAGAGCCCCCCGAGCAGACAGAATCACAGGGTTTGTATCTTTCAACAGAAAGATTACTTCATCCTTTGATCTTTTTGTTTCACTAGCTCTACGTGACATCCCTATGCTACTTTTGATTAACGGTTACATTGAATCTTCAACAGAACATTCTTTAGATAAACATTTTCTACCTCCCCAGCATGTTTTACTGATTTCTTGCAACACAAGCTACTAATTCACATACAGAGTGCCAAAAGGCCTACTTAAGCTACGATCCTTAGCATAACTACTCCTAACACACAATATTCTCTCTAAAACTTAAAATCTACTGCAACAATTCCCCCTTTTTGAGCACTCCTCAATCTTCAGACTTGCAGGGATGCTCAAGTTCTTGTTTCAGCTTCGTTCGGGTGTCTATTTTTTTTGTGCGGGGGTGGTGGTGTTGTTGGAGTTCGGGTCATGGCATTCACCAGCCGTCGGGTGCGCATCCGTTCCTGGCTGATCATCCCTATGACACACTTATACACTCCAAAAATGATCAGAATCAAAATCAGAAACATCAAAGCATATTGTATTCTTGATGATAACCAACCAGAGACCTGGAGCCCTAAAGAATCAAATAATGCTCCAATCCAATTATGTTCTGCTTCTTTTTCTAATTTTTTGGTCTTTTCTTCTATATTCTCTAATTGTGAAATGTCTTTTTCTACATCAATGGTCACATTTGGGATGTGGATGCAACAATGATCTATTTTCTTATTCAGGTAACCACAAACTCCATGTTCTTTCAATAGTAACATATCAAGGGCCATCCTATTCTGTAGAGTCATCCTCGTGGTAGCTTGTAATTGTAAGTTTAAATCTTTAAACCCTTTTTTTGGTAGCTGCTGCAAGCCTTTCAGTTTGTCCCATCAGTAGGTAAATCATGTCCCTATTCCGGTAAGCTGCAATAGGTGCAAAGAAGGATTCTAGGGCCCATCCAAATTTAACCCCACTGTCTGGCTCATGCCACTCGTCCTTATCTTCTATGTTTCTTCTAGCCCTTTTGAATCTATTCTCTAATTCCAACTGTTTCCAAAACGGACATAATGTGGGTATCCCTAGTGTGATCTGAGTGACTGGCCCATCTATTGGCATATGAGTTGTCCATTGTCCATGTCCCATTACCCAAACTAGATTTCCTGGACTTCTAATGGTAGTGGTTTTACAGCTAACAAATCGCTGTTCTTCTCCTTTAACCTTTTCTGTAATGGTGTGATTATATCCCCGACACTCACATCCCCATTTTAAGAAAACTCTTACTGGTACTAGCCCTATCTGCGCTTCGGGGGCATCACAAGTAAACACCTTAGTACAATTCCATATCTCTTTCTGGTCTTTTTCCTGTCTCGAGGTGGTATGCAAGGTTATAACCCCGGTATGTGTCTGATTCTTTGTTCCTGTCCATTGAATGCACCAATTAACTTTTCCTAAGTAGCTATATGTTTCTAGTAAACTAGGTCCCCATATTGTTCCCCACTCGTCTTCTAATGATTTGTCCCGAGTAACATCTTGGCACACTATTTCATGATACTGTATAGCTTTTAAACTGCTTTTCTTCTTTAGCACATCGAAGGAACACCAACCTATCTCTTTAAACCTTCCAATTTCTGTAAATTGATAGTTTAACAGTTTCACACAATCTGCCCTCTTTCCTGGTGTGGACCATGATTCTCGAACTCGGATAGTTTTGTTTTCCCTTTTAACTTCACCTCGGTGTTCCTTAGTACAGGTTTGCACTACATTCTTTGTTGCCGGGGGCAAGGCTCCAATTGGAATTATTCCCCAAGGAATTGGCTCTCCTGCTGCCTGGGTAAAGGTAAACATGCTGTGATTCTAGTTACATTTTGCACCATTCCAAAATCTCGAATTAATCCTACTATCAAATTCTCTTGTCCTTCCCCCCTTAGGAAACTGAAAGTTCTATTTTTATTCCTGATGTCCCTAATTCTCTGATTAAACACTCTTCCCTTAGTCAAAGAAACGGCTGTCCTAGCATGTGCTTGCCCTTCGACTTCCTTAATTCCATATGAAGAGTACATTCCACAGACCATTACACAGATATACTTCCCTTCTGATTCTGACTTCCCCAATCGTGGTTGTGTGTTATTTAGCCATCCTATTCCTCTTTGATTGTCAAACCAGGTGTTGCTTTGTCCCCTCGGTTTATCCCACAACCCTGAATCATTCCATTTCCACCATGTGACTGAATAGATTGATCCACAGGGATCTTGAGCAACAAAAGAGCAATTAATTCATAACGGAGGCCCATTCCACATGTCAACTGTAACAGAGAAAGGAATAACCATTACTTCCGTACTATTCTCTTCCCAATTCCTAACTCTCAACTGTAAATATTGATAATCAAAGCTCTCTCGTATTTTGACTAAACACATGAACTTGCCAGAATCACTTATAGTCATATTTTTGAGGGTTACCATAGTATTGCCAATTTGTGCATCCTTATCTCATAACGTGATAGCACTGATGTTCTTGCTACTATTTCCCTTTTTCCAGTAGACTTTTACCTCCTCGGCTCCAGTTCTCTGGTCATCGGTAATGACACAGGTCAGATTCATGTTCATCCTTTCCATTGCTCCCACGACCGGCTCAGGGACTGTAACAACAACATATCCATTCACAGGCACACATCTTATTTTAATCAAAAACACAATTATTGTGAGGGTGATTTTGCCCGAATCACCATTCGGGTTGGGGATATTACATGAGGTTCCCATTTCACCGGAGCTTTCTTGACCCTTGTATAATGAATCCAGGTGTCGACTCCTGCAGCCTTAACAGCTGTAAAGGTAGTCAGTATCACCTGATGCGGTCCATCCCAGGCTTCCCTCAGAGGGTCAGTTTGCCAATTCTTTTTGTACACCTGGTCTCCTGGTTGGATATCATGCACAGGGTTTTCTAGGGGCAGCGGTCGATTCCACTGCAGTGCTCCCTGAAAAGCGCTAAGGACTCTGTGAAGGGATAAAACATAATTGAAAATCACCTGATCTCCAAACACATGTGGATCACCCTTCAATGTGGTGGCATGGTACGGTTTACCATAAGAATCTCAAAAGGACTAACTCCTACTCTTTCCCTGGGTTTTATTCGGACTCTTAACAAGGCTATTGGTAAAGCTTGAAGCCAATGTAACTTAGCTTCCTGATATATTTTCTTCACTTGATTTTTCAGTGTCTGATTCATTCTTTCAAGCTGACCACTTGACTGGGTTCTCCAAGGAGTGTGGAGATTCCAGGTAATGTCGAGCATCCTAGCTACCTCCTGTACAATGTTAGCAATAAAATGAGGTCCTCAATCCAATGACAGCCCCAATGGTACCCCAAATCTCGGAATAATCTCTTTCAACAAGGTCCTGACTACTTCCTTAGCTTGGTTAGTATGGCAAGGAAAGGCTTCTGGCCACCCTGAGAAGGTACACACATACACTAACAGATATTTGTACCCTTGAGCCCTCGGTAATTCTGAGAAGTCTAGTTGCCAATAGTCTCCCGGTTCGACCCCAACCTGAAGTTTGCCTAACTGAATCTGCTTCCTGACTACAGGATTATTTTTCAAACACACTGGACACATTGCATTCACCCGTTTTGCCATTGTTAACATCTGGTTAGAAACCATTTCGTTTTTCAAAAATTTTACCAATACTTCTGCTCCCCAATGACACTTATTGTGTTCAGTAGTAAGTATGGCATTCATTATCTGCTTTGGAACTACCACTTGCCCTGTTGCTGTGATATACCATCCAGTTGCGTTCTTCTGAGCTTTTAACAAATTAGCTAGCTTCTCATCTTCTGACGAGTAGTGAGGTGGATTGTTTAAATAAGAGGCAATAGGTGTTACCTTTGTGGGAACTAAAGCCATCTGAGTCCATACCAATCGCGCGGCCTCTCTAGCTGCCGAGTCTGCCATGCGATTCCCTTGGAAGATCTTCCCTTCCTCCTTCTGGTGTCCGCGTACGTGCATGACAGCTATCTCCTTTGGCTTATGGATGGCTTCTAGTAAAGCCAAAACTTCTGTGCGGTGTTTGATCATGGTCCCCTGGGCACTAAGTAATCCCCTCTCCTTCCAGAGGGCTCCATGTATGTGCACAACTCCAAAGGCATACTTTGAATCTGTCCAAATGTTCACTTTCTTCTCTGCACTGAGGATAAGGCTCGGGTAAGGCCTATGATTTCCGCTTTCTGAGCCGAGGTTCCTGGAGGTAAGGCTCTGGCTTCTATAACCTGAGTTACAGAGACAACAGAATACCCGGCATACCTGGTTCCATTCTCTACAAAACTTGATCCACCAGTGAATAATTCCCAATCCGGGTTTTCCAGTGGTGTGTCCTTCAGATCCGCCCGGCTGGAGTACACCTGCTCAATTACTTCCACACAGTAATGTGTCAACTCTCCTTCAGTCACTTCGCTGCGGAGAAACTCGGCAGGATTGATATGATTAGTGGTTTTCAGTTCTACATCATCCTGTTCTCTCAGAATTGCCTGGTACTGCAGCATCTGGCTAGATGACAACCAATGACCTCCTTTTTG
Source organism: Fringilla coelebs (assembly GCF_963513975.1). Taxonomy (NCBI): domain Eukaryota; kingdom Metazoa; phylum Chordata; class Aves; order Passeriformes; family Fringillidae; genus Fringilla; species Fringilla coelebs. Next base: position 72,866,624 of record NC_140031.1, on the reverse strand, counting down.
TTCTAGCACTGTCAGTACCATATGAGGAACAAACACTTCTATTTTTCTCCCCAAGTTTAGCTTTCAAGCTTCCTGTATCAGTATGACAGTGGCTGCTACAGCCCGCAAGCAAGACGGCTACCCCTTACTGACAGTATCCAATTGCTTAGAAAAGTACCCCACTGGCCTTTTCCACGATCCCAGTCGTTGGGTGAGCACCCCTAATGCCAACTGCTGTCTTTGATTCACATAAAGTTGAAAGTCTTTATTTAAATCTGGTAAACCTAGGGCAGGAGCTTCTTTCAGAGCTTGCTTCAACCCTTTAAATGCCTGTTGCCTGGCTGTGGTCCATTCTAGATGAGGTTCCTTCAACGCTTCATACAATGATTTTGCAAGCAGTCCAAAATTTAGTATCCATAACCTACACCAGCCCACCATGCCTAAAAAGGATCTCAGTTCTTGATGATTCCTAGGGAGGGGTATAGAGCAGATTGCCTCAATACGATTCGTCCCCAGCTTTCGCTGTCCCTGACTTAAATCACATCCTAGATATAACACCTTTTCCTGAATGAGCTGTGCTTTTTCCTTTGATACCCGGTATCCTGATTGTCCCAACATATTCAACAATGCAATTGTTAATGTCAGGCATACCCCTTTTTCTTCAGTGGCTAGTAGAATATCATCCACATACTGCAAAAGTACATATATAAATGGGGATTCTCTCACCTGCCTCGTCTTCCACTCTTCCAGTTCTTTAGCCAACTGATTACCGAAAATCGTGGGACTATTTTTGAATCCCTGGGGTAAACGGGTCTACGTCAGCTGCTTCTTTCGTCCTGTGTTGGGGTCCTCCCATTCGAAGGCAAAATACTTCATGCTTTCCACAGCCAGGGGGATGCAGAAGAAGGCATCTTTCAAATCAATCACAGTAAACCATTTAAAACATTCTGAGACAGATGTTAACAAAGTATAAGGATTGGCAACCACCAAGTGAATGTCTTTAACTATCTCATTGATTGCCCTGAGCTCTTGCACAAGCCTATATTTACCATCTGCTTTTCATACTGGGAATATGGGAGTATTATATTCTGATTCACCTTCTTGTAATAACCCTAAGGCAATAAACTGAGCCATTGTGGGAGCCACCCCTCGTCTTGCCTCTGTTTTAATGGGGTATTGCTTTATCCTTACTGGTCGTGCCCCCTCTTTCAATTCTACCACAACAGGCTGTGCTGCTTTAGATTTCCCTGGGACCCTTGTCTCCCATACCCAAGGGACCACTGCCTGTTCAACTTCGGGTGGGATTGGCACCGGATCAGCTTCCTTCAATGTAAATATTTTCCCAATTTCTTCATGTGGAATTTCCAATTTAGCCCTTCCATCCTCAAAAATAATTTTTGCATTCAGTAGGGATAATAAATCTCTACCGAACAATGGTTTCGGACAATTAGGCATATGTAGAAATTGATGATCCAGTTCCTTCCCACCAAATCTTAAACTAAGAGGTTTCAAAATGGGTCTTTCTTCTAATTGTCCGGTAGCTCCGACCACCTGTATGACAGTATCACTAATTGGCCCTAATCGCTTGTTAAGCACTGAATAGGTAGCTCCTGTATCAACCATAAACTCCTGCTCTTCGCCCTCAATCTCTATCCTGACCTTAAGATCCCGGTCTAGTCGGCTCTGATTCTGATAGTTCCCTAACATCATAACTTGAGCTCGAGCGACATCTGCTGGCGCAATCGGGTAATTTCCCATAGGGCTCATTCCTCCATTCCCATTTCTCATAGGGCATTCATTTTTCCAATGCCCTATTTGCCGACAGAACGCACACTGATTTGAGCTCAACCCTCCTTGAGTAAAACCATTACCAAACCCTCCTGTATTCATTCCTGTATTCAGAAAGAATCCTCTACCCCTACCGAAACCGCCCCGTCCACGTCCTCTTCCTCCCCTTCCTCTGCCCCGTTGTCCTCCTCCCGGTTGCTGCATCACTGCCAAGATACTGGCCTGTTGCCGCCTTGCGGTCTCCTTTTCCCTATTATTGTATACCTTCCAGGCTACCTCCAACATCTTATCTAATCTCCTAGTATCATCCCCTTCCAACTTTTGCAGCTTCTTCCGGATATCATCCTGTGATTGACCCATAAACAGCAGAGCTAATTGTAATTGCCCCGCTTCATCCTCAACATCCAAATTAGTAAAACGCTGCGCAGTCTCCTTCAGCCTCTCTAAAAACATCGATGGAGATTCACTCTTTTCCTGCCTAACTGAATACAACTTAGACCAATTCAGAGTTTTGGGCATCCCAGTTTTGACCCCTTCCAATATCAAATCCTGATATTTTCTTAAAGCCCCATACCCTCCTGTGCTCTTCGGATCCCATTCAGGATCATCACTAGGCACCAATTCATCTACCATTCCAGTAGCCAGATGCAATCTTATTTCTTCCCTTGCTCTTTCCCTGGCTGCACGCAAAACCATCTCCTTTTCTGTTGAATCCATTATCGTATCTAATGATACTTGCAAATCATTCCAATCTGGATTCTGAGTCTTAATCACCATCCTCACCACCCGCGCCACCCATTCCGGGTTCTCCCTATAACTTCCAGACGACTGTTTCCAAATTGCCAAGTCTCCCGGAGAAAAAGGAACCTTTATGTACACCTTCTCCCCTTGGGGTCCCATAGCCTCCCTGAGAGGGGCTATCATAGGGGGTTCCTCCAGATTTTTCCTTCCCTGCCTAGTGCGAGCGGCTATTGGAGTTCTCTGTACATTGCAAGAGGTATTCGGGGAGGGAGTCTGAGGACGGAGAGTGACCGAAGTCTGGGAGATGTCGGGCTTCCCCATGGATCCTGTCATCTCTCCCTCATCGTCCCCATCCTCCTGGTCCAAATCCCTTTCATCCTTCTCCGATATAAGCGGAGGGGCAGAAGGCGGGGGACGGGCAATGAACAAAGACAAATCCTCCTCTTGACCAGAACTTTTCCCCGCGCATTTCGTACACACATCTCTTTTCTTACACCCAGCACATTCATTCTCCTTTCCCTTACATTCAATACACTCATTCCCAGCCTCCAACACAAGAATACCACACTCTTTTAGCCATTCTGTTTTCTTTCCCAAGTAATAAAACAAGTCCAGATAGGGTACCTTATCCCATTTCTCATTATCTTTCAGATACTGCATCAGGGGAGTTATAATTTCTGTATCCGTAGTACTGTTTAGGGCCCAGGCTGGCCCCCCTTTGGCTGCATATTGCGGCCACCAATGATTACAATAATCAATCATCCTGTTTTTACTCAGGTCCTGATAAAACCCTGCACTCCCCCACCTTCTTATTAAGCAACCCAACAGGGTATTTCCCGGTATTTTCCCATTGGATTGAACCAATGCTTTAAAGGTTTTAAACGACATCATGTCACAAGCAAATCAAAACAGAAAGTTGTACTGAGCAAAGACTGTCAGAAAAGAGAGGAGAGGATAGACCAACAGACCCAATCTTGCCACTACCCGTCGCCGTGAGGGGCAAGTGCCGGTCCAGCGAGGCTTTCGCCGCGTCTTACAGCCGGCGCCTGGGCTTCCCACCAAGACGTCTCTAGCCCAACCCTGCGAGGATTCGTACCTCGTCTCATGAGCAGGCTCCCAATACCAAAGAATAAAGCATCTTCGGCCTTACCTCCTCACAGTCGTCCGACAGGCGCAGGGGTCGGGCACGAACCGATGACTCCCCGAGAATCACTCAGTGCCGGCGTGGAGTGGATCAGGACGTGAACCGCCCCAGCCACCCTCGGAGTCCTGCCGCGGTCGCCAGAAAACTGCTGCCCGAGCCCATATAGCGAAACACAAAACTAAGGAGTTGTTTTATGCGGTGCTTTATTGAGGGCCCTGGGGACCTGAGGACTCACATCCAAAGTCAGAGCCCCCCGAGCAGACAGAACTACAGGGTTTATATCTTTCAACAGAAAGATTACTTCATCCTTTGATCTTTTGTTTCACTAGCTCTACGTAACATCTCTAAGCTACTTTTGATTAACAGTTACTTTGAGTCTTTAGCAGAACATTCTTTAGATAAACATTTTCTACCTCCCCAGCATGTTTTACTGATTTCTTGCAACACAAGCTACTAATTTACAAACAGAGTGCCAAAAGGCCTACTTAAGTTACGATCCTTAGCATAACTACTCCTAATACACAATATTCTCTCCAAAACTTAAAATCTACTGCAACAGTTCCACAGGCAAATCTACACTAAGAAGCAATTAAAACCAAACAACACCAGGGTAACATTTGATTTTGCTCCATGCTTTTTGTGAGCTAATTTATGGCAAAAGCTCCTCCCATATATATCAATTTAAAACTTTGCTTTTGACCTTTATTAAAAATTTCTTCTTTGAAAGGCCAATAGAGGGGATCTATAACATAACAAAACAAAACCCACGCTTTTGCCAAAACAGCTCTACAAAACCATCAACTGACACATTTATAAATCACATTAAATCAGAGTTTGCAGGTCCCACCAATGGACAAGGAACGCCAGGCGTGACCCGTGATCCCTCTGTTCGGCTCACGTCTGCGTACTTGCTTCTACGGTCTTGAACTCGTCAGCTGTTCTCGGGTGCGGTATGGTTTGAGGTTTTTCTCTGGGAGCCACTTAATTCCTGCGCCTGTAGAGACAGAAGCATAACCTTGGCCCCAAGTGAATAATTGAAAGGACCTTTAACTGATCATCTCTCAGGGTTTCTAATTAAAACAGGGGGTTTTCTTTCAGTTTTGCCTGTGTGTTATTGTAAAAATGCCTAAAAATTGGTGGATGGGGTTCTGCAACAGAGCTGTTTAAGAAATTAGAAACATGTAAAGCTTTGTTCAACCTCATCTGTGGTATGACCTCTACTCCCCATTCTGTTGATCAAGAATGCATTCTGATATCTGATGTGTCCTCTCAACCGTTGCTTGACTTGTGGGACAATGAGGAATACCAAGGATGTGACAAACACCCCAGTCTTTAAAAACGTGGCCAATTTCTGAGATATATATGTGGTATCATTGTCAGTTTTTACTTCTTGGGGCACACACAATGAAGCAAAAGCTCTGCAAAAAAAGTTGACAGGCATGATTACCTGTTTCACCTGTGTGAGGAGAAGTGAAAACTGCACCAGAGAAGGTGTCCACTGAAACATGAGTATTGTTAAATTTACCAAAGGAAGGGTATTTAGTGATATCCATTTGCCATAACTACAGGCTTTGTAAACCTCCTGGGTTGACCACTCCTTGTAGAAACAGGAGGCTGCACAAGCTGACAGTCAGGGCAAGTACTAATGATAACTTTAGCTTGACTTTTGGAAATTTGAAACATTCGCACAAATGCCTGCGCATTTTGGTGAAAATGACTCAGTTTTGCTTGTTGCAAAATGTTGTGCAAAGTGTTTGAAATAACCGTTGTCACTTTGTCTGCTCTGGCGTTTCCTTCCAGTAAAAATCCAGGAAGCAAAGAATGAGCCCTGATGTGAGAAACAAAATATGGATTAGCTCTTTATTGCAAAGTTGTATAAAGACATGAAAGCCCATGATATAAAGTGTCTTTACTGGCATTCTTTAGAACTGATCCTTCTATTCTTTTAACTACATTAGCAATAGAAGCAGAATCTGTGATTAAATTAAAAGTTCATGGGAAGGGCTGAAAAGCCCGAACCACAGCAGCAAGCTCAGCAATCTGAGGAGATCTGATTAAATATCTGATTAAATATCTGATTCCTAAGCTTTAGTTGTTTGGTTCAACCAAGTTAGGACTGATTTGTGACTTTTCCAGATCCATCAGTGAAGAGAGTTACTGCGTTTAAAGGTTCTTCACTTAACATAGGTTTCTCTCTAAAACTCAATTTTGCTTGCAATAATTTGTGAGCTGGGTAATAAACAGAACAAATAAGGAGGGGCTTGACAGCTGGCCTGCAAGCAAAGCTGAGTTAATAGAAGAAATAACAGGTGATGATTTTTGAGTGTATCCATAGCAAGGAAGAAGGCAAGGCTATCAGCATGGAAATCGATTAGAAAAGATGCATGAGAGAATTTTTGCAAGCTAGATTACGTGCCTAAGTAGATGTGTATATGTGCCTTATTAAATTTCTGTAAAACTTCTGCCAATTATATTGACGCCGATTGCTTTGCACCAATGAATATAACAAGTTATTGTGATGTAGTTATTGACTTATGATCACACTTTGTTAAGAGTAGATAAACTGGAGAACACGCAGAATAAATTTTTTTTTTCTTCTTGGACCCTGGTCACGTGTGTATGTCACATCCAGCCTAACGGTGACAAACAAATACCTAAAAAATTTAACAATGCTCATTAAATTAATGTTGCAAATCACCAGAATTTTGTATTGCCCAATGAAGATAATCCTTTTTCAATGGTAAGTAGATAACTGCAATATCTAGACCTGCTAAACTTAACGATCTTGTTCTGGCCTTAATTACAATTTATGCTATCATCCCTAAAACTGTAAAAATAGTCTTTGGAAACCTGTAGAGAACACAAACCCATTCTAATATAAGCAAAGGATCTCTCTCAGAACAGTCCGATTGAAAAATTAGACCACAAAATTGCATTTTTTCTCCTAAAATTGGCTTTTCTGGAATACAGCGATGAGCTTGCTGTCCTTGGAGAGCCTCCATGACCTTGTCAAGGGCTGCATGAGCTTCATGTGTAAGAGTTCTATGAGAGTTGATGATGCAGCTTCCTCTCAATAACTTCAAAAGTGGACACAGCTCATCACTGGTATCTCTCATAAACGGGTCTGACCCAATTGATTTCTCCTAGAAGCTGTGGTAAATCTTGCAGGGTGTTGACACTGGTATGGAGCTGTATCTTCTGCAGTGTAATTCCTTTTTCAGTCATCTTCCATCCCAGACACTTCCAGGGTGGAACTTCTTGAATTGTTGTTATAGAAATTTCAAGTCCATCATTTTGGATTTCAGTAACAACATTAGCACGAGTTTGCTCCATCTCTGGCTGTGTTGGACCAGCAATGAGCAAATCATCCATGTAGTGTAGAATCATGGATCTTGGATACTTCTGTTGAACTGGAGACAAAACTTGTGCAACAAAATATTGCCGAATTAAAGGCTAATTCTTCATTTCTAGAGGCAATGATTTCCAGTGCTATCTCTGCATGGGTTCTCTTTGACTGATGACTGGAACTGAAAAGGCAAATCTTGGAGCATCATCAGGATGAAGTAGGATGTGGAAAAAACAATCCTTTAAAACAACGACAATGAGAGGCCAGTGTTTTGGGATCATTGATAAAGAAGGAAGTCCAGGAGGTCCCATGTCTCCAATCACTTCATTGATCATCCTCAGGTCCTGAAGCAACCTCCAGGAGTCCGATATCTTCTTCTGGATGATGAATATTGACAAATTCCAGGGGCTCTTTGTGGATGTGATATGACCTAGCTGCAATTGCTCCTTCACTAATCTTTTAAGACTATTTAATTTTTTCTCTGTTAAAGGCTATTTATCAATCCATATAGGATGATCAGGTTTCCAGTTCAGCTTTCAAGAGGCAGGTTTAAGTGTGGTTTCCATCACAGGCCCACTTCCAGTTCTGCTCCCCTTTGGGACAGGACGTCTCTCCCCCAGACAGTGAGAGGCTTCTGAACAACAAAAGGATGCACCGTTGCTGTCCTTCCTTGAGGACCTGCAATGGTAATCATGGATGCACTTTGCAAACACACAGTAGCACCTCCAATCCTAGTGAGGGAACCTGAAGGAGCTGCCAAATCCCAATCACTGGGCCAAAACATGTAAGAAATTACAGTGACATCTGCACCAGTATCCAGCATGCCTGTCATGTAAATTGTTTTACCACAGTGAGTCAGGATGCAAATCAGTTTTGGTGGATTGTGGTCTAAACATTGCACCCAAAAGACTTCAGGACCTGAGGTTCCAAATGGGACAGATATAACTGAATTCTGTGGAAAGTTGTTTTACTTGGCTGTATTCATGGGTAAAAGAAATGCAATAGCTATAGGGATTTTGGTGGAATGACCATAGGAACATTAAATGCAAGAGCTAAATGATTAGCTCTTTGTTACTATTTATTGAAACAACAGCTGGAAGGACTTAAAGTCTGAAAATTTTGTTGCTGGTTTTGCCTAAAATCAAAAGATCTTGTCTTTGTTGAAAAGACCTAATAATTCCAGTAGAAATACTTTCATAACAAAAATTATTTAGAAGGTGTATCAATTTGAGGAGGCCAATTTAAACCTTGCACCTGAGGGTACTGAGCTAGCACCATTTGAGGAATGATTGACTGAGGGATAAATGACTGAGGTACCAATACCATTTGGCTGGGTAATTGGCTGTAAGAAGGTCACTGCTTGTGTCGAGGTGCAGTGATAATCCGTGCTCTTTTCTGAGTTTAACGACCAAGCTTTGCCATTGCTGTCAAATTGAGAACGACAATGCCTGGCAAGAAGCCTCCCTATCTGGCACCAAGGGCAAATAAAAAGTTTTTAGGTTGGAATGTTGTTGTAGGACAATTCCATTTTCATGTGTCCTGGTTTACCACAAGCAAAGCAACAAGACTTTTTATCAGAGACCAACAGTATCAATAGATTTTTTGAAAATTTTTGTTTGTGGTTCAAGGGCTTTTTCAAGCTTTTTCATTATTTGTCCCCAAATTTCTCCCAAGCTTTTCCCAAATTATCTCCCAATGTTTTTCCTACCTTTTCTTGAGATTCTGCAATCTGCTTTCCAAAAGCATTGACTTGCACATTAGCAATATGTTGTGGAAAGGTGAGCTTACTGCAGGCTGTTAGCATCTGTGTTATAGTTGGAAGCTGATCTGCTAAAGTTATAATAATTTTTTTACATTCTTCTTCTAAGTTCTTTGATCTCATGGTGAGAAGGAGTTTCGTATTGTGGATTTACATCATTACAACCATATCTTACAAGTAAGGCAAGGAGATGTTTATTTTAATCCAATTTTTTTTTTAAATTTTGATTAATGTTAGACCAATTAGGTAGTTGAAATGGAAAGTTTACCTCTGATTTCAGTTGTGTTTTAGTTTTCCCTCTCATCATTCCTATATCTGATCCAGAGGAACAGGTAGTGTTGTCATAGCAATCAGCTGTCCCAGGAACCCTGCCAAGAAGCTCCAAGTTCTTGGCAGTAGGGTCCTCACCGCAGCAACTTTCCGGGAGCCTTGTCAGGAAGGGCTGGGGAGGAGAGCTCCAAGTTCTTGGTGACAGGAAGAAAGCCAGAGCCTGCTAACTCACATCTGGATTCACTAAATTGGATCTTTTTAGATTCATACAAATTGGGCTGCTCTCCAGCTGCAGATCCTGAATTTGTATTTGTGACACTTTCCAATGGACTGTTACAGGTTCCACATGGTATCCCCGCCTGCAGGGATAGAGCTGGAAACCTCTCAGGTCTGAGCTGCGATCTCAGCATGCTTTTCGCTCCCAGCAGAGAATGAGACAGGCTTCAAGGCTTCTAAATGATCTGTCTGTGTCTCCACAGCAACTTTCTTTAGCTCTCTCGCCTCCACCTCATCCATCTCTCTGGGCAGAGCCATCCCTGCCCTGTTCAAGCCCTGGCTGCCGCCCGCCACCTCTGTCCATCCCCCTGCCCGCTCCCCTGCAGGCAGAGACAAATCCAAAGCCCCCGACCTGCTGCAATCTGAGGCTGGGGAGCCAACGGTGGCAAAAATCCCGAAAGAGGCTGGGCAGAGGAGTCTATATGAAAAGAGTCCTCAGAACTGCAAAGCAAACAGTCTGCCTGAGCCTGATCCGAGGGGGTGACTTCCCGGGAAGGGGAAACAGTGGCAGGGGTGACCCTGCAGCTCCTCGGCCAGGCAGAGCGGATCCCGAGCCCCCTTGGCAGACCCTGCCTGCACAACTTCAGAACAAAATCCGGCCGCATCTTGTTTGGAAGAGGAGCAGGCAGCAGCCCCTGTTTTGTAAAGCTTCCCCAAACTCTCATCTCCTGGACCCATTTGACTCCAAATCTCCCCAGAATATGACCCCTGAACCCCCACATCCTTGGAATAGAATGAAAATCCCGAACACTTTCCTGGGAATTCCGGGGGTGGATAATTTCATGCTCAAGGATGTGAGAAGAGGAATGGGAGGACAGCCTGTCTCAGCACCAGTGGCACGGGGAATCCTGGAAAAAACAGAGGACACTACCCAATCTGAAAGCTGATGAAGGGGACTACCCATTCCTCCTTTTGACAGCCTGGGCCTCTGGCAATGGCACTGGCCATGGTCTTCTTTTTTATTTTTATATTCCTCTAGGCAAAAAAAAATCCTGACTGAGGAGAAGCTTTCCCAAAAGCCTCTGATGTAAAGGATTCCCACAATATACCACATAATATTTTAATACCACATACATATTTTAATATATCTACTGTAATAAATGGAATATATAAAATGTATCCTTGATTTTTTTCTAAGCCAGCAGGCCTTTGCAGTGAGTTCTGAGCCAACGTGTGGCTCTGCTGCCATCCCAAATCTGCGCTTCCCTTGCCCAGCCTGAGTGCAGGTGGGGAATGTGCTGGGCATGGCTGGAGATGTTCATGGCCAAAATCCTCCAGAATTTCCATCTGCTCATGGCTTTGGGTAGCACAAATTACAACACATTCATCTCAGCTAACAAATGGCATTTCTTACAAATTGCTACAGCAATGCTGACAACATAGAACTCTACAGGTCTCAGTTAAAGTTAAAAAAAATAATTTAGTTGATTGTTAAACCACACTATTTAAAAACATACAAATAACAACTTCCAATAACCAAAACTAATTTATTGCAAACCTCTACCCAAACTCACACTGATCACAAAGTTCAATGAAAATTAACAACTTAATTTATTGCATATTATGACAAGTGTACAGCCATAGATAAATACAAAAATATCAGTATCTAACACCAAGAACTCAACAAACAGAATTACACCTGTATATGACTCCATACACATATAAATAGAACTGAATACATAAATAACCACCAGAATATACAGATGTGAATATAGATTAAATGTTACATTTACATTCAAGAAAGAGATACATAAAGCAAGCCTATCTATAAATGTCGGAACTCAGGACATCCCTTTGAGAGTCCAGAGTTGCGGGACTCCTGCCAGGGGGCTCAGAGATCCTCGCACACAGCCCAGAACACCAGCGGATTTTATTACAAACCTTGGAACAAATTGCCAGCTTTACTTGAAGATCTAAAAGCCACAGCAATTTAAATAGTGTAATAATAAAGGTATCACAGGGTACAAAAGTAGGTTTGGGGATTTTTAGTATAAGGGTTATGGGGACAAGATGGAGGGACTTGGGCGTGTCTAGCCTTTCTTCTTCTTCCTCTCTACCCCCATCTTCAGTGGTGATGTTGGCACTTTTATGTTGGTTTAGAGTAGAAGCTGTCTAACATAGGTGATAGGTATTGGAAAATAATTGTAAACATGTTATACGTAGTTTTTAGTATAAAAAAATAACACTGCCCCGGGGGTAGGCAGAGTGCCTCTGGCTGTCCTGCTGAGTGGACCTTGGCTGGGCAGGAGGAAAATTTTATAGATAAGATTTAATAAACAACTCCAAGACCAAAAACTGAAGAGCTTCAACTCATCCTTTGAACGTGCAGGTTTAAACAGAGACATTTAATACATCTAGGGGTTGCAAAGCCCTGAGATCTTTTGAGATATAAACAGACAAACAGCACTACCAATCTAAATATCAGTACAACTGCACCGTTATAAATATACAGCTATACATCTGGATATATATGTAAAAAGACTACATAGAGAACTAGATCAATATACATTTAAAAATTTATAAAAATACATATATAGCAAAACAAAGACCAATGTACTTATTTAAAAAGACATATACCGAAAACTACGCCAATACAAATAGATACCTGCACAAGTGTATACATATGGAAATCTAAACACAGATATTACAACGTACATAAAGAACTAGATACATATACACACAAATATGTAACTGCAAACCTGGATGTATGTATATACATACATACATACATGCATAATACATTCGTAAATATAATACCATGTGTATAGAAATATGCCTGTAGAAATAGCAGGCTACATATGTACATGTCCATCTGTTCCAGATTGCAAGGCAAGATGTATTCTATTGCCATCTGTATGGCAGTTGTCTGGTGTCAAGTGGGCAATTCTCCTTATCTCTCTTCCTGAGTGATCATAATCAAGGTCCCTCAGCAGGGAGCATCTGCTGATAAGGGGCTATTGAATGTCACCACATGACTGATAAGAACTATAGCATCCCATTGTGAGATGCTCTGCCCAGAGGGAGGAACCAAGCATTTCTACCCAGATATAATCTGAGATTCTGACACACCAGCGCGGCTCTTCTCCACTGGACTCCCCAGAGGAACAGCAGCTGCTTCTACTTCCACGGATCTGCAGAGGAAGAATACACCCCTTTTCTATAGGACTCCCCTGCTCCAACAGAACCACGCCTGACACTCCAAGAGGACTGCAGCCCCTTTTCCAACTGGACTGCTACCAACACCCTGACCCACAGGCTGTCAGGTTGAGTTCTCACTCTGTTAGTGTTGTTCTAGTGTACTGCATTGTCTTATTTTATAATTTTATTCTTCCCTTCCCTTCCCTTCCCTTCCCTTCCCTTCCCTTCCCTTCCCTTCCCTTCCCTTCCCTTCCCTTCCCTTCCCTTCCCTTCCCTTCCCTTCCCTTCCCTTCCCTTCCCTTCCCTTCCCTTCCCTTCCCTTCCCTTCCCTTCCCTTCCCTTCCCTTCCCTTCCCTTCCCTTCCCTTCCCTTCCCTTCCCTTCCCTTCCCTTCCCTGAACTTCCCTTCCCTGAACTTCCCTTCCCTGAACTTCCCTTCCCTGAACTTCCCTTCCCTTCCCTTCCCTTCCCTTCCCTTCCCTTCCCTTCCCTTCCCTTCCCTTCCCTTCCCTTCCCTTCCCTTCCCTTCCCTTCCCTTCCCTTCCCTTCCCTTCCCTTCCCTTCCCTTCCCTTCCCTTCCCTTCCCTTCCCTTCCCTTCCCTTCCCTTCCCTTCCCTTCCCTTCCCTTCCCTTCCCTTCCCTTCCCTTCCCTTCCCTTCCCTTCCCTTCCCTTCCCTTCCCTTCCCTTCCCTTCCCTTCCCTTCCCTTCCCTTCCCTTCCCTTCCCTTCCCTTCCCTTCCCTTCCCTTCCCTTCCCTTCCCTTTCCCTATTAATTTCCTGCTCCCATATTTTTTGCCTGAGAGCCCCTTAATTTAAAATTCACAACAATTCAGAGGGGTGGGGAGGATTTGCATTCTCCATTTAAGGGGAGGCTCCTTCTCCTTTAGCAGGCACCTGTCTTTCCAAACCAAGCCATTATCTCATAATCCCTGTCCACATGCAAGTCCGTGTATCTTTAAACAGAGCTCCAAGCAGAGGGATCCCAGCTGCCCCATCTTCAAAGCCTCTCCCTCGCTCTCCTCCTCCCGTGCAGAGCAGCTCTCCCGGACAGGGACAGCAGATGGGACATCTGGCAAGCAAAGGGAACACTGAGTGAGTATGGGGACGTTTCCTTTGGCAGCAGCTGCATTTCCATCAGGGAAGAGGAAATCTCAGAGCCTCCCCAGGAGGGTGAGAAATAAAAAGCAGCCGAGTGGGCCAGGCTGTGGTGAGCGCAGCCGCGGCGGGAGCGTCCCGCAGCCCCGGCAGCCCGGCACAGCCGGCACAGCTCCCGGCCCTGCCGGCACAGCTGCCTTGCCCAAGGACAGCCCCTGTGCCGGCCGGGGCAGCTGCGCTGAGCAGCCATGTGAAATACAAAGCTGTGTTTTGTGTCTGGTACAGAAATGCAATGTGTGTATTTGTGATTGCGATATGTGTGGACACTGACCATGGGACGGCTGCAAATTCTAATAATAACTGAAGAAAGTAAAACATGGAAGAAGGCCTTGGAACCTAGCTTTTGTTTGCAATTAACCTGGATTAATTTAGGAGCATTTGAATTACAGCGTTAAGGATGTTGCTTTTTGCTTGTAGTCAGGCCTTAAACAGTGCTGCAAAAAAAATCTTTTCAACTGTAATTTTAAAATATTGTTTGTATCCTTGAAACTATAGCTTTGGAATATAAGGGAAATATGTTTATCTCACTCCTTAACAAAACTGAGAAAAACAGCTTGAGAAAGGAAGATGGACATCATCTCAAGGATTTACAACTTCACCAAGGGAAGCTGGACATCACTGTTATGAGATTTATAGTCTCCACAGCAATAACAAGGGGGACCCACATCTGGGGAGCTGGACTTCACCAGATGGGATTCGTCATTCTTCTTGTGGAAACTGGACCAATGTCTCGGAGGCTGCCACCACCATCTAGGAGTCCTCCTTTTTGGGGACCATCCTGAGAAAAACTAAATCACAATAGTGTATAGAATTGTGATGTAAACAAGTAGAAATAGAAACTGCTGAGAAAGCTTATGAGTACCCCTATAAATACCTGTAAGCCCAAATATCAGTGTGCAGTTGGAGAGAAAACTGCCTCCACTGTACCCAGCGCTGTTTTGCTCATACTTTACCATAATTAATTAATAAATTGATTGTTGCTTGAATATTGGCCCAGTCAAGCTTCTTTTTTATAACAGCCCCAGCACGGGCAGGGCCCGCTCCCACCCCACCGGGCAGTGCCCACGGCCACAGCCCACGCCGCCCTCAGCCCCACCCTGCCTGCCCGGACCTGTGGCCTCAGCCGGGCTCTCTCCAGGCTGGCAGCAGCAGGTCCCCGCTCACTGCTCTTGCTGCTGGCCTTCAGCTTCTCCCTGCTGCCTCCCGTCAGTCTCCGGCTGTCCTCAAGGTCTTCCTTGCAGCTGTATCAAAAGTGAAGGCTCTGGAATTGGTTCCAAGGGCTGGCAGAGCTGCAGTCCCGGAGCCCTCTGTGCTCCCTGCTGGCCCCTCCATCCCCTCAGCCCTGCCATGCTCTCGCTGAACCCCCAGCCCCCTTCAGTTTCTTCAGCCCCTCACAGTCCTCTCACCCCCCTCAGTCCCTTGTGACCCATCCTGTCCCCCGAGACCCGCCAGCCCCTCAGCCTGTGCCACTTCCCTGTCACCTCGGTGCCACCATCGGCCTCGGCTGCCCCACAGCCCTCAGCCCCAGCAGCAGCTCAGGGTCCCCGTCCCTTGAGCGCCACCGCCCCCTCAGCCCCCTCAGCCCCCTCAGCCCCCTCAGTCTCACCGTCCTCCAGCAGCTCCTCAGGGCACAGTGCCTGGGGCCAGCGGCAGCTCCCAGCGCTCCAGGGACAGCCGGGGCTGGAAGTGCTGCTCTGCCTGGCCCGGCCGCCAGCTCGGAGCCAGCACAGGGAGAGGGGACCCAGGGGGCACAGGGGGAAAAGCAAGAGGTGAGAAAGGCAGCCGAGGGGGGAAAGAGGTAAAAATGCAGCCTAGGCCTACACAGCTCAATCTCTGCATCTAAGCATACCCCTACTAAATAACCATGCCATTTCTAGATTGATATCTAAGCATGGAAATGTAGGCATCTAAATGTAGGCATGTAAAGGCAGGCATCCCCATGCAGACGTCTAAATGTAGGCATCTAAATGCTACTCTAGAAATACATGAATGTAAATCTCCAAATCTATAAATGTAACTACATCCATACAAATATCATTATATCCAATCTATCATGACATATATTGATTTAATTATACAGGTGTATATGTATGCACATATAGACACCCCTCTATAAATCTATAAATTTAACTATATGGATATAAAAATAGAACTATAGAAATCTCTAAATCTGTGTATACACAAAGGGATTCTATCTGCCCGATGGTCACAGGCTCTCCCTCTGATCCTTCTTCCCATGCATGCAGGGCAGCCCTCCTGGCAAGGCAGATCAGGTGGGTGTCTGGGAAGCAAAGGGAACACTGGGTCAGTATTGGCCTCTATGTATCATTCCCTTTTGAAGTAACTCTCCTTCTATCAAAGACTGTAGAAGACGTCTGGATAGGTGTGGAAGAGTTTGTGCAGGACTGGCTTGCGAGCAAGAGACATAGCAGGGAGAACTTCTTGCAGATGTCCAAAGTAGGCCAAGAGTAGCATCAAGGACAGTGTGTCCTTGAGATAGGGAAGTTGCCCAAAGTTGCAATAACAGGATGTAAAAAGAGGATGTGCTGATAGCAAGGAATGTAAAAAGAAGCCAAGGGGGGTGGAGTTGACGCTTAACTGTGCAACAATGAGGAACTCAGCTTTTGCAATATGTATGACACTTTTTAAGAAGTGTATTTAACCTGCTGTAATCATCGAATAAATTGAGACTTGCTGATGATCAACCGATGTCCAGTCTCCCTTCGCCGGCAAATGGGGACCCCGACGTCGCCCTCGTCGCTCTGAAGAAAACGGGGGAGGATGCGCCACGGTTGAGCGAAGTAGGGTTGGGTCCCGAAGCAGCTGGGACGGCACCAAAAAAGCGAGAAGTGCCCCTGGAAAGCCACATCCGTGGTTTCAGGCCATATGCGCTGCCGGAGCCTGAAGAGCTGCAACAGCGCTGACGTTTGAGCATGGATAGGCAAGTGGCATATGATTTATTTACTGCTTTTTTAGAGAAATGTAATGTTAAGGGAATTGATTTAAAAAAGGAGTTGCCAGGTCTTTTAGCTTAGGGCTATGCAAAAGAAGTGTTCCTGAACCCACATAGTGTTCATGAGTTGAGTGAGTGGCATAAGTTTGGGGACATACTTTGGGAAGCAGTGTTAGAGGATGATAAAACTGTGAAAAAGTTAGGAAAGCTTTGGAGAGTGGTGCATAATGCCCTCTTGCAGCATGCAGCGGAAAGGAAAGCCGCTGAAAAAGCTACAGAGGCTCATAGGAGGAATTTAGGATATGGTGAGCCTGGTGAACCCCTTGCACCCGCTTTTAATACGGTACTAATGCCCCGGTCAGCTGGGTTGGGGCAGGAATCATCAGACAAAGCCATTCCGTCAGCGCCGCCCTTAGATGATGAGGAGGAGGACTTTCTGGCCGAAGAATCAGTGGGGGCGGAAGGTCCCGTATGCGGGTCTCCCTCACCTCCCAAGCCTCCGGTGCGGGCTGCAGGCCAGACCAACCGCTCCTCCTCGGAGCCAGATCCTATCCCAGGTGCTCTTAGTGACCTATGGGAGGAAATGGCTAGACAGAGGAGAGAGACATGGGCTGCACTAGCCAAAGAGGCAATGGATACCGGAGATAGGGAAATGCTTGATGCGGCAAAGACGATGGCATGTCCCGTAACCTATACCCCAGTTGCTGACCAGAATGGACAACACATTGCGGATCAGGGGGAGTTTTCACCTTTGGATTGGAAGTTGTTGTCACAGCTGAGGGCAACAGTTGCACAATTTGGAGTAAAGAGTGAGCATGCGAAACAGATGCTAGATTACATGTTTGATACCATGCTGTTGCTGCCTAATGACATGAGAGGGATAGTTAAGCTGATATTTACCCAACGTCAACAGTTGTTTTTTAATGCACATTGGCATTAGCTCAGGTTCTACTTGGGGCAGATAAGGTAAGGGAAGCAATGTGTCTAGTTAGAGCAGCTATTGGCCGTGTTAAAGAGCCAGGAGGGGTACCAGCATACATGGGTATTAAACAGGGAAGAGAAGAGTCTTTTGGCAGTTTTATTGATAAAGCCACAGCTGCTATAGAATGCGCTGGGGTTCCGGACTATATTAAAGGAGCGATGCTCAAACAATGTGCTTTACAAAACAGTAATCCGGCTACGCAGAGGGTGTTAGCAACTTTAGGGGCTAATTGGACGATTGAGGAGGCTCTTGAACGGATGGCTTCACAGCCCGTAGGTCCACAAGCCTTTTTAGTAGAGGCCAATAAGGAATTAGGGCTGGGGCTACAGAAACAGGCAGAATCTACCCAGCATCAGGTGTTGGTAGCACTTGCTCCTCTTCGGGCTTCGGCTGCTGTGACCACCACGGCAGGGGGCCAAAGACCAGCTGTAAAATGTTACCGCTGCGGAGGAGCAGGACATATGAGGCGTAATTGCCAAGCCTCAGGAGTTTGGTGCCAGAATTGCCAGTCCAACACACATAACACATCTGCGTGTCGCTGCCGGTCGGGAAACGGGCGGAGGATCGTGTTTGGCAGTTTCCCGACACAAGTTGCCACCGCTGCAACATCAGCGCCGCCTCCAGCCTCCAACCAGCAACTGCTGGCAGCCTCGGCCTCGATTTGGCAGCATCAATAGATGTCACCTTGATGACTTTGCACCCTACAAAAATATCGACTGGGACTTATGGACCTATTTGAATTAAAGGACAGAGCTGTGGAGCCTTATTATTGGGACGCTCTTCTGCTACTATAATGGGATTGTTTGTGTTACTGGCAGTCATTGATGCTGACTACACAGGGGAGATACAGATTATGGCTCATACACCCTTCCCTCCATTGAAAGTTGAAAAGGGACAAAGGATCGCTCAGCTGGTTCTGCTACCACAATTATCATCAGGATTAATGCCTCTTGAGAATAAGCAACGTGGGGCCCATGGATTTGGTTCAACAGGCCTTACCTTATTGACAATGGACCTCCACAGTAGGCCAAAGAAGCAAATTACCCTTCGGTATAAGGGCATGCAAACTGTGTTGTCAGGGCGATTGGATACGGGTGTGGATACTAGCATCATGGATCCCGGCAGCTGGCCAGGGGATTGGCCCTCTTTTGCCTCAGTGGATATGGTCACTGGGATGGGAGGGTTTACCTTGGCCAGCAAAACTCCGCCGATAATGGTAATCATAGAGGACCAGAGCCTGATGTCTGTTCTGTTGGTGGTTTCCCTGCCGCCTGGGGGGCAATGCCTTGTTGGGCGGGACATTCTTGCCCAACTGGGAGTGGTTCTCACATCAGAGCACCCTTTGGGGTAATTGCCATTGCTTGGACTTTCCCCATTCCACTCACATGGAAGACGGATGCTCCTGTGATGGTTAAGCAATGGCCATTAAAAGGGGAAAGCTTGGAACAAGCTCACCTTTTGGTGAAAGAGCAATTTCAACAAGGACACCTGAAGTTATCGACTAGCCCGTGGAATACACCTATATTTGTAATAAAAAAGAAGTCTGGGAAATATCGCTTGTTACACGATTTGCGAGCGGTTAATGATCAAATGGAGCCTATGGGAGCCTTACAGCCTGGGTTGCCCAATCCTGCAATGATTCCACAAGATTGGCCTTTCTTAATCATCGACTTAAAGGACTGCTTCTTTACAATTGCCCTGCATCCTGGAGACACAAAATGTTTTGCGTTTACTTTACGCGCTATCAATCGAGGGGAGGCGGCTGAGCGATATGAGTGGACTGTTCTCCCACAGGGCATGCGCAATTCGCCTACACTGTGTCAATTGTGTCTGGATGCAGCCTTGCAACCTCTGCGCCACCGGTGGGACAGGACAGTAATTTATCATTACATGGATGATATGCTGTTTGCACAACCTGAGCCGTTTTCTGCCGATCAGGTAGATGTTATACAGAGTACTTTGGCCACTTATTCTCTGGTAATAGCAAAAGAGAAAATTCAGACTACGGCACCGTGGAAATATTTAGGATGGACTCTAACTCAGCAAACTATCCGTCCCCAAAAGCTACAGTTAAAACTGACTATTTCCAATCTGCATGAAGCACAAAAGCTGCTAGGGGACTTACAAAATTAAATTAATTTAACTTACAAAATTAAATAGATTGTTGCTTGAATATTGGCCTAGTCAAGCTTCTTTTTTATAACAGCCCCAGCACGGGCAGGGCCCGCTCCTGCCCCGCCGGGCAGTGCCCACGGCCACAGCCCACGCCGCCCTCAGCCCCACCCTGCCTGCCCGGGCCTGTGGCCTCAGCCGGGCTCTCTCCAGGCTGGCAGCAGCAGGTCCCCGCTCACTGCTCTTGCTGCTGGCCTTCAGCTTCTCCCTGCTGGTTCCCATCAGTCTCCGGCTGTCCTCAAGGTCTTCCTTGCAGCTGTGGCCAAAGTGGAGGCTCTGGAATTGGTTCCAAGGCCTGGCAGAGCTGCAGTCCCAGAGCCCTCTGTGCTCCCTGCTGGCCCCTCCATCCCCTCAGCCCCGCCATGCTCTCGCTGAACTCCCAGCCCCCTTCAGTTTCTTCAGCCCCTCACAGTCTTCTCACCCCCCTCAGTCCCTTGTGACCCGTCCTGTCCCCCGAGACCCGCCAGCCCCTCAGCCTGTGCCACTTCCCTGTCACCTCGGTGCCACCATCGGCCTCGGCTGCCCCACAGCCCTCAGCCCCAGCAGCAGCTCAGGGTCCCCGTCCCTTGAGCGCCACCGCCCCCTCAGCCCCCTCAGCCCCCTCAGTCCCCTCAGTCTCACCGCCCTCCAGCAGCTCCTCAGGGCACAGTGCCTGTGGCCAGCGGCAGCTCCCAGCGCTCCAGGGACAGCCGGGGCTGGAAGTGCTGCTCTGGCCAGCCCGGCCGCCAGCTCGGAGCCATCACAGGGAGAGGGGACCCAGTGAGCACAGGGGGAAAAGCAAGAGGTGAGAAAGGCAGCCGAGGGGGGAAAGAGGTAAAAATGCAGCCTAGGCCTACACAGCTCAATCTCTGCATCTAAGCATACCCCTACTAAATAACCATGCACATTTCTAGATTGATATCTAAGCATGTAAATGTAGTTATCTAAATGTAGGCATGTAAATGCAGGCATCCCCATGCAGACGTCTAAATGTAGGTATCTAAATGCAGACGTCTAAATGTAGACGTCTAAATGTAGGCATCTAAATGCTACTCTAGAAATACATGAATGTAAATCTATAAATGTAACTACATCCATACAAATATAATTCTATCCAATCTATCATGATATATATTGATTTAATTATATGGGTGTATATATATGCACATATAGACACCCCTCTATAAAGCTATAAATTTAACTGTATGGATATAAAAATAGAACTATTGAAATCTATAAATCTGTGTATACACAAAGGGATTCTATCTGCCCGATGGTCACAGGCTCTCCCTCTGATCCTTCTTCCCATGCATGCAGGGCAGCCCTCCTAGCAAGGCAGATCAGGTGGGCGTCTGGGAAGCAAAGGGAATACTGGGTCAATATTGGCCTCTGTGCATCATTCTCTTTGGAAGTAACTCTCCTTCTATCAAAGACTGTAAAAGATGGCTGGATAGGCAGACTCTCACTTGGCACTTTGAAGCCTGCTTTTCAACAAGCCAGAATCCTTCCAAGTGTTCAAAACTTCTGAAGTTTTGAGGACATATCCCCATAAACTCAAAGCTCTCACAGTGCAAAGGGCCCCCACGAGAGCTTGAAACACAGACAGTCCCAGCTGGCACAAAGAAGCCCAGCCTTGTTCTTCCTCTGTGCTGATAGAGAGACCTCAGTCCGCACTGAAATGGCTGAAGCTGAAGGTGCTGGGAGCTGAGTTATGAACTAGCACCGTTCCCTGCCATCTCCAGCCTGCCCTCTGCAGTGAGCAACAGCTCCTCCAAAACAACCACCAGCTCTGGGATGAACAGCTGTGTGACAAATGATCAGATAATATTGGCTTAGGCATTTATGTATTAGCTTATGCAAGTTGTTAGTGATTTTAAGTATGTCGAGGATTTTTTGCAGATAGAGGAGTTTTTGCAGGACAATGGCCATATTCAGCCGATGCACAATCCAGCCTGCTTGGGATAATGGACAATGGCCACGTTCACAAACAATAATGGACATATTCAGAAAATGGGGTCGGTATATCCTTGAAAAAGATACAAGAAGAGTCATCCAGGCTCAGCAAGTTTGTCAGTGAGCTTGGGAAAGTAAGGAAAAAGTTCAGGGGTGGGACAGAAAACCACAGCCAGACACATGAAAAATTAGATGATCCGATCAGCATTCTATTCTAGACGTATGAACAGCTAGGTCTAACCAATCATGTATTAGCTAGAGACGTGTGGACAGTAGAGAATTATTGTAAACATAGTCTTTTTAGGGATAATAAATTTGGCTTCACTGGATCATATTGGTTATGGTGGATGTCCCTGAACCTCTGCATCCTGCTATTTTTCCCCCACACTGACTGACCTGTATTTTCCTGTCCTTCTTACTCTCTTGGAACAAATCCGTCTATTAGAGCAATTCTGGCTGTTTCTAGCTAGGCAATTCCAGCAAAAATAACCGGTAAGAAAAATCTTCCTCCGCTTCCTCTGAAAGATATAAAATTATGGAAATAAAATACATACAAAGTCATAGGTTTTTTTAAGGCAGGCCTCTGGTAAGTAAAATAAGGACTGTTTACATTTAGCATCATGTGCACATAGGATAACACTCAAACCATTTTTTACCTTCATGAAAAATACTTTTGTGCTCCCAGAAATGGCGCAGCCAAATAAGGCCGAACTCAGACACAAATGCGTTCTCACCATCCGAATGGCCAAGCAAATGACAGCTGCCGGTGGCGCTTTTCCTGCGGTCCCGAGCGCCCCAAGCGCGGATCAAAGCGGCGTCTCACCTGCCCAGCTCGTTCCGGCCCGCGGAGCCGAGCCTGTCCCGGAGCGTCAGGAGCAGGGATGGAAGCTCAGCAGCTCGGGCTCGGCGCCGTGTGCTCCGCTCGGGGCTGCCGAGAGCTCCTGCGGGGCCGGAGCAGCCCCGGGCAGCGGGGAGCAGCTCCTGCTGCGGCAGCCGGGCAGCCTCGGGGCTGCGGGGGCAGCGGCCCGGGCAGGGCCCGGCTCAGCCCCGGGCAGCGCCGCTCTCCGCAAAGCTCCGTGCCGGCCGTGGAGAAGGGCGGGGGATGTGCTCCAGTGATCCCTGCAATGCCCGAATCCAGAGCCCGCGGGAAAGGCCGCCTGGGGCCCAGCCACCTTCCCGTTCGTCCCGCGGCCTTTTGGGAGCGCTGCCAAAGGGGCCCGGGTCTCTCCTCGCCGCCTGCGGGCATCGGCACATGGCAGGGAGCTGTCAGGCGGAGCGGGGCTCGTCAGCCTGGAGGCTGCTGCAAACAGGGCGTCAAAACATCCGTTCCCGAATTCCTCTGTGCCAACGCCTGTGCCGGATAGGAGGAGTCCCACACCTGTGAAAAACTCCAGCACAGTCACAGCAGCCCCAGGAGCCGTGGGTGTACACCATTGCAGTACAGTGTGCTTGGGAATTCTCAGCCAGCCTGGAAACCATATTGAAGGTTTCTGCAGTCAATCAGTAAATCAATCATTGATTTTAAGGCTTAAAAAATTAAAAATTATAACCCTGGTATTCAGGGTTCTTAAAATTAGGAATTTTAAACAGTTGCATTATAACAACATACCTATATCCCAAATGAATTTTTGATTTAGAGTTTTTGAGGAGACAAACCTCTCACAAATTAGGATAACTGTCTTTTCTCTATAGGGAAACATCTTACAAGCAATGTTACCACAATTAGTAATCCATGTTTTCTTTGCAGGTTCCATTAAACACAGCCTAAATATATATTTAACAGGAAATAGTTGTAAGCTGAGTTATTAAGTTTCAAAATGCAGCAAAGGCCTGTTGTACCTGTCTGTGTGCATAAACACATTTGCTTTCTCATCTCACGACTCATTCTGCAAGTTGCAATAAACAGCTGAGTGCTCTCAGTAGCTCCAAGTCGTTCCTCTTACCATCCTGAATGGACAGGCAAAAGTAGCAATAAACAATATAAACAACTATTTGATTCTATTAAATCTGAACTCTTAAATGATCCATTTTTATTTTGTGTCTTCCAGGGGAAGCAGGCGTACCAAACACACAGGAGAACATGATTTTACACGGTGCTGTTTGGTCTGGCAGGTGGTGTGGTCAAGAGCTGCTTTCCTCAGGAACTGGTGGATAATCCCTCTGTAAGCCTCAAGAGCTGCAAAATGAGCAAAGCCTGAAGGGACCAACTTGCATTTCACATGTTAGATGGTAACCCTTACATACTCTGAGCACTGCTTAATAAAGCAGTTAAGGTATATTGGAAAAACAACCTCTCCTGACTTGATCTGGGATTTGCAGGTAAAAAAAATGTTGGTTTTCCAAAGAGAAAAAGAGTGTTTACATTGAGGAATTCCCTAGACCTGGCTGAGAAGGTTGCACTTCAGAGAAGCCGATGAAGCAATGTAGGGATCAACAAAAATTTTAGCTTAGAGTTGAGAATAAAAACACAGAAACACTTATTACAAATATTAACCCATTTGATGCACTGAATGGCTATGATTCTGTAACTTTTATTTCAAGTTGTACAAGTTTTCATGTATTTTGTTTTCACATTTATTTTTAAGTAAGACTGTACAAATGAAGAAAGGAAAAGCACAAAGTACAGGTAATACTGTCCAAAGAGTGATGTTAAATACAGTCAGAATCAAATAGTGTGAAACAGTGCCAAGCAATTTCTGAAGGTCTCTGAAGGCTGCTGGTCTGAAGTCGCTGACTGAAAGGAATGATAGAAAAACCAGAACAAATGTAAAAAAGACAAGACTGGCTATCACACCTTTAATAAATATCCATGCATAAGTGCCTTCTATTATGATAAAAAAGTTTCTTCACTTCAGGCCAGTGAAAGGATTCTTGATGATGGGCAGTGGGAAGCTGCAAGCTTTGTGAAAAGGTGACAGAGAAAACATTAAACTGGTCAGCTTATCCTTTGTAATCAGTCTCTGTTTTCTCCAATAAAAATGAGATACATGCTTATAAATTACAATCATTCCTCTGCTCTCTGTAAGTCTTATTTTGTATTTCGCACCAGTCTTAAAATTGAATTTGCTGTTCTCCTTTCTATTCTTCTAGCAGTTACACGAGTAGGGACAAGAAGTGCTGAGAGCTCACAGTGAAGAGTCAGAAAGTGCATCCCACTTGTGTGGTTTTTTGGTTTTTGTTGCTACGTCACATACATGTGTGACCGTCTCCTTCAGTGAGTTTCACTGTAACCATTCACACCTGTGAAATATCACAGCGATTCAGCAAAGGGATTAATTTGTTTCAAAAGTCAGAGTCCTAAAATCAGTGCCCTTCATGAAGCTGCCTTCCCATCAATGGAGACCTCCTCAACAAAGCCTGCTGGGTTTATCCTGGGAGCTATGAGCAGAAGTGCCAGCTGAGCACGTCAGCAGCTGCCAACATCTCCTGCAGCCCCTCATGCTGCTGAGCTGAGCTAGATTTACATCTCTATATCTCTGTCTATCTCTATCTCTATCTCTATCTATCTCTATCTCTATCTCTATCTCTATCTCTATCTCTATCTCTATCTCTATCTCTATCTCTATCTCTATCTCTATCTCATCTAACATCTTGTCCTGGCTTGACTATATGATGCTTGCATCCCCAGTCATCTGCTCTGATTTTGCTGAATAATTAGTGCTGCACCTTTAAGACGTGTTCCAAGACTGAAGGAGGAGAGAAGAAGCATGGAGTTTCTTTTCAGAATCTGCACTCGCTCCTCCACACTTCTGCCCCTGGACTGTGCTGTCTGCGGATGGACAGACAGCAGGACAGAGCTCTCCTTTGCTTTTAGTTTCTTTTAGCTAGCTGAGGCAAAGAAGTTCCCTGGACTGTGGGTTTTTTCTCCCTTTTCTTTGGACCTGTTTAGACCTTCTCCAGACTGAACACCAGAAGAACACCAGCAGCTCACACCTGTGACCCACTGGGCTGGGCCTGGGCCGCGGCATTTCCAGCGCCGCAGGGACTGATGAGACTGAGTGCGCTGAGCTACAGCCCACGGAGGGGACTTTATGAGTTTGTCTCTCTTTTGGAGCAGCAAGAGGTTTTATTGTTTTATATTGTTTAGGTTTTATTGCTTAATCAATAGTTTTTTCCACTTTTCTCCAAGGAGGTATTTTTTTCCTGAACTTGTTGGCAGAGGGGCCAATTGAGTCTGCTTTCTGGAGGACCCCCTTTGGGGGTTCTCTCCACAATTTGCCCTGAACCAGGACATATCTGTATCTATATATTTATATATATAGATATATATTTAAAGAAGATGAATGTGCCTTCAACTTCAGCAGCTCATCTCTTGTACCCAAGACCCCTGCCCTGCACCCGGTGTCTGTAGGGTCCATGTGTGCATGGGAGACCTTTTTCCTTCTGGAGCAGCAAATGCGGCACAACAGATCCCACAGGTCGATGAAATTGATCAAGGTCCCCTCTTGAAGGTACCTGAACCGAGGATGAGATCTCCACCAGCTCTAGAGGCAGTTTGGACACCCAGCTCCCATGCAGGCACAGGTACATGGGAAACTGAAGTACAGCCTGAAATTATTAAATATCAACTGTAACACACCTCATTTTTACTGGGAGAAATAGGGACTGCAAAGAGCATGCAGTCCTACTACAGAAACTTTATGTAGCTGCCTAAGAGTGTTTGAGAGCATTTTCAAGGGGAGATGCCATTTTTTATTTGCCTGTCCAAAAGGACATGTGTGTTCTGCAGGTCTTGGGTGGTATCTGTAGGCTCTTTATGGACATTTTATGTTTAAAACACTATTAGATGGCTGTGCTGAGATCACAGAACTAAATTCTTGATACCTGGTTATCACACATTTGACAAGCCTTCCTATACAATCTTGGAGCAGCCCAGAAGAGCAAAGACAAAAGTCAAAGTAAAATTGATTCTTGGTTTAGATGGCTTAAAATAATAAAATGTGAAGAATATTAAAGCTTTTCTAGCAGTACTTTTCCTAGATGGAAACCATGAAGTCTGTGATCTAACCTGTCTCTTACAATCCATGGCTGCACTACCCTATTACCAAGAGCACAAATATTAGCTGAAAGAATAAATCATGCTGCACGTGGATAATCAAGAGATTTTATAACGTGGTCTGAACTATAACAAATCTTTGATATTGAACTGCATTGCTGCTGCCTCAGCAACCCCCAGATGAATGAGTACAACAATCAACTTTGGAATGTACTGACTTTTTCTGTCTTTCTGAACAGGATATGATGATACTGGCCACTTGTGTTTACAATTCTGCATCATGTTGCTTAACTGTCATTTTTATGATTTCTTACAGAATCTGTTAATCAGTTTCTTTCTACTGGCACGTTTTCTCCTTTATAGCCACGGCAATTTCAGAGATTTGTTTTGCTCTCAGCAAATTTGCTGACAGACTGCAAATCAGACCTGTATTTGCTTGCAATGTTGAACAGCTCCTGGGAATGCCTCACGATGGCAGTCGATGGCATTTACAGCACTTTCTGATACTTCAGTGACAAATCAAGTGATACTGCTTCCATACTGCAAGCTGTAGCAATGGGTTTGTCTTTTAAATCTGTGGGTTGAGACTAAAATAACCAACACTAATTTTTCAGCAACATACAAGAAGTGATGAGTTTTCAATCAGTATAAATCTAATCCATATAAAATACATTTTAAGTATAACTAAGATGAGCAAGATAAACTCTTTTTACTGTTATCAAATGATTCTTTGAATCCTCAAGGGTCACTGTCTCTTATCCCCATCATTGATGAGATCCTCATATTCACTGCTAGACAGCATCCTACAGGTAGTTTGTGCAACCCTACTGGTAACAACGTCTGCTGTTTACCACAGATGAGGTGTCAATTTTGTTTATCTTTGCTGACAATTAAAATTATTATTTGTACTTTCCTAAATCAAACTTCAGGTTTGTCAATATTTTGATGGATTAAGTTTTCAAAGAACAGCTGTGTTTCTTTTCCTGATTTTACTGATAAAGAACAGAACACAGGGCTAGCAAAAAAATGTAGATGAGAACTTGTTCATGTATAGCATTTATTCAGCTGATGCTGCATATCAAGTACATATATACATGATTTTTAGGTAATGGTGTATTTAACTGAGTGATTACAAAGTGATGTAAAATAACTCTCAAGCTTTAAAAGATTTCCTCTCTTCCCTTCCTTTAACCTTTCTGTTCCTGAGAGCCATGGGTAGTTGCAAATGATAAAGAAGTTCCAAGGTATCAATTAGTCCAGTGGATTACTGTCTTTAAAACAAAAATCAAAATTATATACATGTCTTGTTTTCTAGAAAAAGGATAAGAGAAGAAAAGAGAAATCTACTTTTTTATTCCTGGATATTAATCAGATTTAATGGAAATATTGCACAGAATGAAATAGAATTTGGATTAAATTTTAATTCAGCCCTGCAATTCTCATCCTTAAAAGTTTTAGCAAAGTGTCTTTCTACTATAGGAACCTCAGAAAAGAATTTGAAATTACTTTCTATGGAACCATGCTGTAAAACATGTTCACTTAAGTTTACCCTATCTTCACACAGATGAATGTTACAAACATATAAAATTACAAACATATATATATATATATACACATACATATATATATACATATCTATCTATGTATATAAATCTGCTAAAGGAGAGAAAGCTTGGTTCTAAATGCTGAGCACAACCTTTGGAAACACAGATGGTACTTAAAGCAGAGAGAGTCAAAGAAATTAAAAATCCAGTATTAGCAGTGGGCCAACAAGTTCTGATGTCTTATAATTTCTTTAAGTGATGGTCAGGTTGGCTTCCTGCAGCGGTTGGAGCTCAAGGAGCCAGAGAGAGCCTGCAGGACCGGTGGCTGCGCTGTGGCTGCAGCACCAGGAGGAGTCACCTTGGCGGCTCAGGAGCGGCTCCGCTGTCCATCCGTGCTGTGCCCGCTGCTCCTGCGTCCTGCCAGTCCTTCCCTCGCGGGGACAGCAGGAGCTGCTCCCTGCCACCGGCCAGCTCCTCTGCCTGGAGTCCCTTCCCGTGCTGGCAGGACAAGCTCCCTCCTGCCTGGAGCCAAATGTGGGCCTGTGCCTTGGGCTGCCTTTGCCCGGTCTCTTTTTCCAAGCCTTTGACTCCCAGGCTTCTGCCCCAGCCCAGGGATGTTTGTCATTTCCATCCCCAGGTAGTTTTATACAGTGAACCATTGTGGCTTTACCTAAGATCATTAGGATTGTGGTGCTTTCCTGTACACAATGTCCTGTTAAGACCAAGAAGAAGCTGCTCCTGCAGCTTGGTTTGTGCCTATTCCCACACCCTTTATCCCACTCTGCATGACTAAGGAAAGTGTGTCCTTTCCCTTACTAAGTTCAGGCTACAGCTGAGTGCAAATACTTGTTAAAAGAGAATAAATGCCAGAATCCCCTTACATTTTCCCCTTCCCCTCCTCAGCCACGGTGCTGCCTGAGAAGTTTCTAGAGATGGACAACAGCTCAGAAAAATAACCTCACAGACAAGACAGGTCTGTTACCCACAGCTGGACACACCTGTGAGAAACTGGGTGCCACAGCCTGTCATACACTCGTCAGAGCTTCAGGATCAGTGAAGAAATAGGGGCAAACATTGATGGGGT
This sequence comes from Fringilla coelebs, assembly GCF_963513975.1. NCBI lineage: Eukaryota > Metazoa > Chordata > Aves > Passeriformes > Fringillidae > Fringilla > Fringilla coelebs. The sequence goes on along the minus strand of NC_140031.1, from coordinate 72,837,366 downwards.
CACTCATCATGGAAGTGAGATGTGCCCCAAAGCCAATGTCAGTTTAAAAGGGAAATTCATTACAGATTGCTGCACTACACAGCTTAGACACAGTGGCCACTGCCTGTTACGAGATGGCCACAGAATGGCACCACTCTGCTGACCCTCCATATGAACAGAGAAATGTCCATTTCAGCTGCCACAACCGAGTATGTTACAGGTTTCTAAGTGCTGCCTATGTATCTCTGTGTGCGTCTGTATGAAAAGAACCAACCATGGACTGAATTATCCGCGTATCCACAGAGCAGGAGTTGTGTGCTCAGTGGAGTCCCGGAGTTTTCTCAGCAGCCTCTGCAGCGAGTTCTGAGCCAAGGTGTGGCTCTGCTGCCAGCCCAAATCTGCGCTTCCCTTGCCCAGCCTGAGTGCAGGTGGGGCATGTGCTGGGCATGGCCGCAGATTTCCATGGCCAAAATCCTCCAGCATTTCCATCTGCTCAAGGCTTTGGGTAGCACAAATCACAGAACACCCATCGCAGCTGACAAATGGCATTTCTTGCAGATTGCCACAGCTGCACTGCTGATCCACAAATACACAAGAATCAATTTCAGCTGAAAAATGTCATTTATTACAAATTGCTACACCCGCGCTGACAATACAGAACTATACAGATCTTGATTTAGGTAAAAACAGGAATTTATTAGATTATTACAACCAGTCTATGTAAAAATATACAAATACCAACTTCAGATAAGAAAAACTAATTTATTGCCAACCTCTACAACAACTCACTATACACAAAGATCAATTAGGTGTTTAAGGACATAATTTATTACCTATTCCTACAAACGTACAGCCCATACAGAAATACAAAAATAAGCACTTCCTGTCTAAACAGCCCTGCACTAAGAATTCAATATATATAACTATACAACAATACCACTCCATACACGTTGAAATGGAATTCAAAACATGCATATATGAAGATATATATACATATACAAGTGTAAAAATCTAGATGTAAATATAGATTAAACATCACATATTACATACAATATGTATATCAGTAGATATATAAAACAAACCTATCTATAAATATACAAATATCACCAACCTAAATATCCTCCCCACTGTATGAATACAAATATACACCTATACATCGAGACACATATGCAAATATCATTAAATAGACAGAAACAGATCAATATACATTAGAAAATATAAAAAGAGACTTATCGACCAATACAAATTCCAATACACCTATTTAAATAGACATATACCCATAACTGCATCAATACAAATAGATACCTACACAGCTGTAAACCTAGGAAATCTAACTAAACACAGATATAACAACATACATATATACACATATATGTAATTACAAACTTATATGTATAAATACACATACATATATATACAATACATCCATAAATATAACAAGATGTATACAGAAATATTTCTATACAGATAGAAGCCTACACATGTACATATCCACATAATTATCCCTGTCTATGTGTAAGTCCAGACATCTATAAACAGCACTCCAAGCAGAGGCGCCATCTTCAAAGCCTCTCCCTCTGTCTCCTCCTCCCGTGCAGAGCAGCTCTCCCGGACAGGGACAGCAGATGGGACATCTGGCAAGCAAAGGGAACACTGAGTGAGTATGGGGACGTTTCCTTTGGCTACAGCTGCACTTCCCTCAGGGAAGAGGAAATCTCAGAGCCTCCCCAGGAGGGTCAGAAAGAAAAAGCAGCCGAGCGGGCCAGGCTGTGGTGAGCGCAGCCGCGGCGGGACCGTCGCGCAGCCCCGGCAGCCCGGCACAGCCCGCACAGCTCCCGGCCCTGCCGGCACAGCTGCCGTGCCCAAGGACAGCCCCTCTGCCGGCCGGGGCAGCTGCGCTGAGCAGCCCCAGCACGGGCAGGGCCCGCTCCTGCCCCGCCGGGCAGTGCCCACGGCCACAGCCCACGCCGCCCTCAGCCCCACCCTGCCTGCCTGGACCTGTGGCCTCAGCCGGGCTCTCTCCAGGCTGGCAGCAGCAGGTCCCCGCTCACTGCTCTTGCTGCTGGCCTCCAGCTTCTCCCTGCTGGCTCCCGTCAGTCTCCAGCCGTCCTCAAGGTCTTCCTTGCAGCTGTGTCAAAAGTGAAGGCTCTGGAATTGGTTCCAAGGGCTGGCAGAGCTGCAGTCCCGGAGCCCTCTGTGCTCCCTGCTGGCCCCTCCATCCCCTCAGCCCCGCCATGCTCTCGCTGAACTCCCAGCCCCCTTCAGTTTCTTCAGCCCCTCGCAGTCCTCTCACCCCCCTCAGTCCCTTGTGACCCATCCTGTCCCCCGAGACCCGCCAGCCCCTCAGCCTGTGCCACTTCCATGTCACCTCGGTGCCACCATCGGCCTCGGCTGCCCCACAGCCCTCAGCCCCAGCAGCAGCTCAGGGTCCCCGTCCCTTGAGCGCCACCGCCCCCTCAGCCCCCTCAGCCCCCTCAGTCTCACCGTCCTCCAGCAGCTCCTCAGGGCACAGTGCCTGGGGCCAGCGGCAGCTCCCAGCGCTCCAGGGACAGCCGGGGCTGGAAGTGCTGCTCTGCCCGGCCCGGCCGCCAGCTCGGAGCCAGCACAGGGAGAGGGGACCCAGCGAGCACAGGGGGAAAAGCAAGAGGTGAGAAAGGCAGCCAAGGGGAAGAAGAGGTAAAAATGCAGCCTAGGCCTACACCAACATCCATCTATCCATCTAAAATTCCATATACCTCTAATGACATAACTATGCAGATTCATAAATATAAATATATAGATGTAATTATTACTCTATACATATTTAAGTGTAAATTTGGAAATCTATAAGTGTAACTACATACGTGTAAATATAATTCTATCACATCTATAAAGATATCTATAGATTTAACAATATAGATATATATATATGCATATATTAACCCAGGTCTATGAATTTATAAATAAAACTATGCGTATATAAAAATAGAATTAGAGAAATCTATAAATTTCTGTATAAATGGAGGGATTCCACCTGCCCGATGGTCACAGGCTCTCCCTCTGATCCTACTTCTCACGCAGAGCAGCCCTCCTGGCAAGGTAGATCAGGTGGATATCTGGAAAGCAAAGGGAAAACTGGGTCAATACTGGCCTCTGTGCATCATTCCCTTTGGAAGTAGCTGTCCTTCTACCAGGGATTGTAAAAGATGGCTGGAAAGGCAGACTCTCACTTGACAATTTCGGACTCGCTCTTCAAAGAGCCAGAATCTGTTGGGAAGGATGAGATTTTGACAGGAAAGTCTCACAGATATGTATGCTTAGCAGAAAGATTTTTAAATGTAGAGTATGAAGAAGGAATAGAGATGGAAGCAACTTTTTATATAGAAGAAAAAAATTGCTGAGGCAGTCTTACTGGATAACTAAGAAGGCAAAGGGTATGTTAGTTAGAAGGGGTTTTTATGCCTTAGAGCAATGGATAAAGAAGATGTTTTTACCAAGCAGAAAGATAGCACAGGCAAACAAGTCAGCAAATAGAAAAAAGGTCCCAGAATTTTCCACTGCAAAGAAAACTGAAAAACAACTTCTAGCTTAAATTGTAGTGTACTAACTTTTATTGTTTCGAGACTAGTAACATGGATGTGTTAATTATAGTAGGTATGATAGGCTATAGGTAAGTTAAGGTATAGATTGGTTCTACTGTATTAAGATGCTCAGGAAAGAAAAGTATATAATGCATTGTGACCAAAACCGAAGGGTCTCCACGCCTGCCTGCAGCTGGAGCTGACAGCTGTAGGCACAGGCTCTGTTGCCCATGACCCTGGACTGCTGTAACCAATTGGGTGTAATAAACTGCATTTTGAAGAGCCCCCTGGAGTCCGGCATTTTGGCTCTTACAACCATCCTTCCAAGTTTTCAAATCTTCTGAAGTTTTGAAGAATCCCAGTAAACTCACAGCACTCACACTGCAAAGGGCACTCAGGAGAGCTTGAAACACAGACAGTCCCAGCTGGCACAAAGAAGCCCCGTCTTGCTCTTTCCCTGTGCTGATAGAGAGACCTCAGTCCTCACTGAAATGGCTGAAGCTGAAGGAGCTGGGAGCTGAGTTATGAACCAGCTCCATCACCTGGCATCCACCAACTGCCCTCTGCAGTGAGCAACAGCTCCTCCAAAATGATCACCAGCTCTGGGATGAACAGAGCTCCCTACGATGCCTGCAGGCTGCACCAGCTTTGCTCAAGAATGCAGATTCTCTCTCCTTTAGCTCTCCTTAATTTGGGGTAATTTCAGTTTTTCCTTGAGCTGCTGGATTTGTGACTGATGATTTCCTTGGCCTCAAAGCTTCTGCTGCTTGTATTTTTAATGTGTGTCTCTACACCGATCAGCAGACTGGTACTACATTGATTTAATGCTTGGAGACAAAAAGCTCAAACTTCTACACTGACTTTTTGCTGGGGCTTTCCTCTCTTGCTTCCAGAGTCACTCAGTGTTGTCTCCAGAGCACTGACACCCTGCAGCAAACTTATCCATGGACATCAGCACAAAGCTGGGACACCTGGCTTGCTGACACAAGTCCCACAAGGTCAGGTTTATTCCCTGCTCTCTTGCCACAGCAGAGGACTCAGTGTCAGAGCCTCTGGAGAAGCGTGCAGGGCAGGGCTCAGGCAGGTTGTGCCAGTGCAGGATTTGAACTAAAGGCAGCAGGAAGCACCAAGCCTGCAGACAGGAACTCAACCCTTCTCATCTCCCTTCCTGCCAGAGGCTCACAGCAGCCATCTCACACCTCTCTAAACAAAGGGGGCTCTGTCCTTACCAAGCTCCTCGGGCTCCTGGGAATTGTTCCTGAAGCTCTCAGTGCCAGGCAAAGCTCCCTCTGCTGTAGCTCTGTCCACAGGCTCCCCTTCTGAAGATTCAGGGGCAACAGTAATATTCTCCTTGAAAGAGAAAGAGAAAGGAAGAAACCCTTCTCACCACTTACACAAAACACCTGGTCCAACAACTCCACGGCTCACGCTCTTATTCCCTTGCTCCTAACAAGAACTCTGGGCCCCAAAGGCCTTCAACAGCCAGAAAGATTTGACTTCTCAAACACAGCCCAAAGGCTGTCAAAACTGACAGTGTTGAATGTGGGGGTGACACTGAACACATGGAATGGCTGCTAAGGAAGGAGTCCTGCCAGCTCCTGGCACAGGGATGTGCTCTTCCCTCCACAGCCCTGAGCACAGCAGTCTCATCCAGGCTACAGCTTGGCAGAGACACTGTGGGAACACACATCTCTTCCCACAGAGATGCCCAAGAGCAAGGTGGCTGAGCTCTGCAACATGGACAGCAAGACTGCCCAGTTTGCCCAGCTGAGGATTTCCCAGATGGAAACTGCACTGCAGGCACCAGCTCCCTGAGAGGACAAGAAAGCTGCAGCTCCAGCCCAGCCCCAGTCATGGCTCTGGGAGCACCTACACGCACGGCAGGGCTCACACAGCAGCAGCAGCTGCAGCCCAGCCCTTGCTTTGCCTTGGCCTTCCCACCAAAAGAGGCACAGCCCACATCAGCTGCTGGAACAGAGGCACCTCTGGCATGCCCCTCCCTGCACGGGACACTTGGCCTTCAGTGCCCGTTCTGCAAACACTCTTCTCTTCTTTCCCATCAAACAAAGCCTCTTAGAACCTACAAAGCTTCCCCTTCCTAACCACAGATGTCCCTGCACCAGGGATCCTTCCCAGGAAAACAAGCATCCCAACTTGGCCAACAAAGGCTCACACCTTTTCATCCTTACTCGGGGGGGAGACATTTTCATTCCCTCTTCTTTAGGAATTCTTGCTTTACCAAGCAAAGCCTTCCCTGTCCATTCACAGCTGAACTCAAGAAGCTTTTCCTTCTCAGCCATGCAACAACATTCACAAGCTCTCAGTCCAGCCCCTTTTTCCCCTGTCCAATGCAGTTACCTGAGCAGAATGAGCAAACATCTCCTCCAGCGTCTCAAGCACCATGTCCAGATCCGGTGGTGGCAATTCCTCTTCCCCAGGAGTTTTCCACAGCCAACTGGGAGCTGTCCATGCTGCCAAACCTGCACTGCCAGCTGGAGTGCTGGGGGCTGAAGTGTCTGGGGTGGCTGCAAAAATCCAAACACATTGTTGAGGCTCAGTGATGTGTCTTTGGGATGCAGAGCTCTAGTGCTGCCTTGGATCAAACATCACAGCAAGCACACAGCAACCTCAGTTCCAGAAATGTATTCAGACTTCCCAGGGGATTGAAAGAGTGAGTTCTTCCTCTTAAAAATATCTCTCCTAATTGACATGTACATAGATTAAAGCATGGATTGTAAATCTGATACAGACACACACATAGACACACAGGAATACCTTATAATCACAGCCTTTTGCATTTTCCTTTCCCAGCAGCTTTGGGATTTGGCTACATTTGGTTTCGCATCACAAAAGACCAAAGAAAGTGGATTCACCCAGGAAGAGCTCAGATCTGCATGCTAAATTTGTACTCTGAGTTTATTCAAAAACAACCTTGTGACTGAGGCCATATTCTGCAGCTGCAGCTGTTGTGGGGCACACAGAGCTCATTTCAATGGCACAGCTTGAATTGCAGGGCAGACAGTCTTAAACATCTGCAATATCCTATCACCATCCTAGTCTGGCTTCATTCAAAGAAAGGGGAGAGTACACCTAACACTGACCACCTGATAGGCAGCATCTTTCACCTTGCCCTTGTACCCCTACAGAGAGATTGTCTGGAAAATGCCCAGAACACCCTGCACATCTTCAGCAAGGAGAGGAAAAGCCGGCAGAGAATCTGTCTGTTTTTGAGGTCCCCCTTGCTAGGTGACTTGATACTTTCTACCTGATTCTCACTTGAGATCTACCCATGCTAGATTACTGCAGGAAAACTCTTGAAAGGGTCATTAACCAGGACCTGCTTGGAAAGTAAGGGTAGAAACTCTTTCCCTACCTGGTGGGCTGCAGGCTGGCAACTGCTGCTCTGAAGATGTGCAGCTGCTGCTCTCTGGAGAGGCCATGGAAAGGTTATGATGGTCTACGGGAACCAGAGGAACGATGAGCTCAGGGTGGCATTTAAGCTCCATGGGAACCAGTGGAATGATGAACTCACGGTGGAGATGTAATTTGCCTGTGCCTGGTTCCTCCGATGAAATCCCAAGAAGTCCAGATGAGGCAAACACCTTCTTGGGAGAAGCTAGGAAAACCTCAGAGTCCTGAGCCCCTGCACTTAGCCTGGAAGGGCCTGGAGGCAGCTCTAGATCCTCAGGTGAGGCAGCACTGAGGTCCTGGTAGGAAACCACTGTGTAGCAGTGAGGGAAAGAAAAAGGAAGCAAAGGGAAGGCTGGGTCACTATTGGTCTTTGGGTGTGTTTCCCTTGGCAGCAACTGTACTTCTGTACGGGAAGAGAAAAGCTCCCATCCTCCCAAGCAGGGTGAGAAAGAAGAAGACAAAAAAACCCATATGTTCTGGGGCTATTCAACTAGCAGTTCCCTGTCTAGTGAGCTCTCCCCTATTCGTTCAACTGTCTGGGAAAACTGTCCTGCTGCTGTTCCTTGGCAGGAGGCAACCGCCAGAAATTCAACTGCCACGTCTTTTCCCCACTGTCCCAGAGGGACGGGAGGCTCCCTCCAGCTGGGCGTGACCAAGACCGAGCCCTCGGCTCACGCACTCACCGAGAGCTCCCCAAGCATCCCAGGGCAGGGCAAGGAGCAGCGCCAGCCAGGGCGCACGGCTGGGCCACCTGCAGCCGAGCGGGCCAGGCTGTGGTGAGCGCAGCCGCGGCGGGACCGTCCCGCAGCCCCGGCAGCCCGGCAGAGCCGGCACAGCTCCCGGCCCTGCGGGCACAGCTGCCTTGCCCAAGGACAGCCCCTGTGCCGGCCGGGGCAGCTGCGCTGAGCAGCCCCAGCACGGGCAGGGCCCGCTCCTGCCCCGCCGGGCAGTGCCCACGGCCACAGCCCACGCCGCCCGCAGCTCCCACCGTGTCTCACCGGCTCTGGACGGCTGCCCGGCGGGGAAGGAGGGAACTGCCCGCTCTGTGTGGAGCTGCTGGAAGCGGCTGGGCTGGCGGCTGCGCACCTCCAGCCCCGCCGCCAGCCGCTGCCTGTTGGCCCTGGTCAGGCGCTTGATGTGGAGCAGGAGGTCGGGGCGGTCGCGACGAAAGTTGGGGTTCCTGAAGTGGAGCTGGCCCCCGGCATCGCCCGGTTCATCTGAGCCAACCCAGCCCGGCACCCTGTGGAAGCCGTAGAGGTTGAGCTGCCGCACGAAGCTGCCGAAGTGCGTGGCTTGGAAGGAGTCCGGAGCCGGCTCCGTCCCCTCACCACCCCCTCCTCCTTGGGCGTCGCCCGGTCTGAGCAGCTCCTGCTCCAAGAGGGAGCGATCGATGAGCAGCCCCTGGGCCCGGCTGTCCCAGCGCACGGAGCGGACGCGGGGGCTGTTCGCCAGGCGCCACAGCTTGGCGGGGAAGGTGCTGGCGCTGAGCCCGGCGGGCAGCGGCAGCTCCGCCATGGCGTCGATCGCCGACTGCCGCCGCAACGCCCGCAGCGCAACGGCCGCGGCTGCGCCGGCGGCGCGCGGCCTGAGGGGGGCGCTGCGCTCGGGCCCGCGCGCGCCCAGCGCGGCCCCGGCGCGGGCCGGACTTGGCGGGGACGAGCGCGGCAGAGCCGGGGCTGCGGGCACAGCGCGGGCGGGGCGGCCCCGGGGCTGGGCGGGCTCGGCTCGGCACGGGATGGCACAGCAGGGTACGGCAGGACAGGGAAGGGCAGGGCTGGCAGGGAAGGGTAGGGCAGGCCACTGGGAGCAGTGACGGGCTCTGTCCCCACGCTGCATCCCGTGCCTGGGTCACTGTCGGTGACAGAGAGGAAGGACATTGCTCTGTCTTGGCTGGGGAAAGGATGAAAAGGGGAGCTTAGAAAACATTCATTTGGTCTCCTTTTCAGCAGACTAGCTGGTTTTATCTCACCATGTCTGCCTGTCTTTGGCAGAGTTGGCACATTTCTCTGGATTTGGAGTCAGCTACAGCAGCAGGAAGGGGCAGCACTTTTGTCAGCATTGATATCAAAGCTAAAGTGCTGCCCCATGGATGGATGTTGCTTTATTCAAGGGATTTCTGGCCTAGAGTTGTAGGGAACTCACGCTGGTGTGTCTTCCCAGCAGCGTTGCCTTTTTCATTCCTCAGGAATCACCTCTTCTTTTTCTTCCCCCCACCTGGGGAGAGTTCCATGCAAATGCCTCCTGGAGCCAACTCTTGTCACTGTAGACTGACAAAGGAGATCTTGCAATGGAGAGAGACTGCCTAGAGCTGCTGTGGAGCTGAAGGGGGAAGCTTTGTCCCCGAGTTTTGAAATCTTGTTGGGGAGTTGCTTGTGCTCTGGGGGACGGACACCAATGATGTTTATCCAAGCCTTGCAGGTTCATTGCTGAGCTTCCTGACACACCAGAGAGACTTTGGGGTTGTCGTACTGGCAAACAAATTTCAGTCTGGGGACCTTTGGGAATGCTTCAGGCATTCTTTTTTTTTTTTTTTTTTTTTCTGCAGAAGTATTGTCATCATGTCATCATCTATCGCTTCCAGAGATTCTTTTCCTACATTTGGGGAATTCCTTTTGCTGCTCTCCCAGATCAGGCAAATTCCCAGGGCTCCTTCCCAAACTGAGGTGTAGCCCATGGCCTCCACTCTCCAGCTGGAACAGAAGGAAGCACAGAGGTTGCTCTTGTGGGAGAGGAGCTTCTCTTTCCTGCCTGCTTTCCCTTTGGGACAGGTGGGTGTGTGCTCATTTGATAAAGGCAGGTTTAAACTCCGAAGCAGTTGTGTTTCAAACTGCTCCCTCCTCAAGCTCTTCTGTGGGTATCCTTGGACAAAAGGCCTCTTGGTGGGAGCTCCCGTGGGCAGGTTAAGGAAGGAGGTTAATATTTCAGGGTTGTGACTGCTGAAAACAGTTGATTACCAGAGGTGTCCAGTGGCTCTTTTTCTCACCTGCCTGCAGAAAAGGAAGTTGCAAAGTGGGAATTTCATTAGTGGAGATGGCCCCCAGGGGTGTTTGCCAAGAGATGGGCTGGCAGAGAGGCAGGTGTTGTGCTAAACTGGCTGTGTGTTTGTTTTGCTGGTGGGGAGGGTCAGAGATGCAGGCACAGACACCAGCTGAAGGAACAGTGTAATTTACTGTAATGCAAAAGGGCAAGAAAGGGTCAGGAAAGGATAAGCTAAGCAATGCACCTCAGCAATATTACAAAAGGTTGCCTCTGGTGATTAAGGAGGACACATCACCAGGTACCCCAATCCTTTCCCCTTCATCCAGGGCCGCCCATCAGCTGGGGAAGCTGTCCCAGCCAAGCCCTGCAGAGCCACGGCCGAGAACCGGGAAATCCTGCGGTGCCTCCACCTTTGCCGGCCTCGAGGGGCAATGTGCTGTGAGAGTAGCCCGGCTTTGATAGTGCTGGACGAGCAACGTGCCAGAGCTTCTGCTGGGGGACAGCTGGTTTAATTCTCCTCTTGGTTTTCTCCCTGAGCCTGCCCAGGGCTCAAGGAGGAACCCAGGCCAGGTGTGGCCTTGCCCATTTTCCTAATGCTGGAAGGTGAAGACGTGTTTCACCAGGGAATGGATGCAAAGATCCTTTTGATAGTAATACTTGGTTAAGGAGCAGATACATAGAACATTTGGTTGCAGAGGTCATCTGTAGGGCAGCCTTGGCTCTTTCATGTTTTGACACTGGCGCAATGCCAGTGGTCTTATGAAAATACTTTCTCCTTGCTGTCTACTGTGAGATGTGACCAGGAATAGAGCAAAGCAGGCTCTAACTTAGGAGTAAAGGGAAAAAAAAACTTTATTAACTTACAATATATAAAAGAAACACACAGAACTCAGGATGAAAACCTTCCAAACATTCCTTCTCCTCCCATCAAATTCCCAATACATCACAGTAAGACAAAACCTTGGACTCTCAATTCAGTTATCACCCCTCTGATCACTAACTCTTTGTTCATCACCACCCTTCAGATAATCAATTCTGAGTTCATCAGGAAGAGAGGAGTCTTTCTTGCACCATGGGCTTCACCTGGAAGCACAGTTGAAACCTCTTGTGTTTCCATGTCACACGTGGCACCGCCTGGAGAACATTTGCCATTGTGACATCTTCTTTCCATGTACAGTGCTCTCAACACTGCGGACCAGAGCTGATTCTAGGTTTCCCCTTTTAAGGATGCTTTTTCCAGTTCCAAAAAGAGCACGGTCTCTCACTTTTGGGACACCTGTCCCCCCCAGATTTCATCCCCTGAGGCCGAGTGGTCTCAAGAACAGAGATCTTCTTCACTGAAGATCGAAGGCACCACCACCCTCCTCACCATTGTCTCTGTTCCCACCCCTCCTTCACATAACATCACTGCCCTCTCTTGGCTCTGAGCCATTGCCTCCCCCTAAATGCAGTCTCTGTGCCACAGGAAAAATGGTTCTGTCCATGGCTGTACAAGAAAAGTCCAGCCAAAGGCCACTCCATCATCTCCTCTCACCTAGGATTCTTCTCATCTTCTCTCAGACATCTTCACTTGCACCAACTTGCATCACACTTGCCATTTCCTGCTATTCTATCTTTAGCTCTCTCCTCATTCAGCTCTAGGAAGATCAGCATTTGTAAAGTTTCTATCATCTAAGAAAAGAGTTAAAATACCAAGCTCTGCCTGTCCAGAACTCCCATGCTGGCCCTGCCACACACCTTCTTCTTCACAGCTGTGCTGCCAGCACATGATATCGAATTTCCAGGTGGCACAAGTGCTATCTCTTTCTCTCTCTCTCGCTGGAGAGCTGCCTGATGTCTCTCAAGGTTCCTCCACTCTTCCATCCTGCAGGGGCCTTCACCTCCCTTCTCTGTCCAAGGCCCCGGCCTACCTCACGGCTGCATGGCCTCCCCACCCCCACCTAACCCAGAGCCAGGCAGGGGAGGGGGAGGTCTGACCCCTTTCACAGATGGAACCCTAAAGAGCTTCCCCCTGGGACTTCTCAGCTTTTAACCCCCCTCTGTTCTCAAAGGCATATCCATGTCCTCAGTAGCCGCACAAGGTCCCAATATTCAAATCTGAGCACCTATTGGTTTGACCACGGCATCCCAAAAAACTCACTTTCTCTCAAACCAAGACATGCTCAGGTCCTGTTGTTGAGGCTTCAGTCAGGGTCTGTTGTTCAGGCCTTAGTCCTTCAGTATTTTGTGGTGCAAATCAATGCCGTGCAGAGCTGGAAACAAACAAGTCTGTCTTTAGCACATTTGAGACAGGGAACAGGATTAGCCCTGCAGGGCCAGGCTGTGGCCAAGAGCAGAAGTCCAGCACCCTGCACTTGCCCACTGGCAGCCCTCCAGAGCAAGAAGCCACTCCTGCCCAGGGGCTGAGGTGCCCGAAGCTGCCTCCCCACTGTGCAGCTCTGCAGAGCCCGTGGAGTGCAGGGTCCTAGGCAGCCAGGGCAGCCCGGCTGCCTTGGAGCACAAGGAGTGTCCCAGAGAGAAGCTGCTGCCCTTTGCTTTGGAACTGTTCCTCAGAGTCTTGTCAGTAATCCACAGTGTCTGATGTGTTTTCCTTTCCTCTCCCAAATTTACCACAGCTTTTTGAGAAAATTGACTGATGTAGGTTCTGCTGCAGGTGGTGCTTTTGTCTGCAGGTGAGGGCAGGTGATTTGAACCAAGGATGGAGTCTATTGTTAACATCCCAGCTTTGCCAAGTCAAGAAAACCATTCGCAATTGGGCTCCTAGTGCTGAGCAGTAGGTTTTTTCCCCTAATTTTTGGAAAGCTATGATCTTAAGAAACCCAACAAATTTTCTTCCAGAAGGATACCAGCAGTAGCATGATGCCAATTTTTTCCACCTCTTTTCTGCGGCTTTGGTGCTTTAAAGAGTTCCTCGGTGTCCAGCAAGACTGAAAGGACCTGTGATAATGTGATTTGAGAGCTCTGTGATGTTGGTTGGCACATGAGTTTTTATGACAACCTGGACATCCCACTTGTGGCTCTGTCCATTTAAATTCATCCCAATTCTGTGCAAACAGCAGCCCTGAGATGCTGAGAAGAGCAAGCACAGTGGGTGGGTGTGCATGCACGCAGCCGGGGGCTGACTGCTGTGTGGGCAGAAGGTTTTGGACTGCTGTACATCTTCACTCTCCCGAGTTGGAGGAGTATATAAAATCTATATGAAATAAAATTTTTTATCAAAATATATCAAAATATGTCACACAGCACATATGAATTTATATGTAATTTATAATTTATATACTATATACTATATATTTCAATATACATACTATAATAAATAGAATTTATAAAACACATACTTGGTTTTTTTCTAAGCCAATGCTTGTGGGTCATACAGACCATCTCCTAGTATTACTACATTTGTGCATTCTGGTGCTACTTATTGTAGCATCCATTTCCTTGGGAGTTCCTTCAGGGAATTTACATAGAGGGCTTCCATCATTTCAGTGCTTGTCAGACTTGTTCCTTCCCAGTCCCTCAGCCTCCTTCTGGATTTTGAGGCATCTCAGCGCTTGTGTCCATGGCCCTTCCTTCATCCCCAGCCTGCAGCAGTCACAGTCACTGCTGCCTCCCCCTTGCTGCAGCTCATTTGCCAAAGTGCTGCCAAAGGCAGCAGAGCTGGCTCATTATCCCTGCTGGCTTCTGGTCTCTGGGATGAGCTTCAGGGGACACTTGGAGCACTGGGGGGTGGATTTGTCCTCCCCATGTTGCTCCTGCTTGGAGTTCTACTCTCAGTGGAGTCCCAGAGTTTTCTCAGCAGCCTCTGCAGCGAGTTCTGAGCCAAGGTGTGGCTCTGCTGCCAGCCCAAATCTGCGCTTCCCTTGCCCAGCCTGAGTGCAGCTGGGGCATGTGCTGGGCATGGCCGCAGATTTCCATGGCCAAAATCCTCCAGCATTTCCATCTGCTCAAGACTTTGCGTAGCACAAAACTACACTTCTTTCAGTTGAATCATTGCATTTATTGCAGATAATTACACCTGCACTAGTAATGTACGAATATGCAAAACAACCTTAAGTTCAAAAATAAAATTTGTTTTGAACTTGTGTTGCTGATGTATAAACATGCAAATATCAATTTAAGTTTAAAATCTAATTTATTGTGAGGATTGTGCTTTATAAATATGTACAAATATCAACTTCAGTTAAAAAAATAATTTATTGCAACTCTCTACAACAACTCACTATACACAAATATGAATTGAATTTTAACAATTAAATTTTTTACATATTATTACAACTGTACGACCCACATATGAATACAGGAATATCAACATTTCTATTTAAAGAATCTCAGATCCAGAACTAAATTAATAGATTTTTAGAACTTTGCAACTCCATGTATATTTAAATAGAAGTAAATATATATGTCCATAAGAATATATAGATGTAAATATGTATTATGTATTTCATTCCATATATGACATAGATAATACACACATATAAACATACAATTATAAAATAAATATAAATATTTAAAATATGCAAATATATAAATATGCAAATATATCTATTAATATACAAATAAAACCTATCTATAAATATACAAATATCAATGGGCCAATAAAAAAAATCCATACAACCCCAGCAATGAAACTACACAGCTACACAGCTGTACAAGTATGTAAATATAACTGCAGATGTCAACAGATGAATATACATGCATCGATATAACAATATATGTCAGCACGTACGTTGGGTGCCAATATGTAGGCAAGACGGGGGTGGCACGGTCGGGATGGACGGAGATGAGAGATCTCTGAAGCCAGGTCGTGGAACTTGGGGTTTATTGCAAAGGGCGTGGGTGCAGGGCCCTGCTGGGAGCCGCCAGCTGCAGCTCGGAGCAGGCCCGAGAGAAGAGAGGGGTAGAGAGGATGGGAGGGTAAGAATGTAAAAGGCAAGAGCTAAGAGCAAGAGAGAGAGCGTAAGAGAGAGAACGTAAGAGCAAGAGTGTAAGAGAGCGAACGTAAGAGAGCGAAGTTCCCGTTACAATACAATAAATCATCTTCTGTGTTGAATATTTGATTCTCACTAACCAATCCATTACAACATACAAATCCTATAGCATTTACATACAGCCTATAGAAATCACTACATTACCATACTGTGCTACATTTTAAACCCTAAAAACTACTCTTCAGACCCTTGGACCTGTCTGCAAACAGAGGGTGTTGTTTCATAAAAAGGGGATTACCTTCAGCCAGCCACACCATTGTTTTCCCGTTGTTCAGTAACTAAGGGATCTCAAAGCTTGCTTTCATTTCAATCTCACTTATAGTTTCTATATTCTCAAAATCTTTTGCCAGGCAATCATATTTGTAAGGCATTCCTGTTTCATCTTCCCCAACAAATATACATACATAATATCCCTACAAATATCAGTCAATGTATCTAAATATCCCTATACTTGTAACTATCGAAGTCTAACTCTACACATCCATAAACAGCACTGGATCAGGAGGGATTGCAGCTGCCAATGCACCCAGACTCTCCCTCGGTCTCCTCCTCCCGTGCAGAGCAGCTCTCCTGGACAGGGACAGCAGATGGAACATCTGGCAAGCAAAGGGAACACTGAGTCAGTATGGGGACGTTTCCCTCAGCAGCAGCTGCACTTCCATCAGGAAAGAGGAAATCTCAGAGCCTCCCCAGGAGGGTGAGAAAGAAAAAGCAGCCGAGCAGGCCAGGCTGTGGTGAGCTGTTCATTTCCTCAGGCATCCCAGTTACTCTGAGGAAACTCCCTCCTGTCACGTTATTGAACCACCTCTGCACTTACCAAGATTGTGGCACCCAAATCCATCAGTATTTATGTCTCCAGCTGCTTGCACCAATGACAGGGAACGTCCTCTAACAGTGCTGAGGCACAAAGTTACCTTCCACAGGGCGTCTGACAGGGCCTTGCTCTTCCTGTGCTGCCTCCTTCTCCTTAGCTTCCACTTGGAATTTTTACAGGATTTATTTTTATTTTCTCTTGATCAGTGCTAAAATGCACGTTTCTCTTCCAAGTTTCAGTTTGTTTAGTGATCCTGTCAAGCCTTTTCTCAGAAGCTTTTATTATAGAATTGAGTGTTAATTTTAGCAATTTTGGTGGTTTTCTGTGTGGTTTACACAAATCTATTAGTTAAGGCACCACTTAGGAAGGTACAAAAGAGAAAAAGGATGTTTCTATATGTCAGTTCAGCAGTGGAATATTCATGGATAGAGCAAGCGGTTACCTGAATTTTACATGTACTCCTAACCTGAAAATGCAACAGGTAACTTGGGGAGAAATTAAAGCCAGATCTCTCCTTCTACCAGCCTCTGTTCAAATGTTAAGTAAATAGAGCAGGGTGAGAATATTAGTGCTCAGTTCCTAATGTGATTTATTAAGGTGTTCTTAAGGTAATGGAGATAAAATCTGGATTGGCATTTCCAGACACTCATTCTCAGTTTCATTGACTCAATTTCATTTCATTGAAAGCAGCAGAGATGTGCCCATAATATCTAATCAATCCATTTGGGGATGTTTTAGGTCTCTGAGGCTTTGGATTTTTAGATCTCTAGACAATACTTCCAGGAGTCTAAATGACTTTCAGAAATTAAACATTTCTCCTTTTTTCCTTAGTCTTTGCACTCATGTACACCAGAGAACTTCAGTGAATGTATTCCACTCTAATACAACTCCAAGCTGAATCTCTCAGCTGTGTTTACACAGAGACGCTGAATGTGTCTCTTCTGCGCAGTGCAATTTAAAAATCTTCATTCCTTTTTATCTCTGCCCTTCTTTTTCTGTTTTAGCTTACAAATGCATGCTCATGTATCAGAAATGTCTTTTTTTTTCCTACATTACTTCCTGTCCAGTCATTTCTTTTTATCCTGTTCTGATATTTTCCTAGTTTCATGTTTTATTCTAAGTGCACTCGTGTTTTCTTGAACATGGAAGTTTTATAATGCAATGCTCTCATTCACCTGCTTTCATGAAACCCTTCCTTAACATTAGCACAAGTAACTGTGGATCCTTTCTGCTTTGTAGAAGATTTGGGAAACTCCACTCAGGTTCAGCTACACAAAACATTTACGGTGCTTGGTAATTCTCCCAGGAGCTTAAGTTAATGTTAAAGCAACTGCAGCTGCTTATTCATTTAACAGAAATTGGGAGAAAAGACACTGCAGGTAACTGAAGAATGCAGTTCAAGGACGATGAGCATCCCTCAGTCATCCAGACAGATTGATGTCACTGGCAAAATTCCCTCTTTTCTGAAGGGTTTTCATTTGCTTTAGCTGTACTTTATATGGCTGCAGGTCATATTTCTCTTGATTTAAGGAAATCTCTTGGCAGTTCTTGAGGAAGTCGCCATTGGAGGAATTACTCAGTTCTGCAGTCCTCGTTATATGCCCTGTTTTAAAAGGCTTTTATGCTGTTTTCTATCTCTCTCTCTGTGTTTTCACACTTGTTCAACAAGGTTTTCTTTCCAAGAATATTAATCACAATATACCAAAGGAGTAAAAAAAATATTGGGTATTTGTTCCCTAAAAATTTCAAAAAATAATAATAATAAAAAAAAATCTGTATAAATGCTGGATGTAAAATGCAAATAAAAATAAACTTGAGAGTTCTCCCAAAACTTTAAAAAAAAACCCCATGTATTCTGTAAAAACCAGATAATTCATCTACAGAATACAAAAAGAGGCATGTTCTAGAAGAGAAAATTTGTACCGTGGTGTTGCACAGATTTACATGCCTTCAAGCTTTTTGCACTTCAGGGGCAGTATCACTCTTTGAACTGTAATGCTCTGAGCATGTTCTGCTCACCGTGGCAGCTTTCTGGTACAGATCATCCTCCCAGCAAAGGGGGAGAGCAGCCACCACAACTCGCAGCACCTTCCCCCACAGCAAGAACCTGAAGGAGAGAGATGGCTTTCACCAGCTGCTGCGGGCTCTAACACTGCCCCCTCTCAGCTGCTGAAAGCCTGAATTTCTGTGCCCTCTTCTCCATCCCCAAATGTTACATTCTGACCCCCAAAGCTGCAAACCGTTCCTCTCATCCAGGAGGATGTACTTCAATGCCACCACTTGGCTCAGCCTCTTTTCCTTAGACCTACAACTTTTTTTCCCCAGCGTGTGAAATGCCTCCTGTTTCTAAAGGCATATTCCAGAACTTAGTAAAACAGCAGGGGTGATGAATGGATTGAGAGCAGCCCTGTGGGGAAGGACTGGGAGATCCTTGGGAAGGAAACATTGGATATGAGCTGGCACTGTGTGCTTGCAGCCCTGAAACCCCTCTGTACCTGTGTCTAAAGAGGGATGTTCAACAGGTCAAGGGAGGGAATTCTGTCCCTCTGCTCGAGTGAGAGCCAGGAGCAGGATGCCTGTGGATGTTGTGGATGTCTCATCATTGGTTCAGGGTCAGGTTGGCTGAGGGACTCAGGAACCTGGTGTAGTGGAAAGTGTCCCTGACCATGGCAGGGAGCTTGGACCAGATGATCTCTAAAGGTCCCTTCCATCCCCACCCTGTCTGCCATTTCATCATTTCAGGGCACATGGGACAGGAGAGAAAATGAAATGTGACCATGGCAGCGAGTTAATGGGGAGGGATATTCTGGGCCACAGAGGTGCAAGGAACTCAAGATGAAATCACACCTTGGGCAAGAGTCCCTGTAAAGCATGAAATGTATCTCCTGGAATATCTGTGGCCTTAGTTTCTCCAAGAAAGAGGGAATATCTTGGTACTCTGAAATTCCAGCTGCTTCCTGCATATTTAGACCATTTAAAAGTCCAGTTCCAAATGAAAAGGAATATAACTGCATACTTTACCAGGCACTTAATCAAGCAAGGAGAAACGCCCCTCCCAATAACAACACAAAGAAGTCCTGATGAACAAATTTCCATCTTTTTCCATGTGGATTGTGGAGCACCAAAGTATGGCAATGGACATCCCTCCATTTGCACAGGTTTGAAGAGAGATCTCTGCACCCTGAGGCAGAGCCATGTGGTGGTTGCACAAAGCATCCTTGCCTCACACCAGCCAAGCCTCAAACCAGGAGAAATTAGTTCCAAGTGACGAAAGAACTGCTTGGGCTGATGACTCTCAGGGATGACAACAGACAGAGACAAGAGGGGATGATGGCAAGCATGGCCCATGTGGTGATGGGTCCTGGGCTTCCCAGAGTCATGACAGGGTTCCTCTGGCCCTTGCACCCCACTTTGCTGGGACAGCATCCAGCTCCTTCCTGAGGCTGTGGAGAGGAGCACAAAGGCATTGTATTCCAGAAACACAGACACTTGGGAAGTGGAGAGGGATCTGGCATTGTGGGCAAGTGCCAGTGGGAGTGGATGGGGCTGGAGCAAAACATTCCTTCCCGCTTCTCTCTGAAGCAGGGACACAATCCACAGGGGTGGGAGACTCTCACCTAGGGCTGGCCACCAGGTTCTCCAAATCCCAGCATTGCCCAGGGAAAGGCAGTGACAGGAGGAGGCATCATCCAGCCACAGGCAGTCCATGCTGAGTGGTCCCAGCACTCCGCTCCTCACAGAAAACCTTGGCGAGGTGTCAGGAGCGGGGATGAGCCACGGGGCCTTGGACACATGATGCCAGCGGCCAAGGCAGAGCAACATGAACAAGCTGAGAACAAGAAAAAGTATTTTCATCTTTCTCTTGACAACATGCACTGGTGGGGACATCGCCTGCTGACAGAGGGTGACATCAGCGAGAGGCAGATTGTGACATCTCATCCCTCACTGCTTAAATACAGGCACGGGCAGAGATGGGGCCAGTCAGGCTCTGGCCTGAACTCCTATGGAGCGTGACTGTGAGGTGAGGAGGATCAATCCAGGTTTCTCTGGTGCTGAGTGATGCCTGTTCTTGTCGGGTCCCAGTGCCAGTCCCAGAGCAACCAGCAGGGTTTCCCCAGTCCTGCCTAGTTGGGCAGCCAGGCGCTGTGGGTGCTTGCAGCAGAGTGTGAATTGTGCAGGAAAACATCCCCCCAGGGTGGCCATGGGGCTCAGGGGGCTGGGGGGTGTCCTTCTCCAGCAGCCTAGCCATTTCTTCCTCCCCTCTCCTGCAGGGTGTGACACCATCAACAGAGAACAGCTCCTGATCCTCAGCGCTCCCCATGTGCTGTAGACGCCAAATATGGCCTCAGAGATGGGTGGCACCTGTGCCATCTGCCAGGACACCTGGGATGATGCGGCTTCTGCTCAGCCCTGTGGCCACCACTTCTGCCGGGGCTGCATCCTGCAGTGGGCACAGATAAATCCTGTGTGCCCACTCTGCAGAAGAGCAATAGAGACTGTCAGGTTTTCTGACAACACGGGCGAGTCTCTGGAGATCGTCATCACAGCCCCTGAGCAGCTGCCGGCAGCCACGAGCTCAGCAGGGAGAGCTCCCGGAGGCGAGGACGAGAACAGCCGCCATGGCCCTGTGCCAGCCCATCCCTCTTCTCCTCAAGACACAGCAGCCAGAGCTGTCGGCGGTGTCCTGCCCGAGGTCTGGGCACAGCTTTTCCGCCGGCGACGGGAACTTCTGGGCCCTGTGCAGACTTGGCTGCGCCAAAGGACGGAGACCATGTACGGGGAGCGGTGGTGGCTGGCAGAGAGCTGCATCCGGTACATGCTCTGTGTGCATGGGCCGGACCAGGAGCTCATGATCCAGAGTTTGCAGGGCGTCCTGGAGGAACACACAGTGCCACTGGTCCAGGACACCATTGACATCATTGTGAGACACTGCAGCTCAGGGGCCCAGAGGCTGCTGCGCTCCCACCCTGCTGCAGATGAGGATGACAGCCCAGCAGCCAGAAGCACCTCCAGCTCCTCCAGCTCCAGCTCCAGCTCCAACTCCAGCTCCAGCTCCAGCTCCAGCTCCTCCAGCCCCAACAACCTGAGCTCCAGCTCCTCCAGCTCTCAGGTGGGGATTCCACCCAGCAGCAGCCCTGCAGTCTCCATGGAGGAGGGAGAAGCCATCACAGGAGACACTGCCCAGCCCAGGGGTCACAGCCACACCCCAAGTGTCACCATGTCCATAGGGCAGGAACAGCCCCAGGAGGAGGAGGAGCAGGAGGTGGTGATATTGGCAGGTCCCTCTGCCCAGAGCAGCAGGCCCGGATCCCCTGGTCCTTGGCATCCTCCAAAAAGAAGGGCCTCTGACCCCCAGAACTCTCCCCCCACCAGCAAAAGATCCCCCCACCAGCAGAACTAAAGGGCCCTTGCAATTATTTAAGAAATGTGAAATAAATTGTTATTTCTCCCACACAGTCTCTGGGCACTGCTTCCTCAGCCTTCTGGTGCCTTTGCCCTTGTGCCTGACCATGGCTGGCAGCCGTGTCCTGAGGGACACAGCCCAGGGCCATGTGGGCAGCACCTTTTCCACAGGAAATCTGCTGCAGCCAAACACCTGCAGGCAGCAGGTGCAAAAGGCAGAGTGGGCAGCAGGGAGAGCTGGTCTCGACACAGAATGATCTATGAATGCTCCACTCTGGACCTCTGTGCATGGCCTGCCCTCCCTCAAGAGCACTTCCCATTTTGGGATCAGCAGCAGTGCTGGAACTGGGCATTCAGCTGCAACATCCCAATCTTTGAAAAACCCAACCTTGTCCTCAGCCAGGCTTCCACCTCTTGCTCACTTGGTCAATTTCCATGAACTGTCCCACAATGAAGCAGAGGCCCTAACTCTCTGCTTGGGGCCTGGCTGCACTGCTCCAGACACATTTTTATTTACTCCAACACTTCTGTAGCTTGAATGATATGAAGGGGCTTTTGGTTGGTCAGCAGTGAAGTGTCAGACTGCACCTTGCTGGCACAGTGCCCTTCCCATTCTTCAGGATTCACAACTCAGCAAAGGCAGGAGGAGAAAAGTCAATGATGCCCCGGGGCATCATTTGTGTATTTGCAGATTTCCCTTCTTCAGGGGCCCCCATGCTGTCATTTGGAGTGTGTGCTTGTCACCTCAGGAGTGCTCCCAGCATGGAGGCCTGGCCTTGACATTGTGCAAATGAAAGAACTGCTGGTGAAACAAAAGGCAGAGAGAATTCCTTCCTGGGTTTGGAGCCCCCCTAGACAGGAGCCATTCTACAGAGCAAGCAAAGCTGAGCAGTCCCACAGCCCTAAACACAGGCGCTAAGTGTCCTTGTGCCCATCACCCTCGATCCAGCAGGGCTGCAGAGAGGACAAACTCTGACCTTTAAACCAAAAGGGACAAAACCTTGTACAGGGCCTGGCCTGGAAGGCCTGGATGTGATGGCCTCTCCCAGGGAGAGAGATGAGAGGCCCAGTGAATAGAGACCAGTATTGTTCCCAGGAAACCATGGCGAGGTGTCAGGAGCAGGGATTAGAGACAGGACCAAGGACACATGATGCAGGTGGCTGAGGGAGAGCATCACAGAGAAATAGAAATTGAAAGTAGGAAACAGTATTTCCTTTGTTCTCCTAACATGTGCCTGCAGGGATGGAAGGCCTGCTGTGTCATCAAGGGTGGAGGAGTCTGAAGTGCAGATGGTGACACCACTGAGCACTGCATTGTGACCTCACATTCCCTCAATGCTTGTCTTGGGATTCCAAGGACTTGGAATGCCTTTTGTGCTGTCACAGGGGGTGGCAGCTGGTGTCAGAGAGCAGTGGGTGTGACATCACAGGGGGATGGATTGTGACATCGTGCCCCTCACTGCTTCCATTCAGACACTGGCAGGGCCACTCTGGCTCCAGCCTGAACTCTACTGAGCGAGCAGGCAAGGCCGAGAGGATCAAGCCAGGCCTCTCTGGTGCTGGGCAGGGCCTATTCCTGGCAGATCTCGGTGCCAGTCCCGGAGCCATCGCTCCTGCTATGGCCACAGAAACAGATGGCGACTGCCCCATCTGCCGGGACTCTCGGAAGGACGTGACTTCTGCTCTGCCCTGTCACCACCGCTTCTGCCTGGGCTGCATCCTGCGGTGGGCACACAGAAATCCCTCGTGCCCACTCTGCAGGACACCGATAGAGACCGTCAGGCTTTCTGAGCACGCGGACGAGCATCTGGACACAGCCAGCACCGCCCCCGAGCAGCTGCCAGCGGCCCCCGGCCAGGCAGGGAGAGCTCCCGGCCGCCGGGACGAGAACAGCCCCCAGGGCCCTGTGGCGTCCTGTCCAGCTGCTCCACAGGGGACACTGTCCCCAGCCGAGCAGGGCCCCTCAGGGCCGGAGTTCCCGGGCGGCCTCCTGCCCGAGGTGTGGGCCGGACTTTTCCGTGGACAGCCGCGGCTGCTGGAGCCCGTGCGGCCCTGGCTGCGCTGGAGGCTGGAGGGGATATTCCGGCGCTGGTGGTGGCTGGTTGAGGCCGCAGAGAGCTCCATCCTGCACGACCTGTGCCTCAAGGGGCTGAACGCCGAGGCCTTGGTCCAGGGGCTGCAGCCCGTCCTCGAGCAGCACACGGCCCCACTGGTGCACGGCATCATCAGCATCATCGTGGGCCAGTGCAGCGAGGAGGCCCAGAGGCTGCTGCGCTCAGGTGCCATCAGGGACGAGAACAACGGCCCTGTGGCCAGTGCCAGCTCCAGCTCCAGCAGCTCCAGCAGCTCCCAGACCAGCAGCTCGTGCAGGGGGGCTCCTGCCCATGGCCCCAAACTCTCTGATGTGGAGGAGGAAGCTGGCACATTGCAGGCTGCCTTCCCTGGGAGTCCCAGCCAGCCCCCACCACTGCCTGGCCCAATGGAGTGGGACTGGCCTCAGGAGGAGCCACGGCAGGAGGTGGTGACAGTGGCAGATCCCTCTGCCCAGGGCAGCAGCTTCAGCCCCTCCACCCCTGTCCTGGGCTGGGACCAATTGCCATGGGGACCCTTGCACCCCGTTAAGAGAAGGGTCCCCAGCCCCCAGGACTCATCTCAACCCTGCAAGAGGCCAAACCACTGGCAACTCTAGCAGGGCTCTCACAAATCTTCATTGAAGGAAAAGGAAATAAATTGTTATTTCCCTCACACAGTCTTTGGGCAATGCTTCTTCCCTGCAGAGCAGCAGAAGCAAAAGGCAGAGTGGGCAGAAGAGGCAGCTGGGCTTGGTGCAGGACCATGCCCTCAGCCTGCCTCTGGTGTTCCTCTCTGCCCAGCCACTGGCACATCTGCTCTGGCTTCTCTGCGCTGCCTGGTGCCCACCAGGGCAACCTGCTGAGAGTAAGTTTTCTGGCAGACAAGCAAGGTCTAGTGCAAACTTGATCCTGAATCAAAATTTAATTTCTGTCCCAATCAAATAAATTTTTTTCAGCAACAATTCATTGGTATAGATAATATTATTGAAGGAGCAAGTAATGATTTTTTCTCCAGCAATTACTACATCTTGGAAAAACATGTTATAAAGCAATGCCCTTCATTTTCTAATAATACAAGTTCTGGAGTTGCCCAGCTTGAGGGAATTTACTGAGATTATATGTCAAGTACATACACTACCCCAGGAGAGTAGAAAAAAAAATACTTGTTGCAAAAAGAAGTTAATGCAATATTACTGAATGTGAACTATAAATCTAATGGGGGACTGGAGGTTTAACAGTAGAGACCTATTTTGTTTTTCCTTTTAATAGTGAGCATGTTTTAAAAGCCATATTGCCTTTTAATAAGAGATAAGAATATTACTTTCTCAGGAAGGAGGAAAAATAGTTTAAAAAATACTATCCTTCTATAATACTTAGAATAAAATGCAAGAAGAGAGGCAATTATTTTAAATTTTTAAAGAAAAATATTTTAAAATAATAGGCAAAGAGAAGCAACTCTTTTAACTCTAACTGAAATTCCACCAACAGCCTGGAGAATGGACAACTTAACTGTCAAATATTGCAAGGTTTGGGGTTTTTTTTTGTTGTTTGTTTGTTAAAAATATGGAAACAGAGTTATTTCTCTGGCACTATTTGTTTTTCAAAATCAACTCTGCTGTGTTTCTCAAAGTAGTGGGAGGGTGTACTCGCTGCTTTTGATGTATAAAAAGACTGGCATTTCACCTGCTAGAGACATTGCAGTGCTATCTGTAGTTGTTTTTTTTTTGGGGGGGGAATGTCCCTTTCTGAGGTGTTTTGTGGATCAGAATGAAGTTTGTTGCAAATTCTTGTGAGGCTTAATGAAGACACCAGAGAGGTGTCAGAGCGCTCTGGTGCTTTACTTTGCTGTACAGCTGTCTTAGCTCCTGCAACCAGTCGAATCTTTCGAGTCAAAAAGTTTTGCTCAGCAAGATCTTACATCTTATGATAAACTTCTCAAAAGTGCTGGCTAATGAGCCCAAAGTTTTTGCCGTACACCTGATTAAGTTCCTTTCTCCCTTGACAAACTTCTCCAAGGTGCTGGCTTACAAGCCACAGCACATGGCCTCACATGGCCCACTCCCACAGCAAACTTTGGAACCAAGAATGGAGTAGAACAAGACAGCCCAGGAGGTTGAGGGAAGAGAGAAATAAAGGCAGAGAAGAGAGAGAAACAACAGAGAATATCACCAGCTCCTAGATCCCATATTGGTCCTGTTCTGTGGATGGTCTGGAGCTGGGTAAACAATGACAGTGAAAGAGAAAGAGAGGGTAAAGAGAATGAGGGGTCCCAACCTGTTCCCTTTCACAGGTAACCTGCTGCAGCCTCTTATGTAAAATAGAATTTTTGTGCAATTTTTTCATGCATGCACAGCCAGCCCTGATGCTGCAGAGGTGCAGCCCTTTCTCTTACCTGCTGTGGTATATCTTGGTGGGGAGTCCATGGCTGCACACAGCTAAGTCAGATTTAGGCAATCATGGCCTGTGCCAGTTAGAGAACGATTACCTTCACTAGTCACAAGTTCCCCTTCTCCATCCCCTCTCCAAGTCATGGCAGTGCAGGTCCCAGAGGGCCTGAGGCGTAATATGGAGTGAAGGGCTAAAGTATTGTACCTTTCTTTCACTGGGGCAGCTTCAGCACAGCCTTGGAAAAGGTTATAGTGACACAGGAGAAAGGCTTGTCACCTTCAGCACGCCACAAAAGGAGCAGCTTGAGGAAAAATATATTTTCAGCTGTTTCCACTGCCAAAGGCAAGTAGCAGCGGTCCTTCCTCTTCAACTATGGTTCCATGTTAGAAATCCTCCTCTGTACAACTGAAAGAAGGGGAATCTTCCCAGTGGTAATTTTGAGTTGTTGTTTATTTTTTTTGTCAAGTTGGACTATGTCACAAACCTGGTTTATGGTGACACACAAGTAATTTGCTTAGTTTGACCTGCCATGTCCGTATTGAGCAGGTTGAAAAACAGGGCAAAGAAAATAATCTATTAAAAAAATCAATTAAAAAGACTTTGTAAAAAAAAAAAATAGTATGTGAGGCTGGAGAAAGAAAGCTGTCTTTTGACTGTACTGGTACCATACAGGGCTCTTCTGTATCATCTGGTTTCCACTGAAGTATCTGTTAAGAATGCAGAATTCATATTCTTCAACTTTTGCTTCAAACTTGCTATTTCTGAAGTTACTAATGCCAGTGAGAACAATTAATTAGATATTTTTGGAAACTGAAAGAGTCGCAATTTTTTAGATGAATATCATCAATGTGAAATCCAGTTACAATCTGCATAACCAACATGATTAGTCCTGGGGTAGGTACCCAGGGCATCACTGTGCAAGTTATGCCTCAAAACTCTTGATAGGTTAAAATGGAAAAGGTAATTATACAAAGGGTTGCTTTAAGGAATGAATAGAAATTATTGATGAGCTAAGGTTTGGTCTCATTTCCACTTTTAACATTTCAATTCATATTCAATCCTTTATGTACATAACTTTGTTTCAGCAGCATGTGAAAACTGGTTTGTTATTTCTTCTTTTCACTGAGGATTGCTTATTTTTAGTAAGGGGGGAAAATTATTCTTCATCACAGATTTTTTCAAAGAGCTTTAATAGTGTCTGTGTATCTTTCTTTTGAAGGTCTCCAGCTCCTTTCAAACTCCTTTGGTTTCTGTTTTGCATGATATCCAGAGGAGGCTTTCAAGAAAGACATCTGTGAGTAGTCTGCTAAAGGAACTGAACATTTGCAAAAAAGTCAGAATACTTGATTTGTTTGGTTTCTTTTTTTATATATATATATTTTTAAATAAAACAATTAAAAAGTCATGTGAATGATGTTGCAACTGTTAACAATGAAAGGGGAAAATACAGCCTAGGAACTACAACCATAGCTGTCCAATAGTTCTAAACTTCCACGAAGAAAATAAACCTTTGAAAGGTTCCTCCCTTTTCAATAGGGCTGTAATATATGCAGAGAATTCAAGCAGTGGGCCATCACCAGCTGAATGCTTACAATTTTTTATGGCTATTTCCTCATCTTCATGATCTTTCTAGATTCTTTATGTCAAACTTTGGCTGCAGAACATACCCTCATGAGCATTGCTGCTGCATAATTTCTTTCCCAAGCATTTAAGTACAAAAGATTGTGCAGTTTATTAGTTTGAATATGCCTCACTATGGATGGCAGCAGTTCCAAGGCAATGAAAATGTAACTGATGCTGATTGACTTTGCTCTTATTTATGTAATGGCTAATCGGTTTATACAAATATGCTACTCTTCGGGCAAGCTTCCAAGCTCAGATCCAAAGAATGAGTAAAAATAATATTTTCTGTGCCCAAACAATCATCCAAGGTACCTATTTCTGCCTCTGAAGTACCAGTTCCTACTGGCAGTTTACAACTGTGTTTTCTGTGTATCAGCAGATCAATTCTTCAGCAAGAGCCATCACTTAGATGGCCAGATTAGCTACTGACAGTGTCAAATAACACTTAAAGTTCTAGTCAGAGCAGGAGCTGCTTGGAGACATTCCTTTGGACAACTGGAACTTTCCATCCAGAGAGCTCCTACATGTCTAAGTTGTGAAAGTGGAGAAAAGTCACTCAGCCCCTTTATTTGGAGCTAGGCCATTGTTTCCAACAGATTCACTATCACATTTGTGGAAATAACTAGAAATCAAGTTTCTGGACCACTCAAGGAACTAATATCTAAAGCTCATCAAGTGTGCACTTAAGTACCTCCCTGACATTTGGTGAAACCGCAGTTAGAGTGAAATTATTATTTACAACTCACAGCTTCAGTCCTATCTCTCTTGCCACAGGGGAGATTAAATAAAGAGCCTTATCTTTTGCCATGAGAGACAGGTCATTAGTCTCAGATGCTCACAGTGACTCTGCTTGCTGCTCCACAGGTGAAACTGTGAGCATAAAAACCAGCTCTGGCTCTGTAAAAATTGTTCAGGCACAACAGACTGGATTTTCATGATGAAATCTACCTCCAGAGATGTCCCAGCAGCATACTATATCATGAAAGGAAAGCAGAGACTGTGGAATGCGCACCAAGAGGTATTTGCTTCCCTCATGGTTACAAATTAGCTGAACAAAATTAGGTATACCCATTTCTCTGCCTGCCTACATTCTGCTGGAGGTTTGTTTCTCATGCACAGTTCTGATATGTGGAAAGATGCCAGGTGCACTTAAAGGAAACTCAGAGAATGGGGGTGTTTTCTATTAGGTC
This sequence comes from Fringilla coelebs, assembly GCF_963513975.1. NCBI lineage: Eukaryota > Metazoa > Chordata > Aves > Passeriformes > Fringillidae > Fringilla > Fringilla coelebs. The sequence continues at coordinate 72,808,956 of NC_140031.1, read as the reverse complement.
AGGTGTTTCAAAAATTTCTGTTTAGGTGGAAGATGCTACTGTAGAGCGTATTTGAAAAATGATATTTCAACTGAGGTAAACCTAACTAATTCCTAGCAATCAAGGGGAGGCCTGGCTGAGAAATGAATTGGTTTCAGATCTTTTTTTCAGTTGTGAAAGCTTTCATTCCTTTCTTCTCATCTTCCTTAATTCTATTAAGAATTGGAAAAATCCCACCAAAACCCAAAAAAGACAACAAACCACTCCTCCTTTTTCTAGGTTTGCTAAAGATAATTCCCTTCTCCTATCTGGTTTAGCCGATCAAAATAATTTTACTATAGCAGCAGCGCTGTTTCCTAAGAATCATGGTATCAAAATTGTTTGAGTTGGAAGGGACCTCAAAGCTTATCTTCTTCCAGGGACACTTTCCACTGTCCCAGATTGCTTCAAGACCAGTCCAGCCTTGAACACTTCCAGGGATGGGGCAGCCACAGCTTCTCTGGGCAGCCTGTGCCAGTGCCTCACCACCCTCACAGTAAAGAATTTCTTTCTGACATCTAATCTAAACTGTCCTCTTTCAGTTTAAAACCATTGCACCTTGTCCTACCACTGTCTGTCCATATAAAAAGCCCCTCTCTCTCCTTTTTATGTCTGGATTTAAACCACACTCTGCTGTTGCTGTTGGACATTTGTTGGCAAATGTCTTTGAATATTCTAATGTGCTTCATGTCTTTTGTGCTAAAGAGGGCTCTAGTCTAAACACTCAAAACATTGTCTGCTCCAGTGGAAGCAAGGGTTTTTTAAAAGAATTCTTTCAATGATTACAGTTTTAACCTTTTTCCAGGTTGCATTGAAGATTTAGGGACAGTTTCTGTTATTAAGGGATGATGTTTCTCTTGAAAGAAGCAGTAGGGTTTTTTCCTAGAAAGTTACTGCATGCATTTTGCATTGTGAAAATGTTCACATGGAGAAGCAATTCATAGAACTGAGAACTAGGTAAGAACTTAAGTCCCGAACTGGCAAAAAATGAGGTGCTCACCAAAGCATTGTTCTGCTCTGGGCTTGGGTGAATGATAGCACAGTCTGATAGCTGAATATTTTTGCATCAGGTATTCACTGAAATGTTCATACACTTAAGAAATATAGTTAATTTCCTTACTATAAATTAAATATGCTTCATAGATGTTGCCTCGCAGAGGTAAGGTTATCAGTCATATATTTTGATGATAACTGTAGTTCCACTGGGATGATATTTTCCTACATTTGTCTTTTTATCATATAATCTTTTCTTCTTCTCCTCCACAGAGCAGAAGCACCTCTGTGAACTTCAGCCAGTTACAACTATGACGTGGTTTTGGTTCTCATTATCTAGTCATCCTCTGATTGTTTAATTACTTTAGGCACCAGTGCTGTGGAAATAGCTTCTTAAATCTTCTACTCTACTAGATCCACTTTCTTAGTACCATATTTTTATTTGTTCTTCGCCATTTCCATTAGGCATGGTGCTTGGAGATGTGATATTTGCAGAGAAAAGAGCTAGGTGGCTCAGCCTGATTTCTGTTCACAATAATTTTTTATCAATTTCCTGGCTGATTCTTGTTGATTTTTTTTTAGGGGACATAGGCATGGCATGAGTGCTTGCTATAATTGTTTTAATTGTTTTAAGATTTGGTAACATCATCCATTGTAGTCCAAAATGAGAAAAAAATTCCAAAATTCCAGGCCACCTGATATTTTTTCCTTGCAGGCTTTTCTCTGAAAACAAAAACCATAAAAACTAAAAAAACAAAACAACAACAACAACAGAAAAACACAAAACACCTTCCCCCCTCAAAAAAAAAAAAAAACAACCAAACAATTTCTTCTCCACCTGATAAACCTCCCAAAACTAAAAACAAAGCATGAAAGATCTTGCAAAGGTCCATGTGTGTATTCTAACTTTTGTATATATTGGGCAAAATAAGTCTCAGATGAATTCAAAACTGAGCAAAGGATATCTGTACTTTCAGCAGTGTCCTTCACTTGAAATTAAACAAGAGCCTCTCACTCTTCTGTTCTCTTCTTACAGGGACATCTCGTACCTTGTATTTTCACATGATGGGGTTCTTATTAGTTTGACACAGATGGACTAACATATAGTGTTAGGAGGTTCTCTGTGTGACATATATTTTTCTATTTTTAACAAAATAATCTGGTTTATAGACATTTTTACAAAGCTATAGCATCTCTGGTTTTGGGACTTAGACATTATTCCTTATATTAAAGCTTGATTTGACTCTTTGCATCTTAAGGAGCTTTATTGATATTTCTTAGTGGATACTAGACCGATTACTAAGACATGGTACAAAAAAAGTATTATTTGTGAAAACTGATTCTAGACATAGATTTAATCCTGTAGCTTCCATTTATATTCTTCCCTTAGAGACAGCATATGCAACATAAACTATTGTTCATCAAAAAGAGAGTGCTTTCATGCTACTCAGATATTATTTTTTATATGAGGTTTTACAGCCAAACTATGTGGTTGCAATAATACTCTTTCACTGCTTGGATAAGTTTCTAAGTGATGATGTCAGATGCTATGACTATTTCTCATAAATCTGAGTATTTATTATAGACCCAGTTTCAAACTGAAACTGCATGAGTTATTGTCTGAGAATATTCCGGAAAACTCCAAAGTGTCTCTATGCCTTTTTCTTCTGTTTTCTGTCAAAGAGAACTAAAATAGTCATATTTTTTCCCACTTGAAGGGCCTTTATTGCATAACATCCTGACAAGACATCCTTTTCTGTAGCAGAATTTTTTCCTGCAGTTCCCTGAGTTCCTGCTTCAAAACCTGCATTTCAGAACCTCTTTATTTTATAAACATGAAAACCTTCCTAACAGACTGTTTTGTCCTGTCAGCTGTGAAAATTCCTCCTCTGTCATGCCAAAGGTCTGATGCTTTCCCTTGCACTGAGATGGGGAGGCTAGCAGGTGTTTTTTCAGTGTCTTTAGTTTCAAGTGGCAGTTTGGGGTACAGAGTGCTATTTTTTTCTCTCTCCCAAATGTGCTGCTCAAACCAAAGTAATATATGGGTATATATGACAATAAATACCTTTGCATTTGTCATATTACCAGGCTGGCTCTACAGCTAGGTTTGATCATAATTTGTACAGGCAAAGACAATTTTGTTCAAACTGGTTATGTGTCTTGGGATGTGCAAGAGTTCCTCCATACTTGACCTGTAGGCATTGCCTATATATATATATATCAGAATGTGCTTTTGTTAGATCACTTCTTCTGCATCTACCTGCTTAGACCAGGCTTTTGCGGAAATACCTTTAGTTGTTCTGTACTGACTTAAAGCCAAGTTCTTCTTCTGTCAAATTAAGTTCATTTATTGGACCTCCACTTCCTTCTGAGAGATGTTAGGGTTCATCCACATCTTATGTTTTCTGATTCCTGCACTCTTCTGCCTGCACCCAAATCTCCCTGGACATCGTGCACTTTCAAAGTGGTTGCTGTAAGCTCTTCATGACTAGATTGACCAGTAACTTCCCCAGACAGCTTAGTACAGATACCCAAGTTTCATTTTTCTGCTAGTGATAAGTTACATTCCTTCCTCTTCCCCTTCCAGATCATGATGATTGTGCTGCGTCTGACAAATCATTTGTCAGATAGATTGTGTGACTCCATCATTGCAGTTAGTTGTCTTTTGAATTCAGTCGCTCTTTAGGGACAGAAACTGTCCCTAAACTCCAGGCAAGAAAATATGATTTCTTATGGCTGAAAACGGATGGTGGTTTGCCACAGAACAAGCAAACAGACATTACTTCCTATTCTATCTGGATAGTCAGTCTTTCATTCTGATTTTTCCTTTAGTTCTCCTCACTTTAGTGAATGATCTGAAACGACACTGCATTTTTACTTGGATTTTTTTCCAAAGCTGTGCTCAGTGTTTCTCTTTTGTGTTACCCAATTCAGAGACAGACCATGAGTTTCCTCACAGCTTAACTTCATATCTTGTGCAATTACCTCTGCAAAGGCTAAAATTTAATCATACAGAGGTGTATATGTGCAAAGGTGGAGCCTTTCCTCTACATTTACATAATGTATTCCCATTTATTCATTGCTATTATCCTGCTAACACTCACTGAAAGGTGTCCTGCATCTGTAGGAAAAAGTGGGATCTGCAATGTTTTCTATGACTTTACCTTCCCTACAAGGATTTTAAATGGGCTACGTAATTCTGTGATGACAAATGAGGTAACAAAATCCAAATTTTACTTTAAAAAAATCAGGAGTTTTAGAAACAGAATAAAACATATTTCATCATTTTCAAGAAAAGATCAGGAAATGGGTTTAAAAGTCAACATGACAGTACCCAAAGCAACTTTTAGAAGTTCCTTTAATGCAGAATAGAAGTTTGCCTGGGCACACGGGAGAGTGAACATGCTTTTGTTAACCTCTTTTTGTTAAGTCTAGTTAAATCTTTTTGTTAACCTCTGACTCTCTCTAATCAAAACTTCCTTATCTGCAGTGAAACAGACAAATCTACTCAGGGACTTGCCTGAAACATGATCACTTTTCAAATCAGAAAATTGATAATTTCTTCAATGCCAAATTCCTGTGGGTAGGTGAAGATAAGGATGACATTCAGGCTGGTCAAGCTTCTATAAATCCTTGGGTTTTATTATCATCACCATGCACTGTCCAGCAAGAGCAGCTCAAGCTTGGACCTCATGAGCTTTCCACTTCTGTTCTGCTCCATTTCTGCAGCTGGGCTGAGAGATGTCCTATAGCTGTGGAGCCCTGCAACTGTAGCAGGATTTTTTTCTTTCCAGTGTTTGGGAAGAGTACAAGAAACCAACTGGAAGCTGCAGTTTCATGATGATTTCAAGCTGTTAGCCTTTGTAGCCTTTGCACAGTCAGAAATTCACTTAGTGCTTAAGGTTGTGTGTATAGGTGTGTTATCTATCTATCTATCTATCTATCTATCTATCTATCTATCTATCTATCTAATCTTAAGGTGTGTCTATATATAAGTGTGTATATATATGTATATATTGATATTCACAAGTTTTGTTAAGAATCCTTTAAATATCTCCTTTGGATATTTCTCACCTGAATTCCCTTCTGGAATTCAGATCTGCTGCATAGCAAATAAACTTCTAAACTAAAAAAAAAAAATAAAAAAAAAAAAAAAGGAAATATACATCCTGAAACTGCCAACACTGAACTCTAACGCCTTTAATCTTTGGGCCAGGATAGAAATTATCCATTATTCAGGATTCTGAAATGACTCTTTCTGGACCTTTGATACCTCTTAGGTCAGTGTCATGAGTGCCTGCCCAGATCTTTGTTGTGTTGTCTGTCACCTTCTTAACTTGCAGAATAAATATGGGATGGCACCCCAGGCAAAGGATGTGAAGATTTATAAAAAGCCACATAGTTTTTTTGTCGAAGATGTTGGCCGTTTCTTCCTCTGGCAGTTTCTATTTTTGTCCTGAATAACTTCCCATATCAATAAAAGAAATCAAAATTTCTGATGGCAATCCATTTACATACATATCAATATCTCCGAGAAACTTTATTTAATAAATGAAAACATTTGGGCTAGTAATTCAATGTCAGTAGGCTTGCAGTTCCCATGCATTAAAACAGGAATTTCTTCTGTAGAAAGAATATATTCTCTAGATATTCAAGTGAATGAATATGTCACTGTGTTTATAATTAGAAATTCTGGGTTGGTTTTGGATTTTTTTTCACAGTAAGAAGACTTTTAAAATATTTGTTTAATTCTGCTAATTTCCAAATTACTGAGTCCTTGTTGCATTTTGAAGTTGCATCTGAGTAATATCAAGTCTGTACTTCCAGAGGATTTATAGAGTTAAAACATATAGCAGAGTCTTAAAGCATATAGCAGAGTCTTGTTCTTATTAGACAACATATCTCTGCATCAGTCCAGTGTAAGGCCTGGTCACAAGAATGAGTTTAATTAGGCTACATCAGGCATGACACAGTTGCTATAAAGATAGCTGATGAACACAGGAGACTGAGAAATATGTGAGTAAATGGTTATGGAGATGCAATGATAATGCCAACAAAAAATAGTAATCTCATGTAATCAAATAGTCTGTGTTGTAGTAAGAGTACCAAACAATTTATTTATTTTATTTTATTTTTTAATTCGCAGTATCAATGTTTTATTGGTACCAGTTTGAATACAGAGACAAAAAAAAAAAAAAACAGAAAAAAAAAAAAAAAAGCCTTGAGATGGATGAACTAAATTTTGGAAGAACTTAGAGTGAATGAAAATCTGAAGAGTACCAGAGCATTGTTACAGGAGTGGGAACCTGTGTTGTGTGCATGTGCATTGTGTTTGAACATTTCCGGGTGTCTTCCCAAAAGAATGTCTTTGTGAAAAAAAGCCCTTAATAAAATTAGTGTAGCTAATTACAAAATGTCTTACAGCCCTTTTGGTCACAAAATTGGCCATATTCCCTGCTCATTGCAGGTGGCACTAAGTTCCTTCCAACTCAAAACTTCTATGATTCTATGACATACATATTTTTAAAAAATCCTATGCAGTTTAATTTAGAAAATTACTCTCAATGAATTTCTCACCATTTTCTGATGTGTGGTATAAGCAGGAACAGATGGACCTGTTGGGGAATTCATTTTTTTTTTCTCTCTTCCACCAGAACAAAATTAGTTGGCTTTTTTTTTGTTTTGTTTTTTTCTTTTTTTTTATAAGATTGGTAGATTTCTGTTTATGGTTTATTTAGAGAAAGCTATATGTTGCTACTGATAATATACTTGAACATTGATACTGGCATGGGGTACCGTGGTAGAGAAAGGAAATTTTAGACAGGGAAGAAATGAGAATTGTTAGAACTGAGACTCTGCCTTGTACTTGCAGGGTGAAAACTGATGTTTCACCTCTTGGTGTCACTGCAGCACTTGTTATTTGCAGTTACTAGCTCCTGTTACTGCTGGATTTGAGTTTGCTTTTTTTTCCCCTTTGGTTTCTTGTCATATTTGCTTTGGGGGCTTTTAAAAAAAAAAAAAAAAAGAGTGTAGTCACTGCAGGTGCTTTTTAATAAGTTAGAATGAAAGGTAACGATTAAACTGGGAGCTGCTAATAGCTCTCAGATCTGCCAGTGAATTTTGTCAAGCATTAAACCAGCAGTGTGAAGCCTCAGGCACCAAACTGGTTCAGAATGAACATGATTCAGAGATGGATAGGAATTACTCAGTTTGGGGGTTAGAAATATGTCAAATCTGTTGTAGTAATTTGTGAACTTGGTGAAGTCCATATTACTCTTCCTCTTACATCTATACCTTTTCCAATTCTTATTAAAAAGTGGGTGTCTTCTGATACTTCTACATCAATCTTCTCTCTATGATGTGGACAGCATTTCACATAGAACATGTTTTCTTTAAAATGCTATTCAGACTCTAAATTTATTTTAGGCAGTGATTTTTTCTGTGCTGTGTCCAATGCATGTCTTGCCCAATGACTCTGGGCATTAGAGCTAAATTTTCTCTGCATTGAAGAAAGAAATATAAGAATAAAAATATTCTACAAGGATTTTAATGTGTCACCTGAACCAAGAGCATCCTGAAATAGAGGTTGAATAGATGAATATGTGCTTTACCAGTGGCAGAGCAAATATATTCCTTAGTGTCCCTATGTAGCTGGCTGCAACAGATTTTTTAATTTGCTTCTGCTCCTTTCCTAGCTATTTTTTCTCACCTACTTTGTCTTACTGGCCTCATCTCTTTCTTGAATGTATATATTTTTGTACTTTTTCCTCACTGGCCTCAAAAATGAAAAGGAAGAATGAAGCATTTAGCTGAAATACAAGATTAATATTGTCTTGATCAGATTTTCTGACAAAGTGATTTCTTTGTTCTCAGCTGGAGAGGACATTGCCACCATGGACTTTAAAGCTTTGCAGTGTTCTGGTAGACTGTCAGTGCAGTGCTTGAAAGCACTGATGGAGGAGAATTTCTGCCATCCTCAGGGAAGGCTGAGGAGTGAGGGACTTAAAGCCCACTACAATTACCAGTGTTTGATGTAATGCAGTAATGAGAGAAACAAGGCAATGTACTGGTACTGGCAAAGGTGCTGTATCTGTGAAAAGGGAAAAGGAGATCACAAAAAGAATTTTTTTCTGCCTACATTCTCTCAAAGAAAGAGGCAAGCAGAAGAAGCACCCTTTACATGGTAAAATGTCAACTCGTTTCTCTTGAGTCAATCAAATCAATTTGATTCCTCTTCCTTTACAGCCCTAAAATAATGCAAGGTAATGTGGCTTTGGAGTGTTTAAAGATAATGCCAGTAGGGAAAATTGGTCTGTTGGGTCTTTATTCCCACCTCTGCAATCCCCTTCCCACCAAAAGGCTGTGAGGAAAATTAAAATCAGCTGAGGATTCATTATCCCCTGTCTCTGCATAGGCAAAATACACAAACACACATATAGAAATAACAAGAACCACTCTGATTTTCAGCAGCTTTAGTCAGAGTGACCTTGAAAGAGTCTGAATTATTTAATGTGTCATGAAACACATAAATATAAAAACAGGCACAGGTATTTTCCAATTCTGCTGCAAAGATAAATGAATGAAAGATGAATCTCATGAGAGTATTAGATTATGACTACTAAAAAGTGTTCAAAAGCCTTAAAGCATCTTTAAAATTGGAGGAAATGTGTCACCAGGAAAAATTAAAATTGAGCAGCTATGAAATCTCCATAAACATGTTGGTCGGTATTGGTCTTAATTACTCTAATTTAGAAATTACCTTGTCACACTGTACTTTGGGAATAGGTTTTAAAAATATCAGACTAAAGTTCCTTTCTGAAATTATTTAACACAGGAGATCATGAAGAATGTTACAATTGCCTTGTTAGCTTGTCTGAACTCTTGGGAAATGTAATTTAAAAGTATAGGTGCATTTGTGCTCAGTATATTTATATTGAACTTATCGTGGTGCTGTCATTGCTAAACCACGAAAATGGAATAAATTACTGGGATAAATATTCCCCTTTCTGTTTTCTTTTTTTTTTTTAAGAAATCATATGGTTCCCAATGGAAAAAAAAAAGTCAATAAGCACTATGCAATGTAATATTGCATTTCAACAAATGCAATTATTATTAAAAGATAACAAATTTTTTTTTGGTGGATTAGGTAACTGGAGACAGTAATTGCTTTCCCAAATTTCCTGTTCATGATACATATGGAAAAGTACTTTTCAGGGCTGGCTTTTTTTTTTCTTTTCCCCCATAGAACATTTCTATCTGTAGCTATACATTTGGTACAGTTCCAAACTGTGCCAAATATTTCACGTAGACTGAAGTGTTTAATTCTCTTAAATCCTCTAAGTGACAGTTTTTACCCCAAACAATCAATTCATTCATTCCTGGCACCCATGCACATACAGATTCTTCCCCTTGAAAGTGTTCTGCAGTATCTGATCCAGCAGAGACTTTCTTGTGGGAATAAATGTGGATAAGTGTGTGTGTATATATACATACCTAAAATATGAATATATTTAATATGCATATATTCATACACAAACAATATGTCTGTGTAGCTAAACAAATCAAGGAGTGTGGTTTTTTTCAGTCCTGAGAAAATTCAAAACCATTGATATGCCCAACAGCATATAAGTCATTTTCATTTCCTAAATTAGCCATGCACCTGGAGTGATCCCATTAACAAAGCCAGCATGCCTCTTAAATTAACTATTAATTTAACTTTAATTAAGTATTCATTTGAATCAACAAGGAACCACAGGACACATGAAACTTTGGAGGCTGTTTTGCTGAAAGGTGCAGATTGAAAGTTAGGAGCAGAAGTAAACACACCATTAACTGGACTTCGCAGAAGCCTCTGAGCCTGTCCACTGAAAGAGGTTTTCAAAAGACCACATTCACATGTGATGATTCCTTGCCTTTATCTGGCTTTCTAGCAAGTCAGCAATAGAGATAATATAGAATATTATAAAGCACTGTCAGCAGGGTAGAGTATAATTAGTGATTAAAGCATCGTACTGGTAACTCAGTTAAAGATCCAGGCCAAAGCACAGAAAGCTTTTATTGTGGGTGTTCTTGCATGAGTTGATATGCTGAGGCTGAGTGTGCTTTTGGGACACAGCTGGGATATCACCTCACCCACACAGCCAAGGGTATCTGTGGGGCAAAGGAGTAGATGACTTAATTTTTTGGAGTTCAAGGAACTAAAACCACTGTTTTCACATTGTAGCCAAGTCAGAACCTTATTGAAAGGTCTCGAAAAGGGCGTTGGGAAAGTCTTTGCCTGTAGCAAAGGAGGGGTACTGTCAAGTGTGTGAGGCTTTGAGGGTCAGGGAAAATATTGACACAATTGTAAGATGAGGGGCTTGGCTGCCTCATGCCTGATCTCCCAGCACACTCAGCAGAGGGCACAGACACAAATTAGGATGAGGAACATCTTCCAAGGCTGTACTACAGCCAGCCAGGCTTTGTGGGTTATGTAGGAAATGGAAATAAGTCCCAGCCCCTCATTTCTGTGGAAGTGCCCTTTAGCAGAACTGTGAGCACCTCAAATATTTTGGCTCTCTTTTCCTTTGCAGACTATGGTTTAAGATTCCAAAAGGAGGGGAGTAATGCTTTTCAAAGGGAAGCAAAATATATTAAATGATAGGGGATATGTTACTTAAGAGACTTGTGGAAGAAAATATATGGAGTTCAAAATCAAGTTTAATAAATATGTATTTCTTGCTGTCAGTGTGTGTATATAACAGCTCTGAGACAAGAAAAAAATGAGACTGCACGTCCAAGAGGAAAAAATGTGTTTGAAACACTAATGCTAGGGAAACAGACATAAGGAAAAAAGATTTTGCATAGACCATGCTCAGTCGTCCATTTCAGCCCACAGCTCAGATGAAGACAGCATTTTCAGTAATGAAACAAACAAAGCCCTCAGGTCTGGGTTTAGGAATGCCCTAGAGGTGCTCTAGAGCAGGGAAACCGTTTCTCCTCTCACAGCCCAGTGCTGCAACTGCTGCCAAGGGATCTGCAGCCCAGTCGGAGCTGCCCAGGCAATAAAGTCACCTGCATCTGGAGGCTGATGTGCTCCACCAGGTGCTGGCAGAGCTGTCATTGGGAAACTAATCTGAGGCTTGCCTTTCTGGCAAACGGGTTCAGTTTCAGTAAAATATTTTATGTCCCCTTCTTTTGGAGAAGAACCATAATTTCATATATTTTGCTTCACCTCAGCAATGACAGTTGCAGTCTGCAGGTCTCAAGAAAGGAAAGAGAAAAAGTAAAAGGAGAGAGAAGAAGACAGAGAAGTAAAGAGAGGAGAAAAAAATATTTTTGAATATTTACTGAATCTAGGTTCTTCCCCTATTCAACAGCTTTTTTCCAAGTGCTCCAGCAGCTCTTGTAGGCCGTATTCCCAATAGTTTTGCATTCTCTGAGTGTGGCTGCTCTGTGTTGCCTAAAGAAAAAAAAAAAAGAAAGAGAAAGAAGAACAAAAAAGCCTACACACTTCTCAGTAAAAAGCATCCAAGCTTTGTAAGTGTAATGAGAACCGTGGGTAAAACATATGGCATATCCTCAGATCTGAATGGAAATGTAGCAGAGCAGACAATACTAAATTAGATATGAGAGGTTCAGATAGCTATCAGGAAATGAAGAGTGGATTTTTTTTTTTACCTTGAACCAGATAAAATACATTTGTTTATCCATCTGTGGAATCTTAAATTATTTTCCAGCCAATCTGATCAGAATTTGTGCCTGGGCTATGTTACAGGAAGTTATGATTATTCGCTTTGCCTAGACTTCATCAGGACTCCTGATGTGTGATATTATCCATAATGGAGTCAAGTTTTCAATTTTTTTTTTCCTGATCTCCTAGAGACTTGCACCAAATGCAGGATTTTCAAATCCTAAATATAGATGAATTGGCCTTTGCCAAGGTAACAACCAAAATCACAAAAATTTCTATGTCCTAAACACATGATTTTCAAACTGGGTAAATCAAGGGATAGTTTTAATTTTTGGTGATGCCATTTGTCTTTAAGTGAAACCCACTTTCTAGCATGCTCTGAATGAGGGAGAAGAGACATCATAGATTATGTGGATGCTCTTGTTTTCACTGGAGCCAACCTCTGGCTGACTGAAAATCTGTATTAGCTGAGGCCTTCAGTGCAGCTTCAAATTGATTGTACTCATGAATCATAATTTCTTGGATTTTCTCATGGAAAAATTAGATAAATGGAAATAAAATTCCAATAAAACATATTTAAAATTAAAATAATTTCAATTGTTGAAAAGCTGAAGCTGACATTTGGTTTAATTGAAATAGAATTTAAAATAAATCCTCCACTTAAACTTCCCTAAAATGAGCTGTTCATTATTTCTTGATTTGAACTCAGGGCTTTACAAACACTTTTCTCATTATTAACAAAGAAAAAAAAAACCAACCAAAAAACCCCGAACTCGTACTCCAAACCCAACAGTTTTAATAGTTCCTCTGCTAATTAGGCAGTAATTCAGTTGTGTTTACACAATTTGCTGAGGTCAACCACTGTAGGAGATCTAGTGCAGTGTACAAGACAGATAATGAAAATAGAGACAAAACGTCTTAAATTACCTGAAAATTTAAAGGGCTTTCATCTATGGTGCTCAGAAATTCACTGATGGTAATAAAATAGTGAGAAAAATTTACTCATAGAAATTTAGGCACAACTCAGTTCCAGTTTAAAAAATAGTTTACTGTCAATAGCCAGAAACCAGATTTTTATTCTGTAGGCATGATACCATTTTTAAGCAAGGATTAAGTAAGTCATCAACCGGTTCTTGAGGCATTTTTTATTTGACACATGAAATGATTTAGAGAAAACCTCCTTGATCCCAGAAGATTTGTAAAAGTACATTTTCAATTATAGTCAAATCTCTCTTTTCATCTCTTCAACACTTTGTTTTATTGCACCACATAACCTCAACAGTCCCATTACATAATGCATTCATGTTTACAAGTTTGGTTTTTCATAATTATAATGGATCCCTTGTTGTCATGACCTTGTTCTTTATCTGAGCAAAATGCTGGAAAGAGATTGTTGCTGAAGACAACTTAGCTGCCTAATTGAGAAGAATCCAGACTTTACAATCCAATGGATTCCTTTAATTAAGAGGAGTGAAACCCATACATTATTCTCTAACGTAGCTGATTTAAAGTGCTTAAACAGACTGAAATTTAACTCTGAACTGTTTTATCTATTGATTAATACACACCAGTCCTCTTTATTTCCTTCAGCTGGGTGAGAGCATTTGTGGTTAATCACTGCAAGTATTGTGACTAAAAATCCCATGACTTTTCAAGCCCAAGAACTCAGTCATCTAGAAATTCCAGTATTATATTCTTACCAAATTTCATGGTCTCTACAGCTTAACATAATGATCATGAAAGGTCATAGCTGCTTTTTGTTTAGGAAAGCAGAGATCTGGGAGAACCAAGTGCAGACAAGCCTTCTGTGAAGATAAGCAAACACTTATGAGCGAGGAGCAGGTAAAAGGAAAGAGGGACTCTGTTCCTAAGTTGTTGAACTGGGCTGCAGCACTGCAGGATGCAGATCTTTCTTTTGTTTGTGATAAATATCAGTCTGTTTAGCAGCTTCTGAATTCATAGGCTAAAGTGCTGCCTTCACAGGAACTTCTACAGATGATTTTGAGTTAATCTGTCAAGTTAAGGACTGATTCAGACATCCTGTCTAACAAGACCAACAAATTTTATAAATAATGTTCACTTTCCATAAACAATTGCTGTTTCAGAAAAAATAAAAAAGCTGACATACTCTTCCTGAGGCTTACCTTACTATGTCTTATTTATTTCTGCCCTGAAGACACCTGCAGAATTTAGACAAAAAGCCAAACATGCTATTGGTAGCCTCATCACTAATTTTCAAGAAAGGAATCTCAATTGCAATCTTCTATCATAGGCCATAACAGTAACCATTCCCATCAACCCCAAATGTAGCTGTTTGCAGCACTTTTAAAGTAAGTGGCTTCTTAGGAAGGATTAGACTGGTGAGGGCACAAACATAGACAAGTGATATGGCACCTGGTTTAGGTAATAATAACCCAACATTTCTACATTTATAAAAAGTTCCCAGCTAGATTTCGTTGCTCAAATCAGGGCAGAGAGAGGAACTGGAGCCCTTGGGACAGGGTTTTGTCTGGTGTCTGATACCAAGAATCAGCCTGAAACCATGCTTAGACTAAGTATTTCCAACACTTTCTTTGCTCAGGCTAAGACCTGAAAAAGAGCAGTAACCGGTGTTCCATGTGTAATGCCATTCTGCAGTGACCACTCTAGTAAGGTCCAAACACAAAAACTTAATGTTTTCAAAGTGCTTTCACATTCTTTTTCACTCTTGTTGTGGTTTAACCCCAGCCAGCAGCCCAGCCCCTCACAGCTGCTCACTCACTCCCCCACCAGTGGGATCAGGGAGCGAATCAGAAGGGTAAAGCTCGTGGGTTGGGATAAAGACAGGTTAATAGGGGAAGGAAAAGCTGCTTGCACAGCAAAGCAGAGCAAGGAATGAATTTCCTGCTTCCCGTGGCTGGGCAGGTGTTCGGCCATTCCCAGGGTCCCTTCGCACATCACAGTGACCTGGGAGGACAAATGCCATCATTCCACGTGTCCCCCCTTCCTTGCACCCCCCACTGGTGACACTGGGGATTGAAAAAGGCGCAGTTAATTCAGAAAAGGTTTAGACGTGTTCACAGAAGGAATTGCATCATGGATGGGTGAATGCAACTGATCATGATGTCACATGGTCTGGAACATCCCTGGGATCAGATGGGGTCACCTGTTCCTGGCTGGGTCTCCTCAGCACGAGGAGCAGCAAAGGCCTTGGCTCTGTTCAATCCCTGCTCAACAAAAACGCTGTTGATACTTAATGGCTGTAAAAGAGTTTTTGTTTTTCCATAAAATGTTGGCTGCCTGCAGAGATTTAACAGGAAGGTAAAGAGGCAAATGAGATGTCTCTTTATTTATTTTTTTTTATTTTCTCATACAGCTGAACAAAATAGGCAAATTTTCATTAGCACAGACTCTAGAGTTGGAAGTAGATACAGAACATTTCTAAAGTCAATTGTGTTGAAGTAACATCCTTGCATTTATCAGTGTGATATGATATTTACTACAAGATGCATGAAAAGGTTTGCAAATGTTTACTACGGTATGCACAAAAGGTTTCATCAACAGAGAGAAACCCCTTCTTTTAATGTGTCGATAAAAAAGCCATGTGTTTTCTTTTACTGTTGATTTCTTGCATAAATTTTTTAAAGTTTTTACTCTTAATAAAACATTTTGGATGAAAATATAAAGCTAAAATGCAAAGTCTGTGAGATATAGAAGATGGTTTTTTTTTCCCTTTGTAATAATATAATCTTTCTGGTTTGAATGGGATATATGATTATCATTCATGGGAGTGAAAATACATATAAGAATAAATTTGTGGCACAATTACTCATTATCAAAATTAACAAAAAACACAGAAAGAGGAAACTGAGGAAACTTACATATTAGGTAAGTGTACAGTTTTTATTCTAAAGATTGTTTATCCCTTGACTGAGCATTTCCTTTACTATTGGAAGATTTACTGAAAAGTTAACTGAAAAGAAGTAAGAACCTGGGTGTTTTACCAATAACTACATGTGAGGTCTTTTTACTGTTCACCCAATTTCTTACAGGATCAGGACAGGCTGCAGTTTTCCTGAGCTACCAATATAGTATGGTACTAAAAGGATGCACAGGATATCTTTCTACACACTTAAATTTAGGAGTATAATTCATTGCTGCAGGATATTGGGGATTGAAAAAGGCGCAGTTAACTCAGAAAAGGTTTAGACGTGTTCACAGAAGGAATTGCATCATGGATGGGTGAATGCAACAGCTCAGATGCAACACCCAGTTCAGTAATCCCCTAGATGCCAGGATCAGGTGCAGGTTTCTGGAGGAAAGGTCATTCCATGTTTGATCTTTTGTTTCTGCTCTGTTCCTGAGGGCCATGCCATGGCAGCTGGCTGGTAATGAGCATGGATGAGCAAATGTTCAAATCCAGGGCCTCCTTGCATCATACCCAAATCTGACTTTTATACTGTGGAAGAATTAAAGTTGGTGAATTTTATTTTCAAGGCAAGTCTTACTGAGAGAGCAGTATTGCTAACTGTGGTCAATTATGCTGTGACTATAATTCTCAGAATATGAATTAAAGAAAGGAAAAGAAAGAACTAAACCTTTTTTTTGTTTGTTTTATTTATTTTGTTTTTGTTTTTCCCCTCATTCTTTCTTCATCCCTTGAAGATATTTTGAAAGCTCCTTGGGTAACAGGTGACTGCAAGATTAGCCTTCTCTCAGTGGTGCAGTGACAGATAGTTCAGTCAGACAAACTATTAATGCAGAGTAAAATATAAAGAGAACAAATAAAAGTTTTTTCCTCTGTAACAGGAGGAAAACTGCCAGATCTACAGACACAGAAACAGCCTGGATCTACAAAACAAGAGTGTCAGGGCTGTCTTCAGAAGTCTGCTCCTCTTGCAAGTCCTGCTAAATCAGAGCAACATTTCTGGGTTGTACCAGTTTAAGAAGTTATGGGAAAGTGGGGAAAACCATGGAAGCGAAAAATGAGCTGTGAACAAAATTGTCCATCCACACTGCTGTCCAAGGGAAGGCTGTGGCTTGCACAAGACTTAGTACCACTGTTATGCCTCCATTCACACAATTGCAGCCCCAGAAATATGACCTGACTGCCTGGGCTGCAGCAGGGCAGTGCAGGATTTCATCCTTTCTGTTGTTTTTAAGCCCATCCCATCACGATGATTTCTAAAGTGATGGAAGTGTAGCACTGACAAAGGAAGAAAAATAAAAGCTGCATTTTCTATCTAATCAAATTTGTAACAGACCTCTGGATAGTGGCTCTACATATTGCTTTTTCTCTTGTGCAATCAATACTCCTGCCTCACCACGGCTGCACCTCAGGTGCTCCGAGTAGGAAATTCAGCTATCAGATTGCTCCTGCTGTTTTACAAAAGGCCTGCTGCTCTTTACTGTTCCTTCCCAAGCTTTCTGTTCTCCTTGGGTTTGTGTTCCCATTCAATAAGTGTCAGAGTTTCTCGCACATTTGGGGTTATGGAGTTGTGCCACTGATGCCAGCATTCTATTCTGGCTGCTTCCTTCTGAAGGGTTTTGGGAGATGTTTGCAACACTGGCTAACAACTATTGCTAAAAATGCAACTAATACTGATGACATAAAATTAGGAGATGCAGAAATAGCACTGAAAATAGCTGAAGAGTTGAAGCAGGATGGTGGTTTTTTTACATCCTGCTGCCTATGAATATTTCCTTCTTGTTGTTAAATATCCTTGTCTAACAGGTGCTGACCACTGTTTTAAAAGTAGACCCAAACCCTTATTTATTTATATGTTTTATATATTTGCATATGTTTATATATATTTCTATATTTTGTGTCTATATGAGTAGAAAATTATTACTGATTGTTTTTTTCCCTTTTAAAAAAAAATCATAATTTAACAAAAAACCAAGGATTATATATGTGCAGAAAAAAACTATGTACTCCCTGAGAGAAATTTCAGGCAGAATACAGAGCAGGTTGAGGGCAGACATCACCTCACAATGAAGTGCTAAACAGTATATATTTTTGAGAGCCTGCAATAGAAACATTAAAAGATAGTAAGATAGCACTCTTTATTGTCTCCAGAGAATCTCATCTGAATGGAACAAAGAATAAGACAGCTTTTTATTATGTAGCCATTCAATTAGCATTGAGAGAAGCACAGCATCCCAGCTCTCCACCCATTACAAAGCACTTTCAGGATAATGGGCTTTTCAGACTGCCAAAGTCTTGGAGACAAAACATTTCACATCACACTGTTTGGACGAACTAGCAGTCTCCAAAATCCAGACAATTTTATACTCAGGGGGAACAAATATCTGAAATTTCCCCAAATAGCAGGAAGATATATTCTTGGCTGTAATAACTAAGTTTGCTTGTGGAAATCCCAGTATCCTAATTTTGGAAAAGCTAGATCTCATATGGAATTTGCCAAGCAAACGTCCTGAGTCAAGCTCCTCATTTATACAATTCCCTCAGATCCCTCTAAGTCTGGTTCACCAATTCAAATAAACAGATTTTCTGTTGAAATAGCAGAGGTAAAAGCCTGGACTCTAATGTTTCCCTAACATTCACCTCCTTTGTCCCCAAAAATTTTCTTTTATTTTCTCTTCTTGGTTAGTTTATCTTACAGGCAAAATGCTGCATGGGTGTCACATGCACAAGAAATCATCCTTTTACAGTAATTTACAGTAATTCATCTCAGATCTGCCTTGGACAAGTTCAACATCAGAGAAAAAACAATGAAATTTAACTCTTTTTATCCAGTAAACATGCAGCTGCAGCATGGAAGACGCTGACATTTTTAGGGTCTCAGAATATTTTACTCAGGATTAGGTAGTAGGCAGCTCTTCCCCCATGTAAATTAGGGTTAATTGCATTACTTTTAGTGCCTTGTCATGAACTATTGAGTGAGGTGGCCTGCATAATTTTATTTCCTTTGTTGTTTTCAAATCAACTCTATGGTAACAGCCAAGGCAGACTGAGACAGAGTATTAGTCAGAGAGTGATGAATAAATGAAAAGAGAGTCCAATAACCACTCCCTCCTCCTGCTCTCTCTTTCCCTGTCCATAAACTCCTAGAGTAAATATGTAGCTGCTCAGACTAGAGAAATGTCTCTCTAGTAAAAACAGAATCACAGGGGAAAAAAAATATTTTAAGAGACTTCTGGAAATTATCTCATCCTATCTCCTCCCTGGAGCTGCCTTAATCTCAGTGTTAGATTAAGCTGCCCAGTGGGGTTTGGGGGCTCTCTTGTGACAGAGGTTACATAATGGTCTTGGCAACAGAGACTAGAAAATTACCTGGTATGGATATCCAGTAGATGGGGTGGTATCCATTGCCATTTCTGTCAAGCCTAACCCTTTTCAACATAAAATTATCCTAAATTCCCTGATAGTCCTGAGGGAAAGAGCTTCAATCTAAAGGTGTGCATTTATGCACCCATCCCTGCACCACATCCACTCAGCTGTGCCATTTATGTCTAGTCTCAAGCCACTCTTATTTCAGTCCCCTGGGTTGAAAAATAGCATTTTCCATGCCCGGATCTACCAGTAATTATCATCAGCTGCTCTGAGACCAAAAGAACTGACTCTACATCATCTTTTCAAGAAAAGACAACCAGAAGATTTTGAGGAAAAGGATTAGAAATTTTTGTGTTGCAATTATCCCACTGTTATCACATATTGTACCCAGAAACTGTCAAATACACAGACTTATTAGAGGGGTTTTGTGCATCCTCTACAATGAGCTTTTCAATGGCCTATTACAAAAAAGCAGCTCATTTTCTGTCTCCCTGAGTTTCACTTCAAACAGCGTTGATCAGAAGATAACAAAATATCTCAGAGGAAAGCTGTTATTCATATTTTACAACCAGTTTCCGAACTGCAGCACTCTGAATGGTTTAATGATACTTTTTTTTCCATTACCTTGGGCATAGCATACCATAGAAGAAAATATTTCCACAAGGAAATCTGAAAATGGGAGACACATGGATTCCACTGTGGGAAAGAAGAATAGGGGAAAGCACATTTTTGAGGAGTGAGCAATTAGGGACTTTGGAAGCGAAATTGCAATAATACCATTTCTGTAAGAATAGAAAGACTTGTTTTTTTTCTTTTGAATATGTGATTTGGGCTCCCAGTACAAGACACTCGAATTTATGATCAGCGCAAGATCCAGACTCCTTAAAACGTGCCAACATTATACTGGTTTTTGGAAAATTAGGTGTACTTTTGGTTCTCAGCTAAATAAAGCTCACAAATAGTTCCTTCACTACCTTGAACCCATCACAAAGATTGGTCTTCTTGGCTTCTCTTTCAAATAGTCTTTTTAAAGATACGTGTTTCAATTCAAGAAAAAGACGAAAAAAGAATAAGCATTATGCAATGTCTTTTGGGAGGGAAAATGTAGGAGTTTTTCAATAAAATAATGCTAAAGCAGAGAGGAAAATTGCTACATTCAACTGTGGAGAAAAATGCAAAGAAATAATTTGATAAACGCATACAAAAGATGAAAGGAGTGATAAAAAATATACTACCATTCCAGCCAGATATGGCCTTTCATTTACTTAAAATGAATTTTATAAAATAATTTTAAATTAGGTTCATTTCAGCAATTCATTTCTTATGCAATATTATTCTTGTTTTTAAAGGGATAAAAACTTTAATTTGTATCTCCAAAGATATAATTTAACCATCTGTAATGTGGCTTCAGTAATGCACCCACTGCACTTCCTCACTCTCAAGGATCTATCTTTTAATGTGCAGCTATGTGCAATCTAGCAAAGTAAAATGAATTTTTTTATATAATTTTTTTAAAAATAGCTGATTTAAATGAACTTTTTTCACATGGTAATTAAAATTTGCCTATCTCCTAGTGGTCCCATGTAAATAGGTTGAGACTTTCAAAGCTGTCCAAAAGATACATAGATCCAATTCCCATCCAAAGAAATTTGATTTATCATTTAAAATATCTCCAATTGAATATCTTCCTCTTATATACTTTTGAATTAAAGCCAAGCTGCGTAAAGTACTTTAATAAGAAACTAATTTGAGATTTCAGTAATAATATATTTTCATACAGTTCAGTAGACTTGCAGATAGCTTTTAAGTCTGAGTTATCACTGCTTTGAACTCCTTTTGAAGATGACATGGAAAACAACCCTAATAGTTATTAGTATCCCAACCAGATTTAAAATATCTATTAATCCTTCATTAGCACTTCACATTTAAGATTATTAAATGATAAAGCTTTATCTGTCTCATCTTTTATATTCACTGGTAGACTTTAGACTGTGATAGAAGGGTTACCTTTCTTTAAGAAACGTGGGCAGGTCTTTTTGTCAATTTCTGTTCTTTGAGAGCAGAGACAAGTGTCCTTTGCTCCTATCAGACAGCATGGGAGGCCCTCTTGTTTCAGGAGAAATTAAAGTTTGAAGTTTTTGTTAACACCACATTATGGAATCTTTTCCATTGGTCTAACTGCTACTTCAATCCATACTGTTTTTACTTTGCTGCCGCAGTAAAGAAAAGTTATGCCTAATAAATAATCTTTTCTGGGATTATATTTCTTAGCAAAGTACCTTCTTATTGTGTAATGGTAGAAGATTTGGTACCAGCAGCATGTCTTCTTTACAGATTGTGGGTAGGAAGGACAAACACTTCAGAGAAGAATGATATTCCTGGTCTTTCAGTTCCCTCTATGCAAAGCTGCAGAAATTGATATAGTGCTAGTAGAAATGTAATATTAATGTAGAAACTCATTTTAAACTATTTTTTTTTTATCCAAAGTTCACCTTGCATTTGCATCTGTCAAGCTGTGAGCAATTAGATGCTGAGCTTAGTTGTGCTTAGGAATGCATGATATGAATATAAAAAGTTGTCTGAGAAAGTAAAACTTCTTTCATTCCATGGTTTAGCAATCCTAGAGCACGTTCCACATAAAGGGATTTTGGAAAGGTGATTTATGCTTTTGCTAAGTGCTTAGCGTTGGTTGGTTTTTGTTTTTCTTCTAAAAGATGGAGTTTTCAGCTTTCTTCTGTCCCCTATCATCATTCTTTTCCCCATGCCATCCCAGCAGCTCTGCCAAAACAAACGCTTGTGTAGCATGCAGTGGATCTAGCTATTATCTAGAGGAAAAGAAAAAAACCTAAAAAAAATAAAAGGAAAGGAGGAGGAGGTTCTTCAGAAAAAGGTCATGGGTTTGCCCTGTTTGAGAATAAAAATCACAGTTTTCTAACCATGAAAGGGAACTGAGCTATAAGAACACAATGCTGAGGGGAAGGTTATATCTGGACTTGTTTATGTTCTGCTTTCTGTATTTGCTTCACCTCCTCTATTTAAAACAATCAACAGCATCCCAGTCATGTCTGCTTCTCAGTTCTCTCTTGCAATCTTCTTTTGTGGAGCCTGTTATGTGTGAAGGGCCACTCCAGAGATCTGTCTCACTGCTTCCTGAAGCAAGAGTCAGCCGTAACAATGGAAGTGAGAGCACTACTCGCCCTGCTCATGATAATACTTGAAATAAGGGTGAAGTTTGGAAGAAAAGTGTCTTCACAACAGATCACCTGTTCAGTTACAGGAGGTGTCTCACCTGCTCCTGGAAATTCTCTTGATAAATAAGGGCTCCAGCCAACAAAAAAGCTTTTTATAGAGAATGAGCTTCCTGTCTGCATCAGCTTCATAGTTTCCAGGGGGAAATTACTGTCCTCTATCTGTGGCTGTATTGTAGCTTTCCATAGAGAATTTTGGAGAGGAGGTTTGTTATTTGTCTTGAAAATCAGGCCTGATGCCAGCTGAACTGTACAAGTCAATGTCTTCCCTTGCCTGAAACAGCTGTGTGTTGATTTGATTTGGGCCAGAACCACACTCCAGAGATAAGCAATGAGTTGTGAGGAGAGACAAACAAGGAGCTGAAGGGAAAACACCTTAGACTTTTTTGAGAAAATGGTGTTAGTGCAAATAAGGATCCCTCTTTCCTGCACATCCACCCCATGTTATACCCTGGGCAAGACTGCTAAGAGTGACTGCCTCAAAAAAACATCAGCTTCACAGTGACCATGCTCTGGTTTGCTGCTGTAGCCCCTGGGAATGGCAGTGGTAACAATTTCCCAAAAGGCACTGGGGAATATGCCTTGATCTGGTGTGCCTTCACTGTGGACCTCCTCTCCTTGTAGCTTCTTTAGACCTTTTTATCCCTCACTGAAGAGCTCTGTGCTGAGAGGGGGAGAAATAGTGTAGGGATGGAGATAAAGGACCAAGAGTACAAATTCTCCCTTAGGAGGCAAAATAGACAAATGTTGTAATGTAACAGCTAAAGGATTAAGCTTCTTCCCAATCCTTGGGACCCATGGCCTGCAGGTAGAAAAGAACTTCATGAAAATTCTTTAAACGGTGAAAGATTAATTCCATACCAGCATATTGGATCTGGGAGTCACATGAAACATCAAAGCCTCTCTATCACAAATGGGAGTTTCCAGCAGCTTACACCAGTTTAAGCAGGCAAATGGTCCAGCCTGAGGCTCCTTGCTCAACTCCCTGACTGTTTTCCAACAGGGAGAGGTGAACTTAAACTTTCTGCATTGATTCCCTTTTAGGCTGGAAGGTCATTGCTCCTGGAGTGTCCCACCTGACATCCTGTCTGTAACCAAAAATGCTTAATTTTCTGGCTACTGTAAAATGCTGATTTTTCAAACAACACCATCATTCACTCTGTTAGAAGGTCAGTCCCAAAGCTGAGTATTCTCACTGGCAACTGGATCATGTCTTCATCTGAAGATGTCTCAGATGCTACTGGGAAATAATATTTTTGGAAATTCATTGTAACTTGCTGTAACAGCCTGGAAAGTGGCCATAGCTGATTTTTTGGTATGTGTTTTGTTTTGTTTTGTTTCTAGGTTGGAGTTTGTTCATCTTTGGATTGACAAGTCAGAAATGAGGAATTTATTCCCTGTTCTTCAGGGCTACAGCCTCACTGGCAGAATTTCAGATAAACTTTTTTATTTTGGTGACCCAGGCAAGCAAAATGTGCAAGAACTCATCCTAGCCAAAACTAGGATGAGTTCAAATGGAATGGTAAAGTGCAAAGATATGTGAAAAGAAAGACCTGGTTGAATTACTGGGTGTGGGGAAATAAGAATATAAGGAGAAAATGTGATTGGTGTCTATTGTATATTCAAATATTGAATACTGTGTCCAATTCTAATCTTCCCTCTCAGAAAAGGTAAAAATTTATGAAAAACAGTGGTAAAGGGTGTCAGGCATTGTTTTCTGTTTAAGGAAACAGTAGATTAATCTCTTCAGGCTGGAAGATGATCAGCTGAGATAGGATGTTAGAGGGAATGATTGGGAATGATTGTTCACTATAAAAAAAAATCCAGGAGATGACAGGTAAAATGAACACATAGTGAGTTCAAACCAAACAAAAGGATGTATTTCAACACTGTATAGGTAGCTAATCACTGTTTTGCCTTCCTTACACCCACTTTCCAGGAACTACCTCAGTTCTGCTGGCACAAGCAGAGCCACGCTGAGGAGCAGCAGATGGGAGATGGTCCCTTTGTTTTCTTGTCATCAATTCTTCTCTGATACTTTTTCTGCCCTTGCTATTGCACCTGTCTGAATCCTTACATTTTCAACACAGGTAAAAACTGAGTCTCAAATGGACAAATATTCACATAGATAAAACAATTTCATTTTGATTAAAGGGTCTTGAAATTGCATTTATCTGATGCACAAGAAAAGTGACAGTTAAATAACAAGCTCATCCTTTCTTTTCATTTAGAGTTTACTAGGGACTTCTTTTACATTATAAATTGAGTTTTTCTGCATTTTGCTAGAGTGAAAGATCAGGTTGCTCACTGGATTAGACACTGCTTCAGAGTACCTTTCTTTCTGAGAGCACTTAAAAAAAAAAAATTCCTTTTAAACAATCAACCCAGGAGTCTGTCATTGACAGAACTTGACTGGAAGTGGTTCTGGACAGAAGCTGTGCTTCCATTAACAGGGCAGAAATCTGCTCTCAGCATAAAGGATCAGATGTGGAAAAGAAATATATGGTCAAATAAAATTATACTGCCCCAGAAAAGCCTCTGTAGCTGTGCTCTCAGTCTGCATCTCATAGCAACATTTTAGCTTTGGCTTCATGGGGGCACTAATTTATATTCTTGGGGGAAGGATGAAGCCAGAAACTCTAGCTAAATACATTTAACACAAGGCATAAATGGCTCTATGAAAATGACCATTTCCTCCAGACTTAGACACATTGTAATTCATGTCCTCCAGCTCACTGGGTTTTATGCAGCGCTGCTCTACCTACTCTGTTTCTTTCTAGGATTATTGGTTTTATTACATCCTTGCCTGGAAAAATAACATGTTAACCCCTTAGGTACTAAATATAAACGTCCCTATTAAATCTGATTCTTCTTTCTGTAGCCTGCTAGGTGGAGTAATGAGCTGAAATCTACTAATGAAGCAATATAAACCCAGGGAAAGTGCTCTTTTAGTTGAAAAGGCTCAGGAAGCACAGAACCAGATTTTCCAAATGCCTCAGCTGCTCCTTTTACTCTTTACTCTCATTGCTGTCAGCTTTACTGTGTCATGAATCTGGAGAGAGAAGCATGGCATGGGTTTCAATAATGTCAGAATTTCTCTTCCTTTCTCTCCTCCTTTCCTGGGTTCCTCACCAGAGAGGATGAAATTAGAACACGAATGGTGACTGGTAGGTATTAGTGATATCACTTAGTGTCTAATCAAAGACACAGGAAGGATTCATATGCCTAATTTCATTGCCTAAGGGAAGGGCAGATCAATCTGTTGCACACAATTTCCTTACAGGCACTGGGGAGCATCAGCTCAGGACTGGGTGCAGCTTATTTCACCCTGAAGTCTGCACATGATCAGAAAAATCCCTTCCAGAGTTTGTTGTCCAGATTTGTGCTGAGCCTGACTATGGAATGGCCTGAATGACTCCCACCTTCAGGCTCCTTGGAAGTAAGGGGTGTTGGAACCTGCCTGGAAAGGAGCAGCCAAAATGAGGGGGGTATCTCTGGGCTGGAAAAGGAGCTGTTATTCCAGAATATGACTGTAAGCAGGACCCTCACTGCCCCCTCTGCCTGGGATTGTCCACTGAGGAGGAATATCCAGGCAGTCAAAGAAGGTGGGCTACGATAATTATTTGCAGATAGGTAACTAAATACAGCTTAAATTACACTCTGATATTTCTCTCACTGATATTTCACTTTCTTCACAGAACTAGTGCCATCACGTTTGTTTCAGAGCAGAATTCTTTTTAAAATCTCTTTATAGGCTCCTCTGGAAGGCCTCATAGTGTTGTCACAATGCTATGGTGCACCACAGCACGCAAACATTAATAATTTCTCTCTCCATAAATATGTGATAGTAGTTCAGTGGCCCTTGGGATGGGCACCTGCAGCATATATTTCTAATAAAAATAGAACAATTTTTAAAGCAAAGAGATATTTGAAATAATTCAGGGCCAAGTTCAGTTTTAAGAATGTGCCTTTTGCAGTAAAAAATTAAAAAAATATTTTTCTTAGAACAATACATTTATAATTTTAAAATTAAAAAAAAAAAATTTAGATTTTCTTTTCCTGAAAGTATAGTACAGAAAGAAACACATGAAAGAGGAGATAGACACATTCTGAGTCTTTAGAGCTGGAGTAAAATTCTCAGTTTAAAATGCCAGGCAGATTTTCAAGCTAAATTTGAAGAAAACAGTCTGTATCCAACATACAATTAGAGCTACAGTCAACACTGTAAGGAGCAAAGGTCCAGACATAAAATAATTTGGTTTTGTTGTTACTCTAGTTATGTTGTCTTCTCTTCCAGAAAACAGGATAAGGGAAACAAGACAATTTACTAATGAGAATCTTGTTAACATTCTGGTAGAATTTAAAGTAAAAAAAATAACGTGGGTTTTGTGACAAAAGCTGTGATATCAAAGTCATTGAGAGAACTAAATAATTTGGACTGTGACGTATCCTGAGTACTCACCTCCTGGACTAGTTCCACTAGATTACTGATGATATTTTATGCCTGCTAACAAAACAGCAGATCTCTGACCCTCTGTGTGTTGCTTCCAGTATCAACCCCCAGCTCTGAGGTCCCCAGCATGGGAGGACATGGATCTGACTGAGCAGACAAGAGTGATGGAACATCTCTTCTACAGGGGACGTCTGAGACAGCTGGGATTGCTCATCCTGGCCAAGAAAAGGCTCCAAGGACCCCTTATTGCCATGTTTCCAGGCCTAAAGGGGCCTTTATGGATAATGTGGACTGCCTTTTAATAGGGCACGCAGCAATAGGACAGGGATAACAGTGTTACGTTAAAGAGGGGTAAATTCAGACTAGAAGGAAGGAAGGAATTGTTTATTAGGAGAGGGTGGAACTCTGGCACAGGTTGCCCAAAGCATTGGTGGATGCCCCAGCTTGAAAACATTTGGTGCTGGACTGGGTCCTGAGCAACCTGGTCTGGTGGAAGGTGGCCCTGCTTGTTGCAAGGATTTTGGACGAGATGAGCTTTGAAGATGCTTTTGAACCCAAATCATTCTGTCATTCTGTAAATGCCCTGTCTGATTTGAGGTGGTGGTCTGGGATCAGCCGCACGGTTGGTAGCAATTCCTTTTCTTTCTGACTGGGGTGAGTCTGTAAGTACAAAGGTATTTAATGAAATCTGAAGTATGAAGGAATACTGCAGTTTGTTTTCAGAGCTTTGGAACACTGCTGCACTCCCCAAAAACACCGAATGAAGTGCAATTCAACAGGCTTGTCACTTCTGCGATATTTTGCTCTTGGCTTTAGTAGCTGCAATTCATAAATTTGATAGTTTTTGGTAAATTTGATAGGTTTTGGTAAGCTTTGGTCAGAGCTGTGTCCAGACAACACCTTTTACTACTCTGTGTGATGCAGCAAACCTTTTGTCTTCATGATGGCTCTCCCATCTTCCACGTTCCTTCAGATCAGCCACCTTGGCTATTCTGTGACTCTGTGTCTCTGTGACTCCATGATGTACTCTCATGGCAGAAAAACCAACATAGCTACAGTAAATCTGTGTAGGGATTAGGATTGCATGGCCCTTGTGCAAGTGACTAAAATACCCTTTAGAATCCACCAAACATGAGATTTGAGTTTTAATGGTAACTCCAACCAAAGAGCAAAGCTATAATGAGCGGCATTCAACTAGTAGACTTTGGCACTGGTTCAAAGTAATTTCCTCCAATTATATTTAGAGGAAGTTTTCCTTTTGAAATAGTGTTTAATCTAAACTGAAATTAGATTTCCCACTTAAATAGCTATTAGGAGCAACACAGTTCAGTTGACTGATTTTTTAATAGGCTTTTATGGTAACAGAATTAGTTCTTCAGTGTTATAGAATTTGCATTGAGATACATCTTTTAGCATCATGATGGTGGTGATGGCAGTTTCTAAATAAACTAGTTGAATGTTTATGCAGGAATGGCATCTAAATAAGTAATGCAAACCAGTAATTTCAAAATCTCTTCTCATCTGAATATTCTGTGAGCTTCTGTTATAAAGATTGTGATTATGAGGTCCTATAGCTGGAGACAAGCTTTCTGAGATTTATATGCAGATCCCTTAGGAATTTTTCTTTAAAAACAATTTCAGGCAGGCATGGATTTACAGTTCTGGATGGGATCCATCCCATGGAATAAGAGTTGAATAGCCTATTTTATCAGTGGATAATTTCTGCAGAAATAATGACCACAGTAATATGATGTGTGGAGATCAGGATTAATCTTCTAAATTTGGATTTTGAGGGGAAAGGAATGCTGTATCCTAAAAGAAAGACACCTTCTGTTGCACAATTAGCAAGCTGAAAGGGCTACCTTGCATTAAAACAAAACTTCCAATTTTCCTGATTAGGTGACAGAAGAAGTTGATGAAAAATGTTTTGAGATCATTGAAAGGTAGGAATTATTGTTGGTTATTTTCCAGGAGACATAAGTGACTTGGTGTGTTTTAATGGAATCCCTTTCTAAAATGTAATTTTTGTTCTAGTTGAGCTAGCACATAGGGGCAGAAAATCCTTGTGGGAAGTGGGTTTTTTTCCTGTGTTAACACATTTCGTGTCTTGGCTGTCTGGCTAATATTGGTCTGTAATTACGAAAAAAGATTTTATAAAGGACTGCTGATTAATTTATTAAAAAAAATACTCAGAGGTAAATGTTATATGGTAAGAATTTAGAGTGCTCTCACTGAGAACTGAAGTAGAGTACTAGGGTTGGAAGCCAGTGCATGTCTAAACAGTAATTCTCTTAGGCCCTGGGTGAGTGGTTTACCCTGTTGAGCAGGGGTTTAACCAGCTGGGGAGCTCCAGACAGACACCCACACCCTGCTGAATTTGATGGACATAAGCAGCCACTTGGAAGTTGAGCATGTGGTTAAGTGCTTTTCTCAGCAGGGGCTCTGGATGGGTTTTGAATGTCACTGTTATATGCTTTTCCAATATAAGAAAAATATGTTTTCTGCATCTCTTTATTACAGAATCTGTTCATTCTTTTGACACTCTTATGCTCCCTTTTCCCATAAGAAATTAAATTGCCTTTTCTACAACATCCTTTTCTACTACAGCCAGTAACTCCATATTTGAAGAGTCTCAGGGATGGAAAGCAGAAGAACAGATGAACTGTTAAAAAACTTTCATTCATATGTCCTTAGTAATAAAGTGCAAGGGGAAAGGAATTCAAACCGTGTGCAATGCATAAGTAGAATGATTTCTAAATAGGATTGTTTCCACATTTTCTATGAGCCATCAATATCTCTTTAATGGTCCATCCCCAAATCCTGAGAGATGGTAGAATGTGCATTGATGCCCATCTGGTGTTCTGATGGTGTCCCATGATAGAGAGAAGCATTTCTATTTTACTGAGGCTCTCCAAGAACATATTCTTTTTCTTTCAGCACAAAACCCTGATTGCAAAAAAATTACTCCCCCAAAAATATGAAAAGTATCTTAATAACTTTTTCTTTCAATCAAAAACCAGGTGAACTTCTTCATAAAGGGGGTGTGGATGCGCATAATTCAGATGCCAGATATTGCAAAACTGAAGAAAAATGTCTTTTAAATTTGCATGTAGAAACTTTAGGCTGTGAGACATCAAACAAGGTCAGTGTCTGCCAGTCAGCTGACATAGTCTGAATTATAACCTGACTCTGTGTACTAACACAGACCCAAACTCATTTCAGAAAAAAAATGAGTTTGCCTTTTTTTTTTTTTTTTTTGAGTCCTAAGATAATAGGTGCAGGTTACCTGTGAACATGGATTAGAATTTTCATAATTTTGCAAAGTGAGAGTTAAACATAAGTCTAGGTTTAATACTTTGCATTAGAAGTACACATAAGTGGCTTTTAAGAATGGAGGAATTTTGCCTTTGAAGCAGAATGATGACTGTTGCAGCACTATCTGTAATTTTGCAGTGTATCCTGTTTGTCTGTGTACAAATACCAAAGATTTGGCACCTTCTTCTTTTCAGAAGGTGAGAGGGATGATTCTGTGTGTCTGATGTCCAGGTTATTTGGTATTCTTTGATCTCAGTTTTGATGTTTTGGTCAACTCTTGCCAGGTTCCTGGCTTTTGTGTTTTGTGTGTGCTTGCCAAGGGGGGGTGGAAAAAAGTCCTGGTGACTGCTTAGACATTTATGGGCTGCTTCAGACACTTTGGAGGGAAGGAGGAATAACAGGTAGTTTGACATAGAAACTGCGGTGATTTGTGATTTCATGCTGTTTTGTTCCTGTCCCCCCCTCACCCCCCTCCCACCATTTCTAACCTTGCATATTCTTCCCCTTAATGAGGTTATTATTGCACCTTTTAAAGAAACTGAACCTCCCTCAGAGGAGGATAACAGAATCTCAAGCTTTAAGTCCAGTCAAGTGATTTACTTGAATTGCACAGCAGCAGGAAGAGCTGTAGCTGAGTACCTCTGGGGAAGCAACCCGAAAAAAAAAAAATTCCTGGGCCATTACACCTCTACAGTCAGAGTTTCCAAACACTTATGTAGCAGTTCAGACCAATAATATTGGGGTCTGGGGTCTTCTTGTTGCTCAGCGTGTCTGTCTGTTGTCTCTGGATGGTCGATTTTTCAGTGTTATCTCTGAGGCTGTGTCTTCTGCTGATAGCTGGAACTTCCTTATCTTCCAGCTCCAGCCATCTCTTGGGTCCCTCTTTCAGGGAAGTAGATAAAAGCTCTAAAGTTCAAGATATCTGCATGAAAGTTCACAGCTTACAGCCTAAGGCTTCAGAAGATTTAGTAACTAGTGATAAGCTGTTAATTCCAAACAGCTTCAGACCTGTATCCAATATTTCTTAACAGCATCCATCACAATCTTCTTACTCTTCACCAGTCTTGGTGGTCATCTGGCTGGAACTCCTCTAGCTTGTCATCCCATTGAAAGAAATGTCACTTAAATGGCTTGCCATGGAATGGGAAACAAGGTGCCAGAATAAAAACTTCATTACTTACATGAGAGTTGGGGAATTAAATGTTTCTTTACTGTTCACAAATCTGCTGGATATAGGACAAAAATGAATTATATTCCCACCTGGCAATGCTCTGCAGCAAAATTCTGCTAATACCCTGTGGAAATGTGAGTTTGGCCTTTAGATGGTTGTTGGCTCAAGTGCTGGGATTTTCACAACATATTTAGGTTATGTGTATGGTCGTCATAAATTGAATGCCCAAGACTTGTGGCTGAGGTCTGTTCTAATTCTTACTTGCTTCTGTTGTATTGTTTCTGTGTTTTTTGTTTGTTTGTTTGCTTGGGTTTTTTGTATGCTTTACAGTGAGTTATGCACACATCTGAAGGAAGATGGAAGTTTCTGCCCTTCTCTGCTGCTCCCTGCAGTCTTTATCTTCCCCCTGTGGATAGTCCATGCAGGGAGATGGCTGCAGACAAAGAGCAACCAGTACAGGTTCAGCTGTACAGAGAAAATACTCAGCTAATTGTAATCAAATAGGTCCCATCCTAAGAAGACTTCATGGTCTACTTCTCTGTAGAAAGCTTCTTGCCAACACTAGCTCTGCTGAAAGAAGAAGAGATCCTATGGGCAAATAGGGAGACAAGCACTGTGAAATACACGTGTGTGGGGACTCAGCGCATCGTCCAGAGCTACCGAGAGAACCCTTGGGGGGCTCGGGAGCCTTGGAATGTTGCCAAAAGTACCTGGTGGCTCAACTTTGACCCTTCAAGAGATGTACCACCTGTATATGGGGATATGAGAATCACTGGGGTTTAAAGGATATAGAAATAGTACAATTACAGGTCAAAACACAGATTTTAAGATTTTGGTACAGGGAGGGTTGGAAAAACAAGATGGAGGGAGTTGGGGCCTGCCACGTGGCTCTTCTTCCTTCTTCATGTCTTCCATTTTCTGTGTGACGTAGATATTTTTGATAGGTCCTTAGTAAAGGTACACTTGGTAATAAAAATGATAGGTATTGGGGACAAAAGATAAATATAGTTTACGTAGTCTTTGTTATAAAAAGATGCGACCACCCTGTGGGCAGTCAGAGGGCCTTTGGCTGCCTTGCTGGTCAGACCCCGGCTGGGCAACAGAAACACTTTTTAGATAAGAAATAATAAACAACCTTGAAGACCGAACCTGAGAGTCCAGCCTTGTCCTTTGAAGCCCGATAGGAGCGAACCCATCTCACGCGTGTCTGGGCAGAGACCAATAACAGCCAGCACGGACACATGTGGTAAAGTGAGCTCTAGTAGTTTGCATTTCGGAAACTCCATCCTTTTGCAGCAAGTGAAGCTGAAGGCTTCTTGTATTTGAGGACCCTCATTGACTGTGATGATTTCTGGCTTGAAGGAATTGTTTATTTTGGTATTCAAGAGATTGTCCCTCTTTGCTTTTTCTGTGTGGGTATTGCAGAAATACACTTCTGCCCTGCTCTGACCAAAGCTGAGTGCACCTCAAAACTTTTTGCAGAGCATGTTCACATATCATGTTGTATATTTTTTATTTAATTCATAACCACAACAACGACCACAAGACTTTGAGCAAAATCGTTGCCTGATTGTGTAGACAGGAGTAAAGTTTTGTGCTTAGGAGGCCAATCTTTCTCCCTATCCACCTTCCTTCCTTTTTCCACCTAAATCCCCAAAAATTAAATCACTTTAAATGTCTGAAACAGAGTTGGCAGACATGTTGCTGGGGTTTGCCCCTTGCCTTTGAGGCATGAGCAGAAAGCAAGCACAGGGGATACTCTGATGTCAGCCAAACCATGCTACAGCCCCTGAAGGAAACAACCAGTTGGAGGCACCTAAAGGAGGCACAACTGGAGTTACAAACAAAGCACCACTCTGTGTTTGGGGGTGGATTGAAGGGGTTGCTGCCCAGTGTTCCAATTTACTCTCCATAAGATGAAGTGGGAAGTAAGGAAGCACAAGACTCAGCAGATGGCTTCCCTTTGTCCTCTTACTGAGCACAGGAGCAGCTCTGACCACTGGGTAAATTGCTCCTGGCTTTTTGTTGATATGGCCCAGCAGTGCCCACCAGGTTTAGCTGCAGATTTAGCTTTGACTTTCCACTCAGAAACCTGTGAGCGACCCTGTCTCTGATGCTGAAGGAGAGGACATCATTAACCTCACCCAAAGCATTCAAGATCCTTGTAGGCTGAACTCCTTTTAGGCAGCTAAAGGCAGCTAAAGGCTCCAAACAAAACGAATATACTATTAATTAGGCAAGAGAGACAGTGAACTAAGGTTAAGAGAGAGCTTCACCACCTCAATGTTATTTCATTGATTGATCTTTAAAGCAACAGTAGTGCAGCAGAAAGGCACCTGATGGTTCCTGGTTGGAAAGTTGGGTCTGAGCCAGCAGTGTCCTGCAGCCAGGGGACTCATTATCCCTGTCCTGGGGGCACCAGGACCAGCACGGCAGGCTGGCCAGGGAGGGATTGTCCTGCTCTGCTCTGGGCTGGGGCGGCCTCACCTGGAATATTGTGTACAGTTTTGGATTTTTTCCTTTTGTTCCTAGCACCAGCAGGAATACAGATATCTTTATTCCTCTTTTCTTTCTCTCCCTCCCTCTTTTAATTTTTTTTTTCCTTTTTTTTTTCTTTTTTTTTGTGTGGTGGTAGTGATGGACTTAGATGTTGCACTGAATGCAACATCTGACATGGAGAGATCTATGCCTTCCACACCCTAAAAATTTTAATGCTCTCCATTAATGATCCCCCTTTGTAGAAGCCAGAAGTCACTGAAAATATTACTTTTGCTCTGAGAATAATGTTCAGGGGTGATGATGGGAGAAAGCAGATCACTCTCAGTTCCATCGTGGCCTTTGACTCCCTATTCCAAGAAAGGGTGTTAATGGCATGGAAGTACTTCAAGGGCTGAAAATACCAATGAGACAGTCACAATAACCCCCCTTTTTGGCCTACTATATCTATACTATATCTATAAAGAACTTCACTTCCCCACAGCATGAGTCCAAGCTGTCTTTTGTGCTCATTCCACTGAAACCAATGAGCTCCTCCATGAGACACGTAGGCATTCCCAGTTTTAAAATGAAGGGCACTGGTCAAAGAAAAAACACAACTTTTCTGAAGGTAAAAAAAACCAAAAAATGGAAAAAAAGGGAAAAAAAAAAGAGGCCATAAGCAAAATCATCAATAGAAGACAGATCTTTATTCTCAGGACACTTCTACGTCTTGAAATCCACACTGCCTCTCAGATGCTTCATTTGGTAATTTATATATGCCAAGGGGAAGGAATATGAGACAAGACAGGTGCTCTAAAAAGATGTGACTGTACCTGTGTGTTTAAAATAATTTCCATGTGGCTCAGTATCTGCTTAGGGCTTTATACCCTGATGATTGATAAACCTCTCAGCACTAGAAGGAAGAAAATAAAAGCTTTTACTGTTGCAGAAGGGTTTCTCTTACAAGTTCACAGTCCCATGGTCCTCACCCAGTGGTCCTCACCATTTCTTCCTCCACCCCATGTATTAATTTTTTCAAAAGCAAGAGCATGGGAAACAAAAATTGCAGTGATTTTAGTGATTGTTACTTTTAGGAAGGCAGACCAGCAATCTGGTTATCAGACATGCAAACAGAGGCTGCTGCAGGAATCCAGGAGACATTGCAAAGGCAGCCCTTCACTTTTCTGCCGAGATTATAAGTGCACAACTGAAATTTCACAGTGAAAAATCTCCTGGCTCATTCTTTTGAATTGTGAAGCACAGTTGTCTTTGCAGTAATTGAACACATGAGTTTTTGTGACATGATTACACCTGCATCCCACCCTTGAAAAAGCACTTCAAGTTTTCAACTGCTCCAAGGGCATTAGTAGAAAGTCCAGGCCTTACCAGGGGACTCATTATATTGGGAACAGACTTAATTTTTAATCTGAGTTGCAGAAATGTCCCTTAGTGTCCTGATATATTTAATATTTACTGCTTCAAGCATGCTGGTCTCAGGGGGGAGAGAAGAGTAATTTCGTTCTGCATTCCACGTCTGCTGGAGTTATTTTTAAATCTAGTTAGGGTGGTGAATTTCTTGCAGCTGCTTTACAAAAGGAAAAGTATGTGGTGTGTGAATCAATTTGAATCGGGTCCAGGGGGTTACAAAAGTATAATGTGCATAAAAGCTTGGCTTTCCACTTACTACTGTCTCACACAAATATACCTTCTTCATATAATTTACTCATTTGGATACAGCAGAACCAAACACTCTTTTTTGGCCCTAGGGAGTGCTAGAACCACTTTTGAAACCAGCAGCAGCAAGAAGAAATGTATTTGCCTCTCTGGTCCTGTGTATATGTATATATTCAAGAGACTAAAATAAAAAAGCCTCCGACTCTGCATCTTTACCTTTATCCATGCTCCTCATTGCAGTACCTGATTTCTCCCTGCTGCAGAAATCTTGTGAGCTTCCTTATCCAGAAAGCTGAAGTTTCATCTTTGTTACCTGTACAGCATAAACATGGTTGGTCTGGTTGTTTCCTTTCCCACTGCCATCAATGATTCAGCTACTTCAGATCATCTCTCCCCTTTGCCTTTACAAAGCCTGCTACTCCTCTTCCCTCTGCCTTTGTAACCTCTCAGTATTGCTTCTTTATTAAAACACACAAGAGACTGTGAAATTCTCTGTGCTATAGGATTTTTATAATGCAATCCCACATCACTCCCAGAAATGCCAGATGACAAACAAAGCAACTTAGATGGAAAAAGGGAAACTTTTGCCATTAGTCTGTGATGTTGGCTTGTGAGCTGTAAGATTTTATGTCATCCAATCAGCCTTTTTTATCCCTTCATTTTGACTGCTTGGTGTTGGAATGAGGAAAGCAAAATGCTGTAATAGAGCAGCTGTGTGAGATGTATCCATATGTCTGTGGTCCTCTGCCACTTGAATGGGTTGACCTTATTTTCTAAACTAGGTCTCTGAAGCAAGTGAAGGATAAGAGGATGAGAAAATGGATTTTACCCTTTGTAGAAGCTGATATGTGTAACCATCAACAACAGTAAGGAAATTACTTTCATATCTTACTTTAATAATTGATCTGCTTAGCTATTTGCAGACCTCCTTGCAGGGTCATCACCCATGGGATCTGTCTGCTGTACTGATCCAGCCACCAGAAAACAGAGTTCATCTGACCTCTGTGTGGAAAAAAAAAATGGAAAAGGCTGCGCCTTTCATGGCTTCTGCTGATCTCCTGTGCTCAGTCCTGCAGTCAGAGCCATCCCAGGAGATGAACCTGAGAGTGAACAAAAGGACCTCCCTCCCCAGCACAGACTTTTTGCCAGCATTGAGCAATTTGCAACTTGTGCTTCATCCTAAGGAGCAAATCCTGCCCCACTGAGTCCATGTGTTCTGAGATCTAAGAACCAAACAAAATTAGGTGTAGCACCTCCAGACTCTAGAGCTCCTACATTTGGAGACTCTGTGCCAGGGGTTAAAGCCAGCCAAATTCAAAGCCAGCCAAATTCTTTCCTCTGCAGGATTTTTTGAGTCTTTAGGGTATTAAGTATAAGTTAAAACACCTGGGGGGTTTATCTTCCTCTCTTTCCCCCTCTTCTTCCCTGATTCATCTAGTTAAATTGATCTCTGCATTAGGAAGATAAAGTCCAGCTCACAGGAGTCTACCTGAGTGAGGTTTTCCATCTCATTCACCCTGTAAAACTTCTCCTGGATTTCAGCTCTTTTTCAGAACCTCATTTCTCTGTCTTTGCTTTTGTGTGCTCAGGATGTCTTCTCTTCTCTTAAACTTTTTGCTTATTAGCTGAAGCCATAATTCTTATGAAAGTGTCTATAGGAATGAAAATGGTACAAGGCAAATGCATCCTTAATTTAAGAATGTCGTGTCAGGGAAACAGGAGAAGGTCATAAATCCTAGAAGGGATTTCTGACTCCACAGACTAGGAGAACAGTCTGTGGGAAAACAAGCCCTCTCTGCACCCAGCTGTGGCCTCTGACAGCAACCTGCTGAATCCTGCAGAGCTCCTGCTGTGGTGAGGTTTCTCTGTAAGGAAACACACACTGTTTAAGTTCCTTATGGGTTTCTAATCCTCACTTAGGAATAATTCCAGAATAGTCTCTGAAATTATGTTTGGAGTGTTGGAGTATCTTTCTTTTCCTGACCCCTCTTCAAGACAGATTTTTAGGGTTAAAAATGTGTCACTGAAATTAATGAGCAGATCTGGGACTTCTTCTGAAGAAAGATGATGCCCCTTCACTAACTGCTATGTAGAAAATCATGCTTATTGTTGTGTGTTCACTATTCTCTCACACACCAGAGTGGAGGCATGTGCTTGTATAGGTCTAGATCAAGTTTTTGTGCATGACTTCTTGTAAGCTGATTGCCTTCTGTGTCCCTCTGATCTGGAAAAGGTTGCTGATATGATCCCTTGTGGATTCAGACTTGGAGTATTGAATGTAAAACCCCTTTCTTTTTTTATCTTCCATGAAAATTTTTGCCCTGCTTGGCTTTTCTGTGAATCACAAATGGTAGTAACTGGAGAACAGGCAGGATTTTTTTTTTTTAAGATGAAATTTAATTTGTTCCTTTCAGGGTATGA
The DNA here is from genome assembly GCF_963513975.1 of Fringilla coelebs. Lineage (NCBI taxonomy): Eukaryota > Metazoa > Chordata > Aves > Passeriformes > Fringillidae > Fringilla > Fringilla coelebs. The sequence goes on along the minus strand of NC_140031.1, from coordinate 72,771,237 downwards.
GGAACCATCCATTTTTGGAGCCCTCACATTCTTCTAGTCCAGGCAGAAATGACACCCTGAACTCACACAGATGCTTTTTGGCAGCAGCTGACTTGCAAGCAGGAATGTGTGCTGCAGCTGAGTTTGAGGCCTGATATTCTGACCTGATGCAGAGGAAATGTGGCTGTGACTGCTGCTCAGTGAGGGGGAAGAAGCAGGAAGAAAAATGGCATTCAGATGTGAATTTCTTGAATGTGGATAATAAATTAGGATCCTGGGATTTGTGCGAAAACTAGAAACACCAAAAAAGTGCTATAAAAAGTTAATTATTTGTTTCTGTTGATAAAGAAGTATATTTTTTATTTATTAATAGAAGATACGAGGCAGTCTGGCTAAAAACATCAATGTTAAAACCACAATATGCTTCATATTGGACTCCTGTTCACCCACCTCCACCTACACACACACACACAGAACTTGACACCAAGATATAGAAATTTGGATTCCTCAAAAAACTTTGAAGTCTCAGCTTGATATGCAGAAATCCTTAAGGATATATTTGAGATGTGCTCTGCTTTGAAGAAGACTGTGAAATGTTTGCTGAAACTACTCGGCCAAACTCTACTCTCAATCCAACCAGGTACCCAGCAGTGTGTCACAGAATCACAGAAGATTTCTGCTTCTGTGCAGGAAATCAGGAGCTCAGTATGGCTTCATGATCTAAAGAGGTTAAATTCAAAATCCATCTTCGCAAAATTTCATCTATATTGTAACTAAAAACCATGGATTTTCAGCCATTTCCTTGTCAAGTGAGATTTGTGTGGCTTGAAACAAAATAGTGTCTTTGTTATAAACATTTCTGCAAGAAGAGATGTGAGTGAACATTTTGATGCTTAGGGTGGAGCTTGGGGATTTGCTGTGTGCATAATATACTTTTAAAATACCCACAGACTTGATGTAATTTATATTCTTTATCAGTACCAAACTCTATGTCCCCTCTTCCTCCCTTGCTTGAAAGTTTTGGAACTCTATCTGCTCCAAAACTTGCATTTCTTCCAGCACCTGGAAAGTGACATTTTACAGCAAAATTGCCAGGGGTGTGAGTGTTACATGAAATGCAATATCATCACATCCCATCTTTCCACCCTAGTGTTTTGATGTGCTTATCATGAGGTCTTCTTCAAGTCCCAGATACTTCTTGTTTTGTACACATCACCTTGTGTTCTGCTGCCTTGCTTTATATTTTTTCTTTCTTCCCAAGATGAGGGCTTGAATATTTTTGAGAATTGAAGTTGTTAGAATTTGCGGGTTTTTTTGTATTTTTTCTTTCCTGTAGGGGTGGAGAGAATGGCATGAGGACATTTAATTTGCTTATTTGATTGTTTTGGTAAAGTACTAGTCAATTTTTTTAAGTATAAAACCAAACCAAAGAAGATAGGCTTTCTTCATGGGCAGCAAAAATCCACCATGGTCACAGACTTACCTATAAAATTATTACAGCACTTTAAGACAACACACTTAATTATCAAAATGGTGCTTTTCTGCTCCCTCCACCCAATGTGCGAAGGTTCTCAGTTTGTTCATTGATCATCCCTGGTGTTCTGCTGTGACTTGGGGCTTCAGGGTTACAACTCCAGCCACCATTCCCACCCAGATTCTGCTTTTGATGCTACATGTTACACTCTGCTAGTTATTTAGATGTACAGACACTGAGAGCAGTCTGCTGGTTTGGTAATCAGCAAAAGATTGCTTCAAGTGCCTACTTTTCCAAAAGATTCCATAAGCTTACATGTGAATCTACTAAATTGTTTTTTCTGTGCTAAATTCCTTGAAACTGCTTCCTGAACTGTAGCATTAGTGCATGTCAGGTAAAATAAGGAGGGGTTTGGCCTTAAAGCTGCATGCTTGCTAGTATTACCACAAAAAAAGATTTAAAAGTGTAACTGCCCTGCAGCAACATGGACAGTATTTGCACAGAGTGCAAAAGTTTTATGCTGCAAAAAGCTAAGCTCTACACTGCACTTTTACTTAAAGCACAGAGCAGCAGCTGTTAAAAATTAATATGTTTTCTGGCTTGCCATTCTGTATCATAAATCATGGTTAATGGAGTCTTACAGGCAAAGTCACTTGGGGATTAGTCTTGGTACAGGGAGCAGGAGCCTCTTGATCCATTGCTTCTGCTGAAGCAGTGAAAACCATGAAAAACTGATCAGGAAAAAGTGGATTTGGGTCTCACATCCCCAGTGATACTTAGTCCATCTGTGTGAGAGAATGTATGTACATGTTTGCCATAAGCAAAAGAAATGTACTTACCTTAGAGGTTCAGTCTGTTGTCAGGATCAAGGTGAAGCTCTGGGGATCCCACTCCACTGACAAATTTTTATCCTCTATATGATGGTAGCATTTGTGGGATGCTGCATGTCAAGCTGGGCATGAGAACAGGAATATGTCTAATTCCTGATGAATCTCTTTGGTGCAGCCATTGGCGGTATAAGACTCTGAGAGATGCTTTCATCCTGATGGAAGTGTTTCCATGGCCCAGCAATTAATACCTCATATAATTGCAGGAGCACCAGACCAGAAGACTGTTCCAGAAAATACATGGGAAGAAGGGAAAATGGTGTAGCAGAAAATAAAGTGCTTTTATTCTTCAGGCTCAAGTGATGATTTCAAGTCATGATGATTGATAACTTCAGTAACATTCTTACAGCTTTACCATACAAATATGCTTTCTTCCCATTTTTTTACCTTGGGCTGGTGTAATAATTTTTCATGGAGAGGCCAAAGGAAAAATATACAGAGTATTTGTCAAAGTCAGTAGAATACTTCCTTCCTTCCAAATGAGTCTGCTCACAGGCCTTGCATTTCCTCGGTGTGATCTGCTTAGAGAGGCCTTGGGAAGTAAAAGGACTTTGGATTCAATATATTGTAGCAAAAGTCGAATTTTGTTAGCTGAGTTGTACGCTTTTGTCCAACAACTAAGATCAGTTTTGGAGAGGTAAATTAGAGGTTGTGAACTGTTATGAATATAATCAGCCTTAGGGGTTTGTTCTGTTTATTCTTGTATTTTTTTGTTTGGTTATTTTATTTTATTTTATTTTATTTTATTTTATTTTATTTTATTTTATTTTCATTTGGAGGTTTTGGTTTTGGTTTTGTTTTTTTTTTTCTTATGGGAGCCCGCAGAAAGTGTGACAAACTTTAAATATGAAAGGAGTAAGACCGATGTAAAAACACTTACTGCAGGAAAAAGGCTATGGTAGGTTAATTACCTCATGAGTTATTGTAAGAAACAGCTACTGGCCTGTGAAAAGAAATGCTGCCCAACCAAAAATGGGGAATAATTAACACCTTTCCCTGCGTGGTAACAGATAACTTATCAAAGGGAAAGCAGACGGAAGGGAAATCGCATATTTTAATTGTCATGTTTAAATGAGACTTAATGAAACAGGTGTCCTTCAGATTTCCTCCCAAATTCATCCATCACTGTAAGTTTTTGCTATTTTTAACGGTCTTCTCCCAAAATTAAGAAAAGGAGACAGCATGGGACTCTGGAAATGTGAGAACTTTAGGAGGAGAAGCAGTCATCCGGATCACCGAGATGCTGAGAACGCTTTATCAATACTTCACTGAAATTAGGATTAAATGTATGTTTTGTTCTGTCATGGTCTCAGCATAACCCTTTTCCCCTGTCTCCCTCCTTCTCCCTTAGAACCTGATTTGGTTAAATATCTGTTGTATTTGGTTACAGGGCATGGCTGCTGAGGCTGGCAGCGCTGCCTGGGGCTGAGAAGGGTGTAGGTGACGCCTGCCAGGGGCTGGAAAAGCGTCCAGTGCACCAGGGGCTCCACACCACTCACCACACAGCTCCATTACACCTGATGCAAACCTGCCTCTCCCAAAACTTGCAGAAATGAGGTTTCAGATGGTGACAATTTGTCTAGAACAAAATCACTTGAGCACAGACCATATTGCTGCTTATAGAGATACTTGCATGCGTTGAAGATGCTCCTCTGACGCTCGCCCTGAAGAATCATCTTGTTATTGTGAGGGATGGGGAATGGCAACAAGGCTGCAGTTCATTTGGCAGGTTCTGAGGACAGCATCCATCTCTCTGAGCTCAGATCAACTAGCACAGGAATGGCAGGCTGATTCAGCAACACATTAACTTCAGAGCTATAAAATTATTTATAATGGATGAGTAACTTTAGAAATAATGGAAACCATGAAGATAATTCACAATGCAAGCAAATAGAAGTCTGCCACTTTTCTGTGAAGTCCTACCTTTAATGGAAGAGTAGAATTTCAGATTCTGCAGAAGTCAGATTATTACAAAGACAATGTTTCACCTGGTCACAGTTAATAGTGATGTAGTGGCCAACTCTCCTGGGGAACCCAAGAGTTTGGAAGTAATATCCCATGTCCTGTTAGACTAAGGCCTCACATTTGAACTGCCTGTAGATCCTGTTAATGCTTATGTTGGGAGTAGTGTGCATGCACCAACGGGGGTGATGAGTTTAAGTGCTTGCTCTCCAAAGATATCTCTAGGGAAATGCATGCCGACTCCTACAGCTGCTCTTAGTCTTTTAAGAATGACTAAGCCAATTTGAACATCAAGCTTTCTGGTCCCCAGCATTTCAAAAAATACATTTCTGCTACAGGAATTGTTTTAACTAACTCTGTCTGGAGGATAGCACATGCTCACTCAAAGTATTTCTCCGAAAATGTTTCCTCTCTCCCTATTCTTCTGACATATTTTAGATTACTGTTTGCCACAGTACCCTGACCTTCAACTCTTCTGACTTCTATAACAGCATGACCATATCTAACAGGATGATGATATGCAGGGTCTCATCCTGGAGGAAATGCAGTTTGGATTCTTCTCTACTCTACTCTGACTCGGAGCTGTTGTTAATGGTTTTTTTAAGGAACATATTTATTTGCAAATGCTTGTGCTGGTCAGTATAGTCCTGTTCTGCCTGGCAGAAGGCATGTAAAACAAATACTGAAAGAATTTCAGATTTATCTGACAAGAAAGTGGTGCAATATCAATGAAATCTGAACAACCAATATTCTTCAGAACTCATCTATATCTCAAACTTATATCTCAATGGAAAAGAGTCAAGGTCTATAAAAGAGATCATGGGCTGCATCTTGTGCTCCTTTTGCTATCTCATGAAGTGTAGGAAAGATTCTTAAATTTGTGTCTTAAATTTGATGATTCCCTTCAAACATCTCACACACATCTAATCCACTGACACTTTTGATGTCTTGCACTTAATCCCTTTTATAAAAGTAGCTCTTCTTTGAAGCAGCTTGAGCAATTTGGGCTCTGCTTCCATAGGTCAACTTATAAATAAGTGTTGGAAGGAAATGGAGCCTACAGAATAGATTTGACTTTTTAAATTATACTGATGACTTAAATTGTACCTTCTGTCTTTGATGCAATCACATTCTCACATCCCTCACACTCACAACTAGTCTGCATTAAAACTGCCCATGAAATGGCTGTGCTTGTAGGAAAGGATTCTTCTCTCACTGAAATATTTCAGTTTCTTAATTCGCTGTAATGAGCAGCTGCTTCCAAGCTGTCTGCAGTTGTTCTTCACAGTCAGTCAGAACTGTTGTCTTATAGTGTCTGCATAATGTAAAGTTTTCATTTTTCTTCTACGTCTAACTCAATCACAGTTTGCTGGAATTTTATAAGTGTATGCTGATGGGATTTAAATAAGTTCCAGGAAATGTAATGATTTATTAGCTGATGGTGTCCAGACTACTGGAAGTATGGTACAGAGGAAATGTTTTTTTTTTCTTTGCTTTGATGTGGCCTTTGTTTTGCCACTGTTTTTTTTTTAATGGAAAGTACAAGCAGCAACCCTCTTTTTCAAATATTATACCAATCAAGGAAGGCAAGTTCAGAAGCACAAAGAACACTTAGAACACTCCAGTATTGCAACTGCTTGAGTTGCTTCCCAAAACCCATGGATTCAAATATCTCAATTATGTACAAATCAGGTTAGGTCTTAGATGTTTGTTTTCCTATATATTTAGCTTGAAGTTGAAATTTAAGTATTGTTCTTGACCTAAAGACCTAAGTTCTACCTTAAGAAAAGACTTGTAAGATTAATTTCCTTGGAGGAGACCAAATCAGTGTCTTCTAGTGCCATGCTCCAGTCACCTATGAGAAAAGCATAATAAGCCAATTTATGTAGGATTTTTGTGCTTATTCTTTGGTAATTTCCACTAAGAAAACTTCTGAACTGTACAGAGGGTTTATTTCTGAGATGGTGAATGTGCTTCTGAAATGTAGGCACTTGGATGTGATTCTGCAAATGGTAATGAATTTTTTGGAGCTGCTTTCTGATTATTGCAATTGTGCATGCAATAATTAGGTCATTAGATGACAAGATAATTAAACCTCGATTAGAAAATGAAACATAGCTGCCTATAATTCTATTCCAGCAAACCATACTATTAAAAAAGAAATTAGCATTAAAGTGATGGATTAATCACGAAGTTTTCACACTATAGATGTTTTGCAGATTAACATGCATTTTGCAGGAAACCTTCCATAATGTAACATAATAGTACAATATTTTTGAAACACAGCCATCAATTATAAAGGGATTATTCTCTTTTTTAAAATTAAATGTACTAATATCCACTATTTCTCAAAAGGAGTAGGGAGATATAGGCCCACAATGTAGTTTCGAACTACAGCCTCTGACAGTATTACACATTTTTATTTTTGTTTCTTAACCTGACATAGAAAAAATATCAGGTTGCTTACAAGCAGCAGTCTGACTCAGAAACAAAATGAATCCTTTCATAGAAGACTGATTAAAATTTCCCTTTAAAATGAAAATTTTGGTTGTTCTTTTTTGGTTGTTCTTTAATTTTCTTTTAAAATTAAAATTTTGGTTGTTCCCTTATTTACTGTGTTGTGAAAGACAGTATAGCCCTGTTAATGGATCATGAGAACTACTCAGTCTGATAAATGCCATGAAAGGGTACCACAAAAATACCAAAATAAAACAATAATGACAAAAGAGTGAAAAAACCCTCAAAAAACAAACACAAGAACTGCCCCCAACTTAACTACTCTTTCTTTCATTAACTTGAGATCTTCTGCAGTTTTTTCATCTTTTGATTTCAATCTCCTCATGATGTATCTGCTGATACCATCTTAGTACTAACTCTGCTATAATACAGCCTGTGTTCAAATCTCTTCCCTCTGATTACTGATAAATAGCAGAGCCTTTCACTAATTTAGCCTACAAACAAGCCATTAATTCACTTTACTTAAGAAATTACTCTGTTTGAGCCTAGATGGTGGTTGGTATACAGACTAATGGACACCTCGCTTTTATCCCATTTGGATTCCAGCAAACTGTAAATAATTTTTTAAAAATCATCTGTGTGCAAGTGATGGATTATCTTCTGTGAAAATGAATGGGAGAGCTGCATTTGATTGAGGGAACAATGCTAAATTTTACTGGGAGAAGATTTTTGCCCCTGCTGAGTTTGCTTACCTGCTGTTAAGGAGTGCTTTGTTCTTTATTCCACTTGAAGAAGTTCTAGATAGAGAACAGCAAACTGCTTGCCAAATGTTCCTCTATAGTCCAAAATATTGAAATTTTTGTAGACTGCTCCTAAAAAATTACTTTTTTTAGTGATTTAGGCATCGCTAAAAAATAACTTAAGTTCTGTGCTGAGAGCTTGTTGTCTCAGAAATAGACTGTTTTGCTTCTTAAAGAAGAAAATTTTTCAGTTTTAATATGAGTTTTTTCAGCAATTTCAGTTTTAATATGAATTTTTTCTGCTTAGTCTAGGTTTTTATTCCTAGCTATTTTTCTGGCTCTCTATCACCAGATGCATATCAAGAAAACACATTACTCCTCAGCCCTACCATTTGCTTTGTGTCAGTACCCCAAAAAACAAACTAAAACTACACACCTGCTTTGATTTTGGTTATAAGAAGGAAGTGTATAAAAATCAGAGAACGTAAATATAACATGACTGAAAAAAATCTGGTTTAGCCTGCTTGCTTTTCAAGCATGTTTACTAGTGGAGCAGGCTACTGAGGGCCATAGCATGGTCTGCTTATTTGCAAGGTTTTCCTTTCTTTGAAAAATGGTAGTTTATCCTTTGTACCTGAAAATATTCATATTTTAATATCCTGGTTTGAATTTTCATTTTTCACCAGTCAGCAAGCGCTGGGCAATTGTATTGTGTGTCACGTGTGGGTTTTGGGTTTTATTTCTCTCTTTTTGTTGTCTCTTTGTTCATTACATGAAGTTGCTGCTCTTGTTGGTTCATTTTCTTTCTGTTATTAAACTGTTCAACTTTTCTTATCCCAACCCAACCCAAAAGAATTTACCTTTTTTTCCAGTTCTCCTTCTCAACCCATGGGCAGATGTGTGTGAATGAGCATGGTGCTTAGTTTCTGGCTGGAGTTAAACCACAGCAGTATTATAAAGGATTGTTTTATCTTTGTATCTCCTAAAAAGTTATTGCCAGATTATGCATACTGCTCTTTTGCTGTATGAAGCTTGTTTTGTGCTTAATCAGCAAATGCTTAAGCTACTAAGCATTACTAAGAAAATTATTCTGAATTACACTTATCGCAACACTTTGCAGGGGTCTTTTTTAATATTATCATCATTATTATTATTATAATCAGAAGATTCTTCTAGTTCTATCTCCAGGCTGCTGTTACAAGAGAGCCAGCCTATTTAGAGAGATCACAATTTGGTTTCTGTGGTATCTGAAGTGATTTTCCCACTAGGACAAAATGTACTTAACTAAAAAGGACAGACATTCATTAACACATTTTTAGATGACTGTATTCTCTTTGTCCCGTTGTGCCAAATCCACAACACCTAGATTGAGGGCAGTGATGGAAGGTACTTGCAGAATTGTTCATGTTCACCTGAATTTACCTATTTTATTATAAAACTCAGATGGCAGAGTCACAAACCCACAAATCCATAGAGTGGCTGAGGTTGGAAGGAACCTCTGGAAGCCGCCTGGTCCAACCCCCTGCTCAAGCAAAGTCACCTGTGGGAGGCTGCCTTCAACCACATTTAGACATTTAGGCTTTTGAATAACTCCAAATATTGGAACCTTCATGTCCTATCTGAGTGATCTGTGCCACTGCTTGGTACCCTGTAGAGTGGAAAAGGTTTTCCTGGGGTTCAGACAGCACCTCCTGTGTTTCAGCTTGTGCCCAGACCTTTCATTCACATGTGTGGATCACCTGATCCACAGTCCTGGATCAGAATGGAGCTGTAGTTGAAAGCACCATAAACACCCTCTTGTTTAAACACTGTTCTAAACCAAGGAGGAATAATGCTGCTGCTGATTTGGCTGTTTTCTGCTCTAATCCTTGTCTCTGTATCTGCACATCCAAATCCAAACACTTAAGGGCTTTAATTCCCTATTTCTGAATGCTACAAAATCATTTGGCTCCTTCCAGCTAGCAAAAGCCTGGAAAGTGAGAATCTTTTCATGCAGAAAACTTGAGAAACTTTACCATGGAAAATGAAAATGTGAATTCATGAAGAATTAATACTGTTTCCCTGTGCTTCTCCTGTGCCCATCAGTATGCTGTAGGAATAGACAATGGTTAAACTGGTTGCCTTTTCTGGCTTGGCAGCTCAGTGTTTAGGAGCACAAACCAGATGGGTTCAGAGACTGTGTTGCATGTTTCCAAAGAGCTGTCACTGCTAAAAAAATCAAGAGTTAGAAATACTATATTGTACTGGGAAAGGCCTTAAAGCAAAAGTTGAAGTTTTATGTCAGCTGCTTTGCCCGTCTCAAGTAATTGAAAAAAATAAAAGCACACAAACAAAAAAAACCCTCAAACCCAACAAACCCAAAATCCAACAAAACCCCAACAAGGGCTGAGTACATGAAAAGGACAAGAACAAGTTTTTTTCTATCCCAAAGATAAACACCTATCATTGGCTGTGTTTCATCCTAATCATTGAGCCCTGTTCACTGGACACCATAGCAAACCCTATGAGAGATAGTTTTTTGCTTGCATTTGAAATGTCATTGTTGGTCATTCAGATGTTTGAAAAAAAAATATGCTGCTTTGCTGCAAAAGTGTGGAAGAGGCTGTCCAGTGTGACTGGACAGTCTCTTCCAGCTCATTTATCAAAGCTCTCTTTGCTCTCAATTTGAGGCCAGCTTTGAACAATATACAGTTCTGACAATGCCAGCAGCACTCAGGGGACCAAAGAGCTTTGCATGAATAAAACTCTCGTGGTTTTGTTTTTTGTTTTTAGTTCTGATATATACTGCTCTGCACAGGGAGCCTTTCCTTCCAGCATCACTGAGAAGAAGAAAGCTGAAATAAGCAGCCCTACTCATTCGGAGAGCCTGTCACAACAAGGTGCAGAAGAAATCAGAGAAGCTGAATGCTAATGTTTTCATCATGAAGAGGAAAATATGGTGAAAACAGCAAAGCCTTGAAAGTACAGAAAATACAGCTCTTAAGACAACTGTTGCCAATCAGATAACTTTGTGAAGCCTGTTTCTGAGGTGCTGTCATTACAACTGCATGAGGAAAAACCAAGTTAGGACTAGATACTGATCTTTGATGCACCAGTGTTACTGCAGCCATGAGCAGTTCACTTGCAATTCCTTGCAAGGTTGCATGGGTTCACAGCACTAAAACAGAGAGCTTCCCTTGGTAAACCACAAACTTGTGGAAGCCAGGAGATTTCGTTTACTTATATTACACTGATATATAAGTAAAAATTTAGGTTGGATATTAGGAATAAATTCTTTTCTGCGGGGGTTGGGAGGCCCTGGCACAGGGTGCCCAGAGAAGCTGTGGCTGCCCCTGGATCCCTGAAAGTGTCCAAGGCCAGGCTGGGCAGGCTTTGGAGCACCTTGGGATAGTAGATGCTCCTGCCCATGGAAGTGTGTACAACTGGATGAACTTTAAGGTCCCTTCCAACCCAGACCATTCTTTCATTCTATGACATATATATGCTTAAACATCACTGTAGATGCAGTGGTGGAAACCTTTGGGGTATCCAGGGGTTTTTCTTGGCAGTCATCTAAACCTGAAGAGGTTGGTGAACAACTTTTCTGAGTTGTTTTCCTGGTGCTAAAGTCTGAGCATTCACATCAGCACAGGTGCAATAATTTCTACTGGAAAATAATTTAGATTTTCTTGCTCATCCTGCAAGGCATGCTCTATTGAAGGCTTTAATATAAGCTTGAAGAAGATATTATTTTCCTGACTTTCAGTGTGCTCATCTTGGCTTCTTGTTTAGAATAACGGTGTATGGAAATGGATTAATCATCTGCAGCTCACCCTGCTCCCTCATTTCACCGCCAGCATCATCAGCAAGCAGCTGCCATGTACAAAGCCTGCCTGACAGGCTGGGGTAGGTAGGTTTGAAAGAAAGATCTGACACCTGGGACAGGAGGGGCACATCACACACTTTTGTGATTCTTCACAGTAAACCTATGCAACATTACCACTAAATGCTTCTATGGAGAGCAGAGGGAAAGAGAATTCAATCTTGTATGCACCAATTTCCTTCTTTCAGTATACAGTGCTACATAATGGAATGAAGAAAGATGAGGTTGGGTGTAACTGCTGAGCCAAGACTATAGAAATTGCTGTCTGATGTTTAAGAAAGCTAAAATTCCCCAAATCCTCAGTGTAAGTGTTCAACCTACAACAACTGGAGGGTACACTTCACCTGCAACGGTGCAAGTTTTATGAAAAGTGAGACAAAGGCAGTTGCATGACCTTAATGTCTTTAGATGAATTTTTCATTATTTTCTTTTCTTTTTCTCTGTGAATGCCAGACATTTCCCACCCATAATGACTCAATTTTCCTTCTTATAGATATTCCCCTCAAGAGCAGAACCCCTCACCTAAGCCTTTTTTCCTTTCTCACCAGTCAGTGGATCAACAGGAATTAATTTTTCAAAGGTCAGGTGGCAGAATTCTCTTCCTACTTCAGCTGGCTTTCCATTTCTTCCCATTGTGTTCATAACACTTTACAACTGATATAGGTCAGGGCTTATTTGATGATTTGGCTGTCAGTTCAAGCCAGAGAAGGTCTAGGTTAGTTGTAGCTTGAGCAGGAGTCGCAACATCACTGTAAGGATGTGAACTTTGTTAAAATGCCAGAATCCAGTTTAACATTTCCCATTTCCCATTTGAGTGGTACTTTGCAGGGTAAAATAATCAGCTGCAATAATCAAGCAGAGGGAAGTGAGTGCCATTTTCTCAGATGTCAATTTTTCCCTTTCTATTTTTAACTGGACAGTCTTACATGCAATCTTTTATTTTAAGAATAATTTAAGAAGGAGAGCCTGTAGCCTGCACAATCAGAAAGAGCTGGGAGAGTGGTTTTACCTCTTACAGTCTTATTTCTCTTCATCTCTTCCTCATGCTTAAGGCTACCAAACTGTAACTACCCAGGTTCTTTGGATCAGTGAGCAAGTACTGTCCTGAGGTGGGATATTAAAGGGAATTTTGAAGAGGGATCATGTTTTTCCAGCTGTGCTTCTGTCTCTGGGTATATGTACTGGTTCATGTAATAGGAAACTGAGCGAATCAGATTTAAATTATGTCAACAGCTCAACATACGCTATGCTAAGACTCTGCTTTCACAAAAAATAATGCTTTTCTAATGGTTTGAGCAAAAATCTCATTAAAAGAGTACGAAAAGCTGCTATCCTTCAGTTTTATTCTTTCTCCCTCTCCATTCATAGTCATGTTGTATAGGATCTTGAAGAAAGTCATTAGGGATATCCAGCCCCTTAAATAGAAAGTGTCTTGTTATTATGTGGACCAAGGTGTGGGTCATCTGGTCTTTCATAGCACAGACAGCATTAGAGCTGCCAGGCAGAATGCTCAAAGCAAAAATACTAATTGAGAAAGAAACAGATATTCTTAAACTAGATCATTGCTAGCAATTACTAAGTAAAATAATCAAACTTTTCATTACCCAAAACTGAATTGTGTGAGCTGGAGTGCAAACTTTAAGAAGTTTTCTGCCAGTGTATGGAGCTCTTTTCTAACAATTTCTTTTTTTTGCTGGCTTCTCTCTCTATACCTTTTCTTTCACTTGTTCAGTGGATCATCAGAGTCCTAATAAAGTAGTAACAATTGTAAGTTTCTTTCTTCTTTGTAACAAAATTGATGAAGAGGTTTTAACTTCTTTAAAATAGGTTTTAACTTGTGTGGTTTTTTTGCTTATCCTCTGTCTGACATGGTATCCAAAGTCAGAGGCCATCATGTCAAGACCTTGAGGAGAGTGATTGCTCTCTAGCTATTTTCTGTTATGCTCTGCACAAAGTCAGTAAGCCTTTAGCAGATTGAAGACATTCCTCAGAAGAAAACTGGGTATTTTGAAGAGGCAATTTGTGAAATATTCTGTAAGACTGATGTATAATTCTGTCAGTCTAAAGCTGTTTTCTGACACTGAGGATTAGATAACTCAGAAAAGGCAATGCGATTCACTCTGGGTTTGTTTTCTCTTTGAAGGGGTACAGAATACTTATTTTTTTGTGTGTGCTAGTGACAGAAGTGTAATGATAAGCTGAAAGGTGGCGTGAGATATTAATGATGCTCACACACAGGGACAGAAGTGGTGGTGTCGATCAGTGGCATTTTTGTGAGGTGTTACTGTATGCCCTGTAGTCATGCTTGCCCTGCACAGAAAGATGTGATATTTCTAAAAAGGAACTACATCTTTTGCTCAGATTTTACCACCTTTATACTGTATACAGCAGTTCAGGTTTGGCTTTTTTTTTTTTTTGTTTGTTTGTTTGTTTTGCTTTGTTTAGTTTTGTTTCAGTTTGGTTTGGTTTGGTTTATTTTACACTAGATTTGCCCCAAAACAAAGGTTCTCCTGTGCAGGTTCATAGAGTAGCCTGTGGTTTCCATGAGATTCTTTGGTCTAGAGGGGAGTTTTAGTGTATTTTCCCGCAAATACACTAAAAATTCAGATGCAAAGACAACAGGATAGTAAAAAGTGTTACTGTCTCTGACTCTGCAGCCTGAATGTGCCGTGGAAGACACCAGGAAGTGAAATCTGTCCTGGTCAACATGGTGATGGATGGCCTTGCAAAGCTTTGCTGACAGTGACAGGACAGACCAGCAGCAAAGAGCTGCCCAAAACAGTTACAGGAAAAGCATTTTACATAGAATTCAATGTAGATGAAGTACAGCAATGACAGCATGAGAAGAACAACTCTGAATGAAACCACGGAGGTGCAACAGCTGCTGGCACAAAATAACTGCCCTCAGAAAATATCAGAAAAAATGAATTAATTAGAAGTTATGAGGAGAGGGAGAATAAAATAGTGCTGCTATTTCATGTATGACATGCCCAGATCTTGGATACTTCAAGCCACTCCCTTCCCTCCCACCTCAAAAGGGATCTATTTTAACAGAAAAAGATTGTGATAATGGCAGCAGTCAAGATCAGAAACAAAGAGCTGTTGTTGAATGGACTCGGACTATCCAGCCTGGAGAGGGCAGCAGAAAATCACCAACTTTAACAAAGGGCTGCCCTGTGCCCCTCTCAGAGGAGAGAGCTCAGGAGGGAAGGATGGAAGCTAAGCCTGGGAGAGGGGGAAGGAGAGAAGGTTTAGTGCTTGCTTTTCGCTGCCCAAATCTGTACTTTTTTGGCAGTAGATTAAACTAATGCTTCTCAACCTGAGTCAGTTGTGCTCATAACATTACAAATATCCCTGTCTTTATTGTGGTGCATGAGCTTTATAATCTGGTTTTAGTCTGTATTTTCTGCCTAGGACTCACTGAGCAGGGGTAGTCTGGCCATTAGCTAAGGCTGACACACCAAAGGTGCTTCTGCATTTCTTGAATCAGCACCACTTAAAAAGTCAAGGCACTACAGAGGAAAAGGGAAGATCTATCTCTATTATACTGTCAGGGCTGACAGTTGCTCCACTGGGTCTTGTACTCTTAAAATCAATTATGCTAACACAAAATAGTTGTGTAACTGCATATCCTGAAACTCTCTAGGAGAGGTTTGTCAGTAAGCAATGGGATGGATTTCACCCACAAAAAGTTTTCATGATAGTTTGAAAGTTTGTCTTTGTTAGGTAAAAATCCCCTGCAAATGAAAATCAGGTCCTTTACTTTTTCAATACTTAAAATGTGATTTTTATGCTACATCGAGCTTCTCCAGTAATTGGCACACTTTGCAAGATAAAGTATTCAGAATGGATTTTCAGGTGGGCTACTTTAAACAAATAATTATCCTCCATAATGCTAGTTTTATGAAAATATTATTAACTTTACGTATTGTTCATAATGAATAACTAATTCAGGCCTCCCTTCAGAACCGAGGAATTAATTGTAAGTTTATCATTATATAAATGAAGCAAAGTAGTGTGGCTTTGTGGCTTAGTTGCTTTTCTGAAATATCTGTTTTAAGAGGCCTTGGGCAAAGAAATGTTCAAACATTTATCCTTTCATTATAAAAAATAAAGCACAAAGAGGAATGCATAGCTAATTTTATAGTCTTGAATTAACTAAAAATAATTTGTGTGGGAACTGATAGCCTTGGCAAACAGCTAAAAAAACCAATGGGAGCCATCTTGTATATTGCTATTTACATTTACTTGGAAACATGTAATTATTACTCTCTTCTTAATGGAGTTCTCTTCTTAATGGAGCCAGGATTTAGGCTGGGACAATCTCATAGAAAATATTTAAATAACCTGAAGTCTTCCTCAATTTCAGGTAGCATGACTGTGAGGATTCCATGGATTGGTCCCCTTATTTTAAGCAGAAAATTTTTTTTTGCTTCAAGTTTACAATATTAGTGGGGTTTTATTTTGTTGAGTTTTGGGTTTTTTTGTTTTGTTTTTTTTTTTTGGTGTCTTGGGTGTTTTTTTTTGGGGTTTTTTTTGGGGTTTTTTTTTTTGGTTGGGCTTTGGTTTTTCTTTTTTCCACTGTCTCATGGCTTTCTAGAACTGTGCAGCACTAGTAGGTCCAGCTTGGGAAGTCACTGAGGCAATTCAGTTTGCATGTGGTCTTTTACAGTTAAAACTATCCACAAAATAAATTTCACCCCTGTAACTGACAAGTACTTCGATTAAAGCTTCACACACAGATATTAGGTTTTAAAAAAAGGCTGATACCACAAATGGCTGATACTACTTTCCAGCAGAAACTCTAATGGAGCTACTTCAAAGGAATGTTCTTGTTTCACTGTGGTTTTTTTGAGGAAATGGGATTTTATTTGAGTGATGTTATTTTATACTTGCTCTCTGTATGTGTTATATACAAAGATAATATCTGTGCCAGCTGCTGTCGGATACTTAGAAGAGGCGGGAAGAACACAGAAGGAGAAAAGATATCTGTTAACATCTCATGGATAAAAGGCTCACAGAGTAGCCTGTGGTTTCCATGAGATAAAAGGGGCTTTTGAATGAAACCTAATTAATTTCTGCATCAATCATATTTTCCTGCATTCTTTTCACACATCCTTAATATATGAAACTGGCTCCACAGTTCTGCATGTGGCATGGGTGGCCTCATTCTAATCAGCAGCTTTATATAATGGGTGTATTAATTTCCAAAAAGATTTTAAGAAGTTGTGCATGTTTTAGTTGCTATATGTAGTCTTCCTATAGTGCAGACCTAACGTGGGAGATAAAATTAGCTGCAGCTGAGACCTGTCTGTGACTGGGGAGGTAAGAGTGGCCGAAAGGAGCAGATCTTTGGCTTGGATGGGAGATTTCTCCTTGCACAATGTGCTGCAGAGCCCTGGGACACAGTAAATTGTGACATTGGATGACATCCACTTACAGGTAATGAAAGCAACCAACAACCCTTGCATGGTCCTCAGGGAAGTCTGAGGGAAACTTGGGAAAGCTTTACTTCACTTGAGAAAGCAGTAATCAGGTATTGTAGATGTTTATTTTCTTGTAATTTGAGCTTTGCCCTATTGTTTTAAGTATGGGGAGTTTAGCTGTGTGATTCATTGTTCATGGGTGGGAAGAGTACCAGAGAGATGTGTTTAGCTCAGTTTCCCTCCACTTCTTGCCAGAAGGCAGGTGCCTGAGACTGCCCTCACAATTCCCACTTCACTGCCATCACTGCCAGGAAGCTCCCTCCAGAAAACACAGTGTATGACCAGCACGTAAATGTGCAAAATGCAGGCCAGTCTCCTTGGATAGGTATTGATACTTAGTGTAGGTAAAGTCGAAATGGCTTAAATATTGAAAGATTAATATTAAAAGAATAATATAAAAAGATTCCACAGCTTCTGCTCTTTTAACTTTTGCAATAGCTGACATAAGTGAATTTCCTATAAGGTCAAACTTCTGTAGCAGAGCAGCCTCTAGAGGGTGAAGTAATGGGCGAGGGCATGCATGTGATTTTAAGTGGGGAAAAAAACCAGCAAACATAAACCTAAGAAACCCCACTGAGGCCTTCCCAGATCTATTTCTCAGGCTAGATGGCATAACCTTTCACACATGCTTGTGTTCAATCAGTATAATTTTGAGCCTTGTCTTTTTTTTTTTTTTGTGGATTATTAATTTGTGTAAAAAATCTTGATAAAATTTACATAATTAAAATGTTTAAGTTGCGAGGAGCTGTCCGGGCCGGCTGTTGTTTGTCTCTGCCCAGACAAGGGTGAGATGGGTTCGCTCCCCGGGCTTCAAAGGACAAGGCTGGACTCTCAGGTTCGGTCTTCAAGGTTGTTTATTATTTCTGATCTACAAAGTGTTTCTGTTGCCCAGCCGGGGTCTGACCAGCAAGGCAGCCAAAGGCCCTCTGACCGCCTACAGGGCAGTCGCAACTTTTTATAACAAAGACTATGTAAACTATATTTATCTTTTGTCCCCAATACTAATCATTTTTATTACCAAGTGTACCTTTACTAAGAACCTATCAAAAATATCTATGTCACACAGAAAATGGAAGACATGAAGAAGGAAGAAGAGCCACGTGGCAGGCCCCAACTCCCTCCATCTTGTTTTTCCAACCCCCATGTACCAAAATCTTAAAATCTGTGTTTTGCCCAGTAATTGTACTATTTCTATATCCTTTAAACACCAGTGATTCTCATATCCCCATATACAGGTAGTACATCTCTTGAAAGGTCAAAATTGAGCCACCAGGCAATTTTGGCAACATTCTAAGGCTCCCGAGCCCCCAAGGGTTCTCTCAGTAGCTCTGGGCGTCAGGAGAGGTGCGCTGAGTTCCCACAAGGAGCTGCAAACAAAAATGATAGAAGAATGACATTTGTTTAAGACTCAGGTATCCTAAGACTCCTTTATTCTGGAAGACAAGACAACCTAAGAATAGGAGCATAGAGCCTTCTGTTGGACCATAGAAGAATATGAAACAACCTTTGCTCCAAATTGCTAACCAAATTAGCCAGGTTAGAGGGCTCAAAAGAAACTCAAGTATTCACCAAATCACAAGGTCTAATAGAGTGGATTTCTCAGCCACATTAGGTTTCTAAGCTTTGTGTCCAGTCCATGAGAAAACGTAAAGTGTCTGAGAGGAGTCCGTCCTGAGCTGACCCCTCAGGTTTTGACTGGAGGTCTCCTCCAATTCCAGTGATGCAAAAGACCAAGGGGTTTTTTATTGCTCTGTTGCGTTGCTTTTATGTTGAGAAAAACTTTATGAAAGACATGAAGTGTTTTGAAATTAAGACTCTCCAATGTTAGTGGAAGATGGACATTTACGTGCTTTGCTAACATTACTGAAGTTGTCTTGCAGTCAGAACATTTTTAACCACCAAAAACTTGATCCCAGGTTAACATGACTGTGTTGAAAATATGGAATGCCTTGAATTAGGCATTCAGCATCAGAAAATGTTGAACATCTTTCTCATTTTCAAACTCTGCTCAGGACATTCCAAAAGCTGAGGTGTGTCCAGAACTTGACTGCTTTAATGAAGTTACAGATATAACAGCATTTATAGGTCTCTAATATTCTAGCACATGAGTGAGTTTCTGTTCTTAATGTTTGTTACCAGACATGTCCTGTGCATTAGCAAACTGCATTTTCATAAATGGTGAACTCAGGCCTAGCATTTTAGTTGAGGTCATTATGGTTTGGGATCTGAATTCAGGTTTGCAGTCACAGGTTATTGCTCACATGGCTCACATGGCAATCCTCTATCCTGAGAAAATACTTACTTTAGCTTAGTTAAGAAATAAGTGAATACAATATTAAACCAACTTTCTGAGCTAGACCTCAGGAGAGACTTTATTATAACCCTAATAAATAAGATAAGCTCAATTCTAATGCATCCTTATTTTGAAGGAGCTGTTTATATGCTGAACAAGTACGGTAAATCCTATCCCCTTAGGGTTTTTAACTCTGTACCTGTCAGCACAATTTGATAGGTGTTTCCCAGAGGAGTTAAAAACATCAGCGTGCAGGAAGGGAGATTATCTGGAGTGTAATGAATCTGTCAACTGCAACAAGCACCATCCATCACTGTCATACAGAGAAGTTGGCATGATCTGAAGATCTGCCATCCTCTGAAGCAGACCTTCCAGCCCCCCGAGTTCACCCTGTTTGTTCTCACATGCTTTTAGAAAAGGTTATCTTTGATTTTGGCAGGCCTACCTCTCTGTTCTGTTTACTTACATCTGACTAGTGAAATTACAGCATAGCAGGAGGTCCTTTACATGAGTAGGCATAAAATGAGAAGAGCAAACACTCTCCCAGCAGTATTTTGGAGACTACTTAATGCTGTTTTCTGCACATTAATTTATGGAAACACAAACAGCAGTAGCAGCAAACAAATACCTTTGAAAAACAACCCCTGTGCTGTGTCAATACCCTGCTTGCCTTCACTGGAAGAATGTCTAGGTAAATTTGACCACCTAGAAGAGAGTGAAATAAAAATTCAGGTTACTTACATTTTAATGTGTCCTAGACCAGCTTCTCCCACACATTAATTGCAGGGTTGGAGAGGTTTGTGTTCCATTACCAGGAGCAGATTTAAAAAGTGATGTGTGGGCATACTCTCTGCTTCATCTAGAGATTAGAATTTTTTACTGAAACCTTTAAAAAATCTCTTAGTAAACACTGACAAATATATAGTGACTTTAGTAAAGACTAATTCTTGCTCCTGTGCAGGGGGAAGGAGAGCCTTCTTTAGCTGATGGGAAAGCAGAACTACATCCTGCTGGGTAGCTTAAGCTGCTCAATTGGGCAGGCTGTAATACCAACGTGTGGCTAAGAGCTTGTAACAGATGCCATTTAGTCTTGACTTTTAAAGAAATGAGCTTTCACCTCTAATTTTCTTCTCCCTGTAGAGCTGCACAGAGGAGTTTTGCTTTACAGAGCAATTAGGCACTATAATTACTCTGAACTATGCTTCAGTGGCATCCACAGACTGGTTTTGCACTGTGATTTGATTTTTTTATTATTTATTTTTACATCAGGGTTCTATCTTCCAGCTGGCCTGTGCCCTTAGATTTGAATACACATTCCCTGCAATTTCAAAAAATTCCTTTGTACCTTTCAGAGCATAAAAACCTCTAAAGGTTGAAAAGCAAGGCATTGTGTTGTTGAAGTCTTGGCTGAATGGCTCACTTCTGGGGAATACTGGCTTTCCAGTTGCTGATGTAAGGAGTCCCAGGTTTCTGTATCATGGCAAATAATTATAATAATGAGGTCACATGATCATCAGCATTTTTCAAACACACCCATTTATTTCCCGCTTCGAAAGACCTTTGTCAGGTGAAAATTCGCTTTTCACTTCTATTGAGTTATTGCATCTGATGGGATCAGAATTTCTCTTGATATCTGAAAAAAAAATTGCTCTAGGTTGCAATGCACAGCAATGATGGAATTGATCCAGGGGCTTGCTAAATTCTTTCTTTTTAGAGCTGGCTGGCTGCATTCTCCTCTTGAAGTGGTCTAGGGTGGCTTTTCTCACTCTTCTGAAGAACTGGATTAACACACCCCTGTTGGATCCATGCATGGTGCCTTTTGCACTGTCATGATGGTGTTTCCATCCAAAATTTGGCCATAGTCTTTGCAAAGGAGGAAATAGAAAATACTAAGCTTGCTTTGCTCAAAAGAGGCAGCAAAGCAGGAAGAGCTGTTCATCCTCTACTTTGTATATTTCCTTTATTTTTTTAAATGCCTCCTCTTTCTGCAGCATAAGTGGCAAGAATAAAAAGAGGATTTATTCTAATTACACTGAAAACATATGTATGTAGCACTATTATCATTTCCCTGATGGTATGAGGGCACTGGAGCCTTCAGACAGAGATAAAACTTGTGCTCAGAACCTGAAAAAAGCCCTTCTTGTGCTGCAGGAGCATCTTAAGCAAAGCTGTTATCAATTGTCACCACCAGTATGTTCCTTCCTCCTGAGAATACCACAGCAGCTGTGCCTTTGGGACTGCAATGCACTTACATGGCCTTGTGGTATCCTAAATTCCCTGCTCAGGAACCTCCTTCAGCTTGAACTATCCCGGACAAGCATTCCAGTCATATCTGGGAGGTGACTCTATCACTGGCTGGGGGCAATGTACAAATCACAAACGGGACAGGGCTGCTGTGGACGTGCCTTGAGCTGTTTATTTTTCAGTGTCAGTGTCATTACATGGTTATGACAATGGGAAGATGCCAGCAGCTCACATCCCAGGCAGCAGACCAAGAACCTAATGTCACACCTTACTTTATAAGTTTTTTGACCAATCACACAAAGCAGAAGCATATTGACAGTAGTTCCATCCAACCACTATAAGCACACGTACCTTTGGTTAAAACACTGCTTGATTATTTCGAATACAATACCTGCTTGTAAGCCTTAAAACACAATGCACAGAGCTCCATTATTATGCTTCAAACTTCTTACATCTTGTTAGATAAACTTTTCTACAGCTTAGGGAGTTATTCTAGACAAGCGGTAATACACAGACCATTGTTCTATTTGTCTTTGCTTTTCTACTTTTTAAATAATTTTTCTGCTGACCTATCTCATGGCTATGCTTAGCTCTAATCACGGTTCGGCTGTATCTGAGGCCTGCCTTTTGCAGCTTTCCCAAAACCATCTGATTTTGTGGGCTCCCACATGACTCCAGCTGTTCCATGTGGTGGTAGAAGGGTGCAGTGATGGTGGGATACGTGGGTTTGTGTCGGTGGGTTTTTGGTTGCTCTATTAGTTGGGTGGTTTTTATTTCAAAGACAAAAGAAACACAAGCTTTCCTTTCTTGAAGGCAGGCAAAAAAATGCCTCTTGGATTCTTCCTTCAAATAGTGCACAAATAATTCAAAGTAGAACAAATCATGGGCAAGGAGTAAGGATCATTTCTTTATACACAGGACTTAAATTTATGCCAAGACTTAATCCTTTCTTGCTGACAAGACTAGGACTGCAGGTGTCCTTCATACCACCAGGAGAAGAAACAAATGAGAAGAATTCATCATGATAATTTAGATTATGCAAGACCTGGCTAGTGGGGCAGGAGAGGGGAAAAAGGTGTGCTGACCACAGGAAGAGCTATGCCTGTTTGAAACTATCTGGTGATACCTGCAGGCAGCAGGATAGAGATGTCTGCAGCATTGCTTCCTCTGGAGCTCACTGTTGGGGAGACTTTTGATTCAAGCAACATGGGAGCCTACATCCTCATTTTGGGGAGTGTCCTATATCAGCTGTGTTGGTGAAAAACAAATATAATTGGGGTGCAGGTGTTTCCCCAGGTGCATTCCTACTAGTGAGCAGCTCTCAGGGGAGCTATCAGGCTCCTGTCTTTGGGAAAATCTGTGACAACCCAGGCACAGCAGCAGAAATGGAAAACCTTCAATTCTGGGAGTTCTGTGAGAAAAGTATTTTTAGGGTTTTGGTTTGGTTTGGTGGTGTTTTTTTGGGTTTTTTGGGGTTTGTTTTTTGGGTAAGTGGTTTAAAAGAGCACCAGCTGGTGAGTTGGAGACCAAGGCAGAACCTAAAATCAAATCTTTCCTTTCACCTCCTCCCTTTAGTCCAAGCGCCTTCTAACCTCCTAAAAGAAAATGCATTACACAAAGCTGTGGTTTCATCTTTGCAGCAGGATCAGTGCAACCAGATTTTCCTCTAAGAAAAAACTCGGACCTTTTCTTTGTATGAATCATGAAAACTGCACACTTTTGTCACTCCTGAAACAGGGCAGGAGGTAATATCTAGGTGTGCAAAGAATTAATCAGCCCCACTCAGTGAACAAAGCCAAGCCCAGCCTTTTCTTGCCCCTCCTTCATTCCCCAGAGAGCTGCACAAGGTGTGGGCTGGGAAACAGAACTGCCAAAACTGCACATCTGGCAGCGCCAGTAACAGAACTCCTTTTCTACCTGTGCCAAAGAGATGGCAGCAAATTGGTCAGTCCAGAGCAGAGCATGGGGGCTTGAGGCAGGGAGGAGGAGAGAAGGAGATGTGCTTTGGGAAGAAAACAAACCTGGAGGATCGTAACAGGAAGGGGTGGGAGACCAGAAGGAAAGAATCTCATTTTAGAGACTTACAGGGTCATTTAGGTTGGAAAAGGCCTCTGAGACATATGGCCTCATTATTACAATTCATGTGATTACTAATTTTTCTTCTGTTTTATAGAAACCAGGAGAATACAACTCCCTTAAGTCAAGAATATTGGATACATAGTTAAGACTGGTCTGTTTTTTGGATATCACAGATTTAATCTGTCTAGATGCTTTCACCTGTGGACAGGACCACATACCTCTCTCAAAAGTGGTGGTATCTGACCATTGAATGGTCTTTTAACAAAACTTGTGGCTCATTTTAAATGTCTAAGTTATTACTATAGGCTAGGAAATATTAGCAGTATACATTTCAGGCTTTTACATTCAGTAATCCTCTGTGACCTTTAGATCTTGATCATCTTTAAAATCTTTTATAAGAGATTGGTCTTAAAACCTGTCATGACATTAGAGCTCAGCAGAAGTATTTAAACTGATCTAAATAATATAATGCAGAAAATATTTAAGCAATTATTGAATTATCAGGCTTTATGAATGGATGCTAATCCTAATGATTCAGAAAAATTTCATTTGTAGAATTGGTGTAGGAAGTGAATTTCTATTTAATTTTTAATTTTATTTTCTCCATGCTTTTTGGCTGAACTCTCCACACCTAATCCAGTATTGAAAGAGGTCTAACCTGAAACCTTACAATGTAACAGAACACATTCTTATTCTTAGTACGACCCGAAAGAAGGATCATGAAATTGTCCAGAAGTCCTACTTATAGAGTCACCCAATTTAGGAACCTGTGGTTCTTAAAAACTGTTCCCCCTCATCATTTATTTGCCCTTGTCAAAATATTAATACATTTTTATGCATACTAGAGTTTTTTTGTTTTTTTGTTTTTTTTTTTTTTAAATGGGAGGCTGGGAGTGAATTTATTTCAAAATAATTGTCTGTTTTAATTCCTTCAGAAAAATTTTTAACACAGATCCATTTCTTTCATTTTTTTTTATCTAATTAAAAGCAATGTGTCCTTATGATTTTATGCATTATGATACTTTTAATTGACATTACATCTGTTGCTGCTTTTTTTTAAGGACTCTGTTCTTGACAATTTGGAAATTAGAAAATTTGGATTAGTAGAAGAGAATCTGGAATGCAAGCGAGGCATTTTAGAAATACAATCTTTTTCCTCACAAATATATGTGTTATTGCTTAGCAGCTAAGAAACAAGTACTCTTTTTGTTGTAGTTTTTCTTTCCCCAGCTGTATATAGGCTAAAGGATGAGTGTGGGATAAATCTACCTGACAGAGGGTCTTTGCCAGTTCCCTGCAAGGGGCAGCAGTAAAATGACCTGCAGCTGAGTACAATTAGCACTGGCTGTTAATTGCAGGAACAGGCGGTCAAGACAGGATGCAAAGAGGCAACTTTGTAGCAAAAGCAGCTGGTATGGGAGAGTGACATTGAAGGGATTAAGTGATAAGGACTGGGTGCTGAAAGGAATACAGATGGAAATGTGCACTGGGGTTTTAGTCATTGGCTTCTTAATGCTCTTTCTTGTAGGTGGCCATCGGTGACCTTTGTCTTCTCAACATGTGAATCACAGCAAGAGTTTTTGGTCAGTACTTACAGTGGCTTCTGCAGTTTGCAAGACACTTAAGTTATTTAGCTGGTGGAAGTTTGACTTTAATAAATAAAAATGGGGGCTGTAAGAGCCATGAAAAGATCCCTTTCTTCCCTGTCTCTTTGCTTGGAAGAAAAAATAATAAATATTAATCAAAATACAAGAAGAGTTCTCCTGTATGTTCCTCCTTTTTGTGGGGAATGTTGAATTTTTCTGCTTGTAATGTAAATGCCCAGGATATTTAATGAAGAAAATCCAGTGTTACAGGTCTTCATCTCTTTTTCCTTTTTGCCCTCTCTGAATATCCAGGTATTTCATTCTAATTTGCTTTATTTAGCAAAGGCTAAGCCTTTCAGAAGAGTCTAACAACTTAAAGTGCCTTGTTGAAAATATTCCAAAAACCAAGAAACTTTCAAAGGGCTTGGTTTTCAGAAAGATGTTAAGACAAGTTAATGTAGGTTCAACACTTTCTAAAATTTCAGTCTTTTGAGCATGAACATCAAGAAGTCCAGGTAGGACCAACTAATTTCAGCTATCCACACTCTACAAATAGCCCTACTATAGGGCTAATCTTACCATTTTATTGGTAGAACAAAACCTTTCAAACACATCTGAAGATCCCCTTGATAATGTCACCAGAGGATCTGAACAATGCAGAAACCAAAAGGAATTGTTGGGGCAGCTGGTGTTGCACCAGCTCTTCCACCAGTAGGAAACACGCCCACGCCAAGTAACAATTGTCTTCAGAGCAGCTCTGCATCCCTCAGGAATCTGCGTGCAAAATCTCCAAGCTGAAGGCTTCTACAGAAATGTTTCAGTGCTTTTCTTTCACCAAGAGCCCAGACACTGTCAGAAAACAACTCCTTGTTGCAAGTCTGAGCTCATATTTGGCTCTGTGGCTGTTGTCTCTCCTTGGTTAATCACACAGAGAATCCACCCTGTGCTGCCACGTTGGATGACTGGCATTTGAAACAATTTTTCAACCTTATTTGCTTTGCTAGAACAATCACATTTTGCAAGAGTACATCGATTTTGCAAGATTTTAATTCAATATTAGATTCTATGAATGGTGAATTACTTATGCTGTTCCATCTTCCCTGCAAGAGGGAGGCCACTCATCTAATTCTTTTTCCTTTCCCTGCAGGGAACGAATCTTTCACGAACCTGCAAATGGTGAAGAATCAGCACTCAGCTCCACTGAAGAAGTTTAGGATCATTTAGTTGCCTTCCAGCTTAAATCAAGACAGCTATAAGATTCCTAATTTCAAGTCTTCTGGTGGTGAATTCGTCATGCAATAGAATTTTCAGAATTGTTTCCTATGAATACAGAGTCAGGTGGCTGCAGTAACAACCCACTTTGGAATTGTGCCTGGGCCTGTCAAAAAAGAGCTAGTTGCTTTCATCTGAATTACAGGAAAGACTTTGAAAAAGCGAAGGGAAGGGGACAAAACCACAAAGTAATGTGAGTTTTTGGGATACTGACAACAGCTTTATTTTTTTTTCTTTTTTCTTCTTTTAAATTTATTCTATTTACTAGAAAATAAAGTACTAGGGAAACAGGAGAAAGAAAACTCAGATTTTCAGGGACCCTGGCACTCTTTCTGGATGTTAGAATCCATCTTGAGTAGCTGCACAGGCATTTCAGGATGTACATTATATAGGAACTGGGAAAATAATACTTCTCAGTGACAAAGTCACAAGAGTCAATTATTCATTGTTATTAATTGCATTGAGAAAATGTAAATATTTCTGTCCCTTCTGGCACCGGGAGAAAAAATTAATATGGGTATAGTATTTCACCTTTGACAAATTGTGGTCTTTCACATAGATCAGAGAGAACAAAGGCAACTTTTGTGGATTTTTTAGACTTTTTTCAACTTTAATGAGTTTTCTGCTGGGCCTGTTCTGTGCCATGTCCATATTAAGGTGATACAACTTAATCTCAGTGAGCATTATTGTAAGGTCTGTCCAGAGAATTAAAGCTTATCCTTTTATTTCCAAGTGCTATCATGAAATTAAAAAAACCCAAAAACAAACAAAACCCAAAAACATTAAAAGGACTTCATAATTTTATTGCATGTTTAACTTTTAGATAAGAGTAGATTGACTAGATTCATATTTCCCTCCCACTGACCAAAGCAAGTACTTTTATCAGTTAGCAATTAACCTTTAATAGATGGTTTATTAAAATCAAACACTTATTTCTAACAGATCATTTGAAATGTAAATACTTTGTGTGTCAGGCAGTTGGTTTCACAGAACTTTCAGATTAAAACTTTTATCATGCAGCCTTAAGGGCTACAGCCACAAAGGGCAGCAAAGCCATGAAAACTAGCAAAAGAAGTACTAGAATGGAAATGTTTCACTGAAACAGAAAACTTGCTGATTACTTGTTAAATGAGGGCAGACAGTGAGATCAGGATCTAAATTTAGTTTTTGTGCTCTTAATCTCTGTAGGAAATGGCTCCTTTTTCCTCTTTGAAATGTTTCAGCCTGGCTCCAGTTCAAAACAACCCGTTTCTCATGGGTGTGATGTATGTTTATGGCTTTTAGTTTATAAATGCTGCAAAGGTTTTAATTTTTACCACAATTCCACAACTGCCTTTAGCAAATGCATTGGAATATTTTTTTGCCCACTATGTGGCACCATTAAAGACCTCTCTGAATTCATGCTATTCATGTCATAGCCTTGTTTGTTTGTTTTTCAATGTTTTATATTAATTTTATTAGTCATGTGGTATTTAATTAAATGAATTCTTCTCGAATAGAAAATACTGTCGAGGAAAGCTGGTCAGAATTTGTTTTATTGCTTTGTTTTTTAATGCCTCTGAGAATGGAACACCCTGTTTCATCACTGCCTGCCTTTGAAGCTCTGTGCTGCCCAGGCCCTTTGTGTTGGGAGTGCCCACACTTAGTTTCAGTGCTGCCACTTCTCATGGCTGTATTGACAGCCTGATAATAGTTCTCTAAAGTCACAGGTTCTGGGATAATTCGAGATTCTTGAATTTTAAATAACAAAAATGTGAAGTTTCTGTGTCATTAATGTCCTCAGTTAAAATAAGAATCTAAGCAAGTGCAACCCAGATGTGCACAAAGTAACTCAGATGGCTCTTCCAATTTTCATAAATTTTGAGTTAATGATTTTTAAACAGGAACCTTCAGTGTTGAATTTAGAGTTTCGTGATGGATGCTCGCTATCATATAGTGCTGCAATTCATAGGAATATTTTTTCACTTTGTCAGTGAAACTAAACCCAGATTAGAAATACTAACATATGTCAGCTGATGCAAAAACAGGTAAAAAAACCAGGAGAATACAACTCCCTTAAGTCATGCAACGCCATCATAATACTGAGCAAAAGTGCTTCTGAATTATGCCTTTCCCAGATTAACTCTCTTTTAGACTGCTTTAGACTGTTCTTGTGAACAGATTGTTTTGCTTCAAGTCCAAATATCTAACTACTTCAAAAAGATCCTAGAGAAATTAAATGCTTTTTCTGTTGTGAATTCAATTTATGCTGAGCCATGAAAGTTGTGGTTATTTTAATTTGACGTGTCTCAAAATATATTTTCTCCATCTGTTTGATATGCTGATTACCGTAGTAAAAATAGAATAAATTTCAGAAATTTATCCTCTAATAGGTAACAATATTTGAAACTTTTGCCCACAATTTAAGCAGCAAAAGAATTAAAACAGACTGTGAGGAGGGATTGATATTGAGAACTTTAGACAGTCACTTGCCTTATTCCTGCAAGTACAGATACAGCATTTGGATCATGGGAGGACTAATTTTCATGTTTTACTTAAAAAATTAAAATTATTATGTGTGTGTATATATATATACACACACACATATATATGGAATTTAAGGTAATACTGATGTCCTTAGTATGTATGAAAATATATTTCCTAGAAATCCAGAGGGATTCCATCTTCATATAATACACCTTCTACAACCAGAAATGGTTCTTAATACTGTGCCTTAGCTGGAGCTACAAATCAGAGACTCCTTTCGCAACAGAGAGAGAGGAGCTTCTCTTTGAAGGTGACAGGATTTTATTTTGTTCTACTTGGTTAAGAGCTTTGAGCATACTTACAGGTAATATTTTGAACTTGCTGGTTCAATTGGTAGCCTCTTTTTATCTTTCTTTGTTATTTCAATTGTTTTTGGCAGAGGGAAAAATTAGGAAGTTATACAAGGACAGGTATCAGACCAAGCATCACTGAGATTGATGTTTAAGCATGGCCTTCTCTGTTGAACCTCTGCTAGGGACTTGTACATGATGCTTCACTTGGTAAAAAACATCCCTTATAGCTCAACCTTCATTAAAGGTGTCAGTGGAAAGAGAAATTACCAGGGAGAAAACCCATCTAGAAAGTCCTCAGAATGGGTTGTCAATAAACTGTCCCTTTCTTATTTTCAGTCTGGCAAGCTCTACAGCTTTTTATTTGTGGTCTTGAGTCAGTTTCTGGAAGGTTTAGGAAGTATCCTAAGAAGTAATCTTTCTGATGGACTTAAAAAGCTGGGTGGTGTTTTTTTTTGTTTGTTTGTTTGTTTGGGTTTGTTTGGGTTTTTTGGGTTTTTTTGTTTGTTTGTTTTGTTTTTTGGTTTGTTTTGTTTTGGTCTGGTTTGGTTTTGGGTTTTTTTTTGTTTGTTTGTTTTTGGGGTGTTTTTTGGGGTTTTTTTTGGTGGTTTTTTTTTGTCTGTAATGAAATACAGAGAGAAGAATTTCATGTGAGTGACGGGAGGGTTAAGTCTCTCCTCTGCCATATTTTGAGACTCTACTCCAGTCCAGCTGGAGTATTTCTCTGCTGCAACACCAGAGATATGACTGAATACCCTTGAAAACATAATGTAAAAACATGGTTCTCTTTTTTCCGCTCCCAAAGAATGATTTTAGTAAATACTATGTATCACAGTGATCATATGGGGCTGGATAGGATCTGCAAAAGGATGCTGAGGGAGCTGGCAGAAGACCTAAACAAGCAGCTTTTGATAATTTTTTGGTTAACCAGGGAGGTCTCAGTTAACTGGAGGTTGGCAAACGTGATGACACTCTACCAGTGGGACTGGGAAAAGGATCCAGGGAATGACAGGCCTGTCACCTGCCCTTAGTGCCAGGGAGGCCGTGGAGCAGATCACCTTGGGCGCCATCAGGAACAGGAGCAGGACAACCATGGCATCAGGCCTGGCCAGCCGGGGTTTAGGAGGGGCAGGTCCTGCCTGACCAACCTGATCTGCTCCTGGGCAAGGTGACCTGCTCAGGGCTGAGGGAAAGGCTGTGGGTGTGTCTGCCTGGCCTTTACAGAGCCTTTGGCACCTTCTCCCACAGCATCTCCTGGAGAAACCGGCTGCTCACGGCCAGGTCCTGTGCCCAGGGGGAAGAAGGGGCTGAGGGCAGGGCCGGGAGCGCTGGGACACGGAGGGACACCCGGCTGGGCCGGCACCGGGGGGCTCCCATGGGATCAGAGCTGGGGCCAGGCCTGTCTGCCATCCTCACCAAAGCTCTGCAGGGCGGCATCGAGGGCTCCCTCAGGCAGCTCCTGCCAGCCCCAGGCTGGGTGGGACGTGGATCTGCTGGGGGCAGGAGGCTCTGCAGAGGGTCTGGCCAGGCTGGATCCATGGGGTGAGGTATGGCCAGGGGAAGTGCTGGGTCCTGCCCTCGCGTCACAGCAAATCCCTGCAGCTCCAGGCTGGGGGAAAAGTGGCTGGAAAAGGCCCTGGGGGTGCTGGTGACAGCAGCTGGACAGGGGCCCAGGGGTGCCCAGGTGGCCAAGAAGGGCAATGGCCCCTGGGCTGTGCCAGCCATGGTGTGGGACCAGGGTGGTGACTGTCCCCTCGCTGGCACTGCTGAGACCACACCTCAAATCCTGGGGCTGCTCTGGGCCCCCCATGGTAAGAAGAACCTTGAGGGGCTGGATCATGTCCAGAGAAGGGAACAGAGGTGGGGCAGGGTTTGGAGAACAAGGAGGGGCTGAGGGAAAGGGGCTCAACCTGGAGAAAAGGAGGCTCAGGGGGAACCTTCTGCCTTTGCCCAGCCCCCTGACAGAATGTTGTGATTAGGTAGGTGTTCATTTCTTGTCTAAAGTACCAAGTAATAGGACAAGAGAAAATCAACACAAGTTGTGCCAGGGTAGGTTTAGGTTGGATATTAGGAAAAATTTCTTCCCCCAGAGGGTTGTTAAGCTCTGCACAGGCTGCCCAGGGCTGGGTTACTATCCCTAAAGAGATTAAAAAAAAATGTAGATATGGCACTCAGGGACATGGTTTAGTGATGGGCTTGGCAGTGCTGGGTTAGTGGCTGAACTCAGCACCCTTTCCTTTCCTTTAGTGAGCCTATGATTTCTTGTTTAGCCTTAATGTGTTATGAGGTCAGAACAATAGAGAGAAGATGACAATATAACTGATTTAATTTACTGATTTACGGAAGTTCTTGAATAGTGCTGAAGCACCGAAATAAGAATCGTTTGAGGTGACAAACTGAGTAAGGATGTAAATACAGGGAAGTTTTGACCATTTCTGATGTCTCTTGATCTTCATGTTATTTATTGTTCAAGACAAAACATCAAGAAAATTACTGCAAACAGCCAAAGTTTAAAGAAAATTAGCTTTTCAAGCATGCAATAAGATGTCAAGTAGGGCTATCAAAAGCCTAATTGGATAGTAGATAATGAGAACAGCTGGTCAAAAATGAGAACTAGCTTCTAATGATTTTCATTGGAGCTCTATCTAAGCACTGGAAATCCAATTAGGCCACAAAGGGGATTTAGAATGAGGCACTCCAGCACTAAGCCTCAGCAGTGGTCTGGAAAAACAATCTAAAATGCACAGAGAAAGAAGACTGGGTTTTGAATGGGCTTATTAAGGAAGAAGTGGAAGACTTCTCCTCCTGAATGTGTTGGATTTCCAGGTCCATGTCACTCAGAGCTTAAGTGCTTAGCTCTAATCTGGGTGAAGGTATTTCTCTTTTCAGGAAAATGACAGCTATGTTGGTTTTCCTGGAGTTAAATGCATAAAGCAGCTTAGCCAAATGATAGTGATGTGTCTCCTGTGATCAGTCAGTTTTTTTCTCTTTCTACATCACATTCAATAACCAAAAGGTCGGAGCCCCTCAGCAAGATGTAAAACACCAGCACTTGTATTTGTATGCTGAAACTGACTTGAAGAAAAAGCTGCAGCTGCCTCTCACCAGGGCTATGAACCCTGAGTAAAGAAAAGGAGAAAAAACTTTTTCTGAGATCCCAAGGAGGAGTTCTTCTAAGTGTCAGATCTCTGTTATGATTAACACAACATTAACAGAGGGTGAGTGACTAACCTTTCTTGGATGCAGTTTGGAGATATTATTTCCTCTTTTGCATAAATCTCTAAGTAAAAGAAATAAAAGCTAGTTAGATGATGTACTCTCAACAATAAAATGTACCCTAGCATGAAAAAAAAATTTAAACCTAAACTTTTAGTCTTCTACCCATCTAACAATAGACATGGATTTTGATTAAAACATTTGATTTGGAGAGGCTATTAACGGAATAAGAAATGAATCATTAAAAAGGATTAAATGTACTCATAAAGAATATCAACAAATCTATTCCACGAATGCTTAATCTCAAAATTATGATGAATTTACTTCATTGCAATGTAGATTTCCAGAGCAAATCCCTTTTTCTCCTTGTTGACAACAAAAGCAGCATAAACAAGTCAGTCAGGTTCTGGTGTTTGTCTTATAACAGTGTAGAGCCTGATTCTGTGCAGAAAACACATTTTAGATATAAAGATAGTTGCAAAATTAATAAGAAATTCCTGGGAAAATTACAGTAGACACTTGTAAATAATAAGGTGTTTCCTGCAAGTCTTTTGCCTCTAATGTGACCATAAATTTTTTTCAGCATCCTATTTTGTAGACATTTCAAACAAGCCCATTCTAACTTATCTGTTGCTGAGGAGATGCATAGCCCTCTCTCGCAAACACACACACACATTTACTTATGTTCACTGGGGAAGAAAAGCTCTGGAAGAAAATTTCTGCTTAGGCATATTGTGGGAGTTTATTCTAGCTGAACAAATTCCACTTCCACAGGGATATTTAGTAGTGATATTTCCTGCCTTCACCTGCTCATATTGGGTTATCTGCTGTCAGTAAATCAGAGTTGTCTTGCTTTATATTCCTATCTTACTGTAGAAATTGACAGAACTTTACCTGATTACTTGTATACACTTCTGTGTATGACAATAAGAAGAATTTGTTTCATTAATTAATGCCTTCTAGTAATAGATGAAGGATAATTCTGCATTAAACTGTAGTTGCCATTGTTTGTGAACCTAAATTCCTTTCCTCTCTATTTTTTTCCTTTGAGGTTTGAGTGACAGAATGGAGGACAGGGAGACAGTCCATAAAAGCTGAAGGTTTTCTGCTGAGGACTCAGGAGAAACATCAGTTCAGAGGCAGTTTGACAGAAGACTTTCTGCTTTTTCTCCTGCTAGAGTTATATCTAAGATGGAGTCAGAAGTCCTGTTTTAGTGAAGAGATTGTATCCCCAAATGACCATTCCAGCTGAAAGCTGCTGTCCTCTCATATGTGCAGGATGACCTGCTCTGACCCACATTCAGCACCAATTTGGTGAGATGCATGAAATGCCTGGCTCTAACAGTTTGAACATTTCAGGTTTGCAAACAATGTCAATCTTTATTTAAATGGGTATGAAAGTGCACTTATAAGTCATTGAGTGTATTGATTTGACAAAGCAATGGTTTCCCTGAGTTTAAAAAAACTGACTGTGGCCTCTTCATGTACCACTCCTGCTTCCAATGTTCAGTTTTTTGCCTGAAGCTTCAAAGCAGCAAAGTGAACTGTGTGCAGCAGCTGTAGCCTGTGGGGGACAAAGAAAAGTTCCTGGTGCTCTGTTCCCTGAGTTTTGGACCTGAATTTTTATACCATGACATAAAGGAATCGGGGTTGACATTGCTTCCTTTATGGAAAAGAGATTAAGGTATACAAGTGCAGGGAATTGGTGATATTATTCCTGTCCTGGATAGAAAGCAGCTCTTGTTTTTCTATATTCTCATCCAAAATTTGCTGTTACTTCTGAATTGAAAGGAAATACTTCAAGAAATTCTGGATGACCCTAATTAATTTTAAATTTCAGATTCATAGGCTTTGTAACTATTTATATTCAGTCCTATGTTGGCAGTAAATTTATCCAAAAGGTTAAGGTCGTGATTCATGACCGAACTTAGCAAAATAGTTTGTCATGTAGAATTTCTGCTTTAGTTTGTCTCTGAATCTCCCTACTATTCTTGCATGCAGTGTCACAATTAACAGCTAAACCTTTAGTTCAGAGGATTTGTGTAAGTGAAGCTATTTTTTAATGAGAATACCTAAAAAACAAGTCTGCATATCATTTTTTTAAGCAGGTTTATTGCTTTTGTCAGCGCATATTTATGAAGCAGTTTGTGAGGGCAAAGAAGCCATACTGTGAGTACAAGCAGCCTTGAATTACATGAGAATGGGATTTTCCAAAAGTCTGTGTCTTTCCAAACCAGAGGAAACAAACAGGGGAGTAAATGTAATGACAAAAGCAATGTCATTTAACATCTGGCAGTAGCATAATGTGCATTATGGCAACATGTTTACACTTGGGAGCCAAAAAATCCACAGTTGCCACAAGCATTTATGCATGGATTTACAATCACTGTTGGAAATCATTCCATGAAAGCTGGTTAGTGCTTGTAGAAAGGGGATCTTAGTTGCCTTTTCATAATTTTGCTTCTGGAATAATAAGGGAGGTGCTTTCAGTCTGGAGTTTCTTTTACTTTGTAATTAGGTGGATAAAGAGGGAAAAAAAGGACAAAATTATCACCTTTCCTTTGCTTACAGCATTGTATTTTCTCCTGATCACAACAGGGTGCTTTTCAGAACAGCCAATTCTCTTCTGGAAAAATAAACAGTCTCATATAGAATATTTTAAAAAGTGAGATGTGCAGCCTGTCAGTTATCAGAAGAACAACTAAAAACACTGTGAGGGAGAGATATGAAGCTAGCAGCAAAGAAAGGATATAGCAACCAGTTTACCTTGGCTAATGAATTCTGAACAATACGTTTCTGTCTACTATAAGATGGTGCTGTTAGGTATACACAGTGTTATAAGGAAACACACAGTGTTATAAGGAAAATTCTTGTTCCTCCCCTGCTGATATTTTATACCTTACAGATCTACAGATATCATGCTTTTTGACTCAAAAAAATCAATTTCAACTTTTTTATGCCTGTAATATTTGAATTTTTGGAGGAGTAGTGAGCAGATTTTTGCCACGTTTGTATTTAATACTGAGTGGGATAGGCAAGGTAGATCATAGAATCATAGATGGAAAGGACCTAAAGATCATCTTATTCCACTTGAAAATGTTTCCTGTAGATGTGATTCATCAAACATGATATTGTATTTTTTAGTAAAATGTTCCAATTCAGCAGTTATTATCATCTGCTTGGATTTTTTTTTTCCAAGCTGTAATTAATATTAAGGAACTGTGTGTTTATGTGTATCACACTCTCATGTGTATGTTCAAAACTTACTTCATATGTGCACTAAGTTTTTTTCAAAGAAATGAGAGAAAATTACATTACTGCACTGCCCATTTTTTTCCTTTTATCTCAGGAACTGGACTAACATCTCTACCAGCATTTCATTGATGATACATGTATCTCTGGTATTATTTATATATATTTTTTCAAAACTTGACTTTTTGCATCAAATGTGAACTGACACATATTTGGTTTCTTTAAACAGTGGCAAGAAGCTTCAACAAAGACTAGGAAAAATAATTTTTCAGTGCAATGGGAACACCTCAGTGAGTTAGAGTTTTGCCTGAAGACCATGAAAAAGTGCCAGGTAATTCCAAGCAAAATTATTGTGCTAAGGATGCCTGCTGCTCATTGTTCAAAGATTTGTGAGTAGGATTGCCAGTCTGTTTGGTTTTGTTGTGTTGCCACTTAATTTAAAACTTAACCTTTTAAGGAAGAAAGATGGAGCCACTTTGGCAGAATCACGTCTTTAGTACCTTATCTGCATTCTAGCGTGTGATGCAGACTAATTTTATTCTCAGAAAACATTTTCCATCATTGTTTTACTGTTTTTATCTTGTCTTTGTGGAGGTGGTTTTTTCATTGTTGTTGTTGTTGTTTTGTTTGGTTTTTAGTGGATTTTTTTTTTTTTAATGTATAACATTGGTCTTGAATATATGTCCCTGTATTCTCCTTGTATGAATCCTGATCCTTTTATTAAGAACTCCATGTTTCATCAGCCTAAGCTGCTGATGCTTAAAAAGGCCCATAATATTTACCTCCCAAGATATTCCCCAGGCTTGTCAATGAGCTGTCTTCTCTCTGTGTGAAAACTGTTCCTTTTAGGATGTTCCTAATGTCATGAATGTATGGGGAGATTTTTACAGAGAACATATTCTAAAAGGTGTCATTGGCAATTGCTTTTCATTTACCAGCACAAGAAAAATTAGGTGGAAATTCACAGTTTCTGGTTTCTGATGATGACTAAGACTGTTACAGAGCTATGAAAATATATTTCTTTGTCCTAGAGCATTAGTAAAAGGCTTCAAACACATCTCTAACAGAGAAAGCCTTTCTAGAGTCTTCATCTAATTAGGGAGGGCTTCTGCATGTTACTCCATTTACTTTCTTCAGTCATTGTCCTAAAATGTCTTCTTTATAAGATTTTAGTTCTGCCTTTAATTGCTGTTGATATGATAGCAGTGTGTTCCAAGCCAGCTCAGGAATCTTAATGCTCACTTTGTTTCCTTAGGGCGTTTTCCCCCTTTTAGTTTATCAAGTTTGCCTGTTAATTTTCAGTTAAAATCCACATTTCTGATGCTTGAAACCTTCTGAAGCAAGGAAAAATAGTAAAAACTCTTAAAGTCTTTTAGGTAACTATTAATATTAAAGTATGTCACAACAGAAAGAACAAATCACGGTCCTGCTGAAGAAATGTAGCAGTTAGACAGGTTTGGGTAACACAACTTTCTTCAGCAGGACTCCAGTAATGGGTGTGTTGAAAAGGTTATTTCTTTGTCCATAACTTTGTTTCAGATATGGTTTCCTTTTGTGATATTTCTACCAGTGCACAGGAACATGTACTAAGAGACGAGATCTTTAAAGCCAATTTATAAATAACTCTAACACTTGCAAGCTTTCTGTCAGTCACAAAGATTGTTCCTTGGCATTACCTTCTGTTTTCAGGGATGTCTGGGACAGTTTGCTCTTTCTTTCTTTCTGCATTTTCAGAAGCTGACCTTTAGGCTGTCAAGTGCTGAACTTCTTGAGCAGTTTTAATCTTGGAAATGCTCTTTTAGGCAAATATACCATTGACCCTTTGCAGCCTGGTCTCTCCCCATCGACAAAGAACATAAGGTTATAGAGGAATTGTTATAGAACTGGGCAACAAAAATGAAGCCCTCATGTCTTTTTCAAATAGCCCTGATTGTGAAGACAAAGAAACTATTGCTTATGTTATTTTAGTGTTTGTTTTATATTTGAGGAGAGGCGTTTTTGTTGCTGTTATTAAGCATGGTTTCACATTTCAATCAAAAAACTCTTGGTAAAATCCCTTCTCTACTGCATGCAAAATGAATCATAGAATCATGCTGGGTTGGAAGGTACACACCAGGTTCATCAAATTCTGGCCCTGTGCAGGTGCAGGACACCCCAAAAAACACAATTTGACAATTTGTGCCTGGGAGCATTGTCCAAACATTTCTGGAACTCAATTCTGTATGACAGTGCTATAAGATTTGGGTTCGCATTTTAACACGGGTGTGTGTAGTGTGTTATTGCAAGTATGTGTTTGCATTTGTATAGGTATATATATTTTTTTATGTATAAGCTTGTATATGTACATATATTCCTCATAAATGCAGATGAGGACAGAATTAGTGTTAGCATTCTTATGCTTTGAATCTAGTTTTATAATACTGAAATATCTTGCAGGAATGGGAAAATATCCCTTTTCTAGGCTGATGATCCATGCATTATCAGGATATTTATTCCCCTGAGCCCAAAAAGCCTGGATTATGTCTGTTCTTTATGAATTTTCATGCAATTGAGCTTGGTCTGCCAGGTGGGATATTGATTGCAGGGAAATTTATGCTCTGGCTGGTGATGTTCCTGTTTACAGGGAGCTCTTTTACCTGTTACTTCTAGGTTGCATCTCAGTAGCTTTCTGCCAAAGAGGAATCTGATACTGCTATTTCTATTTGGTATTTTAAGGAATAGTGTTTTACAATTTTCCATGTAGGAATTTAGACCTGTAATAGCTCTAAGCCTATTTCTCAGAGGATCCTGGCTCTCATCAGCTTTTTTTTAATCTCTGTTAGTGGTTTTTGTACTTGCACATCCATTTTTTGCGTGATTGTCTGCCTTTCTAATATCCTTACGTGCTTGGAGATGCTGTCACCAGCCTACCTCCAGGCTGTGGGCTAACAGTGGCAGTTCAACCACAGTGAAAGGCCAGGGACATATATATCCAAGTCACCAGCCTGTTTCTGTGTGGAAGGGAAAACAGGCAGAACGTGTGAGAACTCTGCCTTCAGGCAGTAGCTTTTTAAATTTTGTTTTTTTAATTTTTCCTCAAGCAAATACAGAGCTCTCTGCCAGAATCACTGACATCAGCCCGGAAGGGCAGCACAGACCAGACCCCTGCTCTGAGAATCCACTGGAGTACACTCTCTGTGGATTTAGGTTTGATGAGGCTTTGCCCAAAATTTCTGCAAAAGCAAGACTTTCCACAAGTCAGGTTATTCAGAACTGAAAATGGGGGAGAAAAGTAGAGGCTATGTCTTTGCAACAGCCTTTCTGCAGAATTTCAGCTGTGATTTGCTGTGTTTCATTGCAAGACTTCTCTTGGCATGGCTCAAAATTTTGTGTGCAAAAAGACCCTAGACTTTGAGTCTTTACATAGAATCTGAAGTCTGTCTTTGGGCTTAAGGCATATAAGGAGAATATCAGAGTGAATTTGCATTCTTCTGAAGATATTATTTTTGATGTAATTCCTTCCTATTCTTTTCCTTGCCCTTAGCTTGGGATGAGACAGCCAAGCTGCCTGAAAAGTACAGATAATTCCTATTAATTAAAGAAACAGAGCATCCATGCTTATCTTTGGAAGGGATCTACAGTGTGAATAATCAGTTTGGTTTTCTGCTCCAGATTTGGATAACCCCTGCCACTGAAATATGCAATATTTGGAAGACCAGGCTGGCGAGTGAGCATGAATTTCTTACTAAACTGCTTCTCTGAAGGTCATCTAAAACAGAAGATACAGCATCTCCACAAGAAATATCTTGGCATTTCTTATTTTTTGCTTTCTCTCCCTTGACTTTGTTTTCCTTTTTTGTGGCCAAGGATCTTAAAGGACTCTATATATGACAGCTTTTTTCAGTGTCAGGCTGTCAACTTCAACTCCCACAGCTTGTGCCCACAGTTTATGCACACAGCTTTTGCCCCTGTCAATCCTACATGGTCTTGAAGAATCATCACATGAAAATATAATCCCAGTTTTTTCCATCCCTGAGCAAAATCAAACTTCACAAGAAGCAAGGCTTTAAGCATCCACAAACAGCAGCAGCTCAGCAAGGAAAATCTTTACTTATCAAAGTATTAAATGAGGAGTAATTGCTTGTCCCAAACTGTCCATTACTGCACAGATACTATGCAGGATGTTGGTTTGGTTTTGGTATTTGGTTGTGGTTTTGGGTTTTTTAAATTTGGTTGTTTGGGTTTTTTGTGCTTTTTTCTTTGTTTGGTTTTGTTGTTGTTGTGGCTTTTTTGTTGTTTTGTTTTGTTTTGTTTTGTTTTGTTTGTTTGTTGTAATGCTACATGTCCTGAAAACAAAATTCTCTGAATGTGCATGTTATTTCCTAAAGCTACTAAACTGTGCAGAGTGGAAATGAGGATTTTTCTCGCATGGTATGATGAGGCTGACTATAGCTGTGTTGTTCAGGACCACGAAGATCTTCATCTACCTAAAATTTTATCTCTTTTATTGGTACCAACCAATAACAGGAGCTTATCAGGAGCTTTTTAGTGAAACCAAAATCAGACCAAAAAAAAAAAAGAAAAAAAAAAAAAAGGTGATTTGTATCACATGCAATCCCAGCATTTTGGATTATGGTAGTTCTCCGTAGCTGCTTGGTGAAACTGATAACTTTCTTTTGACAGCCAGCTTCTGGTACTAAGTGTGGAGAAGAGGGTATCACTTTCTCTCAACATGTCTGTTTTAAGCAAGTTTGACAGGAACGAGAAAAATTATTAAAGAAAGCAAAAGAAGCATGTCTTGCGTTAAGTTTTGGGCAATTCTCTTGCTAATGTGACACATAATTAGTAGTTTTTAAAGAGGCTCAGAGTATGTGAAATTGCTGTTGGTTCTGCGCCACCAGAATAATGTGTCACTTGGGTGGAAAATCGAGGCTTTCAGACTCAATTCAAATTAACCTCAACTGTCTACAGAAATCTGACCAAAAAAAGTGCAGGCTGGACTGTGCAGTCATGAGGCTGCTACAATCCATTGGTTTCTGGTTACCCTTTAAGGCTTGTCACTTGAAAACCTGTGCTAGCAATGAAAGGATGTCTGATTTCATATCACTCTCACACAAACAGATAAAATTTCACTTGAACCGTTTAGGGCACTGCCCACTTCAGACTTTGTGGTTGCTTTTTTACTTGATGGGCTATTTCGTGGTGTAGGTGAATGAGGCTTGGCATTACTCATTTCAGAAATGGTATCTGTATGGGGGCACTTCTTGAGACTGGGAGGAGTTTCAAGGATGAGCTTCCATTTGCAAAAACATACATGTTTGAAGATATTAGTAAATTTGGGAGTGCTTTCTAAACCACATGGCTTTTATGCTGTTTTGAGAACACTGATTTCTAAAGGAATAAAATAAAGGGGTATGTGTAGTGGAAATATTTGTGTTAGAAGTAATTTCACTTTCAAAGTAATATGTAAGTTTTCATTCCCAGAAGTTTATACTTCAATAATTTATTTTAAAATCAATTTAAATTATTTT
This sequence comes from Fringilla coelebs, assembly GCF_963513975.1. Taxonomy (NCBI): domain Eukaryota; kingdom Metazoa; phylum Chordata; class Aves; order Passeriformes; family Fringillidae; genus Fringilla; species Fringilla coelebs. The sequence continues at coordinate 72,730,122 of NC_140031.1, read as the reverse complement.
TTTATTGGTGATGTCTCTTCCATCATATTAAAAAGGCAAACAATATAATAACAAAAGACAATAGATTTATTGGCATTTATTCCAGAGGCTGTATTAAAAGTAAAAATCAATTATGACAGGTATTTAAGGAGGGTGATGGCAGTCTGTACTGCTTCTGCTAAAGGTTTCTTTAAATTGGATTCATTTTCCTGTTTCTCAAAATCTGGATGCCATTTCCACCTTGAAACCCAAGCAGAAGTTTGTAGGTTGCGGTTTGGATGCTTGAGAGGATCACTTGCAGTTTCTCTCAACTCTATACAGAATGTACCTAAAAAGGGAAAGAGGGTGAGGATTCCTGAGATAATGTGATAATATGTGATTCATGCTGCACAGACCACTTCTTAGCTTGCAATGACTGACTGCTTGGTATTTTTTGATCATGCTTGTTTCTTGTTCTTCCTTTATTAAATTTGTTTTATTTTTTGTATTTATTTTTCTGGTGAAGAACTGCCAAGCCTATGGAAGTAGCCAAGGGAAAGGAAGCCGTTTTTGGTTCTCTGCGGACTATAACAGCTTGATTGGGGGGGGGGGGTTTGAAAGAAAATTTCTCTGGAAAACACGGAAAAAGAAAGCTCAAACACAAAAACACAAAAAAGAGATGTCATACATTGGAAATATGGCAGCAGTTTGGATAATGTTCAGAGTCTGGATACTGGGCTGTCTGGATGTGTCTAAAGCTGGGTGTTTTGAATATTGGAAATTCTGGTAAGACCTAAATTTTTTATGAAAACATGGACTCTGACTCAAAATTCCAGCCCAGTTTAAATTTTGAAATGGCTAAGGCAAACCTAGCTGTGTGATCCCCACAGAAACTTCTGAGACTCCTCAACCCTGGCTTTACTTTGCTTCTCCTGCAGCCCAGTATGACAATCCCATTGTCACCAGAGTTTGGGTCCTTTCAGGGGCTTCCTGAGCAGCCTTTCCTCACCATGCAGTGTGGGAATGTTGCTGGCAGAGGTGAGAGTCAGCACTGGGTTGATCATGTGCAAGCCCATGAGGTGGTGGAGATGGCGCTGTGAAAATATATCAAGATCTCCTCTCCTGTGAACCTGCAGGGACCCAAGAGTATATGACTACAAGTAATAAAAGCTTTACTGCCAGACTTTTCCCCCAATTACCCCTGGGTACTGAAGCTGAGCCTTAACTCATTAGTATTCATATAAAAATTTCAAATGCAGGGTCTGCCATTATTAAAACCTGATGCCCAGGTTGTTGTTCATTAATCCTTGAGACTGCAGTTTTCTGGGGCTTCATTTTTTAAGACTATTTATGAAACATCACAATGTTGTCAATGTATTAATTGGCTCATGCAAGAATAGGCTCCAAAGATTAATAACTTCATGGTAAATGTAGTTCTGGGAGGAGAGTTATTGCAATATTCTTATTCTAATTACCAAAGTTAATTATAGTTTTTGCTTCTCAAGCAGTGTAGGAAATTATATAAAATAGAGTTTTGAGCATGAGTCAGTTCTGAGAAAGCTCTGCTGAGGAACTAAGGTACCTTGGGGTCTCTAATGCTCTAGGAGCTGTTACAGCAAAACCACAGAAATTAGGAAGTGGGGTTACAAAACAGCTGTAGCATGGCAATAAGCTAGGGAAAAATAGTATGATTTCCTGGCTTTATTATTTGAGTTATCTGAATAAAATACTCAGCTTCCTTCCTCCTTAGTGGTGACTGTAGCCTCCACTTTATGATGCTGATTATTCTTTCTCTGAGAGGGGGTTGTATGGCACTGCTGTCTTGCATGCTCCTCTTTTTCTATCCTTTGTCATAGATAAGCTAAAGCCTGTGCAAGAACACATTCTCTATAATTACCTCTGCTGTTCACCTACTTGGGAGATATTTATTGGTTTCTGATGCTTTCAGGTCTCTGTGCAATACCTTGTGATGGTCTCTGGACTATTACAATGCAAAGTCATGGTTTTACTTCTCTAAGGGAGAATTGCTCCTGAGCATGTTTCCCTCAGAAACGGTTTTAGCTTTGGGCTACTTCAACATTATTAGTCAGTAAGCATATTGTGAGGGCTGGCTGCTTCCCCACATCCACAGCTGTAAAATGAATGGAATCATTCTGATGTTGTTGAAAGCCACACCTGCAGGGAAAGCCTTATCTCATGAGCATTTTGCATATACAAATGACACCTTTCCCTTTCTGAGTTTGTGCATTTCTCTGGAGATAGAAGAGAAATTGCTTTTTAGTGATGAAATCGGATTTTTCAGGTTTTTCAAGAGATTGCTCTTTTTATGATCATCCAACTCAGATGAAATCACACTTGAAAATTTCCCCAGGACCTTTCTGTTACAACTCTGCCCCATTTTAGAGAAGAAATTGCTACAATACATTGCCATGCAATCGTTTCTGTCTTTGCGAGTTCAAGTGCTTCAGCTGAGATTTAATTTTCTACCATCATGCTTGCAATTTGGAACTGGCATTATCACAGTGTTTGCAGTAGTATCTACAGTCCCAGAGAACAGGGAAGAAACACACAGAAGCCAAACCTTTCCTGTCTCCTCTGGGTTTCCATTATGTAAGCATCACCAATCTGCAAAACACAGGGAAACTGTTTAAAATCTGGTTTGCAAAGTCAACAGTGAAGGCAAGGCTACATCTAAGAGGTTAATAAAGTCCAAATTACACATAGAGAACAGTGAGAATCCTCTTAGAAATTGATGATACAGCACATAAGCTGGTTTACTGGAAGGACACAACATAAGAATATCAGTTTTATTATTCTTACCTGCCCACTTGATGAATCTGAGAGGACACAGCAAATGTAAGAATGATTCATAATTTAGACCCAAACTAAAATACATTTGATTTCTCTTTGATTGACTTTCAATCTAAACAATGCTAATATTAGTATGGTCATCATCTAACATGTCTAATATGTTCAGGAGGGTTTTAAGGCTTTCAGAACTCTGTTCCTCTGTTTCAATTTTTCATTGGGCTGAAAAAATTTTGTGATCAGCCAATTGACTCTCTTTTATATTAATCTAGTTATTATATTTCCATTTACAAAGATTATGTATGATTTGGATCAGCTTGTCCAATGATTATATAAGGCAGCATAGATGAAAAGTGGGTGAAAAGAACTTGATGACATCCCTGGGACCTTGAATCAGTTCTGCTGTGCAAAGAATCCTGGTGCATTGACAAGGCTACATGTTACTTATTTTAAATATGCAGCACTATGAATTTTCAAAAAATGGAGATATTTGTCCTTGAGACACCTGGAGATGTCCTTTTGACTACACAGGTAGCTGAACGCGTGATCATTTTCTCCGAGTTAAAAAAAAAGAAAAGGTTTAAAATCTTAAACAGGTTTGAATATATTTGCAGATCTGCTGGAGTAGTATAAAGTTACTGCAAAATCCATGGGTTGTAATTGAAACTTAGCAAATACAGGCAGAAAATGAAGAATATTCTTGCCTTTTGTTCTCAAAAGGAATTAAGCCATTAGAGTTAAGGCACTGGTCAGGACAGTACCCAAGGTAGCTCTTTGAAGTTGGGATCCCTCAGCTTGGTGTTTAAGGGTTTGTGCATTCTGGCTTATCCTTCTAAATCCCTAACATTTCTCCAAATGGTCATGTACTGCCAATTCCATTTGACATGACAAATTTCTATTCCAGTGTTGGTGGAGCTTTAATCAGTTTGTTTGGTTTTTCACTTAATTTTTAAAGTTTCTGTGATAGAAAAAAATCCCAATTTCAGTGAAGCTACTGTGTCCTGAGCATGAGACTCTGTGTTATATACTGCCATAGAAAAGATCAAACCCAGGATTTCTGTTTTCAAGAAAAACAGTAAAAAAATGTAGGGGGAATAGAGGACTTTATTGCATACTTGCAAAAGGAAGAGAAAAGGAAGACAGGGATTTGTGCAGTACTGCTGAAACTCCATGACAGTTCAAAAAGCTGTTAAGCTCTTAGGAAAATTTCCCAGTGATTCACCTGAGGCCTGCACCAATTCCTCTAGAAAGCTGTTGAGGAGATCAGGCCTTTTTCTAGGTGTGTGTAAAGGAACAGGACTATTGTCTGCTGGGGATGTGTCCTGGTATGACAGTGGTGAATTTTCATATATACTGACATTTAAACAGTAAACTCTTTCAGCAATGGATAAAATCAGCAAAATCTATACAGCCATAGCATTTCCAGATAGGAGCAATGGAATGCTGTAAAAATATACACGTTCTTACAACAAAGAAGGAGTTCTTTGTGTTCATGGAAATCAGCATCCTTATGGGAATAAATCACACCAGACTAGAAATTTGAATAAGGGCTCTGGAACCAGGAACTTCAGGGAAATCATATAACTTGAAATGCTTTTTAAAATTTGGGTAAATTTACTAATCTGCCAGTAGAAAGAGCAAAGTGCCTCTATAGATTTAAACCCTCTAGTCTCAATCGTGTAAATATCACTGCACAGAGGTGGGATTGTATTGCATTTGAGCATAAATGAGTAGACTTTTCCTAATTATCTGTTTGGCTTGGCTACTGATGACAGTTTGTCATGCTTGCTTGTCAGCCTGGCTCAGCTTTTTGCCTGTGATTAAAATCTGTGTCCCTGGACAGTCCTATATACTAAATCCAGCCCATTTTCTGATCCAGCTTATCAACTGAAATGATGTCTTCAGAATATCACTGACATTTCCTTACAGAGTATCTGGGTCTTACTTTGGCTTTGGAGGAACGGGAGAACACCAGTCCCAAGATAAGAGCTCTGGTTTTAGTGCAGCTGGAAAAGCTAAACAGATTGCTTTAGTAATTAGGCTGATACAAAGCCTTCAGAGAAATGAAAACTGTTTGTTCTTTTCAATAACTATGAGCTCAGAATAAGACCAGATGTACTAAATTCCCTGTTCAGCTCTCATAATAGCGTAATAAGTTAGGATTATGAATTGCCTTGTTCTAATCATATTACAAGGGTGACATTTATAAGATGCCAAGAGATGAAATGCATAGTTCTGCAAGATCAATTAATTTTCACTGGTGTTGCTTTTGCTGCAGGATTTTCTGACCCAAGGATTCTAGAGGGGGATCTTTCTCCTTTGTCTCCAGCAAAAATAGTATGTGATGACAGGCAACACCTGTAGGTGCTGGATATTGACTGGATGTTACCAGAATTTGGGAATAAGCCTTAAAAACAGCTTTGAAGGCCACAATATCTTCAGGCGCGCTTAGCGATCCCCTTTTTTTTTTTTTTTTTTTTTTTTGAGAGTGAGCCTAACCACAAGCTTCTAACAAACTGCTCATCTTTTGTCTAAGCTTAAAGAGCTTAGACACCCCAAAGGATTCAAACACCCCTTTAGAGAGGAGATCTCTTTGGTCCTAATCCTGTTATGGATCACTTATGAATCTCTGGGAAGGTCTTAAAGGGCAACACCCAATTTGTTGTTCTCTCTCTCACTTTTAAATGTTTTGGCTGCAACCATGGCTTGTAGAATTCAACAAAAAGGTGCTAAAAAAGTACCTAAGACAATAAACCAGCCCATTTTTGTGGGGTGGTCATACAAATATGTTTTCCAATCTTAGTGGCTGCAGTACTCTGTTTTAATTTTTCCTTCCTTCCTGAACTTCCTTCCTGAACTTCCTTCCTGAACTTCCTTCCTTCCTGAACTTCCTTCCTTCCTGAACTTCCCTGAACTTCCCTTCTCTTCTTTTTCTCTTTTCTACCCTTTCTCCTTTTATGTCTTTTCTTGCCTTTTCTTTTCAGACTCTTTGGCAACAAGTAACTTTCATGCAGTCATAGTATGCTTGGGGCTGGCAGATACTGACCCACCTGTTCCAGCACAATTAGAGCAGGTTGCCCCAGAATTGTCTCCAGTCAACTTTTCAAAGCCTCCAAGGGCAAAGACTCCACAACTTCTTTGGGTGTCCTGTTTTAATACTCAGTGTTTCTCTCAGTGAAAGAAATATGGTTTCTGTAGAATTTCTTGTACTTTCATTTGTGCCCATTGACCCTGGTCCCGTCCCTGGGTGACCCTGAGAAACATCTCACTCCATCTTCCTTAACATCCTCCACCAGGTATCTGAACACTTGGATGAGATCCCCCATCTCTGCATCATATTTGAGGCTCTAAAACACATTTTCTGCTCAGGCATGCTAGAACAGAAGCACTGATGGGATGGCTATTTTGCCATAACCAGCAGCCTCAATGATGTCATCTTCCTGAATAATAACAAATCATTAACCACCCTCAGTTGGGTCGTATGCCCTAATGAATGTAGAAGTAAATGGCTCACAAATGCGGAGCTTGGACAGGCACCATTGACCTAGGTAAATAAGGTACTGTGCAGAAACCCTCTGGGCCCTCATAATTATTGCAATTTCTCCTTAAATGATAGACCAAGTATCATGGTCCCAGAACTGTTACTATGATTAATGACCTCAACTTCTTTTTTTTTTTCCTTTCCCTTCCTGTTTATGAAATAGTTCCAGTTTTTTAGCTGCATACTTCTTAAGAATTATTGCTCTGTATTTTAAGATTTGAAAAATAATATTGTGGTCATTAGACATGGAGGGAATTCTTTAAAAACAGCTGCAAACTAACATGAAGATTGTTGTCCTTTTTTATCTGAACAAAATGAAGAAAAAGAGAATTATTTTTGTAAAGAAATAAGGAGAATCTTCCAGCATGCCTATCTCTGGAGGCTAATTCTTTAATTTTGTAAACCCAGATTTCAGAAACATAGCTACATGAATTTTTAACTTTTAGGCAGATACATTTGTAATATGTTGATTCATATATTGCACCAGATGATTTAAGATGACATGTAAGCACTGTACTTATATAAGCAGGGACTTAAATTTGCAGTCTGGTGCAAGCTGGTCTGATCTGAATTTATTTTTGGAAAGTATGAAGGTACCTTCTGGTGCAGTTAAAAACAAAGTGAAATAATAGGAAAGCATAAGGGGCAGGTATTATTCAAGTCAATATGGGATTAGAAGGCACAAGCCTTTCAAAAAAATCCCATTGCTTTCATTCAATATTTTGTTTGCAGAAAGGTCTTACAGACTGCACGTCCTTTTCTGCAAATTCCTGAATGATAATCTGTTAGAAGTTCTGCTCTAAGTTCAGCCAGCTCCTCTGTTGCCAAATACAGCTTGGGTTTTGTCTCTGGAACATCAAACATCTGGTAAACAGCAGCTGTTTACCTGCTACCCATATGTGTTTCCCACGCAACCAAGAATTACAGTAAAAATATATTTTTAGGGCTAAGAGCCAACAAATACACAGCCACCAGCATCCTTCTTGTCAGAACCTGGGGTCTGGATCTGGTTTTGCTCCCCTTAAATTGTCTCAAACGCAGTTAAGGCAACGTTGGGCATTTTCCAGTGTATGCCTCATTTTTTTAGTGTGCTAAGCACTTGCTAATAGAGGTGAAACTTGCAGGTTCTGGCTTCCATCAGCACTTTTGCCAGCTTAGGCTGATTAAAAAAAAAATCATGAGACTGATATTAAAGTCAAACAATTTAATTTGCTTGCTGACTCTGGAAACTAAATGCATCATGATCATGAGGTCTTCTGTACAAATGCAACTGCTGGAAATGTGTTTTATCAATTTTTTCTCCAATGACAGGCAAGGTAATAATTTTGTGGGTTTGGGACATGTGGTTTTCAGATGGATGAGGGAAAAAAATTAAACCTCGCACAGCTTTTCAAATGTTTTTAAGATGGTGATATTTTGATACTATTATAGTTATTCACTTTCTATGTAAGCAATGCTCCAAGATAAGAAAGCATCTGTCTTCACTTCCCTGAGGGCGCTGCAGCACTTGGAAAATAAAATTTTGTTCCTCTACATCTGGCTAAATATGGTGCATTTTAAGAATTTTATTCCAAGTGAGTATATAAACTTTGGGTATCTGATTATTCTGGTTTCCATGTAACACAGAAAAATAATCAGTTTTCATAACCAAATTTCCCAGATGTAAACTACTCAAAGAGGCAGAAGAGCAAATCCCCAATTTTCCAGATTGCTTTTGCCTGTTTTTATTAGCTATTTTATTGACTATTAAATGTCTGTTTCCTGCTGGTCTGCCTCCATGCTCATCTTGAGATCCACACATTAGCTCATGGCCTTTAGTGATCAGGCACTGCCAAACTGCTTCAAACTGAAATGGAGATGAATCATGTTACCTGTGTGTACTGAGGTTATTTGTTGTGCTAGGTGCCATCTGCTTTATTGCCAAGGACCACATAATCTGGGAAGGTCAGATGGCACCACTGAAAGTGTATCATAATGCAGTTAAACATCTTTGGATGCATCAGCATATTAGTCACAATGAAATATGTGTATTAATAAAAAATACTTGTTATTTTATTCTTGTTTTGTTGCAAAGTCAAAATCATTCCTACAGAAGCTTGAAATAATGCAGATGAGTACCTGAAGAACTCCCCAAACTCTCTCCTTTTTGTAGTGGACCCTTCAAAGGATGCAGAATCAGAAAGCAGGGGCAAAGGTATATTTTGTAGGCTGTTGTGATAAAAAAGATAAAAAAGGATAAAGCAAGACCAATGTATGCTGCTGAGAGAAAGGAGAGCTGTGCAATGAAAGAGACTGACAGAAGCAGTCTGAATTTTATGGGGTGTGTATGGGAAAAGCCACAACATATTCCACTGTTTTGGTTTTTGATTCGGTGGGATTTTTTTGCTGTTGTTTTGGGGTTTTTTTAGTTGGTTTGGTTTGGATTTTTTGTTTCTTTTTTTTGGTGCTATGGTAAGGGAAACCAGATAGATAAAATCTTGGCAAAATCTAGGTTTTCTGACAATTAGCACTAGAACTGAGACTTTTATGGAAAGTCTATGAGAATATTATAGCTTTGTGGTGTGACCAAAATAATGTTACTAAACTTGTGAGCATGAAGAAACAGAGAGCAGGTATAAGGACATGAGTTATTGACATGGTTTTATTTCTTCATAAGAAGCCGGTCCTCACTCTTAATATTGTTTACTGGTTTTAATTTAATTTATTTTAACTCGCTGAATTTTTTATGATTAGGTGGGATAATGTGAAATGAAACTAGAGTATGTTTGGGGAATTAATCATTCGGCTGTTACTACTGCTTTGGTAAAGTAAACTGCTCACATAAACACAGGGCTGGCCATTAGCCACACAGCTTGGAAGCCATAAATATGTGAAAGCTAAAGCTCACCTTGATTTCAGGGGTTATATAAATTTGGCACAGAAAGACAGAAAAGAAATTGAAATGCAAGACAAGTGGCACTGAGGCCTATCATTCAGGAATCTATCTACTCTACACTCAGATTTCTCCATCTATTGGAAAATGCGGATGAGAAAAGAATAAAAAGCTGATGTATCATGCTCATAGAACTAAAGCATTAACATATTTTTGAGTGTGAACATCCTTAAAATTGAATGAAATAAGGAATCTAAATTGATTGTACACAGTAATGTTTTCTTAATTTAATACTCAGAGATTGAAAGCTGGTGTCCATGTAGTTTTGTGACTTCCTAGTTTTCATGTGCTAAATCTTCCTGGAGTGCCTGCTCTCTATTATAGTGACCCACTGTAATTGCATGGAGAGGAAAAAACAGGGTCTAAAATTACACTAAGGTTGATTTACAGCCCAGTGAATCAAAACAAGCACCCTGGAGGTGTTTCAATGCAAATGGAAGTTGTCACAGGCGTGTATTCTGCTGAGGATGATAAACCAGCTCCACATGGAGCTAATGAGCAACTTGCCTTCCCTTCACCTCCTCCTTTCCACAGAAAGGCACAATCCAATAATCCTCATGTCCCCATGGGACACAAGGATGTGGTTCAGACAGGACTGCTCCTGGCACATGCTGGTGGTGTGTGACTGGTCCTCTTCTGTCTAGACTGCAGCAATAACAAGGTTTTCCATCTTGCAATGCACAAATAGCAATTGTCTCTTGGACAAAGATAGGAGGAAGACGTATCCCAAGTGTTTTCCCATAGTAATCTGTAGTTCCCAAATATTTTCCCATTGCTTTTAATTGTAAAGAATGTTTATTCTCCTTGTAGTACGATTCTCATATCAGCCTTAAAACCAATCTTCTACAAGAAATACAAATGGGAGGTCTTAAAAGGCTTCACTTCCTGTTTAGTGGTCAGGGCTTTGGTTGCTCTGTAAAAGCTGATAATTGCCATCAAATGGGAGTGTTGTGTCTGCATCAGTTAAAACATTTTTTGAAAACTCAGCATGAAAGCTATCTGTTTGAAAATACTTACAAACATGCAACCATGCATAGTCCATTCTTGCACAGACCATTGTAAAAAAAAGTGAATGGTTGAAACAATTTTTTGCTACAAACCACTAGAGTACAGAGGCATTTATCAGAGTAGAAATCAATTGCAAACAAACAGCCAGATCTTGGTATTAATTCAGTGGCTTGTTCTTTACAATGTATCCAAAGCTAAATTAAAAAGATATTTCAACATAGTCAGGATCACATTTTAGGGATTTTATGATAATGAGGAAGGTCCTTAGTTGGCAACTTTATCTAATTGAAAAAACTTAATTTCAACTCTAGAGATAAAAATTAATTTGCATATTTCCCTTCTCCTTTAGACCCATTTGCAAAACATGAAGTGTTGCAGTGCTTCTAAATCAGAGTCTATTTTTTTTATTACTGCTTTCAGAAATGAGAGTGGAAGTAATAGACCTGGCAGAGCTACCAAGAAGTGTTATGCCTTTGCTGTTCACTGCATCTATATAAATTACTGGTAGCTGGGAGGCAGCAGGAATGGAGCTACAGTTGTGACCCAATAAAGATGAGGTGCAGAAATTCTTGATATAACTACAGAGATTTAGCTAGCCAAATTCCTTAGGACTCCAACCCTTCAATTAGAAGCTTCATCTCCACTTCTTCCCAGTTATTACAACCTTCCATGAACATTAGTTAGAGCCTAGTTGAGACTGGATAAGCTGCATCTCTGCAGGAGTATTGCCTTTATTCAGCACCTATACAGATGATGATAACTTTTCTTTTCCTCTAGTAGCTTAAGCTAAGACTGTGAATCTTACTGTCTCCTAAAGTTTTCTCTATATTTAAAATAAATTTTTATTTTAGAAAATGTACACAAAAATAACTTTATTACTAAGATTTTAAGGAAGACCATTTATTTTTTAATCTGTGCAAAACCCCCTGAACTTTCTTTCCCGAGTTTGTTTTTATGCCTTTAGGAATGCCTTTAGGAATGCCTTGTTTTTATGCCTTTAGGAATGGAAGGTTTTATTAACCTGAGGCAGATCCCTGCCTGTGCTACACCACAGCTATGTAAGTAGATGTGTGGGCACAAAGTTCTCATCCTGAACCAGACCTCCTGGCTCGACCTTTTAATGCCTTTTAACTGGTCTGTGTCTGACCCTGATCACTGTCTCTGGCCCCGAGCCTGACCTGGGATTGTCACTCTTTATCCTGACTCATCACTGCTCATGTCAGCCAAAACAGGGCTCCTGGCTTTCCTGCCCTCATGGGGCTGCTGGCCCCTTCCCCAGCACCCTTCTGTAGGGCTGTGGAGAGAACCCTTCTAAAAGTGGGGCCACGAGCCAAGAGAGAAATTGTGGAGCTGAAAAAGTTATGTACATTTTGCCAAAAAAAGTGTAGGGCTCCTTCATTCTGACTCCTACCATTTCTACTATTTAGAAAGCTTTGGGATAATTTAAGTGCCAAGAAATTATGTTGGAATTAGACTGAAGATGTTTAGAAATGAAATAAGCTGTATTTATGACAAAATACTGAAATGCTTCAACTACATCTTCCTTGCATTAAATTAACTTTGTCCATTGAGAGTAAAATGTTATCTTATTTGGGCTGTGGGGTTTTGGAGATTTTTTGCCTTCTTTTCATTTGGCTTAGTTTGGTTTTGGACAAAGGAAAATTCTGTGAAAAGCAGTGAGTTGTAGTCAACTTTTCTGCAGGTCCAACTGAACATAAAAATGCCATATAAATAATAAATCTTGCTAGTTTTCCACAGCTGAAGAAGATTTTGGACAGGCTACAGATAAGCTAGAAACTGATCCATGCATTTTTAATCTGTACACTTTTGTTTCCTTTATCTAAAACATCGTTTGTTTGCTTTATTCACAAAAGAGCTTGAAGATTGGAGCAACAAACTCCACTGCAATCCTAATGAGTTCAGTGAGGCTAAATGTTGCAAGATAACACAATCTAAGGAGATGTTTTTTCATCTTTATGTTTTGGTGGTGTTCAGAAAAGGCCATAAAAAATACTCTCAAAGAAAAATGCTTCAGACCTGTGTCGTCATGATGTGGAAAGATTATGAAAACTTCAATTTATTCTTTCTTTGGTAGGCAAAGCTGAGAGAAAATTTCTGAAAATTTGTCCCAGATTCATAAGAGTTCTACAGTTCTCCAAAGCACACTTTGGTGAATATGTATTTTGACTAGGAGGCACATCTTAACACCCACTGATCTGGTGGGAGCTTGTGACAGCTTCAGTCATCACAGCTATTCCTCTTCCCTGAAAGTGGCTGATGAGTTTTTTGAGGGGATCATGTCTCTCTGCCCACCCAGAGGTCTGCGTGCTGTAATTCTGAGTAAGGCACCATTACCCTTTCCATCTTTTTAAATTTTTCCTGGTCTCTGTAGGCAACTCAGAACTCCCTATCTGAAACATCCATATAGTAACTGGACATCTGCTTTACTACTAGAAATCTGTCAAATATCCTTCTGAACTCAATGAACTTAATTTGCTGCTAAATTATTCATTTAGTTCACATTTCCAGTGCCTTTTACTTCTCAGTTTGGTAGTTTAATTTTAATACCTACAGTACCTTAACCTTTTTGAGTTCACTGCTAGGCTTTCAAATAATGTGTTCAATCAACATTTTTGCTCTCTTTTCACAGGATATTTTTGAACTCCAGCTCTTCTACAGTCTCATATATCTGTTCACACTATTATCCTCCAAGGCCAGTCTTCTAGTCTATCTCAGTGTCAAAAATGCCAATCTCTTTTGCATTCCATAAATTATCACCAGAATACTTTGCTTATTCCTTGCCATTACTATGCTTTGAGCTTTTTTAAGATGACTCCCTTACATAACTGTGCTGCAAGGTGCTATCCAGGATTACTCATGCCTGAGCTTAATTTTCTCCTTCAATTAAAACCATTAAATTGGTCCATCAGGAAATCTACTAATTATTTTTCCTAAACTCCAGCCAAGCTAGAAAAGACTCTGAATAGCAGTCAGAAAATATGTTAACTCCTGAATCTGCTGGAACTGTAACTTGCAAGGTTAGTAGTTATGTCATATGCCATCACTGCCTTTAGAATGGACATTAAAATTAACCACACCTGAAAAGCTGGCCATGGATTTGGACAATACAGTATTTTCTGATGCTGAAGCCAGTATGACACTTGTGTTTTAGTGTATGTAAGCTCACTGACGAGAGAGAGTTTGCCTTCTCTCTTGGGAAAGCTCACTCTGAGACTCTGAAAAACACATTAATACATAACAGAATTGTTAATGAAAAAATGGAGGAAAATATGAGGAAAGGCAGAAAAGTCTGTCCTGGAAGAGAAAGATTTTGAGCAATTTGGGTCTCAGTAAAGACAAACATCAACACACTAGAGAATGAGAGCTGGACCTATGAGAGATTCAGTCACTGAAGTTTGAATGGAAGGGAACAGGACTTTGTACTGATAACATTTAAATAAGGCTCCACAGAATGAAAGGATGATGGTGTTTGCTTCAAATTATGAGTTTCCTATCAGAGACTGACATAAAACATTTTAAAATTACACCAGTCGGGTTCTGTACTCTTAAGTGGTGCCTCTCAGAGCCAGCAAACTCTCGAGTTTGCTACATGAGGAGGACCAGCAAATAAAAATGGATCCTGGCCTGATACACTCCACTCCTTGAGGCTCAGCCCTTTTCCTATTGAGAAGATGCAAAGGCATCTGAAGTGAGTATTTCACTGAATTTAGTGGGATTTTTCACAGGTATAACTTGCACAGACTCTCTATGTTTGTGTGCATACAAGTGCAAATTCCATGTTCTTAGGTATGTTAGATTTGCATTCAAGTTAGACCTGAAGTGACTTACTGTCATGCTTATAGCAAACTACATAGAACATACTGCTAAATTTTTTAAATTAGGCTTTCAATTTAAGTGTTGTTAAAACCTTTAGGCCTGAACTGTTTGTCAAGTCCAGGGCTAGGTTTGGCAAGGAAGTCCACTCTGAATCTTATGAGTTGAGGGCATCCCTTCATCCTTTTTGTCCTTACCCATTTACATTCTTCCATTGTTGGCATCCCCAACCTCCTCCCAGATAATTTTTGGTTGATTTTAGATTTCAGTCTGATTTATTTTAGATTTTTAGTCCTAGTTTTTTGCATGCGTTAACCATCCAGTAAGTAGTAGGGTGAGCCTTGACAACAGAGTTTGTTATTGCTTTTACTTTTATATTAATTCTTCTTTTGCCAATACTTTTGCTGTTTTTTCCTTGAGTGACATAAATCATTCATTTGCAACAGCTTGTAAAAAATTTTAAGGGTGGATGACAGATGTAGAAAGAAAAAGCAGCTTCTCCACTTCCTCTTGGGAAAAAAAGGAAAAGTAAGTTTGTTTTCATTTACATACAGAACATTTTCCCACATAATTTCTGCTTTTTTATTATGAATGTTGCACACAGTGCACTTAAGTTTTCAGAATGCTACACTGCATAAACAGGCTTTGTTTTAGGAAATTTCATTTCCACAGGAGAGGACACTATGCCTACAACTTTTCCTCATGGCACTTTCAATGACTTTCACTGCTTACCTGGCTCACAGCTGTCAAATCTGGCACAGACTTGTCTCTAATGATCGGATTATCTGCAGCAGACTGCAGAGGATCCTTTTTCATCTTCATACATTGTCTCAGAAATTGAAGAATGGTTCATTTCCAATGTCTGATCTGTGGGTGCTTTCCAGAGACTTGCCTGAAGATGTAGCAGAATACAAAACTGAAGATACATCAATAAACTCCCTACTTTAAAAAATAAACTGGCGACAGATGCACCACTGGGTGTGTAATGCACAGGAAGTGTAAATGGCAAACCCAGTTATTTGTAGGGATTTTGACTGGAGGTTATTTGTCTTTCTGTTGTCCTAAGTGACAGTAGGGACAGACAAGACCTCCTGGACTGATGCTCATGGAGGTAATTTTTGTTGAACTTAATAATGGTTACTGCAGCACTGTAGACATGGATTGCCCAAGGAAATGGCCGTGCATTGCAAGAACCATATAACTAAATTTTTCATTAATTTAGTTCTGTGTCTTCTTGTTACAGCCAGATTTCCCTCTGACAGTGGTATAGTCTGGTCTTTAAGTAGGTGGAGACAGAGAGATTCTGCTGGCATTTGGCTGATCTGCCATGGCAGGGGTCAGGACTTTGCTCACAGCTCTATTGCCCTTTCACTAACCTACTGTCCCTTGTTCAGAGATACCTAATCTTAGAGTATTGCCCCTGCTTTGAAACTCTTTTCAAGCCTTTTCTGGTTTGACACAGATATTTTTTTCTTCTGATCCTTGCAGCCAGAGTTATAATCTCAGTCTCAGATGTTAGCCTCACTGTAGATGTGGGCTGCTCCAAACTGGATTCACTGGAACATTCTACTGAGAAACTCATTAATTGTTAGTGTGTGTTAAACAGACAGGAAGCCTGCTGTCAGAGAATCACCAGTAATAAATTCCTTCACACACTATTAGGAATAAAGGGAAACCTTTGGAACAGGCATATCAACATTTGTCACAGTGCTAGAGTCCTCCTGCTATTATTTTCCTTTTCTGCAGTCTCATTTGACCCAACAAGACAGATGTGCTTTTATTAGAGACACTCACATATCACCTGGCAGCCATCCTCCTTTTGATTTTATGTGTGTCAATAAAGTACTGCAGAGTTGCCTGGTATAACAGTGTCAAAGAAAGAATGTCATCTCTCTCTATGTTTAGAGTGATTTTAAAGGACTCTGTCCTTATGTGTAAGTCAATATAGTGAGGTATGGAAGATATTCTTCAAACACAGAACTGGCCTATTGTAACATTTTTCTTTGGGAGAGCATCTGTGAGATGAATTTTAAGTGAAATTTCAGTCTGCGACATCTTCGACATATATTTTCTACAAAGTCCTTTCCTTTTCCATTTCACTATTTTTTAAAAATCTGCTTACTAGATGTTATATGGATTGCTTAAAAATGCTTTATTTTATTTTATATGCTTTGTAGGGACTACAGAACTCTGGAGCCAAAGAAGAATACTTTGATTTCTGCATTGCTCATTCCACATTATCCCTGTGTGTGCAACCCAAAACCATAAATATTGTGTGAAACCTGATAGTTTTATTGAAGCAGCGTGTTATGTGCCTTCTCCTTTGATTGTAGCACATCACATGGGGAAAGGACTGGAAAATGGCCTCAGTAGTGTTAGATTTCAAGGTCTTTATGGGCCCAGAATGGAATGACGCTCTAGAAAGCCACAAGCTTATGTTGTCTTGAAGGTGTATTGGTATGCTACTGAGATGACGTAATTCTTATGCTACTCACTCATTCAGTTTATAACTTCTTGTACTCTGAGCTGGCCTTTTTAAGTGTTTCTTTTGCCTAGGATACCAAAAGAGCACAGACTAATAGGTGTTAATCTCCATGGCACTGGTCAATTCATGTGTCCTTTGGACTGTTTGGTTTCAAAGAAATTTCATATCTCTCAACTCTTGTTGAAGCTGAGGAAAACACAGCATTCTCTGAATTCGATGCAGTCAAAATGGGGGAAGGAAGAATGAAAAATCAATATGAAAAATTATTTTCATTTAACACCTCAGTTGTCTGACAAGATCATTACACTTTCTGTTTTCATTTCTCCCTTAATCTATTGAATGCTGAATTGTCAATTTATAGCTGGAGTGGTGGTAGATTTATTCCCTCCCTGCATCATATAATTCACAGTGAAATCCATTTCTGAAATAAAAAAATGCTGAGGGTGTGATATGAATAAGACTGGATTTAACAATTAAAATCCCTCCAAAGAATGAGTTTTGACTTCTATTGCAGCCTTGTGAATGAGAGTGGAAATGCTACTAATTTAATATCTTGCCAATCCTATGAATTTTAATAGTGTATTATCATGTCAGTCATTTTATATCCGAGTCTAACTAGCAGTTGGATAGAATTATTATAATGATTTCCTATAATTGGTAAGCTGGAAGGGGAGTACTTAACAGCTGGATAGAATACATAAGGCTTGAGAATAAGTGTTTGTTAAAGAGTTGTTCTCTTCAACTTTTAGATTACAGCCCAGCATTTCCTGATGGTATGTCTTGAACCAGTCATGAATCACCAGGCCATCACTATGTCATTTTCTTCCACTTCATCACTGGAAAAGATTAATTATTTGGGCAGACAGCAATGCTTAAAAACCTTTGGATATTATACTTGAAAATTGTGCCTGGCCAGCCAAATGCCTAGAAGAGTTAACTTTGTAAATTCCAGAAAAAGTGGAAGGTGAAGTGGTTCGTAATATGACTCAGTAGAGAGAACATACTGATGTGTGATTTTTTTATCTTACAGGAAGAAAACTATTGTTATGGTTCTTTCTGGTTTTAATTTTTTTTTCTTTTTTAGAGGAACCCTCAAGTATCGAAGTGTTGTGGCTCGAATTGTGATGGAGACTAATAGTTATAGACTCATTTTCCTGGCATATAGACAACTCAACCAAACTAAATGATGTGATGTTTTCCACTGGTTTGTTTTCCTTTGGCTAGACCATGTGAAACTTGATGACAGCCTGTCTTTCCTCCTCTTGTCCCTCAGTGAATATAGAATAGAGGGAAATTGTATTTTTTTCTAATGCATTTTACTCTTTTGCGCATAATTTTCACAGCTATGTGTATGTTCATTATACACACCTACCTATACACACATGAATATTTGATCAGCATTTTGACTCAGAAGATTAATCACTACCAGAAATTAATCAGAAAATTAATTTCTAGTAATGATACTTATCAAGAGAATTTGTGTCATTGTTGGCATCACAAACTTATTGAACTGTGAAGAAAAAGAACAGGATGATATTAAAAAGCATGAACATATGGGGTGCTGAAGGGATTACAAGCAGTCTGTAATGGAGTCACAGTGTAGAATTTACAGCCAAGAAAACATATCAAAGACTCGGCAACTCATATGAAAAGGTGATGTGTGCCTTAACAAGCTGGAGGAGTATCTGAACTTTTTTACAGAGATAAGTTGCAAATGGAAAAAAGAAAGCTCAAGCAGATAGAAACCTTTAATGGAAGGGACTGCTCCTCCACAAGTAGCTACAGGATTTTAATGAAAAATTCAAGAAGGAACATATTTT
Source organism: Fringilla coelebs (assembly GCF_963513975.1). Classification (NCBI taxonomy): domain Eukaryota; kingdom Metazoa; phylum Chordata; class Aves; order Passeriformes; family Fringillidae; genus Fringilla; species Fringilla coelebs. The sequence goes on along the minus strand of NC_140031.1, from coordinate 72,711,736 downwards.
TTTTCTTATTCATTTGTTTTTAAAGTTTAGCTGCCCTATTTCTTTATTGACAGAATATGAAATCTATCTTGAAGTATTAAATCCATACTGTTGTGGCATTTATTAACTTGACTAGAAGAAGGAAAATAGACTGCATTGCTACACCAAGATTTTAGTGATTTTCTGTCTTTTATTATCCTCTTGCTGTTATGGTGACTAATTACTGAGAACATGCTGCTTTTACTGGGCTCTCTCAAGGCAAGCTAATTACATGGCTCTAATTAAGTGATTTGTTTTGCAGACTTAACTTTCCCCATTTCATTTAAAGTGGCTTTATACTGTGTTGAGAAAGGGAAAAGGGGTACTTCTAACATAAGTAGCAAAAAACTCCAAATTTTGATTTTGCCTCCAGAGGGAAAAAATGGGAATATAAGATACTCCACTGAAATTTTTCTTCCTGAAGAGAGTAGAATGCTGACAGTATCCTGATGTTCTCTTTTCACATTTTCCACTTACTAAATTCTAATCTCTTTAAATGAAGGAGCTTGCAGGAACACAACATGGTAGGAGATATTTAAATGACCTTTAAACCAGATAGCATTCTTAAGAATGAGCTATTTGGGCAGTCTTCAAGAAATAACCTATTAATCTCAAATTATTTTCTAGTAGATGGACTTGGAAAACACAACTGCATTTGATATCATGTGCAAGGATTACTCCTAAAAAAGACTGGGATGTATAATAATGTTATTATGCATTGCATTTACTCCGCATTTTGAAGACCTGGGGAAAATTAAAATACATTGTTGTTTGTTTTATTTAAAAAGCTTTAGGATGACTGACAAATATGTAAAGAGTGGGTATGAAATGATGTTATCATTGCTGTAAGCAACTTATTCAAATCCATTTCTATAATTAACAAGGTTTATAGTGAAACTGTGTTTTTTAGAAATGGATGATATGATAGGATATAGCTACAGCTTCCACATCAACACATATCCCTGCAATGCTTTTAATAACGCATTCATAATTTACTTATGTGTTTGCAATATAGCTGGCCTTGTCTCAGATTATTGCACACTGATGTTGCAATAAATAAATTAAGGTATAGGCTCGAATTTATGGTTAATCTAAGTATTCAATGAGTTAACTCCATTAAAGTGATCCATACATAACATAAGGACAGTTTTTTCCTTGTAGAAAAGATCTCAGCTCACATGTTTCTGAATGCCTCAGATGTTCAGTTCTTAGTGTACAATCTTCTCTTAAAGTATACATAAAAGATGCCTCACAAAATTACATGTAATGATACATATCCTTGGTATAAAAAAATCACTATCAGTATGTCTTTATCAATACTTCCTTGGAACTAGAGAGAAAAATAAAGAAATATTCTGGAATAACAATGGTTTATGCTGGCTGACATATGATCTGTGACATGAGCACTGTCACTCAGACTTTTTAAAATACTCAGGATTTTTTTTCTTTAAAGACAGGTCTGATAGGAAAAATGGGAAAGAATGCTTTGATGTTTTAGTAAGTTCATATAATTTATATCCTTCTGTTCTCTTTTTCCATTTATACATCATATTCTTTCTTTCCCAAACTAAAAAATGTCCTGCTTTTTGACCTATTTGGTATTAAAGTAGAGGCATTTCAACATCTAGATAAAGATCTATAAATATGTGTTATAGCTAATGATAGTATTTACCAGGTACTTATCATCATTTTTTCCTGATGTAAAAGAGTAATCAAAATGTTTTAACAGCCCACTTTTTTTTTTTAATCTAATATTACACTGACTCCTCAAATCAAAAATTTGATGAATGATGTCATCTAAATTCAATGGGCATCCATAAAAACAGAAGCGATTTTAGGAAAAGAGGGGACAGATAAAAATGTACCTTAAAATTTGAAAATTATGAGGAAAACTGCAATAGAAATATAGGCTGTAAATGATAATGTTTTAAATATTGTGCTAAACTGGCATCTTCTTAAACACACCTTCAGGGAAATTCTACCTGAACTTTTAATCTGGAGTTCGATCCCATTAGTTCATTACGTTTAGAGACATGAAACATAAATTCATTTTTGTTGTCAGTTTTTTTGAAAGCTTTTTGTTTCTGAAAAACCTTTAAACCTTGCTACCCTTAACAGGTCTCCTTCACACCTCTAGAGTTCAGATGGTTTTAGAAAAATTGTATTGTACAAGTCCTAAATTTTTTCATATATTATGCTACTGAATCCTTCTAGATAATGGAGTGAAAATCTTGATGCTACAGCTCTGTGAAGCTTTGAAATCCCTCTCATTGGAGTGGATAATATCTGAGCCCTTCTGCTTTTTTGATTTAATAATCCAAACATAGCATTGGTAAGGTTTCATAAATGGTACTTGGATACCTAACCTCAAGCATTTAACATCCAATGGGACCAATGCAGAACCATTCTTACTGTCACTTTTCATTCTCAACTAGGTCAGCAGATACATTGAGACGATTAGAAATAACAAATTAGGTAAACTTTATATATATTTTCACCAGAAATCAGAACTCTAATGTTATGACCCACTCCACAAAAGCAATTTTATTGCAAATGATTATGATCTACAGACAGTATTTTGTACCTTCTCCTTCCAATTTATGTTGCCTTAAATTATTATGTAATATGATTGCAGGTGTTGAATTTCCACTGGTATTGGATGAAAAGAAATACTTTTTTTCTTGGAGTATTCCTTCAGAAATTTTTTGTTTCAGCCATTAGAACAAAACTGATATTACTTATGTAGGGAAAGATGGTTCTCTGAAATGATACTGCTCTGCTGGGAAATCTGAAATAAGGTCATTGATGAACTGCTCATCTTTCCACACATGTGCTCTGGTGCAAGAAAGCCTGGTGGCATTTGTAGCAATTTATCTGTGTTTACATGCTAATTCTCTCAAGCTCTTATACCATCTGTTTCTTGCAAGAAATGAGGCTGACTGGTCCTGGGTTTTTTTTCCACACTTGCTAAAACAGTAAATCTTGGCACTTCAAATGCTTTTGTTCTCTGGTAGCTTTCCATTTCACATGGCTACACCCATGACTTGCAAACCACAGCATGGCAGTTGTGACCATCAGCTGGCTGCTTCATTTATGGCAACTTTTATCTCATCTCTTGGAATGAGGGTTAATATATCATGCATGAGGTCCAGCCAACTAGCTGACAAAAACTAAGATGCTTTTACCTCATATATTGATATAATTTTGTAATTCATAGAAAACATAACTTACAGGAACCACAGTTCATATGTACAGTATTCTGCCTGAAATATCTACAGAAATTGCAATGTAAATGTCAGATGACTTTTTTTCTTATTATAATAAACTGCTTTAACAAGTGTGTTTGTGCATTTTGAGGCTTTTTTTCCTTGACTTTTTTGCTGTGAGGAAATGAAACCAAATAAATTGGTCTCAACATCCCTTCTGGGACTGCAGGGATCCCCGCACATGAAACCCCAAATGTACTTTTATCCTTACTAATTAGACCAATCTTGGATTTATCCCTCACTTACAAACTATATGAAAACTGTGAAGCAAAGATTTGGGGATGCTAGTTGTGAGTAACAGCCTCATTCTAGTGACTGCATCTCTGTGCACTTTGCAAATTTGCATAATTATTCATGGGAACTTAAAGTTTGCAACAGATTTTGTCTCTCCTATCTCCTCCCTCAAAATCCCTGATGTTTCTGGTCGTTCAGTGTCTTTTCTTTATGGTAAGGAAAAGAGCATGCCTAATCAACAGCACATTGCTATGGCATTTTTCCAACAGGCAAAAATATTCCTGTCTTCTGCTCACAGATGCTAAAGAACAAATAAAATCAGAAAAAAATAGAGGTTTTCACAGGTGTTAGGAGGAAAAACAAATTTGTGAGAGTACAAACTCAGTCTTATCACTTGATCCTACATGGGTTTTGCCGGACCATCTGCTCGGAGAAAGATTCCCTTTGGGAGGTAGTTTTCAAAAGTATTCCTTGGAAAAAAGATGTGATTTACAAGCTGAAGGTTTCAATGGAATATTAAAGGCTCTTTGTTTTCTTCCCTCATGCAGTCTTGGTGAAATTGTAGCAGGAGATGAAATGGAAATGTTTTGCACTTCCTCAGAATTTAAGGGGCTGCTGTGCCTGAAACTCTTAGAGTGAGGAGGAGAGAAGTTCAAAAGCTTTTGTACAGACTTTCTGAAAGAATGTATCTTAAAAATCACAATGTATTGAACCAATATTTAATATAATGATCTTGGAGTTCTTAGGCAATAGAGTGGATCAATAAGGAGCATGAGGAAACCACAGATATGGGAATTCTGCTGTTTTGAGTTAAAAAGACACCCTCCTCACTCCAAAGGGTCCAGCAAAGGAGGTCTGACTACAGCTGCTCTGGAGTGGATGGGATTTCAACTGCAAGATGTAGAAACAGTTTTGAAACTCTTACCCCCCATCTTCATCCTGAAAAGAACAGACTTCACCCTTTTAAGGGTACAGAAGAGGTGAAAGGTCTGACTGTGGAGGCAAATCAAGGTGACTCAGCCAAAGTGGCTGCTTGTCTCAATTGTTGTTATGATTATTTGCTGGTTTTTATTTAGAAATTCACTGCAGCCTGTATAGAGAAGTAGATATTTTTTAGGCACTTGAGGAACTCCACTTAGTGCCTCTGAATTGCATTAACTGCAGAGGGCATCTCAGCAAATTACCTTCACTAGGAGGAATTTGGGCTTTGTCATAAATGATAACTGTGCTTGAAGAGAGATTACTGTAAGCAGCTTACTGCTGACTGTGGTATGGTTAAGCAGAAGAAAACAAATTCACCAAGTAAAAATAAGTTTGATAAAGTAAAATCCACATACAAATGGCTGGATTTGTGTGCAGGTGTGACCTCAGCTTCAAAAATAAGGGTTGTACCAACCAGGGCAGCTCATAAAACACTGCATCCTTCTCAAGTTGTTGGATCTGTGTTTGTGTCCTCTCTTCTCCAGCCAAGAGATGCAGAAAAATAGTAGCCAAGCATAACTTCCAAGTCAACAGGAAGGAAACCAACAGTGAAAATATAAGCAATTTTATAATTCCACTAGTAAGATAACTAAAATGTGGGAGATAAGAAGTTGGATAGCTGACATTATCACTCAAACAGCTTAATACAATTTTTAAAAAAAGTAAGAAAAAAAAGCAAGAAGGCATGTTTTCTGCACTTGGGAAGCACTGTATTCAGCTATTCTAAAATTTTGACTATATGAGATTCTCAAGGCAGTTGATTTTATATTCTCTCAGTCCTTGTCTCTGCAAGCAAAATAAGTGAAGCACCTGGGCTTATTTAGTAATAAATTGAAACTTGCTTGGTTTAACATGAACTAGTGTGGCAGAGAACAGCTAAATATTGTTGTGGGGGAATGAGAAATCTGGGCAAGGAAGTCACTCATTCCTCAAATATTAATAACTATTGAGAGTGAGACTTTTCAGTAGAGAAATATGCATCCGTAAAATGCTCCTGCTCTCATCATAGATCTTGCCACCTACTCTTCTGGAACTGTATTATGTTTAGTAAAGTTATTGTTTTTCTCTCTCTTAGGTTATTTATTTGTGCAGTTCAGGCAAACCTATCAAAAGTTAACATTGAATGTTAAACCAAAATTTTAAAATTATAAATTAATTTTAAATTTAAATTTTAAAAGAAATTTAAAATTGTCTTTGAATTTTGCCCATCTATTTCTACAAGAAATTGAAATACTTTACAAGAAATATTTTAGTTCTGCAAGAGTACAGTTCCCCCTTTTTTCTTTTAAGGGGAAGGTTCAAAGACTTTTTTTCAGGGTTTTCCATTTTGTTTTACTTTGGTTGGCTAGTTGTTTTGTGACAAGATTTTGAAAAATAAAACTTTAAAAGTAGTCCATTACTTGTACAGAAAATACTACAGATTTTGTTTGAATATCATAGGATCATTTTGATCAGTTTCATAAAGTCCTTGATTAGGAATTAAAAGAGTAATTCTCTCTTGTGAAAGGGAGTTAAATTGCTGTTATCTCATTAAGAAGTTGATGAAGGTTTTCTGAGTATTTCAAAGTTAATTGTGTCTTAAAACCTTACATGCTTCACTACAAGGAGAATACGAATTCAAACTTATCTGTTTGACTGAAATTTTATAAAAACAACATTAGTGGTGTTCAGCAAATATGACAATTAATTTCAAATAAAAATTTAATTTCGGAGAAATAGCAAGAAAATAAATATATTATATAGGCAGTACTCTGCAGGAAAGAAAATAAGAAAAAATGAAATCCAAAAGCAATGCAGGTTTTTAAATTTTAACTATTTCAATGGTGGTTTTAAATATTTGTTTTAATTAAGTTTCCCTTTTGAAAATGTGCATTTTCCTTCCCTGGAGTTTCTTCTTTTGTGTGGAACTGATTTCACTTCATTTGAACATGTCTAATGAGGAGGAATCACACAGATATTCTAAAATCAAAGTTTACCTTGAGCTCCACACTCAAAGATTCCGCCTTGCAGTGAGGTTTGTGTGTGTGTGCATGTCTTTGTTAGTTCCTTTAGAGAAAATAGGGAGCATGTCAAGGGTCCCCACGGCAGAAAGAAGAGACCATTGCATTACTTTTGAGTTTCTGGTTTGATTCAGCAGATATCCATTGCTGTATATTGGATTTAGATTAATGCAAGTGTTTCTATCCCAGATACCTACCCTGTCACTGAATTTAAATGGAAAAGAACCACTGGTGATTTGTAACTCAGAGTGATCATTGTATTGTACTCATAACACGATTGTCTTACACTGCTCCAGCTGGTTCCTCCAGTCCCCAGCATCACTGCAAATGTCCAAATACCCCTTTGCATCCTGTCAATAAAACCTTTTCCTCTCTCTGTTCTTCTTTCCTGTGGCAAGTCCAGGTATCCACTAATTTGGAGAGAGGTTGTTCTTGCAGTAGTCAGCCAATGTGCAGAACAAAGGATCTGAATGACAAATGTCCAAAGGCATCTGAATAACAAATGTCCAGAAGTTCTTTCCAATCTAAATTATTCTATGATTCTGTGACTTATTTAAAAGCCTTTCATTAAAACTTTATGATACCTCATTGGTACTTGGGTAGAAAAGATATTACAGATTCCAGATTAATCAAGCAACCAACACGACATCTCTGTAGAAGGAGAAAAGTGGAAAAAGACAGAGTAAAGAGCTGTCACAAATCTCTGAGATTCTGAGATGACTGCTTTATGTCTTAGAAGTAGGGAAAAGAGGTTCTAGCAATGAGATTTCATGTTTTGTTTTAGGGGATGTGTTTTATTCTCAGTTCTTTTAAACAATTGAAAAAATAGAAAAGAAATGGAAGATTTCTAAGAAACTTTGATTTAGTTTAAACCCCATTGCTGGCTCATATTTTTCCAGTTGGGCCCTTTCTTTTTCACTGTTGACAGTAGCATTGGGGTGCTTAGCAGTGGCAGCCATCCATAAAGAACAGATGACAATGTCTGCTGTGGCAAAATGTAAATAACATGAAAGAAGGATGAACCAGTTTGGAAAAATGGACTCCAAGAGCAAGACCTGATGGCCACTCATCAAGAGCAGTTCACAGGCAGTCCAGTGTATCTGAGCTCAGAGGGGGACGAAGAAAACATCTCAAGACATTTTTTATATAGGTAGTACTATGCAAACATGTTGTACTGTGGAGCACATAACAACCTTGTTATTTCTTGAGAGATGCAGTGGACCTCAAAAAGAACATACCTAACACTGGTGATCTGAAGGTGGAAGAGAAGGTGAAAGGAAGCACTGAGCCAAACATGAATATGTTCATCCAGCTGTCTCCATGGCTGCAGCTGGGATCAAAGCAACCTTGCTTAGAGTCTGTCCGGGTGGAACAATGCTCACTCACACTAACTGAATGACAGAAAGCACTTTGTCCAAAGCCTTCTTTGGCAGCTTCCCGAGCCTCTGACATGGCTAAAGGCTATTCTGAACAAGAGTCTAGAAAGCAAGGCAAGGACAATGAGATTTACAGAATGGAACCCACTGGGAGACAGTGGAAATAGAGCTGATAACATTTCTGCAGTATTTCTAAGATGCATATAGAGAATGAAAACCTGAAATCTAGAGCTGGAGGCTTAGCAGAATGTCAAAACTACCAGCCTACTCTTAAAATGGCTTTGCATTTGAAAGCCTATCACTTATCTACTTAAAGTGTCTGACTTGGACAGTTGTTTGAAATTAATCCCAGCTAAAGCTGTCCCTTATACTGTGCAGATTTATCACTGTGGTTGGAGAGCTCATCTGTACTTCAGGGATCTGTCACCAGGGTCAGTTGTATTTTGCTTTTCCAGCCATTCTTGTATCTGTTTATCTCTCCCAGGCATTTCCCTTTTTATATTATTATTTATTTTGTAGGAGTTCTGGTTTATTTCTGTTTGACATTTACATCTGTTGGCCAGGATGAAAGCTGCTTTCTAAAGCCATCAGGAAGGCAGAGCCTATGCCCAGTCCTTCTCCAGGAAGAGGTACAACATGTGCAGGAAAACCTAGAACACCAATGATATCCTGGACTGCATGAAAAGAAGGCTGTCCAGGAAGTCAAGGGAGGTATGCATCCAACTCTGGGGTCCTCAGCACAAAAACAACATGGGTCTGCTGCAGAGACTGACTGAAAGAAGTGAAAAAGAGAAAAAAAAACTATTCGGCAATTGAGTTGTCGGTTATCCATCTCCTGGTTGGCTTTTCTTTACTGAATTAAAACAGTTGCTGCTCTTCTTTTAGTTTTATTTTAAAATACTTTAAAATAATAAGATTTGAAAATTAACTATACTTCCTCCTTTCTGTAAAGGTGATTTTCTATTTCTCATTAAAAGGCAATGTAGCTTCTAAACTTTCTTTTCTTATAAACTGATCTGTCTGCTGTTAAATCTCTAGGTCCCCATTAATCTCAGTCATGCGTTACCCATGAGATGTATGATTCTCATCCAGCACTATTATATCGGTTTATTTTTCTACAAGTAATTTTTATTTTACTCTCCCAGGATGGTGTATCTACTTGACATATAATTTCAGTAAATTCCTTCAAACTGGGCAACTCCAGCTTTTTTATTAATAGGAAATGAAGACTATTGCTTTATAAAGTATTTTTCCCAGATTTAATAATGGCTGGAGTCAAATTTATTACTTTATCCTTCAATAATATTATCAGTAACAATGAATCTCTGCTGAAACAACTTTATTTGATTGGGACATTGAGATAAAATTGATTCAGGATCAGATTTGCACTAGACCTTTCTTGCCTGCCAGAAAACTTACTCTCAGCATGTTGCCCTGGTGGGCACCAGGCAGCGCAGAGAAGCCAGAGCAGATGTGCCAGTGGCTGGGCAGAGAGGAACACCAGAGGCAGGCTGAGGGCATGGTCCTGCACCAAGCCCAGCTGCCTCTTCTGTCCACTCTGCCTTTTGCTTCTGCTGCTCTGCAGGGAAGAAGCATTGCCCAAAGACTGTGTGAGGGAAATAACAATTTATTTCCTTTTCCTTCAATGAAGATTTGTGAGAGCCCTGCTAGAGTTGCCAGTGGTTTGGCCTCTTGCAGGTTTGCGATGAGTCCTGGGGGCTGGGGACCCTTCTCTTAACGGGGTGCAAGGGTCCCCATGGCAATTGGTCCCAGCCCAGGACAGGGGTGGAGGGGCTGAAGCTGCTGCCCTGGGCAGAGGGATCTGCCCCTGTCACCACCTCCTGCCGTGGCTCCTCCTGAGGCCAGTCCCACTCCATTGGGCCAGGCAGTGGTGGGGGCTGGCTGGGACCCCCAGGGAAGGCAGCCTGCGATGTGCCAGCTTCCTCCTCCACATCAGAGAGTTTGGGGCCATGGGCAGGAGCCCCCCTGCACAAGCTGCTGGTCTGGGAGCTGCTGGAGCTGCTGGAGCTGGAGCTGGCACTGGCCACAGGGCCGTTGTTCTCGTCCCTGATGGCACCTGAGCGCAGCAGCCTCTGGGCCTCCTCGCTGCACTGGCCCACGATGATGCTGATGATGCTGTGCACCAGTGGGGCCGTGTGCTGCTCGAGGACGGGCTGCAGCCCCTGGACCAAGGCCTCGGCGTTCAGCCCCTTGAGGCACAGGTCGTGCAGGATGGAGCTCTCTGCGGCCTCAACCAGCCACCACCAGCGCCGGAATATCCCCTCCAGCCTCCGGCGCAGCCAGGGCCGCACGGGCTCCAGCAGCCGCGGCTGTCCACGGAAAAGTCCGGCCCACACCTCGGGCAGGAGGCCGCCCGGGAACTCCGGCCCTGAGGGGCCCTGCTCGGCTGGGGACAGTGTCCCCTGTGGAGCAGCTGGACAGGACGCCACAGGGCCCTGGGGGCTGTTCTCGTCCCGGCGGCCGGGAGCTCTCCCTGCCTGGCCGGGGGCCGCCGGCAGCTGCTCGGGGGCGGTGCTGGCTGTGTCCAGATGCTCGTCCGCGTGCTCAGAAAGCCTGACGGTCTCTATCGGTGTCCTGCAGAGTGGGCACGAGGGATTTCTGTGTGCCCACCGCAGGATGCAGCCCAGGCAGAAGCGGTGGTGACAGGGCAGAGCAGAAGTCACGTCCTTCCGAGAGTCCTGGCAGATGGGGCAGTCGCCGTCTGTCTCTGTGGCCATAGCAGGAGCGATGGCTCCAGGACTGGCACCGAGATCTGCCAGGAACAGGCCCTGCCCAGCACCAGAGAGGCCTGGCTTGATCCTCTCGGCCTTGCCCGCTCGCTCAGTAGAGTTCAGGCTGGATCCAGAGTGGCCCTGCCAGTGTCTGAATGGAAGCAGTGAGGGGCACGATGTCACAATCCATCCCCCTGTGATGTCACACCCACTGCTCTCTGACACCAGCTGCCACCCCCTGTGACAGCACAAAAGGCATTCCAAGTCCTTGGAATCTCAAGATAAGCAGTGAGGAAACATGAGGTCACAATCCAGCACTGCCTCATGTCACCATCCACAGTTCGGTGACATCAGAGTCTTCTACCTGTTCTAAGAGATAAGGTAATATTTTGCTTAAGGTTATTAGGTAAAAAACTGAGAGATGTTGTTTCTATGTGTTGTTATTTCTGGTTTGGATTTGCTGCACTTAATTTGTTGGGTGTTGCTGTGAGCTGGGAAAGCAGCCAGGTTGAAGACCTGACCAAAAAGGAAGTAGCATTGTCATCTTAGATAACATGAGTGCTAACATCGTTATAGTGCAAGGATTTTGTATAGCCAGAGCTTCATACCTCCTCAATGTTTCCCACAAGCAGCTCCTCTATGCACTGCCTGTTCCCAGTCATCTGACTCCTCTTACTCCAGATCCCAGCAATCCACTCTTTTATACCACTTGTTCTTATTGGCTACAGGTGTGGCCTGTTAAAATCAGGCCTGCTTCTAATCTGTAGTAATTGGTCCAGCTGCAACTCATTGGGGGATAAGATAACCTTCTATACCACTTTCATTTACCCATACTGTATTCCCCTATATAGGATGAGAGGGGAAGGGACAGAAAAGTAGGTGATTAGGAGAGAATAGAAATTCCCAAGTACCCAGCAAATGGAAAACCCCATCCAGGAAAGGGGATAAAATGTAGTCCTTTTTTTGGAGGGTGTGTGTGTTCAGCTCTTGGGGAAAAGAGGGCATACCTGAAGCTCTGGTGAATTGTTACTAATAAACAGATTTCTTTTGCTACCATGACTTTGTTCCCATTTAATTGTATCTAAAAGTTAGTTCATTTCTAACACTGTGATGACACAGCAAGCCTTCCATCCCTGCAGGCACATGTTAGGAGAACAAAGGAAATACTGTTTCCTACTTTCAATTTCTATTTCTCTGTGATGCTGTCCCTCAGCCACCTGCATCACAGGTGTCCTTGGTCCTGTCTCTAATCCCTGCTCCTGACACCTCGCCATGGTTTCCTGGGGACAGTCCTGGTCTCTATTCACTGGGCCTCTCATCTCTCTCCCTGGGAGAGCCCATCACATCCAGGCCTTCCAGGCCAGGCCCTGTACAAGGTTTTGTCCCTTTTGGTTTAAAGGTCAGAGTTTGTCCTCTCTGCAGCCCTGATGGAGTGAGGGTGATGGGCACAAGGACACTTAGCGCCTGTGTTTAGGGCTGTGGGACTGCTCAGCTTTGCTTGCTCTGTAGAATGGCTCCTGTCTAGGGGGGCTCCAAACCCAGGAAGGAATTCTCTCTGCCTTTTGTTTCAGCAGCAGTTCTTTCATTTGCACAATGACAAGGCCAGGCCTCCATGCTGGGAGCACTCCTGAGGTGACAAGGACAGCATGTAGGCCCCTGAACAGAGGAAATCAAACAGTGCCCCAGGGGTGCAGCTCCTTTTCTCCTTCTGCCTTCGCTGAGTTGTCCTCCCCACCTGAATCCTGAAGAGTGGGAAGGGCACTGTGCCAGCAAGGTGCAGTCTGACACTTCACTGCTGACCAAACAAGGTCTGTTCTGTTGTTCAAACTGCAGAAGTGTGGGAATAAAGGAAAATGTATCTGAATCAGGGCAGCCAGGCTGCCAACAGGGCCTTCCACAGGTTGTGGGACACCTCATGACCAGATGAGGGACAGCTGGAAGCTCGGCTGGCGGAGAAGGTTGGGATTTTTAAAGATTTGGATGCTGCAGGCAAATGTCCCAATTCAAGGCTGCTGCTGATCTCACACTGGGAGGGGCTGTTGACTCTCTTGAGGGACAGGACGCCATGCAGAGAGATCCAGAGAGATTGGAGCCTTGGATTTCCTGTGGGAAAAGGTGCTGCCCCCATGGCCCTGGGCCAAGGGCTGTGCCCCACAGGACATGGGCGCCGCCCAAGGTGAGGCACAAGGGAAAGGCTGAGGAAGCAGAGCACAAGGACAGTGCGAGGAAAATAAGCACTGTTTATTTCTTTTTTCTTAAATAAGGGGTTGAATGGGCCTTGCTAGTGCTACTGGCGGGGGGATCTCTTGCAGGGGCGGGGAGAGTCCTCAGAGTCTGGGGCCTTTCTCTTTAGAGACTGCTGGGGCCGCCCAGGTGAGCAGTGCCCGCCGTGGGTGGGAGCACAGGGGCTGGGGCTGGGGCCCTGGACAGAGGGACCTGCCTCCTCCTGGGGCTGGTCCTGCTCTGGGGACACCGGCACAGCTGGGGGGTGGCTCTGACTGCCGGTGGAGGTGGCCTCTATTGTGGTAGCTTCCTCTTCTTCCCCTACAGAGGCTTCAGGGCTACTGGCTAGAGTCCACGTCCACGAGCTGGAGCTGAGGCTGTTGGGGCTGGGGGAGCTGGGACTGTTAGGACTGGAGGAGTCAGGGTTGTTTGGGCTAGGGAAGCTGGGGGAGTTGGGGCTACTGGATCTGGAGGAGTTGGGGTTGTTGGGGCTGGAGAAGCTGGAGAAGATGGAACTGGAGGAGCTGGAGGTGCTGCTGGCTGCTGGGCTGTCATCCTCATCTGCGGCAGGGTGGGAGCGCAGCAGCCTCTGGGCCCCTGAGCTGCAGTGTCTCACAATGATGTCAATGGTGTCCTGGACCAGTGGCACTGTGTGTTCCTCCAGGACGCCCTGCAAACTCTGGATCATGAGCTCCTGGTCTGGCCCATACACACAGAGAGCATGCAGAATGGCACTCTGTGTGCTCCTTGCGATCCACCACCGGTCCCTTTGGATGGTCTCCGTCCTTTGGCGCAGCCAAGTCAGCACAGGACCCAGAAGTTCCCGTCGCCGACGGAAAAGCTGTGCCCAGACCTCGGGCAGGACACCGCCAACAGCTCTGGCTGCTGTGTCCTGAGGAGAAGAGGGATGGGCTGGCACAGAGCCATGGCGGCTGTTCTCGTCCTGGCCTCCGGGAGCTCTCCCTGCTGAGCTTGTGGCTGCTGGCAGCTGCTCAGGGGCTGTGATGACAATTTCTAGATAGTCACCGGCATCATCAGAAAACCTGACAGTCTCTATGACTCCTCTGCACAGTGGGCATGATGGATTTGTCTGTGCCCACCGCAGGATGCAGCCCCGGCAGAAATGGTGGCCACAGGGCAGAATAGAAGCCACATCATCCCAGGTGTCCTGGCAGATGGCACAGCTGCCATCTGTCTCAGTGGCCATATTTGGCTTCTGTAGCAGGCTGAGGTGGGCTGAGGATCAGGAGCTGTTCTCTCTTGCCAGTGTCACACCCTTCAGGAGAGGGGAGGAAGGAGGACAGCCTCCTACCTCCCTAAAGCCCCGTCACCTGCCCATGTCTGACTGGGGAACGTTTCCTGTCAGTGTTGCAAGTACGCTCTGCGCCAGCCAAGTAGGGCTGGGGAAACCCTGCTCTGGCACTGGGACCTGCCAAGAACAGGCACCACTGAGCACCAGAGAAACCTGGATCAATCCTCCACACCTCACAGTCACACAGTTTCACCTTGCTCGGTAGGAATTCAGGCCAGAGCCAGACTGGCAGCAGCTCTGCCTGCGTCTGTATTTAAGCAGTGAGGAGGGAGATGTCACAATCAAGCGCTTGGTGATGTCACAATCTGCCTCTCGCTGATGTCACCCTCCGTCAGCAGGCGATGTACCCACCAGTGCATGTTGTCAAGAGAAAGATGAAAATATTTTTTCTTGCTTTCAGCTTGTCCATGTTGCTCTGCCTTGGCCGCTGGCATCATGTGTCCAAGGCCCCGTGGCTCATCCCCGCTCCTGACACCTCGCCAAGGTTTTCTGTGAGGAGCGGAGTGCTGGGACCAGTCAGCATGGACTGCCTGTGGCTGGATGATGCCTCCTCCTGTCACTGCCTTTCCCTGGGTAATGCTGGGATTGGGGGAGCCTGGGTGCTGGTGGCCAGCCCTAGGTTGAGAGTCTCCCACCCCTGTGGATTGTGTCCCTGCTCCAGGGAGAAGTAGGAAGGGATGTTTTGCTCCAGCCCCATCCACTCCCACTGGCACTTGCCCACAGTGCCAGATCCCTCGCCACTTCCCAAGTGTCTGTGTTTCTGGAATCCAGTGCCTTTGTGCTCCTCCCCACAGCCTCAGGAAGGAGCTGGAGTTACTGTCCCAGCAGAGTGGGGTGCAAGGGCCAGAGGAACCCTGTCATGACTCTGGAGAGCCCAGGACCCATCACCACGTGGGCCATGCTTGCCATCATCCCCTCTTGTCTCTGTCTGTCGTCATCCCTGAGAGTCATCAGCCCAAGCAGTTCTTTCTTCACTTGGAACCAATTTCTCCTGGTTTGAGGCTTGGCTGGTGTGAGGCAAGGATGCTTTGTGCAACCACCACATGGCTCTGCATCAGGGTGCAGAGATCTCTCTTCCAACCTGTGCAAATGGAGGGATGTCCATTGCCATACTTTGGTGCTTCACAATCCACATGGAAAAAGATGGAAATTTGTTCATCAGGACTTCTTTGTGTTGTTATTGGGAGGGGCGTTTCTCCTTGCTTGATTAAGTGCCTGGTAAAGTATGCAGTTATATTCCTTTTCATTTGGAACTGGACTTTTAAATGGTCTAAATATGCAGGAAGCAGATAGAATTTCAGAGTACCAAGATATTCCCTCTTTCCTGGAGAAACTAAGGCCACAGATATTCCAGGAGATACATTTCATGCTTTACAGGGACTCTTGCCCAAGGTGTGATTTCATCTTGAGTTCCTTCCACATCTGTGGCCCAGAATATCCCCCCATTAACTCGCTGCCATGGTCACATTTAATTTCTTTTTCTCTCCTGTCCCATGTGCCCTGAAATGATGAAATGGCAGACAGGGTGGGGATGGAAGGGACTTTTAGAGATCATCTGGTCCAAGCTCCCTGCCATGGTCAGGGACATTTTCCACTAGACCAGGTTCCTGAGTCCCTCAGCCAACCTGACCCTGAACCAATGATGAGACATCCACAACATCCACGGGCATCCTGCTCCTGGCTCTCACTCAAGCAGAGGGACAGAATTCCCTCCCTTGACCTGTTGGACATCCCTCTTTAGACACAGGTACAGAGGGGTTTCAGGGCTGCGAGCACACAGTGCCAGCTCATACCCAATGTTTCCTTCTCAAGGATCTCCCAGTCCTTCCCCACAGGGCTGCTCTCAATCCATTCATCACCCCTGCTGTTTTGTTGTTTTCCCTCCAGATTCATTGGTGTGGAAGGAAAGCCCAGGGAATATGATAAAATTCACTTGTTTCTGGATGGACTTTCAAAACATGGTCTTCGTTGTGACCCAGCACCTGTAGCCCAACACCTGCCAGAAAAAACAGAAATAAGGAATAATTCATGTAAGGGGAATGGTTGGAAATTCCTGAAACTATGTCAAAAGAGAATACTTGTGAAAGCAAGTAGTTCTTCGACGGAAATACCTAACAGGAAAGCATCCTATCAGGTGCTGAGTACTTGCAGGGGACCAGTGCAGACAGCAGAGGGAAGGAGATTTGTAAATGCAGGGTACTCAAAATCATCCCCAGGTAACCTTTGAAAAGTGGTCCTTTCACATGGCAGAAACTCAAAAGCAGCTGTGACTAACCTTCACCTGTTGGGAGAAGATGGAGAAAGATCAAAGACATCCTTTGAAAGATCAAAGACATCCTTTCGGAAATCAACCACACTAAAGCACTTTCATGTGGACAAATCACAATTTGAAGATTCAGTTGGAATTCCACTCTATATATTTGTGTTTTCCAGGTGCTATTCCTGGAATGCTGCAACTCTACTCAGAAGGAGCATGCAAGAGGGAAACTAGAATAATAGAAGGGAGAAGCTGAGCCCTCAACAGCAATTTCTACACTGTTAGCTCCTGACCACTATCTGAGGACTGTGACATAAGCCCCGGCATTGGACAGAGTCTTCCAGGTTCAGTTGCTTTACAGGATTAGCTGTGGCAGCCAGCCCTGTCCTGAGTGCTTTGGGTGATACTGGACAATCCATCAAACACAGCTGTTGGGCACTTGATTGCAATAAGGATGTAAAGAGACACAAATATTACCATGCCTTGTGCAAGAAGTTATGAAGTAGACTCTGGGTCCGGCAGAGGCCAACAAAGGTGAAGAAGGGACTGGAGCACCTCTCTTACAAGGAATGGTTGAGGGAGCATTTCAGCCTCAAGGAGAAACTTCTAAGAAGGGACCTTATCCCTGTCTGTCAGTGTCTGCAGGGAGGGCTCAGAACATGGATTAGGCTCTGCTCCAGCACCCAGCAGTGGCACCAGAGGAACGGGCAGGAACTGATGCCCAAGAAGTTCCACCTGAATGTGAGGAAGAACTTTTTCCCTGTGCAGTGACTGGAACTGAACAGATTGCCCAGAGAGGCTGTGGAGGCTCTCTCACAGGAGATATTCCAGACCCATTTGGATGCAGTCCTGTGCCACCTGCTCTGGAATGACCCTGCTGGAGCAGGAAGGTGGGACCAGATGACCCACAGTGGTCCCTTCCAACCTGACCCCTCTTGTGATTCTACGATTCTGTAAACTGTGGAATTCTAATGCACTTTGAATGGCAAAATTGGAGTGAATGTGAAACGGCACTTTGTAGATGAAAAAAGACCACAGGCACTGGCTTAACTTTGTCTTAGTTTTCTGTTCTTCATCTCTACTTTTAGGTGACTGGAAGGCTTGTGCAATAAAACAAGCAGGATAAGAGGATACTTTTGTTGCTGAGGGCTAAGCAGGTGTTTGACTCATGAGAAAGGAAGATTCAGTTGACCATTTTGAATAATGAAAGTGAATTATTAGAAGTGATCAGGAGGGGGATATATCTGGCTCCAAGTGTTACAAAAGTTTGAGTTTTCTGCCTTGCTCTTTTTTGTGCTCTTTTTTTTCACACAGATTTCAGGGAATTGTCTTGGAGCCACTGATTTCTGTGTCAGCCTTTTCAATGCATCCTCAGGGACTGAAACCTGACATTTTAATAAAATGCTTGTTTACAGCAAATGTTGTTTGAAGTCAATGTATGTCAAAAAGTGGAGGTTTCTATATAATTGTAAGAAGAGTCTATAATGTCATGTGGTGTAGTAACGATCTCAATTACTGCTCAGGCAAAGACTGCCTTCCAGTTCTGTGCGTAGAGCCACAGCCCGATGGACCTGCCTGACTCTGTCTGTCCTTCCCTGTGCAGCCTTCTTGTCTTCCTGGGGCCTCCTTTGGAAGCTGCTTCTGCTTTGTCCTCACTCAGCCTTGGGGAGAGGTGGTCATCCCCCTACGGGGCAGGACTTGGGGCATCCCTGGACACCTGTAAAACACCCTTCAGAGAGAGCCTTGGAACTGGCACTCCTCGTGCCTCTTTCCCCATATACTGAGGAGGGGGTGAGACTTTCCAGATGCTGGCAGAGCTCAAACCATGGCACTCATTATTTCATCTGTGGAGATGACCAAAGGAGAATGAGGGTCACAGGTAATAAATATCAAGGAGGAGAATAGATGCCCTTCAACACCTTGGCCATTTCATTGGGCGCACACCTACAAGATGTGCAACACAACATTAATTTCACAGTTACCCAGGGAGGGATGTCTGAATTTCTGACATTACCTGGTTAAGAATACTCAAGGCATCTGAACTTCCCTTTTTCTGGAGTTCCACTTTTCTAATTAGACCGGTGATTTTGAATTCATTTGCAAAAGGAGTTATTGTCAAAAAAATAAATCTGTTAGATTTTTGAAATATTAGATCCTATTTTTTTTTTCTGTGAATTGGACAGTGTTTTCTAAAAGGTTTTGGGAGAAAAAATCCAGAGAGATGATGACTTCTATTTCTGACTTTGACTGTAATAGTGAGGAGAATTTTACTTTTTTATTGTGAATCTTCTCTGCTAAAAAATGACTCTCTTTATAGTTTGTATTGCAACCATACAAGCCTTAATTTCAGGTTCTCGGAAAGCCAGTAAACTTCCTTAGGAGCACTGCTGTCATTTGTTTGATCCAAGAGTATTCTGCCTCAGATCTTGACAAAAGAATTATTGAAACAGTCTCTGTACAAACAAAAGGGACAGGAGCACAACTTCTCATCTGTTTTTAGTCTGTTGAGAGCTGTCATGAGGTAGCAGAGAGGAAGACGCAACAACCACCTACTACAGCTCAGACAGCTGAAAGAGACCCATATGGAAATAGCAAATAATGTTGACCTCTTTCTACCCTGCATGTTGAAACTTCTGTTCTCTCCCAAGACTTTATATTATTAAATTGCAACAAAGTAGGGGCACTACCACTGATTAAATTCAACCCCCAGCTAAGTGTTGGCTTACACTAAAAACACTTTTATGGAACTATACCAGACTTGCAATGACACAAACAGCAGAATCTTTTCACTCAGCTGGTGTTTACTAAAATGCCACCTCAAATTTTTGAAGGCAGAATGAGATTGAATCTCTTCACCGACTTGCAACCTGAACTGCACTGAAATGTATGAAAATAGTTTTTAAAAGAAAATTATTTTTAAAAGCCCATTTCAAAGAAAGAAAAGAAATCCCTCCCATGGCACTGGATTGCGCTCCAGCCAGGAGAAACACATGTGCCTTCTGAAAAGACAATGTGCATAGGAAATAGGCTTCCATTGGCATCCCAAGACATACCAGATGCTTTTATGAGCAAAATTTTCACAAGTAATAGTTACTTGGACAGGTTGCAGGATTAAGTTTCCCAGTTTGAGGTACAGCAGGGCAGCCTGAATTTTGAACTTGTCCCTTTCAAAGCCAGGAATTACCAACCAAAACTGAGTCCCTCAGGCTTCAGTTTTACCTCTAACTTGTGAGTGGCAGCTTAGTGAATGCTCTTCCTTTGGTCTCTTTTGGAAATTGATTGTTTGTAGTCTAGATGTCAAAATTAATTTGTATTTCTGGCTCTAGTTTTTGTCCTTCCAGACCTTTCTAACATGTAATTCGCATCTCACTGTGTGGTGCATCATATTTGCCTCTGGATTCATGGACAGGAAAATGTGACAAAGCAACGGATGGAATTCATTAATAAAGAGCACAGATTAGGCACCTTGCAGCCTGTTACAGTTTGGAATCTGTATGTGAGAGAGGCTTCATTAAATCAATACACTATGTATTATTTAAATGTGAAAATAAATCAATGAGAGCAGTGATCCAGATGAAACTGACATGATCTGTCCTTTTACTTCCAGTTCCTATCTCAGAGATTTAACACCTGATGTTATCTTTCAGAATATCTTTTACGTCTGTTCTGTTAAAACATGACTTTAAATGTAGTTTTGTCTAGTGTTTCTGCTTGACATTGCCTCATTTTCCATGTCTCTGTTATTTTTGTACTCGTTGGGTGGCTCACATCCCTGGAACCTGTCCCTGTGGGACCCGTCTTTCCTTGTTTAGGCATCCAGAACACATTTTCAGTGTCACTGGGGTGGTGCCTGAAGCTGTTTTGAGGAGCAGCACACGGTGGCTGGTGCCTCCTGGTCACCCAGGTGATACAGGTGCTGCCAGCCAGAGAACAGCACAGGGCTTTCTGTCTAACCCTGTCTTCCTCAGGTTGTAGAGAAATGATCCATAAAAACAGAACAGAAAAAAACCAAGTCATTGGCCAAGCTCTGAGCTTGACTTCAGACACCCTCCAGGAGTAGGTGGGGTCTCCATGTGTCCTGCACACTGCTCAGGTTAGCACTGTAAGGATAGAGCTTGAAATTTGTGGTGGGACTGCCTGGATTATTTTATTTTTAAAAGCAAAGTTTGAGATATATCAGGGATTTGAATGAGTGCTCTATCATCTATTACATAATTAATGCAGCCTTAAAAGATCATTTTCCATCACAAAGGTGAGTTGTGAAATGTGAAAAATTTCCTACACACTCAATTCCAAATTAACTTAAACAATTTTAAATTACATTACAAATGAATTCTGTACAACTTAAATGGACAGACTATTTTAGAGCTTCACCTGTAAGTTGTATTTTCACCTCTTTGCTTTACACGATCTTGCTTCCTTAGGACAGAATTACAAATGTAAAATGGCAGTTGGATTTATCTAGGAAATGCAGATATAAATCTTCAGAGCTCAGAGGCACAGATATTTAAAATATACAACTTACTTTAAATGACCAATAAAGTAATAGTGTTATTAGGGTGAAAAGGAGTCTTCTGTGGGATTCATATTACATTCCAGTTTGGCATAAATGCCTGAATGAAAAACAAGTGAGCAGATTTAAATTTGCAAAATCTCATTTGGAGATAAATATTGTGTTTATTTTGAATTTTGCACTTAGTGTGACTACAGTAAGTTAATGTGATGGTTGCACAGCAGCTCTGCTATCCCTGACTGTTCTCATCATGATGAGGTGACCAGTAGTGACAGTTTTCCTTTTTCTACAGACCAAGGCTGTCAGTGTTTCTGTGTTTGTATTAATGAGAAGAGTAGAGTGCAGTTTTGTGGCTTAATGGAGGGCAAAGCAATGCCTGAATTCAAATGATTTCATTTTTTTCTTTGATTATGTATTTTCTCTTATGAGTCTGAAAGTAAAGGAAGCACGTTTTGGAAATGCTCAGAATTCTCTGTGTCCACAGTAGTAGCCAAGTGACCCCTCAAACCAGTTCCGCTTGAGCAAACTAACTAAAAGTGTGAGGTCTTTTCACTTCTTTTATAAACAGAAACCTCCCTTAACAAACCAAACAAACCCAAACCAGCTTTCTGAATCCTCTGGAAAACATGAGTTATTCAAGAAAGTATTATTTTGAATGTGCAGATTTTCTGCTTACCATTCATTCAGATTCTTCTTAAGCCAGACCAGTGGTGGTCTTTACAATGGTTTAACACAGCTGATTGAAATAAAGTCACTTGAAATTTGGCCTCATTTTTCAATTATGTTTCAAATATGAGAATATCTGTCTGGGGGAGAAACAGAATGAATTTTCACAGTTCCACTATGGCTTTATGTTCAACAAACAGGCCCTCTCCTTCTACCTTTTCTGACCTTAAGCATTAAGTAAAACCCTAGCTTTGGAAAAGTAGCGCCAATGCAGCTGTTTCTGCTATTTTGCTTAATGCTTTTTTGCAGGAACTGAAAATATTCAGTTGCAATTTGCTTTATAGCGTGCTTTGTAACTGAGGGACTTAACCCCACCACATGAATTTCTACCACCAAGGAAAAATATGTAGAATAGCATTGCAAAGACTCTTTGTCAATATTCATTATATATATATATATATATATATATATATATATATATATATATATATATATATAAAATTTATTATAATTTACATATAATTTTATTAAACTTATACTTTGGAATAAAATTTACCTAGCAGCCTTTCAGTTCAATTACAGCAATTGTTTTTCAGCAGGATAATTTTTCGGTAGAATTAGACAAGAAAAGTCATCACTTCAGAAAATCCACACACATGTGCAGTATTCTCACAGCTGTTTTCATCTTGAGGAGTTCTGGAATGGCTGCATCTTTATTGAATGAGATGATGAGAAACTTAATCTTTCAGGACAATGAATTCAGCTGAACCATTAAATTACAAAATGACCCTCTGAAAATCAGAGCAAGGTCATTTAGACCAAACAATGTGCAAATACTATAGTCCAGTGTGTTCTTTGCAAGGCTGTCTTATTTATAGGTTGGATTAACATCAGCACCTCCAAAACCCACAGGTCTTCTTGGGAATGTTACAGTAAGGTGAGGAAGTCATGGGCAAGGAAGAACAGAAGGATGTGATTTGAGCAGCTAAAAAAGGACGGGCAGTGTCATCTTTCTGGGGCAATTCTTGAAAGCAACCAATCAAAAGGAACAGAGAATGGGCTTTGGGGAGTCTTTGCAGAGAAAGGTTCAAGGTTTGTAGAGAGGCAAAGCAGTTAATTTTTTGGTAAAAACTTTCCATGTGATCTTCCACTTCCCTTCACCTAATTTCCAAATTAAATACAAAATTTTTCCCCTGTGCCTCTGTGATGCTTACAAACACAAATGCATCCTTCTTCCAGAAGACAGGAACAGGATCACACACTGAAATATTCTCTGAGCTTCATGAGCATATGTCCCTTGTGCATGTCCACTGCACCTCCTTCCATTTCAGAGGTTCACTGGTCACTCACAGTAAGCTGGTCCAGTGAGTGACAAGAGAACTTTGGGGACAAATACCTGTTGCTCTCTGTGGAGCTTGATGGGATTGTTACAGAGATCCCGAGGCCAAATGGCTGAGGGGAGAAGACAGATGGGAACTGCCATGATGACAAGGGGCTGGCGCTTGCTTCAAGGCTTTAAGGAAAGGACTATAGCAAAGCTTTCTCTCTGGATGCTGGCTTCAAGCCAGGGGAATAGTCAGTAAAATCCAAATTCCAAGAGGAATGGATCAAACTGAACATAGAAAAAAGCTGTCTTTTAAAAATTTAGAATATACCTCAAGAACTGCTATCACAAAGATGCTCATGTTATTGTTTTTCCCTTATGCCAACTTTTGCCAAATCTTCTTTCACCGCTCAGGTGATTTGTGGCTAAGAACCTGGTGCCCTGAAACACATTTAATGCTCCATCTGATATAGCACAAATCATATATCCAGCATACAGCTGGATTAACTATGTTTGCTAGTTTCTGACAAAAGCCCCTCTAGGGTAAAAGAATTGCTTGGTTTTCTTTAAATGTTGCAAGGATGGAAGCCATTTATCTAAGTGGTTTGCAAGCTGCCCATAGTTTGACAGATGATGAGACCCTGCCACTGGCTCTCAGGGAGCTTCCAGCTGGAATGGGGCTTTAGTCAGCGCAGCAAAGTTTGTCTAAAGGCTTCCATTATAATTCTTTATCCGTCATTTCTTAAACCTCTACAACACAGAGATTTTTACTTTTATGTTTTCCTTTTTGTCTAGCTTTTCTTATCTTTTGGAGCTCTTTCTCACAAAAGGACCAGTTCTCTTCCAGCTATTTTGAGTCTTGCAGAAAACACTTTCATTTGGGATGCCAAGAAACTGGAAAGCATTTCATTGCCTAAAATTCTATGCTCTTGTAGATTTTGTTCTGGTGCTTTCAACTAAGGCCCTGAGTCCTGGTAAGGTTTTGCACTTACAGAACTGTGTGTCCCTAACAGGCAATCCCAAAGCAGAGTCAATATGAATGGGCAATGGCAACAGAAGATGTCTCTGGTACAGTTAACCCCCCAGTTCCAAAACAGAATGCAAAAAAAAAAAAAAAAGAATTGTTTTCCTGTGTCAGACCAAATATTTACTAAACCTTGTAATTCAAAAAAAGAGAAACGACAGATAGAGAGTGACAAACTGAAGAGAAAAACAAGCACAAAGGGTGGTTATCCTGTGTTTTTTCCTTTATCTAATCATTTGCAGGTCAGTTATCTCTTCAGTCAGGTAGGATTTTTTTTTTATTTAAAGAAAAAAATCAGCAAAGTTGTTTTAAAAAATTTGTGAAACCTCCATGTATATAAAAAGCATTCTAGAATTGATCTTTGCTGAGGAAAAAAGACTGGAAATGAGTGAAAATAACTTTAAGACACATGTTGTTCAAGCCATAATGCTGGCATGTACTGCTGGTAACTGATTTTTAATATGGACTGCCTTTTGAAGCCAAAAGACAATTTCAGCAAGAACTGAAGCTCATGAGATTTTCAAAAAACAAATAACAAACTGTAGCCTGACTGTCACTTGAGGTCATTGGAGGCTGACAGATGGAGAAGCTGGGAGTCTGGGGATCCCAACCCCTGCAACACTGCTCCAAGGCACTATGCACTTCAGGACCAACACCTCTAGGGTAGATCCATGCTGTGAAGGAATTCCTCAGAATTAGAATGAGGTATCCTGGAGTTTGACTCCAGAGACATTTTGGTCAAAAGTCACATGTGGAATTGTAGCTCCCACTGGTTTCAAGATAAAATAAAAGCCTTCTTTCCTATACGTGCACTTCCCTTTAATCGCAAGCTGCTTTAAGTGTAAGTTTTTCACCATGACTTTTTTTTCCAAATTGTGTCGTGGTATCCTGTGCCTGTTAGGTGCAACAAAAATAAGCAACCAGTATCTGCAAAGCTAAACATTAAAACAAGGTTTACAGGACCTGAAAACACACCTGTGCATGACAAAGGAGAGAAGGGTGGGAGGAAGTGTTCAAAAAGACTGAGAGGAGGAGAGAAGAAAGATTAAAAAACTGCTCATCCTTGTCCATTATTGCACCTGAGTGAACAGCTTGCTGTGCAATAATTACAGCTATGCAATAATAGAACAAAATTATCAGCCACAGCACTTGGGATTAAAAGGTTACTTTATTTTAACAACTGTACCACTGCTGGGGGGATGGGGCACATTGTCATTCATTACTAATACTGTAGATAATATATTATTTCAAGTGGATTCTGTCCAGTTGTGTGTAGTGTGCGCTGTTCTGTGTGAGATAAATTGGGTTGCCATTGGAACTTTAAGTAACTTCTAGTGTCAAGAATAACAGTAAACTTCTGGTCACCATTTTTATTAATCTTTAATTTCACCTTGTCTGTCAGATATTGGCCTTCTAGCCCCAGAGACCATTGAAAAACACCTTTTGTACTGATTGGAGCCGAACAACTGACTCAACTATTGTAAGAGTGTTTGCCCTTGACCTCACATTCACAGCAGAGTCTTTACAGACCAAAGGCACTGCTGCCTAGCAACTACTGGGTTCTGGTTTAGGCACTTAAAGACTTCAACAATCTATTTCAAATTAGCTCATAAAACTACAAGAACTTTATTGAAATCCTATTTCACCACAGTTTTTTTGCTTCTTGATTCAGACTTTTCTTTCACAAGCCAAATCATGTATGAAGCCAGATCTTCAAATATGCTCGCATTTAAGGATGTCAGACTCTCTCACTTACTGAGGAATTCCCAAATTTATAGATTTATTCAGACCCTTGTCTTTGTGGGACAGACTGAATGGAGACCTCACAAATGCCTTCTGGAAGTCGAACCTGGGAAGGTGAAGTCACTTCCCAAATGCATCGCAGACACATTGCCATTGGATGGGAAATGGCAAATGAAGGTAGGGATGAAGTTTCATCATTCATTCAGAAATGATGACAAGGTTCACTTAGGGCTGCAGGGGTCAAGTCAGTCCCATCACGGCCTCTTGTTGGGCTGGGGAGAATCCAGAGGCCTGGGGGCCTTCCTCTTTTGGGCACACCGGGTCACCCCAGGCAAGCAGCCTCTGCCCTGGTCGGGAGCAGAGGGGCTGCAGACGCTGCCCTGGACAGAGGGACCTGCCACTGCTGGCTGCTCTGGCTGCTCTGGCTCCTTCTGGGGCTGGTCCCACCCTGCAGGGCTGGGCACAGCTGCGGGGCGGCTGGGAATCCCATGGGGAGTGACCTCTGAGGTTCCAGCTTCTTCTTCCACGCTGGAGCCACTGGCGGGACTGCCCTCCTGGGAGCTGCTGGAGCCGAACCTGCTGGACTTGGATCTGCTGGAGCTGCTGCTCTCTGCTTGGCTGTTGTCCTCTTCCCCAGCAGCGTAGGACTGTAGAAGCCTCTGGGCCTCCTCGCGGCACTGGGCTACAACAACCTCGATGAGGCCATGGACCAGCGGCGCCGTGCACCCCTCAAGGAAGACCAGCAGCCTCTGGGCCAAGGCCTCTGCGTCCAGACCGCAGATGCAGAGGTAGCGCAGGATGCAGCTCTCTGTGGCCTCCACCAGCCACCACCGGCCCCGGTAGATTCGCTCCAGCCTCTCGCACAGCCAGGGCCGCACGGGCTCCAGGAGAAACTGGTTGTCTTGGAATAGTCCGGCCCACTCCTCGGGCAGGAGGCCACCCACAGGCTCCGGCCCTGCAGCCCCCTGCTCAGCTGGGGACAGTGTTCCCTGTGGGGAAGCCGGGGGGGACACCTCCGGGCCATGGGGGCTGTTTTCATCCAGGTGGTCAGGAGTCCTCCCTGCTGGGCTACGGGCTTCTGGTGACTCTGCAGGGGAGGTGATGACCAACTGCACGTAGTCCCATTCATCCTGCTCAGAAAACCTGACGGTCTCTATCGGTGTCCTGCAGAGTGGGCACGAGGGATTTCTGTGTGTCCACCGCAGGATGCAGCCCAGGCAGAAGCGGTGGTGACAGGGCAGAGCAGAAGCCACGTCTTTCCAAGAGTCCTGGCAGATGGGGCAGTTGCCATCTCTCTCAGTGGCCATTTTCGTCTCAAGCCAGACTGGCCCAGTGTCTGCTGACATCCAGCTATGAGCAGTGACATGTGACAGTAAATCCCCTGGAGATGTCACAATCTGATACTCAGTGATGTCACCATCCATGAGTCAGTGAAATCACAATGAGATGTCCGCCCCTGCAGACACACAGCATCAGGAGAAAGTGAAAACACCAGTCCCTTTTTTCAGTTTTACATTTGCATGTTGCTCTACCTCAGCCACCAGCATCGCATTCCTTGGCCTTGTGTCTCATCCCCACTCCTGACACCTTGCCAAGGTTTTCTGGGAGGTGGTGGGGTCACTCTGCAAGGGTAGATCTGTCGTTTCTTGTTGTGCTCCCAAATCCATTCACCTGAATTGTGCAGGCAGCTGTAAATTAGTGCAGCCAGGCTCCCAAGAGGGTCATCTCCGCCTCCCTGGTTTGCTGAGTTTTCCCACAGCTCATGGGAAGTGACCAAGTAAGTGACAACTAGAAGCCTGGCTTGAGGGCAAGGGAGTGTTTTAAGCAACAGGAGAGTTTTTCTACATCTCCATTACCATCTTTGCCATATCTTCTCAGGAGAAAGGTCTGGGCACATCATAGCAGTCTGAACAATCCCACCCTACTCAGCCCTAAATACCAGATTTCTACCAGTGCTGGCCAACCAGGTCCTTCCTGAGGTCAGTATGAGCTGAAAATTCTAAATCAGAGCTCCTGCTGCTTTGGAGAATGAGCCTGTAATCTCAGGTTCTGCAGCAGTGGTGTGGTCAGTCTGTCTGAACATCACCTCTACTCCTTCTCTGCACCGACCCCACTCAGTGCCAAGGGCAGCACTGAAAGTGTCACCTGGCTGATCCTGGATCATTCTCATTCCTAAGGGCAGGAACTTTTAAGGATCCCTAGAGGGTTCTGGCTCTTTAGGGGAGAAAAAAAATTTAAAAATACCCAACCATTTTCTGCTTGTCAGGAAATTGTCTGAGCATCCTTGGAGATGAGAACCTTGACTGCCAGATCCTGGGTTGTCCTGTCCAGCCACCCATTGTTTACAAGCAGGATGGGATTCATTTGTCTGGGGAAATTTGCATTTGCAGTATGATATTTTTTATTGAGTTCTGTAGCCCTTGGTTCTTCTACTTGTGTCTGTCAGATTTACATCTACATCAGGTGAGGGTACCCCTTTTCAGCTTTCCTTCCCTATGTCATTCTTCACAAATTTGAAAATTCAGTTTGTAGAGAATTTTGAACCACAGAATAAAGTAGGAATAGAATCAGATTGCCAAAGACCTCTAAGACCATCAAGTCCAAGCACTAACCCAAACAGTGCCAAGCCCACCACCCAAACACATTCCCAAGTGCCATACTTACACATCTTTAAATCCTTTCAGGGATGGTGACTCTATCAGTGCCCTGGGCAGCCTGTGGCAGGGTGTGAAGTAACTTTCCTGCTTTTTTGCTCTGGTGCTGGGAGGACATAATAGCACCGAGTGTCAAGGAAGTTTCTCAATGAGGACAGGAACTAAAATACCACTTGCATTTCAGAATATAATCACAATCCTTAAAAATCACTGGAAAAGGACATTTTTAGAGAAAGTATGTGACATGTCAGTCAAAACACTGCTGTAGAGCTCCTGTTACAGACTGTTGTTTACAAGACACTGCAGCAGAGCCCATGACAAGATGTCTGAAACATTACATTAAAATGAAGTTTTTCCATGCCAGAATTTGTTTCTGGAAAACACCTTATTGCAGATTATGATACTCACATGTAAGAGCAATAGAAACCTAAAATCTGTCCTTAGTTATACTGTAAAACCTCAAGACCTGAAGGTTAAGCCCATGGGCAGTCAAGAGCCCTACACTCACTGCAGTCAGCAGGAGAGGGGAAACAGTTGTGAGGGAAACAGTTGGGAGTTCTGAACACTTTCTGGAAAATTTTAACAAAAAATTAAAAAAAAAAAATTCACTACAGGTAGTGTTACTTCAGGGATACTTGGGGATAAACCTGCTATTTCTTCTGCTTTTGGGGATCTTTGGATTATATACTTAATTGTGCTTGTTTGGGGAAGAGAAGAATTTTCCTAAAGTGTGTAAGAGTGCAGAAGGATGTGAGGAATTTTCTCTCTTAATCCCATTATATGTGCTCATACTCACTGATCTAAAATAAATTGAAACTTTCATCCTTTATTGCCATGTGTCACTTAGGTTTCAATGTTTTGCGACGTTTATTGTAAGCATGCTGCTGCTTTTGTGGGAGCTCAGGGGAAATTAGATGCTTTTTAGAGCGCCTGGGACTAATACCAGCAGCATGGCACTGAATATTTCACTGTATATGATTACTGGTAGTGTCTGCAACTCATATTGTACCTGCTGACAGCAGGCAAGCCTAAGAGAATGAAGTGGGAACAGATGCAGAAATTTCCTCCTGTGGTGGTGAGAGTCACCCCCTTGGCCTGGTTACAGGGGATAAGTAGATTTAACTCTCTCAAAAAGCCTCCACCTTGCATGAGATCCCTCTTATCATTAAAGGATTAATGTTCATCTGTAAGCAAAAAACACATGTGCTCTGCTGGTTAAAGGTAGCTATGAAATGAAAACACATGCTGGTTAAAATCCTTTCCAGCTCCCCTTATTATATGTCCTACACATCCTATGCAAGGACTTCTACAGTAGAGAGAGTGTCAACCCCTGGTGGCACATCTGCTCTCTTTCCCACTAGAAGCTATAAGAGTTTGCCAAAATATCCTTATATTACTTTTTTTCCACTTTTTTCTTTTTTTTTCTTTTATCAGAGCCAAGCTGAGCATGGCATGCGGAAAGAAATTAATTCAAAATTCAGAATAGTCTCCTTGAGAATCGAGTCAAATTCTTCATTAAATTGGATTCTTTTCCACATCTGAGGCTTCAGACATAGGAGTTTTGGCTCCTACAAAACAAAGCATTGTCTAGCCCAGAGTCACATTCTGCCAGCAGAGAGCATCAACAAAATGCTTCTGGAAAGGTAAAAAAAAACTTGTAATAGAAACTGCTGCTTGACTTGGGCTTGAGTTTTGCTCTAGGTCACACCAGATCTTCCTGTGGGGTGCCCTGACCCTTCCTCTGATTCTGATAATATCTGGTGAAATACATTTTCAGCTGGTGATGATACATTGACCAAGCCCTCTGAACGGTTCTGAGTGGTGCCATCTGTCTTTCCATGCTGGATTTCCATAGGAGAGCTGGTTTGCAGTCCTTTATGATCACAGCAGCAGACAGCTGGTCCAGCAGTCCTCGGGAGGAAATCTGTCTCTGCAGCCATCTACAATCTTGGGAAAGTAAACGATCATGGCAGCAAGCTACTAATGCTTGGTAGCCTGGAAAAATACACGGGTGTGCAAAAAAATGGTGTGGTAATACCCAGATGTTACCAGAATTTTGATAGTCAAGATTGTGGGATTATGATGACTTTCTTCCCTGTGAATAAACCACTTCTGTTGCTGTTAAGTAAAACTGCTAAGGACATATGAGCTAGAGACATAAAGCAAGATTAAAGTAACACAGATTGTGTGATAAAAGACTCTCAAGAACTGCAATAGCTGATTACGGCGAAAATATGCTTTTGTAGTCTAAATGAGTATAATTTCTGCATGATCACATTCTGTAACTGGTCACATAAACTGCTCAAATTGCTCTTCTTCTTTCTGGTAGTTGGATCTTTTAAAGCCACTTACGGTGCAACTTTCTCCATGTTCTGTGTAATACCACAGCAGTCTTATTTGGTGTTGAAATCAATGAAAATTAAATTTTTTACATTTGTTTTCATTTCTTAAAAAAACCCCCAAAACCTCTTTCTGGCTAATTATTTAGGAACAAAAAAATCAAATTAATGTACTTCAGGATGTATTTTTTTACATACTGAAGAAAAATGTTCCTACAATGTCTCTTTAGGTCTTAGCATAATTTGATAAGCTATTTTCTTTGTCTTTGCTTGCAAGGCAAACATACCATTTCCTTTTGGTTATCGGTAGTCTTGAGAATATATTACCTTGAACTAACAAGATATTGCCTTGAACTGTAGCATGACCTGTGATTGTTTTAATTTCTCAAGTTTAATGATTTCTTAGAGGACTGATTCTCATTGTCAGTGTCTTTGACAATTACCCACTCAAGATATAAGTAAATATAGCTTTCCCTAACACTGAATCTTACAATGTGATATTCGTTCAAGCTGAGGGAGAGTTTAATGCATTTGGCTGACATCTATTCACCCAAATGCACTGATCTGCCTTGTAAAGAAGTAAGGATATTTGAGCCATCTCATAGGCTCAATGGCAATGCCAGTCAGACTGGGATGCTTAGGAAAATGTGTCTGTCACTTATGTGTGTCAGTCTCATTATGCTCTGAGGGGCCATTCTAGCATCTGTTCTGTAATGTAACCATAACTCAGGTCTACTGGCAACTGAACAAGAATATCAGAATAGCACTGAAGCCAGTGGAATTAAATGTGTGCTTTATTTCATGCAGTGTACAGTGATCCCACAGAGTTAATTTAGCCTCTTAGTGCATGAATCTGTAGAAGTTTGGTGTTTGTTTTCAGGATTTAAGGACTAGAACTACTTGGGTGTCAGCTGTTGAGGTGTGGGAGGCAGGATCCCAACTCTTTGGCATTCCGACCTGTGGAAGGGGTTCTCCAACACATTCCCAAGCCAAACACTGGTACTCCTGGATAACAATGCTGCACAAAAGGCTGCTTGCCAAACTGCTCAGGACATGAAGATAAGTATCCTGTTGTTGGACAAAGGACTCTTTGTGAGGGAGGTTTCTCCAAATGCACAGCGCAGTCATAAGCTACTGGCTTTCTATTTGGCAAAGGCTCTCCCATGGAGTGCTGGAGCTGCTGCATTTGGTGAGGATGAAGAAGAATAATGCCTGGATCCACAATTACAGTTAGTTTCCCTAAATTCAGTGCCTGATCTCTCTGCTGAGATTCAGCAAATAAAACAGTCCCTGAAACATTCTCTCTAAGCAGAATATTCAGTGACAGATTTGTTGGGCTGAAGGCTCAAAATTCTTGCCAGTATAAGGAAGAATCAGTGAGGTTCATTGACCAAAAGAGCAGTGCTGAGATACTCTCATTGCAGGACTCTCATTCCTGCATTGCCAGGGACAGAAATTGGTCACAGAGGGGCCAGTTTTGTCCTATCACCTTCATGTACAGCACATATGTGTAAGTGTATTAGGACACAGCCCATAAAACCAGAAAAAGTTAAAACAAGCAAAATAGAATGTCACTGGCAAGTATTATTAACTGCAAGCAACAAACAAATAAACAGAACCTGATGTAATCTAAGTGGCTTTAGGTTGATTTTGTATTACTTCCCTTCAGTAGTGGTTATTTTGTGGGAATGTATTGATTCCCCTGGAGGAAAGACCAGGATGTGTCTTTGGTGATTTTTTTTCCTTCTCTCCCAGCACAGCCATGGTTAAGATGTGATCTCAGAACATTGAGGGTATGAGGATTTTGTACTCTACCACGACTAACTGTTGTGGGGTGACAGCCTTTATCCCAATATCGTGTGTTATGTCTGGCATCTGCGCCTTTCCCCCTCCCTCCCCCGGCCGTCTTGCTGCTGCGGGGCGGGGAGGGAGGGGGTGAGGGTGACCGGGCACCTTGGCTTTGGCTTGCTTGGCTGCTTGCTTGCTTGCTGCTGCTGCTTGCCTTGGCCTGCCGCTGCTTGCTTGCTTTCTGCGCTGTCCTTTTTTTTTCTTTTTTCTTCCTTTTCTTTCGTTCCCTCTTTCTTACCCTCCCCTGAAGATACTGTACCGGCTCCGGACCTGACCTGGGACGTCCAGGACCCCCGGAGTCTGCGAGAGAAGCTCAGCGCCCTCCACAGCACCGCCTGGTTTCTTTTTCTTTTCTTGTGTTGGGGAGTGTTCCTTTCTTATTTGTCAATAAATAGGTTTTGTTTTCCACTTTGCTCCTCCGAGGAATTCCTTCCCGAACCCGGTATTGGGGGAGGGGTGGTTGGAGGTTTGTTTTTTTTTTTTTTAGGGGACTCCCTTTTGGAGATTTCCCCTAATTTGTCCTAAACCAGGACACTAACACATCTGACCTCCAATAAATCATTAGTTGTCTTGGGCACCACTTATCCAGGGATAAACTACCTGTATCTCATAAATACTCTTAGCATAAGTGTGTTAATTACAGGATATGCTCAGATACAGGAGAGAAATATTTGGCACACGTAAACATCATTCCTTTGTAGGACTCAATTCCTCCTTCCATAGCTTGGCTTTACACCAGTGATGACCATAAAGAAACACCCGGTTTTATGACCTATTCACTGTAAGCATATCAGAAAATAATGCACAAATTAAAATAGGACCTCTTGGACTTCAGCTTTCCTGTATCATGCTGCAGTCTCCCATTTATGTCTTCATTACAAAAGACTGTAGCAGGTAAGTGAGCCAGAAATGCTACAAGAAGATGTCTTGCGCAATTAAATACTTCCTCTTCTTCCTTGCATCCTGGCAGAAGACACATGAATTTAAAGTAGAAGTGTTTTTTCAAGGTATCTAACTTGATACATGCCTTGCAGTAAAATTTTTGTGATGAAAAACACAGGATGATGTGATGTAAAGTGAAGCAGCACTGGAAGTGGATGCTTAAACAGGTCTGTCCAGACAGGAATAATTTCAGTCTAAACATTTACACTGTGCTTTGTGCTGTCTCCAGCTTTCCTTCAGTCACAAATTACAAAAATTACAAGTGAGGGGTATTTAGTGGAATTACGTGACACTTTAGTCATTCATTTCTTGATCCCAAATTAACCAAGGATCAATATGATTCTGGCAAATGTTGGGTGTCATGTACATGTTGCTGTGCCTTGAGCTGATTTTGGACAGTTGTATCCCAAAATCACAACTTTTCTGTTTATAGAAAATATTAGGTATATGTAACAAAGCTGAAATAATTATTGGCAATTCATTGCAGCACCTCACTCCTGCCTTTTTCCAAGGCCCCTTTGCTAAGGTGATGCCACAAATGGTAAGATAGAAAC
The DNA here is from genome assembly GCF_963513975.1 of Fringilla coelebs. Lineage (NCBI taxonomy): Eukaryota > Metazoa > Chordata > Aves > Passeriformes > Fringillidae > Fringilla > Fringilla coelebs. The sequence goes on along the minus strand of NC_140031.1, from coordinate 72,677,730 downwards.
AATTATTTGTTCTTGTCTCTTCCATTAAAAGAGATGTAAACTCATAAAGCAAAATAATTGCTCAAGAAAAAATACATTGCTGCTGCAGGAATGTGTTGGTAAATCAATCTTTCTTGTCTCCAAACCACTGCTTTGAGAGAAAAAGAGGAAACCAATGAAGTGTTTTTGATTTCAGAAGAAGCACATTGAAAGAAAAATGTTCATTATGTATTATAAGGGCTGTGAGAGTGTGACTCAGAGGCAGGAATCAAAATCAGTGGCCTGTCTGACCTGCTTGAAAAGTTATTTTTTCAGGCTCTCTTGTCAAGAAGCAGAGTGTAATTTGGGCATGAGCCTTACATTATGGAAGTCTTAGGTAAGAAGTCAAGGCAAAGGAGAAATTTTTTCTGCCCACTCTTCCTCCTGACCCCCCACTAACAGTGCAGAAGCTTCACTGCTGCACATTCCTCTAGCTGCACATTCCTCCCTTTGTGTATAATAAGTACAGCTCTGTCACACACTTCTCATTCTTCCATGGATAACAGGACTTAGGGGAAACCTTTTCTTTTAGAGTCACTTAGGTCATGATTAAGAAACCTCTTTCCTCTCTGGGTCTTTAAAACACTAACCAGCTTGTCAGTCATGTTTTTGGGCCTCAGTGTCTAGGCATAGCTCCTAAAAATCCGAGAGGTTTGTTCAATACAGCTTTGCTTTATGCCTTGTTTTCCCATGCTGAATTCCTGATGAATTATGGAGCTCAGGGAGCAGAGATGTAGGGGATAATTTGGTGTAGCTTGGCAAGCCATGTTTCAGCTCCACTGTTTCAGTGATTGGGAATCTCAGACCTACACTTAGTTTTACCTGGTGAATTTTTCTAGCTGAGATATTTTTCTGTGATGCTGAAATGCTGCTTGAAGAGTAAAGCCTTTTCCTATCCACCCATACATCAGGACCAAGAGAAAAAATGTGCTGTCTTCATATAAGGGGATTGGTCAGGGTTTGCAACTCCTGATACCCACAATCTGTTTGACTGGTTTGGGATTTTAGATACTTAAGTGCAATGACAAGTTATGACTGCAGTTATGAGGAACTCAAATTATTCAAGATCTCTGGTGACAATTAACCAGAATGACATTAGCAGGGGAATGTGCAAATTTGGGTAATGGAAATTAGACTGCAAAAACCTGAAGAATTAGCACAGTGGTGATGCAGTCAAAGGTTTAATTGCAAAGTTTTATTTCTTTTGATTGGAAATTCCATGTGCAGATCTTGGAGGAATTGAGACCAGCAAGGTAGAGTGCTGTTCTCACAAAAAGTCTGTGCAAAAAGATTGCAATTTGTAAGGACCTGGAGAATTATCTTACTCGATGGTGGTGTGCAGTGGGTTCTGTAAGCAAGTAACATGCCTCATACAGATGGAGACCTGCTGATTCTTTTGTCCTCAATGACATCCTTTAATAACCTAAAACTTTGGATACCTTAATGTATGCCCCAGATCTGCTAATGGAACATTAAGATATTCTGAATAAAAGAGATGAAATGGCCTGCTGTTAAAAACAAGGGCCTTCTTGTTCCTGATCAAAACATTAGTTGTTTTAATGAATGCTTTTATTTATTATTAAAATAATACAAACATTGCTTTTACATTGTATTTTTCTTTTCCTAAGACACCTCATGGTATTCAATCACATCAAAATAGAGGAATGATACCTGCTGCTCTTTTTTCCTTTCCTATTTAATCAGATCTTCACCAATAATATGCTAACTGTAGAATTCCAGTTTTTCTGCTGAAAAAAATGCCAAAATCCCAAAATGTCATAGGTAGCACATAACCATAGTTTCAATGACAGCTAAAATGTTTAAAATATTTCTGAGTTTAGGAAAATTTTCTGTTTAAAAACTGCAAATAAGAGATGAGAAGAAACTTTTAAATATTTTGAAAGCCAAACATAGTCACATCAAAAGAATATTCAGTAAGAAAGCCTGACTGCATAAAAATTAAACTGTTCCCTCCACTGCCATAAAAATAATATTCTAGACAGTTTCTGCTCCTCTAAAAGGGCTACAAAATCTTAAATTTTCTTCATTAAGTCTGAAATTTTAAAGCAGAAAATTATCAGAAGCTACTGCTTGCTTCTGAGTGTAGCTTGCTGATCTCTAATTGCAGCAGTTATTGGAAAAGGGGCTGAAGAAACTGATGCTGTTCTAATTAAATGCAAAGTTTACATATTTCAAGGCATTAAGCCTTAAATTAAATCTTTCAAACAGAGAAACAAACAGTAATGAACTCAGAGATTATCCCCCTCAGACTATTGTGAGTTCCAGTTAGAAAATGAGAAATATTTAGAGTAAAACACTTCAATATGGCAAATTTGGAAGCTTTTTGATAATTCATGCTTGTGTATAAGCATACATGCTCGAATTTCTTTTTTTGTTTTTTGGAGTTTTTCAGATCTCAAGGGGAGCTTGAGTGCTTTTGCAATGTTGATGGCTTGGTTTTAATTGTACTGTTGAGCACAGCATGGAGCTGATCTCAGAGTGCAGCCAGTGGACATCACAGCACCCAACATGTTTGTCCCTGTCCCAAGGTGACCAAAGCCGCTCCCACAGGTTGGTGCAGGTTGATACAAATGAACTCCCAAATGTCCAAAGAAGTGCTGCATTTCACATGTGTCTGTAACCCTTGTCATTGTAGGTCTTGCAGAACTTGGCAGATTGAGGGTTTATAACTTTCTGGCTCCTGGAGCTGTACACGTCCAATATCTGTTTCTTAAACAATAGCTCTTCCTGCATCTACAAGTGCCAGAGGAAAGTAAAACCCTGGAACACCAGAAGAACACAGAATTGCATGTACTGCCTGGTATTTCACTGGAAATCCTAAATGGGGTAAGGGCAAGTTGAAATACTGAGTAATTTGAGACTGCTGGAGTAGGTTTTCCATGGCATTAGGTTGCCTGTAGCACCTGTAACACATGAGATTGGTTTCATCAGTGCAGGCTTCATCATTTCTGCAAGAGTCCTATACAGCAAAATACAAATTAATTCTACATTTCCTTTGTATTGTACACTGTACAGAGAGTAAGGCAAAAAGAAGTGCATTTAAGCATCATTTTTGAAAGACGATGAGATTAAATTTATTAAATTTATTTTTATTTGATGAAACTTTATTTGATGAAACTTTATTTGATGAAACCACTTTGGGAATACAAATGCCAGGGAGACTGGCCATTGTAAAAAGCCAGGTACTGCATTTATTGTTAAATTTCAAGTTGTTAGGCACTACTCTGCCAAACTTAATGGCAGGATGTGCAGTGCCCTGTTGGATGTGTGCTGCAGCATCACTGTTTTGAATAAAGAGCCTCTTAGAGGCATCAGTGAAAAGTGATGAAAAGGGCAGTTCCTTCAGCTGGCTCTTCCCTGGAACCTCAGCTGTTGATACCTGTGCTGCAGATCCCTGTCTTGAACAGGGATTGCAGCCTTTTAAGGTCTTTATAAAAACACAGGGCCACCCAAACAGGCAGGTGTTCCAGGACCTCTGTTCTGCAGAGGAGTTTCAGAGTTACCTCTCACCACCCTGCCAGATTCTGAGCTACTGAAAAGGATCTGGAAAAACTCTGATATTGCTGGCCAGTGACCAGAAGAAGGAGCAAGGCATTACTGGTTTTGCCTTGGGCAGGGTTTCACAAATACCTATTTGTGTGTTTTTCCTCCAAATGCTAAGCACTCTAAAGTCTCTGTGAATGTTGTCTGTCAGGACAGGAGCCAGGCAGAAAGTTGAAGAAGAGCTGTCTGGAGCTCATTTCTTCTGTTAGTAAGTGAATGATTATTTTGGGATAGGTTGAACATCTGCCTGGATAGGTTTTTATTAGTGCATGGACTCACCACTGCTCTTAGTGAAGTGCCTGCTTTTCCATGGATAAAAGAGAGGGAATAAAAGCTCTCCCTTGACTTTGTGCCACTCAGCCAGAAAGATCTGCCTGGCCTTTGTACCTTGGGAATTGGGCAGAAGTCTGAGGATAATGTATTTTGCTGTAGGTCTCTAGGATCTTTTGATTTACAAGACATGGCTTAGCTGAGCTCACTGTGTTTGCAGGCCTGGGGAATTCTTGAATGTTGTTAATTGAGATCTGCAGTAACACTGAGTTAAAGATCTCATGCACGACATCTGCCAGGCTGGAAAGACAAATAAATATATGCAAGACACAGAGATAACTGGGAAGATGTGCAGAAGGGCATGATTGCCTTTTTTCAAGCACCTTCAGGCTGCCAAAAATGAAGGCAAATCCTTACTATTCTTATGGCAGTTTCTGGAGTCCTGAACAGGGTGAGAATTTGGAGTTAGCTCGCAGAGGTAACCTTTGTGCACTTGCACAGAGAATTGTTGGGGTGGAGGTGGGCAGATGAGGAGACTGAAAAAAAGTGCTGACAGTGACTGACTCAAGATCATGGGGAAAGTCAGTAGCACAACTTCCCCCACCGCTAACATGAGATTTCTCCACTTTGCTGGAGGGTTTTGAAGCTACTTTGTCACAGCAGCATTTACATTACTTTACTAGACAAATGACCTCATGTTCAGGGAGTGGAAAAAGGCAAGTTCCTGTCAGTTAGAAGATCACTGACGAGGGACACGGCTATCATCTCCAGGTAAAGCAACATCATGCAGGAAACATTTCTCAGTGGCCCATCTGCAGTGATAAGAACCTCAGCAGCTTTTCATCTCTGCAATTGATGAGTAACTGTCATTGCCTGAGACATTGTGAATTTTTAACCCTTGAACATTCTGCTGCAATGTGAGATAAATGCTGGGGTGGGCACAGGTGGGACCCACATTGTGTCGGGTGTGCTGTCTGCAGCTGTTCAGCCCAGCCTGGCCTCCTCTTTACACACAGAGATTGTGTCCCTTGATGTTTTAATCACCCTTTATCTCCTTGATTAATGACAACTGTGTGTGCTCTGTAAAACAGCCAAGAGATTGGTTTAAAGTCTGCTTCTAATTTACCAGAAGTCAATCTTGTAGAGTATTAAGGAAACAAAAGGAACGGTGAAAGCAAAGGGGAAAATGGTAAAACGGGACCAACAAAAGAGTTAATATTTTGAGAGCTCATTCTCTTGTCTCATGTGCAATGGACAGTTCCCTGCTGGGGCTTTGGAACTGGAATTTAATTTGTGCTGTCAGAGTTGTTGCAGATACCAGAAATGATTCTTTAACAAGTCTGAATTCATTTCCCCTCATTTTTAAACCCCACTTTCACTGGCAGGAACATAGGAGAGGCCATAGTAATGCTCATGGTGCCCCAATAATTTCTCTTTACCATCCAGGTCTGAACCTGAGCAGGGTCTGGAGCAACCACCGAGCCCTTTGGGCCAAGCCCACAGGGAAAGTGATACTGCTGACTTAGGTGTGGGGGAAAAGAAATATTTTAAAATTCACTTGGCTTTTTCATTACTGCGAATTATTTGGGTTTGGATGAGATTCCCTCCAGCAAAATAAAATAATTTATTGCTCTGCAGGCTTTTTAAGCATTTTTTCTTTTTTTTCCTTTTTTTTTTTTCCTCCAGAAATGTAATGATTTCTTGGGTTTGGTTATTGTATGCTGGTGCATGATGAATAGACACATGTACAAATTGTTGAACATGACTATTTTGACTATTACTGAGCACTACAAACTGTAATACACCTTTCCTCTCTATGTCACTGCTATATCCAGTCCAGCAGGATGAAACAACAGCAGCAGGTGTTGGGAAGCCGATTATCAATTTCCCTAATGCTTCCACACTGCAATCACTCTTCTGTCTCCTCATCAGCCAGATATTAATGTGACATCTGTTCTACCTAATTCCCACCCCCATCCATATTCCCTGCATGTGAACAATGCATCCTGCTTACAGTGTCAGTTTCACAGAGAATGTGCCATTTCTGTCAGCATAATGGCATTATTTATTAGAAGAAAAACTTTAAAAGGTTAAGGATGACATCCTTAGGGGCTTCCAGCAGGATTTCAAACATATGAGGCCACTTTAACAGAATCATTGAAACACAGAATCCCAGAATGATCTGGGTTGGAGGGGACCTTAAAGATCATCTTGTTCCACCCCTTGCCATGGGCTTCCTTCTACTCCTTCCACTAGCCCAGGTTGCTCCAAACCCCATCCAACCTGGCCCTGAACAGTTCCACAGAAAGGCCAACATGGCACTGAACACAGCCACAGCTTCTCTGGGCAACCTGCTTATCCAAATGTATTTTTCTAAATGCATTTATCATCTCTCCCATGTATCTATCTAAATAGTTGCCACAAATATTCAACGAGATCCCTGACCACAGCTGTAGTGGTGAGCTTTGATGAGTCTCTAAATCAGCATCAGGCAGATGGAATTACAGTTATATCTTACCAACACATTAGTTTGCTATATCTGATTACAGCAAAAAACATTATCTGTGGTCACTAGGAGACCAGCCATTCCGCTTCAGCTGATTTTCCTCATTATATGTTATAACTAATGGTAGGTATTGGTAGAATACTTCATCACCAGCCCTTCCAGATGAGGTTCTGTCTGGACTGAAACAGTGTCACATAACTTCATGCAACATCTTCTCTGCATAAACATGCAAAAACTCTTGACCCAGGTCAGCAGCATGCCAGAGCAAAAAAAGAGAGATGGTTTTCCAACCTTCATGTTTTGTTTTCTTATTTTACTGCTTTCTTATCCCACAGAAAATAAGTGTAGGGGAGTGCATCAAGTATGTTTTCTGGTAAAGTGAGATTTTTTTCACATAAGCATGTTTTGTCTGGGTGGCAGCACACTGAAAAGAGGGAGTTACAGAATTCAGCATATGACAGGTCTTTCACCCCAGTTTTCTTTCAGTGTTGTTCATTTTAGAATAACAGACAAAGCCTCTGCCTAGACCAGCATCAAAACTGAAGCAAATATTTTAAAAAGAGCATCATAAGGTTTTATTATTTTTCTTTCTCAAGTTTGCATGGTATATATAAAAAGCTGGGATGATAATGCTAAATATTCAACCTAACATTAAAAGATTCTTATGCAATAATTAAAAACTATTGAAGTTGTTATTATTTTCCTCCGTTTAAAAACTGTCATTTCAGGTGATGCAGAGTAGGCTTTTTAGTTTCAAGTTATCTACATTTTTAATAGAAATTGCTCCATCAAACTGAACTGCAGACCCTATTAGACTTGTCTCCTCAGAAGAATGCACAGAAAATTAAAAAAATCTATTTGAAAATAAACTCTTTGAAAGCTTCCTTATTCAAAACATCTTATTTAATCTGCAAATAAATGTATTTACAAAAACTTATTTGCAAATCTGGTGGGTTTTCATCTAGATCAAAGATAATAAGCAGGATGTTGCCTACCACATTGTGAAATTTTTGTCACTTATAATATTGGGTGCAGGAAGTGGCTGTCTCCTTGAGGCCATGGCTATGTAATCAATTAAATTCTTACTCATTTTCTTCTGTGAGACAAAGGTTTCCACCGTGGTCACTTATCTTTTTGCAGCACTTTTCTTCCAGGCAATAATCAGTAATCAGAAGTTCATTTAAGTTTTCATGGCAGTTTAATGACAAGCAAGAGGGTTCATTCATTTATTCTGATTTTAATATCGAGTAATGGAGGGATTTATTAAATCATCCCAGAGGTTAACCAGTTAACAGATCTCCAAGTGGTAACTTCTCATTTCTACTTCTACCTTTAGTTTCAGCCTGTAACTTGTACTTAAAATAACCTTAAGCCAGAAATGGGCTGACCCAAAGCCTCTTGAAACAGGTAGAAAGTTTATATCACCTATTCTTTTACAGGGGAAAGAACAGCTCTGGGGACTGAAGACTTTGTTGTACTTTGCTGTTAGAACCACATTTATCACTTACACTTCATCAGGGAAAATGATTTAAGGTGAGTCTCATTGTGGTTGTGTATAAACAACTGTCAAATGGTGCTTGTATTCTGTTATTAGGCAAAGTTCTGCACCAGACATGGCTCCTCTTGGTCTGGGAAGAAGTAATGGGAGAAAATGAAGGATGGATCTGCAAAAGCTGAGGCCTACAGCTCTACAAATCTTTCAAGGTAGGCAGCTCTGCACTGGGTCAGTGTTTAAATATGAGTTAGTGCTAGCAACAGAGCCCTGGATGTGTTGTTTGCATTCTTCATTACTTACATTAACTGTGATTTTCATGAAAAAAACCCAAACTGGGAGGGGTTTCATCCCTCATGACTAATAATAATAATTAAAAAAACTAATAATTGCCTTCATGAGAGCCAGTCACTGAGCCTTGTTGGATCACGGCCTTTCTTTTCCATGGGTTACTTCAGCTCTGCAGCTTCATTTGAGGCATGTCTGTTTGTCAAAGGCTTTTCTTTTTGAGCCCACATTTTAATCCTGGCCCTTGTTTGCACAGTGACGTGGTTTTAACTCAGATAGCCATGTGAAGGGCAGAAGACAAATGCTTCCACAAATTGATTTCCTGCATTAATTAGACTGTTAGTGCTTCAGCACAAACCTCAAAGATGATAGTGGTAGAAGGGGATGCCAAAGCAGAAATTGAAGGATGGGAATAGGAGGAATTTCATGACTCTCTTAAGTGATTTGTAGGTAGCCCCAACTTAACTTAAGTGAATTAGTTAAGCCCCCAGTCACTGATTTGCAGGAAGCTGGAGGCTTCTGAAGGAATGATGTATTCTTGCATTCTAAATGCCGATAGCTCCTTGTTCACTCTTGTTACATGATATAGAGCAGGAACACACTTGAGGTTCCTTCCTAGACCCTCTTTATTTTGCAGAAGTATAGGAACAACTGTAATTTCAACCTGGGTGACAACTAGCCAGAGATTCATTAGCAAAGTGCATCATTTAGCTGGGAAAAACCTGGCACTTACAGTGAACTTTGAATTGGCCTGCTGAGCCAGCAGGGTCACCCCAGCACTTTGGAATGGGAAGGTCAGAAACCATTCAACTGGAGGTGTCAGCTGAGTGAGCAGGGGCAAAGGATTTAAAGGAAGATGGGGAGCAATTTCAGAGAGTCTGTGGATGCGCAAAAAGCAGAGATTGTTTCATTGACAAAAAACCAGCATTGTGGAGGCAGGAAAACAATCAAATGTTTAGAAGGCTGCTAAAAATGGGGATGAAGCTGATTGTCCTTTGTGCCTCATGGGTGTGATAGGAAGCAGTCAGTTTGCATAGCAAGGGAAGTTACAGGTGGTGAGACTGGAACAAGGGGACTGTTCTGGAGCAGACTGGGGACTGAGCAGAATCTGTTAGTGCCAGGGGTTCAAAGGAAAAGATCAGGTAAACACCTGTGCTTTTTCCTTACTTATGGCACTGAGCAGCCTCCCTGTTATGTTTTCTTCTCACCCAGAGATGACACAGACATTACTGCTTTGTGAAAGTAAAGAATGGTTAAATAGGTGAATCTGCTGGCTCTTGTCTTGTGCCTTTACATTCTGCCCTTACTTTGTGCTTGTGGTGACTCAGAGACAGCCTGAGGGAGAGTTGTGCTACTGACTTTCCCCATGATTTTGACCCCAGGCTCAGAACTGCTGGCTGCCAGCTCTCCTCTGCATCATCACACATATTTGGAGGGGTCTGTGGGTTCGCAGGAGAGGGGAACAAACACACCATAATTCCTCTAAGGGAGACAAGAGGAAAGAGCCATCATAGGGCTCTTACTGACCAAGCCCATGGGCATTGGGAGATGCCAACACTGCTGCTCTGCTTCTTGGGGAACAGGGAGACAAAAGGAATGGTGTTGGAAGGGTCAAATACAGAGCAGGGTGGTAACTTACAGTTTATGTTCTGTTCTGAGGCTCTCATTTCTCATTCTGATCAGCTCTGTGGTAATGAGAATAAGAGGAGGTAAAACACAATTGCTGCTATGAAATGGCAAAACTTTATGGAGTCAGAATGAATGGCAGAATTTTTATGTCTGCACTTCAATTTTATAGCTGAAACACTGCCATCCTAGGAAGACATGGCAATTTGTCATTCTGTTGTCTATATCAGACTTTACTGCAGCATTTCCCCTCCCTGTACAGTTATACAGAACCAAACCTGAGGAAAGAGAAGGACACAGTGCAAATGTTCCTAAATATTCTCAGGTTTTGGAGAAGAATAGAAGATTAAAAAATACCTACTATTATCTTTTGTTTCTTTCCCTCCACACTGTTGCTGCAAGAAACCTCTCGCAGTGAAAAGTGTAATTTCAAGTCCGTCTTCTCTGGAAATAAAAGAAACTGTTTAAAGCCTGGTTTGCAAGAGTCACATAGAGGCACCACTTCGTTAAGGCATTGGCTGTGCCAATGTGTGGAGCACCCTGCTTTAGATGGGGCACAGCAGCTCTGGTTTATCTTGAACAACCTTGTATGCAGTGCTGGTGCCTATTTTCTATTCAGGGTGGTTTCTAGGAAAGGACAAGAGAAAAATTTCAGTGTGTGTATCAGTAACAGAGATAGTCCTGCTCTTAAACAGTGCCTGGAGAAAATATCTCCTGGAGTCAAAGGATTGGACATCCCATGGGAATCAGCACTGCTTAAAAGCATTTTTAAGCTTTTATAGAGAATGCCCAGAGGGAAAAAAAAAATGACTTTGTCATTAATCACCGTCTGGGTTCATGTAGAGAGAAATTCAGACTCGAGCTGCTGTTTGGACAGCAGAAGGAAGTAAGGTTAGGAAATCCTGAACAGAAAAGTAGGTTCTGGGGAAGCTGTGAGAAGCCATGATTGGAGTGGGAGCAGTTTCTTGAGCTGGTAGGAGCTGAGCAAGATCTAATGAGACACTTTTCAGGGATGCAAAGTGGAAATTCTGCATTTGGTCGAGGGAGTTGAGGAGGTGTTTGCAGCCAGAGCAGCTTTAGCAGTTGGCTGGTGGGATGGGACAGACTGTGGCACTGCAGGGACAGACAGCCTGCTCCGCTCAGCATGGACCACCTCACTCTGGGGGTACCTTACAGAGCTGTTGCTGTTGCTACAGGATTGTTGTTGCTCCTATTTATCCCTTAAAGGAATATTTGCCCATGTACCACTGTAGGTCTTACCTTAATTAATTTTATGAACAATTTGGAGACTACGGGCATCTAACACCAAATTTACATATGCCTTGGCCCTGCTGTTGTAAAGCTGCATTTTATAAACTGCCTCTATTAGTTTAATGCTGCAAAAAGCAAGCATTAATGGCAAAATTAATGGCAAAAAGCAAGCTCACAGGTCTCAGGAATATGGCACTCTGAAGATTTTCCTGCCTGTCTCCTTCCTAAAAGTAGATCCTACATTTGTAAGGGGAAATGAAACTTCCAGCTGAAAATCTGCTCCTTGGAGACAGTTGGGAGATCTGTCCCAAGAAGTCATTCAGGAGCAGCTAGGCTGCACATCTCTGAATGGTGGCTGCTGGAAAATACAGCTGATAGAAAGCTGTGCTAAGTGTGCCCAAAATTTTATCACTTGTGGCCTGGCTAAAAGAATTGCTCAGCTCTAAACAAACCACACCTCAGCAGTCAACTAATTAACTGCGCCACCAGCAGCTTGGGAAGGATGTTAGTAGAAGCTCACACAGACAAGTACCACAGTATTTTGGCACTGGTCTCTCTGGGTAATAGTGCACTTGTCATCTGACTCTGGAGAGAGCTCCCACTTCCCCTGGAGGAACTTAGACATGAGGCTTCCTCTCTGAAAAAAACTGATTTTACATTATGAGGCAAATATTTTTTCATTCTTTCGTTCTGGCCTGAATGGCTGCAGCTCAGGGGACCAGAAGGGGAAAACTGTTTTTCCTTCTTGGAGTGCTCAGAAGCCCCTTTAAGAGCTTTGCTTCAGTGGGTGACTGAACTCTGTCATGCTCTGTTGTTCATATGGCCTTGTGAGAATGCTCCAACACCTCCTGAGGGTCTTGTTCCCTCACGTGCCATTGCAGTTCAGTGAAATTTGCATTGGTCTCTGGGTGAACAGAATGTGACATCAAACACGCTGCAACAGCAGCATGAAGATGTGTGTGACAAATGGAGCAAGGAAAATAAGAAGTACCATTTAAGGAGGAATGAAGCAAGAATTAAGGAAAAAGGAAGAAAAATTCACAAAGCAAAACATTAATTAAGCAGTCTAGGAGCAGGAGCACGTAAGACAAAGTCAGTTTGTCTAAAAACCAGGTCTTGAAATTGGATTGAGTTTGGAATTTAGATGAAGGTGATCTAACTATTGTAGAGGACTTTTCTTCCATTTCACCTGAAGAGCTGGCCAACAAACTATTCCCTACTCTTGCTAATTAATTTACCTACTTGAACGTGCATGGCAGTGTGTTTTTATAAGTTCTGCTGTTGTTTTATTGTAAAAATTAGTTATTCAATGTTAGTTAAGAAAAACGGTTCAGCCCATGTACCTCCGTTCTATCCCCTCATGATGGCCTCTCCCAAGTTGTTTACTCCTATGTTTTCCCGCCGCTTGGCTGTCACTCAGTGCGTCCATCTCCCTGTTCCTCCCCTCCTTTCCTTGTAGGGCCCTGTCAATCGCCCCACCCTGCCCCCAACCCAGATCCACCCATTTCATTCCAGAATGTTCTATGTCAATCACCCTGGTTCTAACAGTTGATTTGTCCCCAAGGCTCCTCCCCTCCCCTGTGTTGCCCTCATTGGTTTGTCAGCCTCCATACACTTCCCCATTGGCTGTGTGATGTTCCCACCCCTTAGCGCAGCTCCCTTTAGGAGCCCTGGCCAAAGCCCTTTGCTTTGTCGCTTGTCCCTGACTCATCTCTGCAGTAAGTTTTCCTTGGACTGCACAAGAGTGTCCTCTCCTTCGGCTCTTTCCCTCGGGATCCTGGCGGTGTCCTGCTGCAGTGTCACCCACGCCGCTGTGCCCACTCCCACCTGGAAGGCCTGGGTAGAAGCTCAGGGGTGGCCTCTCTTGTGTGTCCCTCCGGTCACTCAGGGAGCTTGCTAGCCAGCATTCCAATGCTCCGTGACCGCAGGAGAGCCACAAATGTGTTCCTGGGAATTGATAAGCAGGGATTTTCTACTTTTACCTGTGGAGAAGAATTTAATTTTCAGTAATCACCAAATGCTTGAATGCTTAATTTCTGCTCTGACAGCCTTACCAAAAAAAAAAAAAAATTAGGAATTTGCAGCTCAAGATTTTATAATAAAAGCGTGTAGAAAATTAATACTGTAGAGCGTGATCCTGTTCCATGAGAAATGTTTACATTTTTTAACATCTTTGTTCCAAGAGCCAATGCTGAGATATTTTGTGACCTACAGCATCTCCATGGTTCCTGCAAAAGTTTAATTCTGATGTTTCATGCTCAGATTTTTTTCTAGGAAAAGATTTCCGGTTCTGCTGAACTTTCACCTGTGCCTAAAAGTCATCCTTTTGTATTTCATGCAGGCAGCTATACTCCAGTGCTCTTAGCTCATAAGTAGCTTTCTCTGCTGTTCCATTATAAACAGGAGAACGCTGATCTAGCTGTGGCTTGGATATGTTTGAGGAGTACACATTTGTATGGAAAAAAATAAAAATTAATATAGTTTTCTGGTTTGGTTTTTTTCTTCAAAAAAAAAAAATAGTAAATAAACTAAGCAAAAGTTTGTTATCTGTTTCCTAATATGTTAAAATACCTTTTATTTTGTAGACAGGAAAAATTTTCTTGGTTTTTTCCTGAGTTAAAAGACAGTTTGTGTTTTCTTTACTCCATATATTCTCAATAGGGCTATTTCTCTTTAAGCTCACGTATGACATAAATTATATCAGCTCTAAAGTTGCTGTCACTTGGAAAGGCTGATTGTAGAGGGCTTAGCAGGGATAGGAGAATTCAAGGGAGCTGATTCCTTGGCTGAGCTCTTTTTTATCACTGTGCAAGAGCTGTTCCAGAAGAGCCGCCCCTCAGGGGGATGCAGGCGGAGAAAATCTCCTCTTTCATCCACAGATCTGTTATTTGTGATACTGCTGTGTATTTGGCTGAGAAGAAGAGAAGAACCCTCCTCAGGTTAAGCTGCCGCCTTCCCCATTTTCCAATGTACTCTAGCCCCGCTGTGAATGCAGCGTTTATGCTAGGGATTTGGAAGCAAGAAGCAGGCCTTGTGTTATGAAACAGATTAATTAAATTTTGTATCCTGCCTGGACTGCTTAGAAAACCATCTAGATAAGTCTTACTTGGTTTGTTTTCAGGGCTGTAAGACACGGAGTGGGATGGCGTACAGCTGTTTTGATCTGGGAGGTGCTTCTGTTGAGTTTTACTTTCAGATCCTGGATAGTTAAGGGAACTATCAGGATAACTTCTTCTAGAAGGAAAGAAAGGAAGGCAGGCTGTCACCTCCAATTCTTGCTTCGGCATGACAGAGATAAAGGAGGGGATGACAAAGGCTGAACTCCCTTCAGGACTGGGAGAGAGTGTTTAATTGTTTTGTTTGGTTAGAACACTGAACACCTCTTTCTACAGGGATGTGAGCTGTTTGAGACAAGATTAACTCTCACAAGGACAGGAGCTGGTAATTTCTGGGCAGGCACGCCTTATCAAGTAAAAAGTCATTAAAAAGAAGACAGCTTTGTACTGGTGTTTGCTATTCCAACAGCAGCACAGGCCTGTGAGTCACAAACCACCAGTACAAAAAAACCCAGAAGCAGTTCTGGCAAAGTGCAGCCTGGGCCCTTTGGGGTCACTTCCAGCTTGTTTGGCCCCAAAGCTGCTGCTGAGGTCTTATTAACTTAGTACAGGGAAAATATTATTCATAGGGGTAGGGAATTTTTTGAGGCCCTGGACAAAGCCAAGAGCACTCAAAATGGGAGTGATCTCCAGAGAAAGGTGGGTTCAAACTAAATCTACTTTATACTCGTGGGCAATCTTCCCAAGTGGGACAGAAGGGCAGGGTGAGACTGAGGAGCACAGGAAATTGGTTGCAATGGTTATGAAGACTTTATCAAGCCTGAAAGAGAATATTAGGACAAAACAGGGTTTTGTCTGCTGAAAGATGCAGGGAAACGAAACATCTGCAGCAGGTAGAGATTTGGCATGAAACTCAGATTTTTTTGTTTGTGTCGGTGACACCTCTTTTAATACAAGATCAGCTAAAGATTAAAAAGTTGTCAGGGACTGCATTAATAAGTGGAGGAGTAATGAGAAAACACATTAACAGAAAATGACTGAAACTTGCAAAGCTCAGACAGATTCATCTGCTGTGGCTGGATCTCTATATAGAAGCACTGTTGAATTGTTTAATCCCTAATTGGCCAAGGTCACTTAATAAAAAGATCTTAAGAGTCAAATCTATTGCTTTTGGGGGAAGGTAAAAATCCATAAATGAGGAAGAAAAATCATGCTAATTTGCTGGTGTAGAAGTGTTTTCTGACAGAGGGGACACTTTGCTATGGAGGTGTCTTGGCCAGCAGTGTTTCTCTGAGAGTATTTCTGATGTCTCCACTCTACAGTGTCTAAGAAAGGAAAAACTGGGAGCCACCGAATCCTCACATTCTGATTGAGACTGTACTGCCTCTGCAGACAATAAACCAGTACCTTGATCTCTCTGCTCTTTCTTAGAAATGCAAATATCTCACTTTGCTCTGGAGACATTACATTAAATACCAGAAATCTGTTTTGAAAAAAGGGCAAAAGAGAAAAGTGATTTAAGACAGGAGTTTCAAGTTTGAGTTTGAAGAAAGACAAAGGCTGCAGCTTTCTGCAGCAAACTCCAGCAGTCATTCAGTTGCTGCAGTTCCCTTCCTACTCACGCACCCCGAGGTGGATGTGGACACCCTCCCAGAGAAGTGTTCTTGCGCTTTATAGAAGGACAAAGCAGTAACACAAGTGTAATAGAGGATGTCTGTTTTCTGTCACAGAAAAAGGTTGAAGACTTGCCCAGAACAAAGCTGCCTTGAGAGGTGGCCACCCCCAGAGCAACAGCTGGGAAAGATGCTTCATCAGAAAACAAAACCACCCTGCCATGACCTCGGCTGAGGCAAATGACTACTAAATAAACTCAGGTTATTTAAGTGCCAGGATCTTCATCTGCAAAAACAGAATCTGCCTTTCTAACTACTCACAGTCAGGGTTGGTGGCAGTAATACTTCCTAATGCCTCTTCTGTGCCATTACACCCTAAATATCTTAATTCTGCGTGTTTAGGAATGTAAAAGTGATTAAGAAGATGAATGGAGCAGCACACTCCCTGTGACTAATTCTCATTTAAATGTGCAGTATTGTGGCTAATAAGAATGCTGAGAAACTAGATTTAATTCTCTGATGAATGCACTGTTTTCCTGTAAATATAGATATTTCAGGGAGGGTGATTGCCTATCTGGGAATAAGGGGTTTGTGAATAAAGTGACTATTCTATTATTGCAGCACTTGGCAAAGGAGAAGAGGAGATCACATGAACCAAGAAGGGGAAAAACAACTGAATGGATGTGTCAGAAGCATTACTTAGTGAGCAACTGGAGTGATTGGCAGAATAGGAAATTTTGTCATGGTGAATTACAAAATTACTCTTAAAAACAACCTGAACCAAACCAGCAAAAGGTCTCTATCTAGAACAAAGTTGTTCTTTAATGTGGCTATTTGCAATGGATATTGAACTTGAAACCCAGTATAACTGAAAACATAAAAATTAAAGTGCCCATCTGCAGTTTATTGCAGTATGATTCAATTTGGAAATCAGAAGAAGCTGTACAGAACATCTGTTGTCAGACAGAACTGTCAGGCAGGACTGTCAGGATTCTGAAGAACAGACAAAATTATTAGATTGTTGCTGGAATTCATGCTAAGCCAAAATAAACTTTTGTTCCTTTGAGTGCAGAATAGTTGTTCTGGTTTTAATTTTCTTCCAACAACAGGATCTAATTGCAGCCCAATGGTGAGCTAGCTATCTGTCAGCGGGGAAAAGAGACTTTCACTGTGTGTTTTCATTGGAAAAACCCTTCAGAAGATTTGTTTTTTCCTGTGAATGGAGTAATGGGAGAATTGAGACAAAATGGTGCTATTCCCCATGGCAGGACCAGAGTATCACTGATTCCTGTATGAAATTCAAATCACAAAGCTACTTAGTGGTAGCACCTCAGTGATCCTGCAATGGCTTTTGCATGCAAGAGCTCTGAAATGAAGACATTTCTTCAGTGGATTTCACAGGTTGTTGGCAAAACATGTGACTAAATATGAGTTTACTTGTAATTGTGGTGTGCTGCTAAATGTTTCCTTGATGGCGTTGTGCTGTCAGCTTTAGTTAGCAGAAATTTAAGAGCTTGGCATGTAGAATTACTTGTGCCAGGCTGGACCTCTTTATTCTAAAAATCTGTTCAAGTAAAGAACAAAAATGGAGGAGTCTTCCTCTGAAGAATTGATGCATATTACCAGAGGAATATAAAGAAGTTCTTCCATATACTAAAACAATGTTTTAGTTTTTGAAATTCTTGAAGGTAGAGATTCTAAGTTACACGTGGTGGGAAGCAGGCACTGGGATGTGCACTGGGCAGGTATTTCTCTAACCCAGCATTACATTTTTAAATAACCTCAAGCAGTAAAAAGTACTTCCAATACTTCAGCCCTGATCCACAGAGACAGCTGCAAGTAATATTCTGTATCTCAGAAAATGTTTATTTATTGCCTACACAGAAATATTGCAGCGGCAGGACTCTCAGCATGTACTCATCCCTCAGAGGAGTACATCCCATTTTGACCTCCTGAAATTCTTATTGATGGAAGTCAGCAGATCTCATCACAGAAGGTTCTTCTGTCCTGGTGCGTGAGGCTTGCAATGTGCAAGATCTGAGCAAAAGAGCTTGTTCCACCTGTACAATATCAAATGAGGATTAACAGAACATTCACTGGACTTGTAAGGAAGAAACAATAGATAAGCATAATCCCATTTAATATAAGCAATAAGCAGTTCTATTGTGTTAAAAATAAATTTTATAAAGTGGTTGACACAGCCATCCTATTTCTATGCACATTTTCCTGCTGAAGTGATTAAATGAAAAGAGTGTACTTACGTATCCATACATACAGTGTGCAAAGTTTTACTAAGGACTTCTTAAGGAATGCAGTAATTTTGGGGGCTGCACCTGACCTGACAGATGGAGACAGATTTGGGGGAAGATGAGCTTGAGCTGGAGTGCCTGTGCTGAAAGGGAGCACAAGTAATTCAGCCTTGCCAGGGTTTCTTAAGTCTCTGCTGGTGTTTCACAGTGGTGATTTCAGTTTGAAACCAGGCAGAAACACTAATTTTGTGTAGTGGTTTTGGTTTGCTAATTTAAGATTTCCCCAATTTTAAGATTTTCTGGCCTAATGCACCAAACAGTGTGGTAGGTTTCGTGTTGGATAATCACCAATGCACTCACTTCCTGCTGTGAGATAGGATTAGAAGAAAGGCAAAGCAGGTTCAAAACTTTAAAAGGGTATACAGAAAATTTTATTGAAAATAACAAAAAGGAAAAATAGTATAAAAATCAAAACAAACTCTTCAAAACACTTCTTCTCCCCCCACAACCTTTTCTTTTCCACTGACAATGTAAAGAAACCTAAAATTTCCAGTCAGTTTACCACCTCTAAAATAGTCTTCTTGAATTCACTTAAGGAGAGCACTCTCTCTTGTTAATATTAATGGAGAGTTCTCCGCAAGAGGAAACAACAGTTCTCTTGCCGCTGTCAATTTCATCACGAGTAGCAGAGCAGCCACCCAGGGAGACTGCAATGGTGAAGGTCCCTCCCATTTTCCATAAGCCTTCCCACAGCTTATTGATGGGCCATGTCCACTTATGGGGTATTGCTTTAAAGATGAGCTGCAAAGGTGAAAGTTCTCATTATCTATTTCTAAAATCATTTTCATCCCTGGGAAGTGAGATCTTCTCCTGAGGGCACAGGACTACTCTCTTCCTTCCTCTGTTCAAAATTTCTCATGGGATCACAGCTACTTTACCATCTGCTTACTTTACCATGAAAGCCTTTGCTCGATATCAATTTGAACATTTTCATCTCCCAGTAGTCACATGCATTACAAAGAAAAAGAGTCCTTTTTCCGAAGCTTACAAGAGAATTTCAGCTCCAAAAACAAGACTCATGCCTCCCATCTGGGACTTAACTTTTTCCTCGCTGAGCATGATGACTGGTTTTTGTTCTTTTACATGCTTCCATCTAGTTCCTTTCCCTCACTTCAGGGAGGACTGAAGTACTGAAAGAGTTAACATGTTGCTTAGGCTCCTTAAATGGTTACCTGACCTGCAGGTAACTTGTGGCAAGAGCTGTGGCTGGGTCTGTGTCAGGACTGGCTTCATGGTGGGTCTTTGGTTTTTCCTGCGTTCACTTCCAGCTGCAGGACCACTCTGCACAGGCTGCAGGGGCCTCTGGTCTCAGCCAGCTGTGGAGCCCTGCTCCAACCAGGGCTCCACAGCCTTCCCCAGACCTCTGGAAAGGGCCCCAGCCCCCTTCCCCAGCACAACCTTCCTGGCCCAGCCCAGACAGGGCCCTGAGGGCTTCCCGAGCCCAGCCGGGATCGGACCTTGCAGGCCCGGAGCATGTTACCTTCTTGCCAGCTGGGAAAGAAAGAGGAATTTCCCGGGTTTTTTTTGTTTTAAACATGTGTGTTTCACAGAGGCATATCCAGCTTCTCAGTAATTCAACAGACTGTCAGCTACACAAAAAACTTTTACATCACTTCCCTAAATTTCCTCCTATTCCAAACCACAACACCCAGGAAATGTACACATTTCTGGAAATGCCCTTGGAAGAGAGGGGCTTGATTCCCAAGTAAACTGCTTCCCCAGGAGCCCCCAGCAAGGCCAGGTGCAGCTGTTTCCCTTTGACTCCCTGTGTTTCCTTTAGTCCTTGAGGCCCCTTGAACTTGGCAGAGCGGCAGGGGAAGTGTATTATATGTTAGGAAATAATTCATGCTTAAAGAAAGAATCTATTTTATAAGATTGTAAAATCCAAATGAGTCTTTGACACAAGCAGCCCAGAGACAGATGTCTTTTTTTTTGGGACGTCAAAATTCCTGAAGGCAGCAGGAGAACAATATCCCGATTTACCTATGAATAGACGTGGTCATCCTCCTCCGGGGAATCAGAAGACACTCAAGAGTACTGATACCATGGATCAGATCAAGATAACAGAAGTAACCAGAAAGATATGTCTGCGGCATTCATGAACAGAGAGTGATCTGGTGCAACAGGGGTCAGATCTAGGTTCACCCAGTGCTGATCCCTGGCTCAACGCTGTCTGTGGCATCGTGTGTTTTATAAAATATTAATGTTGGTTCTGTTGTAAATTTCTGTTCAGTTCAAGAAATGGTTTGATCCTCAGTTTCCCCCGTGTAATCCCCTCAAAATGGTTTATTCCCAACTTGTTTACCACCTGTTTTTCCACCAGTGGCTAGCTCCTCAAAGTGATTGATCCTTTTTTCCTCCTCTTATGCCCTTATAAGTTTCTCTCCACCCTTATGTTGCTGCCCACTCCCCCGCCTGTCATTGCAACCACCCCCCTTTATTTCGAGAATTTTCTGTGTCAATCATCACTCACTTGATACATTATTTGCCTCTGGGGCTTCTTCCCTCCCCTGTGTAATCCTCATAAGTTCAACGGTGTTTCACATTCCTCCCCGACTCTGCTTATTGGTTGCTTTATGTCTCCTCCCATCATGCCCACTCCCTTTATAAGTGCCTCCCCAGACCCCTTTTCTTTGCAACTTGTCCCTGGTCCCGTCTAAGAATAAAGTTTCCTTGGCATCCATACACGTGTCCGTTCTCTCCTTCTTTTCCTTCGGGATTTCGCAGCACACTCTCATCTGTGTCACTAACGCTGCAGACAGCACCACTACCAAGGAGTTCCCAGAAGAGAGCCTGGGAGTGGACATTCTTGTGGCCCCTACTGGTCATGAAGGGAGAAGCTAGATGACACCTCTCCGCTCCGGTGACCACAGAGTGAGCTACAGCTGTCTCTTCGGCTGTGGGGTTTTGAGGACCTTATTTTGGTTGCAGAAATAAAATCTTTCACAATTGTTAATTTGGATTTCTCACTGATAACAGAAGGATGAAGAGCAGCTTTGGCATCTGCCTGGGCCTGCAGAGACCAAAGCAAGCCCCTGCAGCAGGGTTTTTCCCCCACCTTTGAGCACAGGTCTGAGCCGGATCATCTCTGTCCAGCCAAGAACCCCAAAGCTCTGCTGGGGAGCTGTGAATTCCAAGGCCTTTATGCACACATGAATGCCATCTCCCCCGTCTGGTGTGTTTTAACTCTTGGCAAGATGCGTTTGCCTCTTGCTTGCTGCAAGCTGCTCTGCTCCAGGGCCAGCAGCGAGCTGGGCTGTGCTGGCCAGGCACCGTGGAGAGTCCTTCCCTGAGCACTTGGCCAGGCTTGCTGTGGCCCGGGCTGTCTTAGGCACTTGGGGCAAGGGATTCCTTCCCATCGGAGGCACTTTGGCAAGGGTGGGCGTGGCCCCACTGCTCTTGGCAGCGTCTCCAAGGGCCCTTGGTGATACGGCGCAGCACGGGTACAGGGTGTCCAAGGACCCTTTGTGACACGTGGTGACGTGGGTGCTGGTGGTGACAAGGCAAGGCCTCAGTGCTCGGTGCACGTGATGGGAGAGGATGCGCCAGAGCTGTGCTGCGAGGAGCCCCACGCAGCCGGCTCCTTCGTCGCTGACCCGGAGCTTTTCCAAAGTGTTCCTCCTGTGGCTGGCCTTGCGGCCAGACTTCTGCAGGACTGCCTGACTCAGACCTTCCCAAGGCGTCTGTCTTGAAGGTGTTCTTGAGGGCAGAGAGTAGGATGGCAGGCAGATTGTCCTGCCTGTTTAGAGGGAAAAAAATAAAAGGCTCTGCAGCCTTCCCTGCACAGCAGCCTGAAGAGTCAGAGCAGCTCCAGCTGCTGCAGGATGGTGAGTGGTGGAGCTGGGCCACAGGGCTGATGCCTGCAGCTGTCCTGGCCCCATCCCAGCCCCTGAGGACATGCCCATGGATAGCACTGCACAAAGGCCAGAGCTGACTCCCTGGTGGCCCTGCTCCATCCCCGGGGGTATCCTGGGGATGTCCCTGCCTGGGGAGCGCAGGGCTGGGCTCTGTTCTCCGGCCTATCCCACAGCCCCTCAGATCTGACTGCACTCGCTCTTTGCCAGATGCAGGGAAGGATGGAACACAAGAGCAGGACCCCACTCACGGCCGATTCTGCAGAGGGGCGCAGGTACCTGGGGCCATCCCTGCTGGCACAGCTCGGCCCAGCACCGAGCTTGGAGCAGACCATGGAAGGTCCCTTTCTTCCCACCCTTCCTTCTCCTGCAGGCACTGCGGAGGTTTCTGCACCTTCATCGCAGAAAGACCAGTGTCCCAGGGAATGAGGGCACGGCCAAGTGCGACTCCAGGCTGAGCAAGCTGCAGTCAGAGCCTTATGTCAGCACAGCATCCAGAGAGTGCACAGAAAACTCTGACAGGGCAATGGATGATCCCAGGGCAATGGTTAACATAGCCATGACTGAGGACATGGCCATTACAAAAAATGACACTGGAATGGCTCAGGGCTTCTCAAAAACTGACACCACGCCCACTTCAACTCTGATTCTTTCTGCCACGCTGGATTTTTACAAGCCAAGAGGTGTTCCTTCTCGGCAGCAGGTAAGCAGCCTGAGGCCAGGGTTGGAGGCCTTCCAGGATTGCATGGCACCTCAAACCATAGCCATTGGGCCATCTCACCCTTTGAGGCCAGCCATTATGGGGGGAAGGGAATCGCTTCTTGGGGGAAGCAGGAGAAGTTGCTCCCTTGGACAGTAATCCAGGTATTTCCCATGCCTCCTCCAGGTGCCAGCCATGGTGAGGGACATTCACCAGACACTCGTGTGCCGTGTCACTCTGGATGCTAGGCTGCGCATTACCATTCTGAGCCTGGCTGAAGAACACCCTGCTGACATGGTGCTGACCCTCCTGCACTGTGCACCAACGTGTGATAGGTACAGAGCACAACTGCCTTGAGAGATCAAGGCTCACCAGTCTTTAGAGCCCATCGCCCTTTAGAGCCTGTCCAGTGGGGTCTGCCAGACAGGTGGAGAGATCCAGGACCCTCAGGGCCCTCTGTTTCCTGAGCCTGCTGCCATGCTCCCCCCCTGCCCCTCAGGGCACTGGGCTTTGTCACCCAGCCCAATGCAGCTGCACAGGGCATGGTATTCTGGCTGAGATCCCTTTGACACACAGCTCTGGTCCCACAGAGCTGCTGCCATAATATGGAGAACTATAGGAACATGGGGACAGGTGGTCGAGAAGGTCCTTCCAACACTAGTGTGTGTGATGCAAGACTGGCCACTGAAGATGTCCACTTCTAGTGGGGACAAGGCCATCTTTGCCCTGGCTGTGAGTTTCTTGAACTGACCTTTGATTGTCCACAAGCTGCCTCTCCAGCAGCTCTCCATCCCCATCCCCATCCTGCAGTTCCCTGCCTCCGGCACTGGGCTGAAAGCTGGGCTAGGGCAGGCTCGGGGGCAGCAGGCCGGGTGCTCCCTCTGCGTCTCCTCCCCTCGGGCCCTGCTGCATGGACACCTCGGCACTGAGTGCTGCCTCGGGGTGCTTTCTCCTTTGCAGGCAACTGTGGTGCTGTGGGTGATTGTCAAGGTTCCTGAGTGCCGCAGTGCAATAATCCATCATTCAGCCAGCCTGTTTGTAGCTCTGCTCTTCCAAGTTTTTGTCACCACAGAGCAGATGCCAGAAGAAGTTGAGGACTTCTGGAGAGCGTGCCGGGAGGAACACCGCCTTCCCAGGGAGCCCAACAGGTCTCAGTTGCCCTGTCCTTCTCATGCTCTTGTGGCCAGGGCCAGCGCTCCCAGCGTGACCTGGCCTTTGCTCTGTACACAGGTTTGCAGCGCAGGCCATGAAGGCTCTGCTCTGGCAGCTGGACTTTGAGAAGAAGCTGGTGGCTCTGGAGCGCAAGCGGGTCTGGGACACCCTGCTCTGTGCCGACACCCACCACTATGCAGTTGGTCTGCTGGCCAGGTGAGACCCCCTTCTCCCCACAGCGTTTGTGCCCTGTGCCCGCAGTGCCCCACACAGTCCCCCTGGTTGTAGGCCAGAGGGCCTTGTCACCGAGGGCCATCCGAGCAGACTGCAAAAGGCTGGGAAAGGAGGGTGCCCAGGAGTAGCTGCCCCCTAAAGCAGCCCCATCCCCTTGCAGGGCGCTGGAGAAAAGATCACACCTCAGTCAGGCAGTCAGTCCTGGGAGAGGTTTGCCTGCCTGCCTCAGGCCTTTGCTGCCTTTTTCTCCACAGGGAGTTGCGCCATGGGTCCACTCCCTTGTGTACCCCAATCACAATTTGCCTGCTCAAGCTGCTCATCAGGGAGCAGCCCCGCTGGGATCTGCCTGCCCTGGCGCTCCTTGTGGAGGTGAGCCTGATGGCCAGCGCTGCCTGGCTGAGCTGCCTCCCAGCTCTCTGGTCTCTCGTAGCTGCAGCCGCCTGGGACGCTGCCCGTGCCCGCTGCTGCTGCCAGGCCCCCCCTCCTTGGCAGTTCTGGGCTCCTGTTGGCCAGGTCTCCTGTCACTGCCCTGTGCCTTTCAGGTCCTCGATTGTCTGGACTTGAACGTATGTGCTCGCAGGATGCTGACAGTCATGTCAAAACACCTGCCGAGTGAATGCACGGAGAAGCGTCATCTAGCGCTCAGAGGCCTCGTGGTGCTCAGCAAATATCCCTTGATGGTGAGAAGGGGACAGTGCCTGAAGCCCTGCTGGCAACATGGGGCTGGGGATTGCAGCCCCTTGGGCTTGTCTGCGCTTTGGGAGCTGAGGCAGTTGCTCCCATCTCTCCTGCTTCCCAGTTCAGCTGTCTGAGTGCTTCAGAACAGGTCTTTGGTTTCTAGGCCCTGTGGCAGCAGGGTGGTTTTGCAGTGACAGGGCAGTCTTGGTGGATGCAGCCATTCTCAGTTTCACGTTACAGCCTTGTGTTCAACGCAGGCCGAAAGCATATGCAACCTGTCTCCAAAGCTTCTGGAGCTCCTGAGAGATGCCGATGGAGAGATGGTCAGGATGACTCTCTCTGTGTTCATGAATGTGCTCCAGGACAAAAACATCCTGGTATCTGCAAGATGCAGCACCACCGCCCTGAAGCTGGCTGAGGCACTCGTGCCACTCTTTGAAAATGTAAGGTTCTGTGCCCCTAGTCATAAGCACTGACTGGATGCTGCCCAGAAACTTTGTGCTCTGTAGATTTTGGGCCTTTGCTCAGGTAGGCCTGGAGAAGTTGTTATTGAGGTCTCATTTTCTTTGCCACCAGGACAACAGCCATGTGCAACTGCTCTCCATTCACCTGTTTCGAAAGGTGATGGAGCTAGTAGTAAAAAAGGGAAAAAAGCTCCTGAAGACAATTGTGAGCCAGAGTTTATTCTCACTTTTAATTTGCTTGCATGATGAAAACCAGTGTGTGGCAGAGGTGAGAGCTCAAGGGCTGCTCGTGTCCCTCTGGAAAGGGGCTTGTTTGCCTCCTGCCCTGGCAGTTCGTGGGCTCCAGCCTCCCCCTGGCCTTGGCATAGGGACGTGGGTGCCCTGTGCCCTGGTGTCATCTCTGGCTCTCTGCTGCTCTCCAGGCTGCTTTCCAAACACTGCTTTGTGCATCCCGCTACCTGAAGAGGAGGGATCTTGAGCAGCTGCTGAAAAAGGAGCAAGCATTGAAATTCAGTGGTTGTCTGGTAAGGAGAGCCTGGAAGCCCCAGCTGCAGCCTAGAGAAGGCCCCTGCCACCAGTGCTCAGTGTGTGGGGCTGGCAGCTGTGCCCCTGCCCAGCGCCGCACCCAGGGCCGCCAGCCTATGCCCCACACACTGCTCTCTTCCCTTGGCCATGCAGTCTCTTGCGCAGGCTCCTCTGGCCCTGAGCCAGTGGCGATTGAGCCCTTGCCCAGCCGGGCTGCAGGGCAGCACCGCAGCTCCCCGGGCAGCACCCAGCCCTCTGCCCCCTCCAGCACCTGCAGTGGCCGTCCGGAACTCAGGGCTGCGCAGGGCAGGGGAGGCCAGTGCTTGGCGCAGGGAGCGCTTGGCTGAGGGGCAGAGCCCATGCCGAGCCTTCTCTCTGTGCCCTCTCTGCAGCTGGTAGAGGACGAGAGCCCCGCACCCGAGCACCTGCACCGGGCCCTGCCGTGCCTGCGCAGCACACAGAAGCTCTTGCAGCGGTCGGCCATGAGGTTCATTGGTGAGCCACGAGCCCCGGGTCTCTTCCCTGCCATCCTGGGCTCGGCCCCAGCCCCGGTGCTGCCCTGGTAGTGATAGCCGGGGGGGGCGGAGCCCTGACCTCCCGGCCTCGGCACTGCCAAGCGCCCTCCCACAGCCCTGCCCCCGGCTGTGAGGATGCAGCAGGGGCCTGGGCTGAGCCCAGAGGGCGTGTGGCCGCAGGGCTGGCAGTGCCTGTGCGGGGCAGCCGTGCCACCTGGGGCCACCACCGGTTCTTTGCTCCCAGTGATCTTCGGTGGTATCTGAAGGGGCAGCAGGAGGAGCTCCAGCTCATCCGTGGGGGTGAGTGAGGGCAGTGCAGTGTCAGCAAGGGCTGGCAAGGGAGCTACAGTCCGTGACCCGGCTGCTGAGTGCTCTGCTCCCTGTGCCGATGAGGGGTGGCATGGGCAGAGCACACAGAGCTTTCAAGGGACCCGTGCGGGAGTTGGGGCCAGCATCTTCCATCCTGTCTCCTGCTCCATTCGGGCCACGGCAAGAGCCATGGGATGTGTGGGATGGCCCTGGCAGGAGGGTATCCTAAGGCTCCTCGGATCCTGGCTCTGGCCGTAGCTCTGTTCCTTTCTCTTCCAGCCCTTCAAGCACCTAGGAAAGACAACAGCCCATCCTGCTCCAACCTACATATTCAAGCTCAGTTTTGACAAGGACCTGCAGAACTTAGGTCATCTTCCAAATTGAGAGAAGCATTGTCCCAAGAAGAGAACAATGAGACACACAATAGGACACCTCCCCACCTCAGAGTGCTAGTGGAACAGCTTAGCTGATGCTGATCCCTCCTTCTGGCTCTCAGAGCCTGCCAATCCCCTATTTTTCTTTCCAGCCAACACCATTGCTTCGCTTTCGTTTAATAAACAGTTTGGCTTCTTCATTTTTCCCGGGTCTTTGTGGAGATAAATCGGCACAAAACCTGAGCTCTGGGACACACAGGCCTTTGCTTGTCTTCTGTGCCGTGTTTTGTGCAGTAACAAAGAAGAACAGGCAAAAAAAGTCGCTGCTGATTCAGTTGCACAGCACCATGGAGTCGAAGGTTGTGCTGAGCATGTTGAAGGGAACAAGGACCCTGGATTTTAGAAGAGCCAGCTTGAGTATGCTCTGAACCCAGCATACCCAGCCAGGATTCCCTGGCAAGCATCTGTGCAGGGCAGAGGAGCTTGCAATGCTGCAAATTTTTCACAAAGAGCTTCCTGAAAGCACAGCAATGCTCCATCCTTGCACAGGGACAGGAAGAGGGCAGAACCAGAGACCATCGTGGCCTAACAGTGAGCTTTGGGGTTGCCCAAAAGCAGCAGCAGCAGCAGGAACAGGGGAGTGGCTGAGACTCAGAGGCAGGAGCGTCCCAGTGGCCACAGCGCTGTCAGGCAGTGCCTGCAGGCTCAGTGTGGTTCTGGCAGCTCTGGTCTCCCCACAAGTGAGGAATCGCAGCCCCTGCCTCAGGCCCAGTCAGAAACCCAACCAAGTGAGAGCAGAGGGAGGGGACCCTTCCAATCTCTCTTGGGCACAGCTGCGAAAGAGCCGCTGCGTCTTCCTGCCCCTCTCTTTGGGGTGTGCTGGGCCCAGAGCCGGCCAGCTTGTGCTCTGCGGTCCCAAGCGCCTTCTGGGTGTGCAGGAGAGGTGCAGCGTGCACGGCGGAGCGTCCTGGAAGGGGCTGACGAGAGCCTCCTGCGGGAACAGGGCTCCGCTCCCTGGCTGGGAACCGCCTGGTTTTGCTGCCCTGAGCGCGGGCAGGAGCTCAGGCACGTGCCGAGGCAGCGGGCAGCTGGCGTTCGGAGGGGCCCGGGGCTGCGCGCCCGAAGCGACGCGAGCAAACAGACTCGGGGCGAGGATGATGAGCTCGAGCTGGAGTGCCTGTGCTGCAAGGAGCACAAGCAATTCAGCCTTGCCAGGGTTTCTTAAGGGTGTGTTGGTGTTCCCCAGGACATGGACGCATTTGGGGAAATGCCCTTGAAAGAGAGACGCTTGATTCCCAAGGAAACTGCTTCCCCAGGAGCCCCCGGCGAGGCAGGTGCAGCTTTGGTCTCCCTTTGATTCCCTGTGTTTCCTTTAGTCCTTGAGGCCCCTTGAACTTGGCAGAGTGGCAGGGGAAGGATGGGAAGAGCAGCTTTGGCATCTGCCTGGGCCTGCAGAGACCAAAGCAAACCCCTGCAGCAGGGTTTTTTCCCCACCTTTGAGCACAGGTCTGAGGCGGATCATCTCTGTCCAGCCAAGAGCCCCAAAGCTCTCTTGGGGACCTGTGAATTCAAAGACCTCTGTGTACAATCTGACGTTTTGTTTTTTGCCTTTTCCCTTTCATATGCTCTCTGTATTGTTTGCACATATATTTGTAACTCTGTAGCTTACTCTATTAGTGACCTGTTTTCCCTTTAACCTTCCATGCCCTTCCCAAATCAGAATGACAAAAGAAATTTCACAGCTCCATGCTGCCCAGGTGCAATACCCCAGAGCTGTCTTGGTTTTCCTGGGAAACAAGGTTTAGATCAGTTCTTTGAGACACAGTTCAATGGACCAAATACAGCCATTTCCAAGGGGTGGAAATCT
Organism: Fringilla coelebs; assembly: GCF_963513975.1. Lineage (NCBI taxonomy): Eukaryota > Metazoa > Chordata > Aves > Passeriformes > Fringillidae > Fringilla > Fringilla coelebs. Next base: position 72,649,065 of record NC_140031.1, on the reverse strand, counting down.
AGAGAAGGAACTTGACCTGGAGGGGAATTGCACCAGCATTTGTTCTCCTAATTGGTGCTTTTTATCACATACACCTATTTACTAATACCAAGAAAAACATACTTATCCTTGAGGGATTGGGCTTTTGTGGACATCTTTCCTAGTGCCCCTGAAAACCTTCAAATAAAGATCCATATTATATTACCTCCTTACTAAAATTATCTCAACTTCTATTTCCAGGTTGAGAAAAGGACAACACTATATGCACATTAAAATAAAACTCCAATGTGATAAAATTATTCGTTTATTATTATTATTGTGCAGAATTTATAACTTATAATAATGTTATAGACAAATATTTGCAGTTTACTATAATCTAGTCCCTTTTTAATATACACGCCTTTTTTAGGGAATATATTTTAGTGCTATACCCTTTGTAAACTGTCAATTCCCCATAAATTGAGTAGGACTCTGTGTCCTTTTACAGTTTTGTGACTACCAGTTATGAGCTCTCTATGTCTTACTGCTCACATCCTGCTCAGGGATCTTTTCAAAGGAGAAGGCTTAAAAGCAATTTTTTTTTGTCAGTCCTGTAAGGCTCCAGCTGTTGGAAAAGGCACATCCAAAATCATTGCATAATCTCTCAGAGCACAGAGGGGCACACTTCCCTGGTAGGGTATATATCATTGTGTTACTTTGATTGAAAACATAAAGATATGTTTTGAGAAAAAATATTGGTCCTTTGATTATCTTTTTTTTTCATTCTTTTCCTTTAAGGTACCTTTGATTACATTGGTGTTATGTAATTTGGTAGCAGGTCCTTGTCTTGGCATTTAGTGGTATGCATTTGTTAATACATATTTATGTATTTGAAATACAGTGAGTGATAGATTGGTGACTGCTCCATGCAATTGTTTTTCCTGAGCCTACTCTTCAGCAAGCCAACAGCAGGAATTTGTGTTTGGGTTCCAGATCTGAGCAGCCATTTGCAATGCAATTTTACATGGAAATTCCTCTAAAATACAACATAGTGGCTGTAAAAAACAAACAAAAAAAACCCCAATACCACAACAAAACCAAAAAAACAACAAGCCAAAACAAAAAAGCTCCATCAAACCAACCAACCAACTAACCAACCAACCAACACAAAGCAAAACAAAAGCCATCAAAAAAAAAAAAAAAAAAAAAAAAAAACCACCAAAAAACCCAAACAAAACCTACTCACCCAGTTTTCACCTTTTAAATTGACAAAAAAATACTTTACAGAATGATAAAATCAGGGGTGTGGAAAAGTCCATGAGAAGGCCCCAGCCTGAGATATCTCTCAGACAGGTCTTAAACAGAGCAAGCTGCCTGGAGGTACCTCCAGGTGGGTTTTGAGTGTCCCTGAGGGTATAGATCCCACAGCCTCTCTCTGAGCATCTGTGCCCATGTCTGACTTCTCCCACTATAATTTCTTTGTTTCCACATCTATGGGTGCCATTTCCTGTGCTCCCATCTGCTCCTGCTGCCTATGTTCCTCAGAGCAGGGAGTGTTAGAAAGGCTGAAGATACAGGATAGCAGGTCTTTGTGGTTTATCCAGTGCCAAAAGGATTGTCTGATATTGTGTTCTCAGATAAAAATGCCTGACTAAATGGTTTTTTCTTTGCTTTTTATTGGTGGATAGCTTTTCTCTGGAGCTAAATGGATACATTAATACAGTAAATATATTAATTGGAAAACAGTGTACATGAAGCCGAATAGACTGATGTCCATTTATTGTAACCCATAAAGTCAATGCAAGCCAAAAAATTAATATAGTGCTGTGTGCCTCTTTGAGAATATTCACTATCAAATAAAATACTGTGTCATTCACCAGTCCTCTGATTAAATTCCTTTAAATAAGGCTGTAATAGTCCTTGTAATGCCATCTGAAATTATACAGAGAAAATAAAATTAATAACTCAAACCAACTAAATGCCTGTCTCTAGTCTTATCTGCATATACTGATTAAGTAGTTACTGCCTACCTAGGCTGTATTTAAGTCCTGCCAATTAACATTTATTAAAAGAAATGGAAGAGAAAGTGCCAGGATTTGTTTTGCAGGTGTTGATGACATGCTGTCCCTGAAACTGGCTCCAGTGTTTCTGAAGGAAAGGGCAAAATGCCCTACCATTTCTAGGAGAACAAAGACACTATTGATGAGGATTCTAAGCTTTGGTTGAAAGTAGAAAATAAGTAATTCACTTAGGAATTTACACTTAATAGAATCTTGGTTTTAAGGAAAAATCTGAAACATGCTGAGAATATTTTTTTTTTATTTTTACTGATCTAGCCCAAAAAGGTGGCAGCATAATGTAGAAAACATCCATACAGCTTTGCTAAGACATGTGCCTGTGATCCAATGACTAATGTCAACATTTTGTAATGAAAGTTACAAGCCTTGATTGACTATTGATAAAATCTCAAAATTGCTAATGGATCTATCTCAAAATATTTTGCGGCATGTGGTGAAGAAGCAAAATCTGTCTATTAAAAGGAGGATCTACTGATAAGCTGTGTTGTGAATTTACATTTACAGGAAAAATTTTAAGGTTATTAATGAACTCTAGCCTTAGAGAGAGCCCCATAAGAACCTACCTCTAGGAGTAAAGCCAAATGCCCTCAAAATGAAATAAAGGTTTTTCAGGCATTCACGCAAGCCTGTGGTGAGAAAGCATGCAAAGGAAGTGGCTTATTCATGTCATGTTTCAAATACCTGGATGAAGGAAAATAAATGTAATTGGGAGATTCAAATTCCAACAACTTCCCCAACAAAGCATGCCAGGATAGTTTTTACTGAAAGTGTTCTTCCTGCAATCTTTTATTCTCATCACCACTTCATTACAGGCTCACCACTGTGATGTCTGTAGTCACCATCAGAATGAGGATGGGCTGACGAATGTTGGGGCTCCCAAGCGCAGAAAGCTGGCCTTGAGGAAGCAGGAGAGATGACAGATATTTCTCTTGGGTCATCTAGAGAGATGCATTCTGTCAAGGACAATAGGAATGAGCCAAGTCCTGCCTTGCATTCAGCTCTATAGTAGTTTCTATATGGGGTTTAACAACCTTCAAGCAATACCTGGGAGTAAAACCAGATTTTCTCTGCTTACTCTGCATGCTGTTTGTGCTCCCACCTGGACAGAATGTAAAGTAGACAGCACATCCCTGTGCTGACTGAGAGCAGCAGAAGGGAAATTACTGCCTCTGGAAGAGCTGGGAAAGTAACCAGAGCTTCTGCCTCTTCATGGTTCCAAGTCATGCTTTGCTAATTAAATCACCTAAGGTCATCACTTTATTGTCCTTTATTAGAAGATAATGGTGTTGGTGATGGTTTAAGCTCCAGCTCCCTCACTGGCACACAGAGGCTGCTCAGTTTCCAGAAAGCTTTGAATGTGATGGAATAAATTCTTTGCATCTTCCCAAAGGAGCTGGTGAGGGAACTTTACACGGCACGATTTTTCCCAGAACAAGATCTAAACAAGGGGAAAATGTAAATTTTAATTTTTCTCGGTCAGTTTTGTGACATTAAATACTAAGGAGTAGTAAACCAAAAGTTTCAGGAGCTCATTTGCCTTTGTGGGAGAGCTTAGAGCATTACCATTGGTAACTCTGTTCCCTGGATTTGTAAATTCCAAGGTAGCGTTTCCACACTGACAGCAATCTTCACCAAAAGATGCCTGCCAGTACTGGCTTGTTGGTCCGGTGTCTATCAGGGTAAAAACATAAGAGGTGTCTGCTTTATTTCCCGTTAGTGGACTTTAGAATGTATCTGCAAGGTACTAGACCTTGTAAATTTTTCTGCTAGTTATATAGCTTATCAAAACCAGTAAATGACAAGAAATAAAATGCAATGTATTGCTGGTTTGTGCTAATATAAACTATTATAATGTTCGTGAAACTGTATTTTAACTCCTCAGTTATTGCATCATTTCATATCAAATGATCAATTTCATATGTTCTTCCTTTTCAAAGAGGCTTTCTAACAGGTGCGTTTATCACAAATCACCCTTTTATATCATTAATCAGCAAATGAAAGCAATTATCTTTAGTAAACCAACCAACCTTGGAGAATGGAATCAGATAAAAATTAACAACTCTCAACATAATTGTCCTCTGTCAGTCCTATTTTCCTACACATAATTCATGTGGTTGAATCTTTAACAATGCTGAGCAACAAATACTTAACTCCATCCTCAGCATATTTGCCTTTTATCTCTTTACTTTTAGATCTTCCCCAGTTGGGAGGCTTTCAGTTTTCCTTACATCAAAGATCATATTGATCTTTAGCTGTGTTTTATTCACATATACATGTGAATCAATACTTGTATTGATTCCTTTTTATCAATGGTTAAAGGACCCAGAGTTTGTGTCCCTGATTGTGTCTAATTTTCCAGGCATCTCTGCATCATATTTGGGAACTAGCTGAAAATCAGAATGGTCTTTCTTCTGTGCTGTTTGCAGCATCAGTAATTTCTATCTCTGTTTCTAAGCTCAGCTCTCTTTCTCTCAGTTTATTTGAATTATTTCAGAAAAATTTATAATACGAAACATAAGCACAGCTCCAAACCCCTGGATATTACAACAGCACATTTACTTACTTAGTTCCCTTTCAGCACAAAGGATTTCCTTCACTTTGATATTCCTCCTAGGTGATTTGGTGACAACAGCTCTTTTGAACCTTTTAAAACTTAACATAGTCATCTTGACTGCGTTTGAACAACTGGAATTGTGATCCTTACTACCAGATCACCAATGTGAATGTCCTGCTCACATCCTCTCTGAGCTACAGACAGCAGATCATCTGAGCTGAGAGTGCCCCATGCCAGTATCTCAGGATTTAAAAAAAAAATCCCCTGAAAATTCAGTTTTGCTGAGTTCTGTCAGGCTGTGTGCAGTTGTTGGGGCAGAGGACTTCCAAACACTTGGCTGTATAAAAGCAATTTTTTTCAATGTTTAAGTGTTTTTAGTCTACAATGCGGATGTAAAAAGCCACAGCTGGCAACAGGACATCAGTGGGAGTGCCATTCATTCTGGCAGGACAAAAGTGAAACATTTCCAGTGTGTGCAATGTGAAAGAACAAGTTTTCACGCATGCCACAAAAACCAATGAGCCTGGAACAAAGTGCCACAGCACCCTGGTCACTGAGAGGGGTGGATCTCTGTGAAAGGGAACTCTTGGGAATAGTTTTGCTCTTGTCCTCATCTCATGTTTCTCTTCTCAGAGTCTAAGCCAGCTGTTCTTTCTCCAGGAGGCAAAAGCAGAGAGCTATGAGATGTCTGTAATGGGGATGTATTTGCACATCATTGGGATTCAGCCAGAGAAGAATGGTGGAACTGCCTTCTGCTGATGTTCTGTGACATGGTGTCAATACTCTGGATGCCCCAAGAGAAAGAATAAGTTTGAGCAGCATTTACTTAAGGTCCCTGTCCATTGCTCCAGCAGAAATTTACAGTTACTGGGAGAAACCATTACAGGAGACACAGGTTTTCCTTTTTGTTTTTCAAATACTGGAGAAATGAGAATGATCACCTGCCACAAGCATGAACACCCACTGCAGGATTACTTTGTGAAAAATTGATACTGGTTTATGTTCAACAACTGCTTAGTGCAAACCTTTATACTACACATAGTTCTTCTTCCAAAAATATATACTGGAGAGTTCTGAACCCGCATAACTGAGCCTCTCTTCTGCCTTTTCTCCCTCATTTCTAGACCCACTGCCTAAAACATGTGAAAATTTTCCTTTTCCTTTATTGAAAAGAAAACTGGCTGACAAAAGAACATGGTGAGTGGAGCCCTTCAGAAATCACTGCAAATTTTGCCTGCTTTGGAGATTAATTATAGTGCAGAGAGCTAGGAGATAAGGGTATCTCTTCTGTAAGTAGAATCTTAGTAATATATAGCTGAACAGCCTTTTTTAATAAATGAGGGATAGTTATAATCATCCCTAAAACACTTTCAACTATACTGTTAGCAACATTTTTCTGCTTTTTAGTAGGAAAAAGCTCCTTTGCTGAAATTTCTGTCATGACTTTTGTGCTGTTCCTGATCATGGCACCAGCAAATTCAGTGAGTGCCTGCTCCACAGGGATCCTTATGTCCCACCAGCATCCTCGGTTTCTTAGCCATCATGCCAGAGTTAAGGTGTTTTTCTTCCATTTTACATAGTTCACCAGAATTTTACCCCAAAAAGCATTAGGGAATGTGTGTCCCTGAAGCATTCCATGAAGTCACACATGAAATAGCACAAGCAGCAAACAGCTTGTTCATATCTGGTTACACAGCTTGTTGTTCACCCTGAAGAGATGGAATTATCTGTTTACTTCAGCTAGTAATCTTCCTGCTTTAGGGATCTTCCTGCTTTCCTAGCAGAAAGGCAGGGCAGGTTGTCAGAGTTACAAAAAAAAAAAAAAAAAAATTCTTATTAACAGATTCCAGCGCCTAAAGGGCTGCAAACATCTGCAACCCAGTCTCTATGCAGATATTTCCCTCAGAAAATCTTATAGAATGTCTTTTCTCAAACATCCTTAGACTCGTCAACATCTTTTAAAGGAAAAAATTAATGAAGTCTCTTTTCACCCTGGTGATACTATCAGGATGCCATTATATTAAATGTCAGAGGAAAAGGGAAAAAATATTTTTAAACTTGATGATTTGCATACCTAGGAATATTTTTCACCATTTCAACATTTTAGAGGCTGTACAACCCCTTATATAGGGCGTGTCAAAATAAGTTTGAAAAACAGTGCTGAATAAATTTCACTGGGCATTAGTAAGATTCAATGTGTGCAGGGATTTATCCCTGATTTCTTCCAAGCAAATCAGCACAGAATCTTCATATTACTATGCAAGCTCATGGATCTTGCCATTCATTTGCACAAAATCTTGGTTGGGTTCCATAAAAATACTCTGGATTAAAAGAAATATTATATATAATAAAAATTTAAAAATATATATCACATAAAAATACTCTAGAATATACTGGGATCACATTTGTCTAATTGGACATTGTTATTCCATTCTTTTGGATTGTTTTAGTTGATTGGTTTGGTTGAGGTTTTTTGGTGGGATTTGTGGAATTTTCTGTTTGGTTGTTGTTCATTTTTTTTCCCCTGTGCTTTGGAATCAACATATTTTTGCTGAAGGAGATTAAGATATGTCCATGTTTCAGTCCATTTCTTTTGCGGGATTTAATAAATGCCTGCAGTTCTTAAGATTGATCAAGGATGCTGTTCTTTGTTTAAAAATATTTAATTTGGGGCATTTTTTATTTCCCAGTAAAAAAAAAGTGAACAGTATGTGATTAGGGTAGGAATTAAACACAGCCTGCTGTCAGTAGAGTTCTTTACTAGCCCTGAAATGGAGTGGTCAAGCAGGATTTCAGTGGTTGCCTTCCTCTGGAGTCCTGGTTCCTGTCCAGGCAAAGACTCCATTGCACTGGGCTGACCTCAATGCTTCTCCTTGAGAGAGGAGGCTGCTCGCACGCTGCTGAAATTGCTTTGAAACCACAAGTTATCACTCCCCATGAGTGATGCCTTAAACAGACATGCTTCCTACATTTTTGGGAATGCTGGAAAACTTGCCAGAGCTTACTGGGCAGATGAGCTGCAGGTTCCTCAGGCACATAACCACATGCTTCACAAGCCACAGCCCCCGTGATGAATGCTCAGTGCCCTTCTAGCAGGTGTGAGCCACCAGCCTTGACTCTCTGGTGGCACTTTCCCAAACTGAACGTTTGTCACAGCAATTCCATCCTGGACAATAAATAACCAATTTTCTGTTTACTTTCCTCCACCAGGCTTGATCCCCTTCACTTGGGACGTTGCTTTCTCTCAGTGGTCCCATCTTTTTTATTTCTGAACAATTGTGAGCTTTCATCTCATTTTGAACAGAAAATGGCAATATGACTGCAGACTTCCTGACTTATTAATCCTCACATATCCAGCCAAGTTTTTCAGTGCTTCTTGGTGCTTGCTGTCCAGGGAGTAGAGAGCAGTAATCTGGAAGACCTGCCCTGCCAGACCAGGAGAGACAACGATGATGAGTTTGCAGCTCTCACACCTGAGTGGACTCTTCCAATCTGTCAGACCACAGCATCTCATTCTTAGCATTTCAAATTAGGACAGGCATCATCTGGCACAGTCTTTAATCTGTCTGTGCTGCCCACTGGATGAACAGAAGGACAGAAAGTTAGGATTTCTTCTGTGTTTTGGTTGGTAGATTATGACTAGAAGTAACTTATTCTTGCATAATGCCAGCGACAGGATATTACCAAGTTCAAAAGCAACCTCCAAGTGGAAATGCAGCACTTCTGATGATTCACAGAATCTCTCCATACTGGGAAAAATATAACAAACCAGAGCTCTTCAGACAGGAGGCTATTTGGATATATTTAGCTTTCAGTGGTGTGATATTGTGGTTTCTTTTGTGTGTATGTGTTTTTTCTCGCAGTAAAACCCTAATCATCAATTTAAACTGCTTTCGCTGCTATATTCAGCCCACAGCGCAGCATTCCAGCATTATAACAGCTTTCAAAAGAGGTGAAACTTGGAGTAAGCAAAGGTCATGCTTTTCTCTTCAATTGACCATTTTTTATACCTAACTTGGACACTTCTGTGTTTTTCTCCTCTGAATATGCAATCAGCAAACTAATTATCACTAGAATTTTATGAAAAGTATGATCAGTAAGAGGGAGCAAGAGGAGACAGTGGAGCAGATTCTACTGTCTGACTGTCAAAAGTACAAAAGCAGAAACAATGTAAAAAAATAAGAGTATTGATGCAGTGGTGTCACGTTCATAGTTTCCACTTTTGCTTTCCTGTGTGTTCCCAACATTGCTTTGCCGGTGAAATAATGTAAATCATCTTTTGGGATGGGCCAGCGGAGACAAGATGCTATATTTAGTAAAAATTCTATTAACATTTTTCTTTTTTCAGTTCCTTTTTAAGAGAAAGAACCTTGTTTCTTTTTCTCCTTGCTTGCATTTTTAATCCCACATCTCTTTCTTGCTCACTGACATTAGCATCTCATTGTTAAGCCACCCTGAAGTAGCTGTGGGGTGAATGACTCCTTACAATAATTGTGTTAATTCACTGTAAACCAGGTAGATCTCCACAGATGTTTTCAGTTAACTTTCCAGTGTTTTCTTTAAACCACTCAAAATAATTTTGCTGTCAAAAATTCGGGGGTTTGTTTGGTTTCAGCACTGTCTAGAGTCCTCACATCGCTGATGCCATGTCTCACTCTGTCACCTTTGTCAGTGCCTAACTTCCTGCTCACACACTCTGAACTTTTGTGACATTTCCTAAGATTTTTTCGTGTAGCTAATCAACTTCCTTACTGACATTTTTTTTAATGAATCATTTTTATCCAAAAAGATCTCTTTAAGAATATTTGCAGCCAAAAATTATTTGCCGGTGCAGTGAGATAAGCTTTTGTTTGAAGAATGTTTCAAAGGAAATGTAATGCCAAATGGAGCAACAATTCTACTTTGGTTTGTGAACACTGAAGTGTCTTTGACATTTTTCATGTAATTAATTATTCAATGAAACAGGTGTGTAGCACAGCCACATTTTCACCCCTAGTAATATATTTTCAGCTGAAGTAGGACACAGAAAGAGTGCTCCTGGGCATGCTAAGGATAGGAATAAATAAAATAGCCCATACTTTGCTTTTCCTGTGGGGTTAAGAGTCTCTGGGGGTAGGAAGCCTTACCTTCCACAGAGGACACAAGTGAAGAGCACTGATGTGATCCTGAGCCACGGAGCCTTGCAGAGAGATGAGCTGTGCAGCATCAGCCTGATGTGCTCTCCTGCATGCACGTGGCATTAATCATACCACAACAGGGGCAAAGGGAGCTCACATCAGTCTGGAAAATGCCAATTACTGAGCAAATCCCAATTCCTGAAGGTGTCCCCTCTGCTGTAGGACATGAAGGGATGTGCTGCTTGCTGCAAAGCCTTGAGCTGTCAGTGAGCTTGGTCAGCCCAGGATGATTCCTGTAGTTTTAATCATTTGCAGCTGCAGAGTGCAGGATCCAGCCAGTCCATATCTGAGGAAGGGGCTGGAGTGACCTTGGCTGGCAGGAACAAGGGCACGCAGAATGCAGCGAGGCTCGGGAGGAGGGGAGGGCAGAGGAGAGGACACCAGGCCAGGTTCTTCCCTCTCTTCACAGCAGTGAGTGCCAGAGCCAAATAGAAATGGAAATATAAAGCAAATATTTTTGTCAACACAAATTCAAAAGCAAGTCAAACTCTTATAAGAGGTTAAACTAGTCTGTAGATATTTTAGTCTCTCTCCACCTCTCCCCTTGCCCACTTTCTATTTTTGATCATTTTAGAACCAGCTTAGCTGAGGGAGGCTTTTTAATAAACAAATAATAGGAAAAGACTTCACCTAGAAATGAAATCATATTTTATAGACATAGATATAGATATATATTCTTATAAAAATAAACCTCTTTTTTTCATTTACTGCTCTTGGAATTGCTACTTTTACAGCATCTGTATAGACACAGGACTTCTATATCTGTCTAAGTAAACATTTTGCTTTTTTATTTCCACTATATATGTCAGGGGATAAGTAGGTTACTATTTATGCAATTCATGAAAACTTCAGTTTCGAAGGTCTTTTTTATTAGATGTCTTAATCCAATTCTCTTTATTGTATTGGGAAATGAAAATAAATTCTCTTGAGCACAAATAATAAAAGGCAAAAATAAAATTGCTGTGCACACAGCTCAAACTAATAATAAGGAATCAGCAGAATCAGTTTAAAAAATTGATTTGTCCGAAGCAGGGCTTCCAGAGGCCTGAAGTTCTGTTTGCTATGAGAACTAAAGTTGCTGTGTAGAAATTTCCAATCTTTTTGGTTTGATTTACACTTTTTGTTTGAGATTTTCTCTCCCTTGCTGAATTTTGATTCCCTTGAGATGTTCTAGAGATATGGATCTGTCTCATTCCTGGCACGTGTCAATATTTTCATTTGTCTTTCGAGACATTCCGGTTATGCATGCAATTTATTTGCACAAATTTATTTTTGCCTCCTGAGACATTTAGTTTCCTTGTTTTAAATATAGGGTTTATTCACAGGTGTATAATTTAGTAGGAATGGTTAATGCCAAGATAATGTCTCTATTTAGGCAATTGTCAGGAAGTCTTAAACATTCATAACAAATGTTGGTAGAAACTTCAGCTTTCTGCCACTGGAATGGAAGAGGAACATGCTGGCAAATCCAAAGACTTTACCTGCAATGTGTCTGAGTATTACAGTGCAAATTATTTTATTTTCTTGAAACTCTGGCTATTATATGCAAAAAGATTGAGTGCATCCAGTTTTCATTAGGCAAAAAAAACCCCCCAAAAACCCAAACAAACAAACAAGCAGAAAACCCCAGCACACATTTTTAATTTCCTTTCAACAGAATACTATAATCATGAATATGACCCAAAGCCTTTGCTTGGTCCCAATTGCCTCAAAGATGCTCAGACCTGCAAAAGGGCTTGATCATGTCATTGAATCAAGGTCCTGCAAACAGGTAACTGTTGTTAACCTCAATGTAAGTGACATGCTCATGTTCTGTGAGATGCTGAATTCATTCCCGAGATCTGTGATTAATATGTATCAAATTTTAATTACTGACAATGCTCCAGGTGCAAGTTATGGCTGAAATCCTTTTGCAGTATTTATCAAGACTGTGTGAAGTAATTATAAATAATTTGGGAATATTGGGCCCTGAGAGAAGAAAACTCTGAAGGATCCCTAAGTGAAAACCAAATCTACAAGCATTTAAAATAGTCTCACTGAAATGTTCTGAAAGAGAATCAAATAGCTGTTTTGCTGAAACCTTTTGTGCAGGAGGAGATTTACTCTCCAATAGCAGGTTTTGCTATTTCTGTAATAAAGTCATTATTATTACCTACAGAACTTCAGGGTCAATATTGAACAATGGTAGATAGTTATTTCCTTGTTTCCTTAATTAAGCAAATGATAGTGAAAAGAAACAGGGAAGGTGATTTTTTTGCTCTTAATGGTGTTGCAAATGAAGTATATTTAAATTCCTCAAACTTGTGTCTTGCTTAAAACATAAAGGAAGAACATGTCCATCAATATCAAAAAATCACATTTGACCTTCAAAAAGGTGTTAATGATGGACTATAGACAAATCTGTAACAAACTTCTCATTGTGCCCAGGTTTTTATTTCCTTTCTGCTACATTTGTGACTGGGGTAATCAGTGTGGTGGTTTAGGGTGCAGAACACCAGATCCAGGGAATGCTGCCTCTCATCTGCATGTCTCTGTGCCAGCACAGAGGCTCCAGGAGCAACCCAAGAATCTTCCTGCTTAAATTTTGATTTTCCTCCCTCTATGCACCTCTGTGCACAGGGTCTCCCTTGCTGCCTGCAGCCACAAACGAGCCCATCAGCCAAGCTCTTTTGTGGGGATGACTTCACAGGGCTTTTTGGTTTTTTTGTTTTTTTTTATCTTGATGAAAAGGTCAATTTCCCTATACTTAGCCAATCATATTCAAAGATCCAGTAAAAGAAATTTACACAAATCCTACCCCTGTCTATGCTGTGACTGGTCTAAAGACCTCTTTTTTTCCTAGGAAGAGAAGGTCAAACTGTGCTCCTGTTGCCAGAGTGCTCATCATCTTCCCTTCCTGAACAGGCAAACACATCCTTGGTTTTAAAGTGTGTCTAGGAGCCAGGTGTTGCTGTTTGATGGTGCTCTAGAAGTACATTGGCTCGCTGGCATTTGGTAGCTACAACAATGGGAAACAGTATTGTTGGTGATGGGGCACTGGGGGCAAAGTGATCACCCTTTGTTATTCCTTAAAAAAAAGCTAGAACTGTTCACAGCTCTCTCAGATAACAGTGCTTATGCTTCTGATTTCAACCCTTCCACCCTCCTGAAGAAATGCATCCCCTGTCTGAGGGGAGCTGCTCCACTCTGGGCACATCCTTTCCTTTCTGTGATGAGATTCTCCCCTCCAGCTGAGCTTCTATTCAAGCCTTGCAGAATAAATTTAGAAAAAAGCAGAATAGTGTCCAACAAGCCTGTGCAGCCCCAACAGACACAGCCCTTGCCAGGCAGGACAGAATGTGTGGATTTGGGTCCAGGCTGCTCCTCATACAAGCAGGATAAGCTGCACTTGAGAGAATGGCAGATTTTCATTTACAGGTGAACTGCCTCTCCTTTGGTCAGGCATCCTTTCCTATTTCCCTGTGCACTGTAAATCCAAATGGAAATATTCCCTGGTTTCAGAGGGAAGAGCAATCAGGTTTTCATACTTTTGTATGCACTGGTTGGAGCTGGAGGGAAGATCATAGGCCTAGGAGGAGTGATTGCATTTATTATGCCAAAGGAACAGATGTTCAGGCTTTTCATACCCAAACAAAACCACATTCCAATTGACTAGTTGTTTCCCAAGCATGTGCTAATGAATTTAAACTTTTTCTTTTTTTTTTTTTAATGCACATGAGCAGAATTCATAATATCTTGTTCAGGGTATAATGCAGAACAATAAGAATACTGGTTTAAAGAGTATTATTGGTATGGGCATCGCTGCCAATCTCATCTTCCTTATAGGCTTCATAGAGTGCCCATGCCAAGAGGGAGCTGCATCTTAGTGGAAATACAATGCCGAAAAACTTTAGTTTTTCCTGTCTAAAAAGTTGATATAAAATCATACGTTGTGTGTTTTGGTTTTTTAAATCTCATTCTTCTAACTAGTAAATTATTTTTTGTAAAGAATTATGAAAAAATGTTCTATGTATCTAAATCTACTGAATTTATTAGACTCTAGGGTTTCAGCCACTTCCAGTAATCTATAGATTATTGAATACTCAAATTAATTAAACTTGTCAGTCTAAGTCCTTGTCAATCCCCACTGGGCTGCTAACATGTTCTCCAATCTCATAGTATTTCCTCAGTAGTTTCTTTATCAGAAATTATAAGAAAGGGATGAAAATGGATTTTTTTTATTGCAGGACAATATTTTCACTACAGGAATATAATTGGGTTTTGGCATTTCTACTTGAATGTATTAATATTAAATATTAAATATTTTCATTGAACTAAAATTTTGGATGTCAAAAATGTAAAGGGGATATAAAATCCATTTCAAATCCTGACATGTAAAAGCTAAGCTATTAATTAGAGGAAAAAAGGTCAGTGATCTTCCTTAGCTTCCACAACATCTGTAATAATAATAATATTGGCCTTCTGATGAGTGCTTCCTATCCAGCCTCAGGGAAAAAATCCCATTTCCCCCATCCCCGTCACCAGTCCCTTTTCAATGCAGCCCCTGAGTGTCTGCTGTTTTGCATATGTAAATCCCACATAAATGAATAAAAACATTCATTTATGTTTGTTTTTATAAGTGTCCAGACTAGCACTAATAAAAGAGGTACAATTAGGAAAATTTTATGTGCTTCTGTGAATTCCATAGGTCCTGATTTTGCCAGGAACATCCTGAGACACTGAATTTTTAGTTTTCCACCAGATTTAGTGACACCAGATTTAGTGACAAGCTGCCTGTCAGTTGTCAGAGAGATTCTACCTGGTATTAATTCATCACCTCACAACTTGAGTATTGAAAAGTCAGTGCTGTCTGATTCGTTCCTGCCACCATGTGTTGCTGCTGGTTTGGGAAAATACAACTTTTGGTTAATAGTCTGCCTTTTAAAGGGATACCTGAACTTGTACTCCTATGGCATACCTGAGCTGCCCACAGGAGTTTGTCTGATGTTCAGCAAAGATGCATCTTTTAACTTTCAGTCTGATGTGGAACAGCTTACAGCCCAGAAGGAGTTTCCAGCCTCACAGGCTTCTGAGAGGGTGGTAGTTGCTTCAAAAGATACATATTTATAAAGAAAATCTGCCCTAGGGTGGAGACTTTGATATTTCACAAGCTAGTTAAAATGGGAGCATTGCTTCAACACAAGACCTACTCCCGATGAAAAAATAAACACGTCTGAGGCTAAATAGTGTAAGGCTCATTTTGTTGTAGTTACAGTAACTGGAGGCATAAGAAAGCAGAAACAAAAGCTTATTTTCCATTAGAGTGCCTAAAATCTGTCAATTTCACAAAAAAAGGACAGTACTTCTCTTTGTAGTGGTACTTTACAGATTCAAACTGCCTTATGCAACAAATGTGGTTTTGCCAGGGGAGTGCTCTTCTGAGTCTGTCCACCCACACCAAGCCTCCCCAGAGGACCACAAGAACTGTGATTTGTAGGAATTTTCAGGCAAAACTCCCTGGCACGGCTTGCCTTGCTCAGTGCCATGAGCAGAGCATCCTTGGGGGTGAGTTCCAACCCAAATCCTGCCACTGCTCCTGAGGGAGTTGGGAAATAGGATTTTTAGGGGCTGTGGGTATGTCTCCCAGCTCAATGGTTATGACAAAACAAGAAAGAAAAGCAATTGGAGCTATAATCAGAAATTTCATCACACATCCCCATGTTGGGCTAGGTCAGGTTTCAGGAGAAGTGAGAAAATATGTGATGGGAGTGGCAGGTGGTGAACAGAAGTGGGAAAAGAAGGAAGAAAGAGCAAAAGGATGGGGTGCACAGAGCCCTGCACTGCCAGCAGCCAGTCCTCTGTGGACATGTTCTCCACCTCATCCCAAATACCAATGTAAAAAGAAGAACAGGGTCCCACTGTTCAGTGTCTTCATCATGCTGCTCTGCAAAAAACTCTGTCCTGATGGAACCTGACAGCAATCCAAGGGGTGACTGGGAAGGGAACTTTGGCTGGACTGGTCAGGGCACTGGAGCTGCACAGGATGGAGCAGGACACCAGCCCTGACGGGATTTTTTGTCCAATTAGTCAGGATGTGGACCCTGCCCAGCAACCAGAGAAAAAAACAGATGGTAGCACTGGAATTTCCATCGTGGTGGCTTTTTGGGCTGTTGAGAAATAGCATGTAAGTATGCCAGGAATTAAAACTAGTCATATCTAGGGAGAGTTACAGTATTCCCTCACTTTTTGAATCCACTAAACCCCATGAAATCCAGTTCCTCAGTGTGCTGTCTCATCTCCTGACTGAATTTTATCAGTCCAGTTTAAGGTGACGTTTGTACTTTTCATATTCTCTCAGCTCAAACCGGCAGTAAGGATGACATTCTGGAACGTGTGCCCAAGGAAATACCTCTGGCCCCTGTCTTTTGACACAGCAGCTTGTTCAGGTACATCTTAGCATGAGGGGAAGAACAGAGCTTTGTCTGACCCCTGAGAGGTACATGGTGCTCCCCAACAGCCATGGTGACTGGTGCTGTGCCCCACAGCTTGGTGACAGGGAGGAAATGCTCCAGATGCCACGAGCAGCAGCCACAAACCTGGTGGCCAAGCGGCTCTGAGTGAGTCTCCCCCCTTCAGATGGACAGGGACATCTCATTCTGCAGCCCAGTGCTCCAAATCCAGTGGAACCTTGCAAGGACACACAATGTGCTGCTGTGCTGCAGGCCCAGCATGATTCTTTCCAGGCGATTTAAAATTAATATCACTTTCAACTTTCTCCTGCGGGGGAGAAAGAGTTGGTAGACAGGCAGCCTAATGCCTAATTGCTTTGCAATTATATTTTCCAAGGAGATATATTAATATGTATTGCTAAGTCTCATGTTCTTACTGCTATAATTAAGGGTCTGTCACGGTTTCCATTACAAAACCATAATTTTAGGGATTTATAACTATACCCAGGCCACAAAAGTTTGCTTCAGGCTGCAATTTGGTATACGAAGATCTCAAGCTAAGAACAAATTTATTGAAAAAAGCTTACAAACATACAATTTCTGTGCTTCTGATTTATTTTCACAAGATGTAAAAAGTAATGCACACTCATACGTGTGTACATATATTATATGTCTATAAATCTGCTGGTGCATTTTTGCAATTAAGGAATTCAGATGTAGGTAGTGTATTAATCCAAACTGGAGGTCAAATGACATTTGCTGTTGAGGTTCATTAATTATTTTATTTCTGACAACAGCACAAATTTATAAACTGAAAATATCTCATGATTTTTATGCAGCCACTGCCAACATTTTTTCTTATATAGCTCCAGAAAGAAAATTTAAGTTCTCTCACAGGCACTTTACAGTGAAGATACTGCAGGTCTACGACTCTCTGGGCACATAATGTCATGAACCTCCTTCCAAAATTTCTTTGATTTGGGTTTGAGTCAAGCGCATGTAAAAGCAGAGGTGGGTTTTCTCTTTCGTCTCTCACAGAGAAAAAATTTATTTTTTATGCTCTTCTCTTTGCTAGAATTCACTACTACCCCCAAACCAGTGACAGCATTTGCCAGACCAGTGCCCTTGGATTAAACCTTGCTGCCAAAGGCTGATGTTGCTGCTTTCTCTGGGATGCTCCTTTTCAGTTTGTCTACTCCCTCCTGCTAATTAAAAAGGACCTTCTTTGGGGCTCACTGGCAAAATACCTATCTGCTGTGCATATGTGCATATGCAATTTGGATCTTTCCCTTCCCTTCCCTTCCCTTCCCTTCCCTTCCCTTCCCTTCCCTTCCCTTCCCTTCCCTTCCCTTCCCTTCCCTTCCCTTCCCTTCCCTTCCCTTCCCTTCCCTTCCCTTCCCTTCCCTTCCCTTCCCTTCCCTTCCCTTCCCTTCCCTTCCCTTCCCTTCCCTTCCCTTCCCTTCCCTTCCCTTCCCTTCCCTTCCCTTCCCTTCCCTTCCCTTCCCTTCCCTTCCCTTCCCTTCCCTTCCCTTCCCTTCCCTTCCCTTCCCTTCCCTTCCCTTCCCTTCCCTTCCCTTCCCTTCCCTTCCCTTCCCTTCCCTTCCCTTCCCTTCCCTTCCCTTCCCTTCCCTTCCCTCCTTCCCTCCCTCCCATCCATCCATCCATCCATCCATCCATCCATCCATCCATCCATCCATCCATCCATCCATCCATCCATCCATCTTTCCATGGGGTTATTGCCAGTTAAATTAGAAGCCATGTCATTGACCTACAAATTGACCTACAAAATCAGTAGCCTTTGAAGCTTTTACAGACAACATTCATGACACACTTGCACAAGCACTGATGCTTTCAACAACCAGGATTTTATCTGTGAAGTGATTAGCATAAACCCACAGAATTACTGAAATGTTGAAAATGCAGCTGGTCTTGATATACTGTCAATAACTCATTCATTCCGTGAATGGCCCTGAGTAGAGATCTTGTGGATTTAACCCAAACCACATGTTTTGCACTCTCAACAGCTTTGCTTGAAACTGCTCAGACTCTTGGCTTTGACAACCCTGAAAGGCAAAAATCCTCGCTCTGTCTGTTCTGCAATGTAATACCAACTTAAAGCAGGACAAAGAGATTCTTGTAGGAATTACTACAAGCTGTGTCAACAGACACCTCCCTTTTCTAGGAAAAAAAGAGGCTGTATCTTTACGAGCTAATTAATTTTTCACCTCTGTTGGAGACACAGTGCAATTACTTATTTTGAGAGCAAGTTGGTGAAGTGGTTGTGGAAGAAAAGGATGCACCAGATCCAGGTATCATCAGCATTAAACTTTGCAGAGAATCAGTATAGATATAGATATAGATATAGATATAGATATAGATATAGATATAGATATAGATATAGATTTGGATATAGATATAGATATAGATATAGATATAGATATAGATATAGATATAGATATAGATAGATTAGATATAGATATATAGATATATAGATATATAGATATATAGATATATAGATATATAGATATATAGATATATAGATATATAGATATATAGATATAGATAAATATAGATATAGATTAGATACAGATATATGAGCACATAATTAATATTATCCGCTGTGAAAACGGAAAATCTAAAATTCACTTTAGCAGTGGCTATACTTATTTAAGGTTTGCATTAAAAATAAGCCCCATCACTCTTGCTCCCATTTTCACTACAGCCTGAGCTAGCATCTATCACCACTCTGAATTGCCAAGAAGTTAGCTAATCATCCGTTTCATTACTCTTTCTGGCAGCAGTGCAAGATGGCACACAACTGGAAATAAACTCTTAAAAGTTCCAAAGTGTTCTCTGATTAGTGGGAATCAATGTGAATCAGGACTTGAAGAGCCAACACAGATTGCTGTGCATAATGTTTTCAAAGGGAACCTGATTTCTTACTGGAAAAACAAGCAGGTTGAGTGATGTACCTTGGAGCAGCTTGGTGGTAAGATCTCCAGGCTCAGGGACTCTCTGCTTTGCTTTCATTCATACCCTGGGGTGGTTGCAGCCACCTTTGGGTGTCAGTTCCCAAACTGTGTGTCAGAACAGGAGGACTGAGCTCATTCTGGGGACAGAGCTCTGTGGTGGTGCACACAGGGGACCTTGGGTTTGTGGTGCCAAGAACATCCCTGCACCTGCAGTGGCTGGATTCCAGGCACCCACCAAAGCTTCTCTCTCACTCCCCGTCCTTAGGTGGACAGGGGAGAGAAAATACAACAAAGGGTTCATGAGTTAAGGAATACCATCACAGGAAAACAGACTGAACTTGGGGGTATTAACTGAAGTTGATTATAAATAAATCAGGGCAGGATAATGATAAGTAAAACGAATCTTAAAAGCATGGCGCATAGGGGTTGGAGCAGTTCATCGCATGTTTTTTCTCCAGCTGCTCAGGCAGAGGAGTTGCTCCCCTGCTGCACTGTGGAGTCCATCCCACAGGAGTCAGTTCTCCATGAACTGCTCCAAGGTGAGTCCATCCCAAGAGCAGCAGTTCTCCATGAACTGCTGCCATGTGGGACACAGTGCCGTGGGCTCAGTCCTTCAGGCACGACCTGCTCCAGCCTGGGCTCCTTTCTCCACAGGGTCACAGGCTCCTGCCAGGATCCTGCTCCAGCACAGCCCTCCCACAGGGTCACAGCCTCTCTCAGGCATCCCCCTGGCCCAGCATGGGCTCCTCCAGGGGCTGCAGGTGGATCTCTGCAGCCCTGTGCCCTCCAAGGGCTGCAGGGCAACCTCAGCCCCACGCCTGGAGCACCTCCTGCCCCTCCTTCTCCGCTGAACTTGGGGTCTGCAGGCTTTTTCCTCTCACATACTCTCACTCTGCTCTTCAATGTCTGCACAGTAACCTTTTTTTCCTTCCTAAATATGTTTTCTCAGAGCCATTGCCATTGTCTCTGATGGCCTTGGCCAGGGCTGGGTGCACCCTGCAGCCAGCAGCATTGGCTCTCCTGGACTCGGAGAAGCTCCCAGCAGCTTCTCCCAGCAGCCACCCCTGTAGCCCCCTGCTTCCAAACCCTGGCCACACAAACCCAACACAATCTCTGGGTGGCCTCTTAGCAGTGGAGGGCGAGATGTCCAGGGCCAGCACAGAGGGGGACAAAAAACTTGAGGGCTTAGGTAACCCCAACAGCTGGACTAACTGGACTAGCGCCTTATTTCCTCCAGAGACCAAACTGAACTACTGCACTGAGCACATAACTTTTCATCCCAAACTCCTGGTTGAGAGCTACTCCACCACCATCACATTTTGCTGTTCCCCTTGCAGTCAGTTTCTACAGGACGTTTGCGCTGCAGAAACTGGTCCAGCCCACCAGGGGCCAGGAATGCTGCCCTTGACATCGAACCTGGGGTGAGATCCTGGGTGGGCACGTGTGTCCAACAGAGCTGGGAGCGTGGCTGGTGCTCCCCAGCCTGCTGTGAGAGCAGAGGGCTCTTTGCTGCTGGCTGTGTGTGCTGTCCTGGTGCAGCTGCTGTTGGATGCTGTGAGCGATCTGGCAGCAGAATTCAGCTATAAGGATTGATTCAAAAACAAGGGGATGGAAGAGTAATGACGAAACATAATAAAATACTTCCCAAAACCACACCGCCTTAAACAAGCATTTGGCGGCTGATTTCAGTTTCTTTTTTTTAAGAAGGCCTTTGTCTGGAATTAGGTGCTCCCCTGAGTTCCGAGTCAACACCAGAAAAGCTGCCAATTGCACAGGACAACATGTGAGATTAAAGAAATATGTTATTTCCTTGCACTGCAGTTCCTGGGAAAAGCATGTGAGATTAAATAAATATGTTATTGCCTTGCACTGCAGTTCCTGGGTAGGAAAACATCACCAGTAAATCATCCAGGCCCAGAAAAACAGCCAGGGAAATATACCCCAGAGCATTGAGCTTGTAGTGTTATCGGGTTGTTTTTTTTCCCCAACAACCTTGTATTACACATCTGAAATGATCTCACTGATTCTGCAGAACAGGTTTTTTTTTCTCTTGTTGGCAAGTCACACAGCTTGGCAGTGTGGTTGACTTGGGTGAGTTAGCACACCTCAGGTCACAGGCACTCTCAGAGAAATTGATGAATTTCTTTTACTCAACTCCTTTTTTGTTGCTGTTGTTATGTGTTCTTTTTTGCCAATTAACAAAACAAAAGACAAATAATATTCAAAGCAGTTTCCTTTTGCTGTTCCTCCTTTTCTATTTTTCCAAAGGGGAAAGAAATCATAAAACAATGTTCACTTCCCAAGCAAACTTCCTTATGTTCACTTCCCAAGCAAACCTCCTTATGTATTCTTTTGCTGTTAAGAGCAAAAAAAATCAATATGCAGACAGTACAAAATACAATTTATATGGAATTAAAAAAAATATCGGTGAACACATATGCATTAAAAAAAAATCTTTGCATAGGTATATGCAAAGCATAATTTTATTTATGCGGTCTAAGAGCCGCACTGCATATACCCATGGTGATACCACAATTCACATTGCTTTTCTTTATTGTGCCAATTTATTTTATAAAATGCCTATACGCATGCAGGGGTGGATCTGTACAGTTCTCAGTAATGCATAAATATCTGCAGAGATGCACACGTGCATCTCTTTTGGGTTTTATGGTATTTCAGGGGTTTTATCATAAGTGATACATTTTATTACTACTTATGGAACTGAGATCTTGTTTCAATTTTCTTATAATTTTAGTTGTCTTTTCTGTTTCCAGTTTCTGGCTTCTGCACAGCATGAAACTGGTCTTTAGAGGTTACTCTTCTTAAAACAGATGACTGCGCAGCAAGAGAACAAAGCTATTTAATAAATTAATCATAAAAAGATGGTTAATAGTCAGACACTATTAGACAATATGTTTGATTTGGGACGCTGTTTCAGTGAGATTGTCAGATTTTTTTTTCATCAAACATTTAAATCATGCTAAAAGAAGTGAAATACCAAGGTCAGGTCTAAAACTGTTTCATTCAAAATGCAAATGCTGTTTGACCTTCCTGTGCTCTCGGTTTCTATCAGTGTAATTTTACTGGTGCAGTTTTATTATATTTGTATCAGGATGAAGGTGCTGAAAGCATTGGACTGTCTTCCCTTGTATCTTTCTCCCCCTTCTCCACTCTTTTTTAGTAAGTTTTAAATTAGAAGACATATACTAAGAGATGGTTCAAAGGCATGTTAAGGAAATTAATGTTGTGTATCTCACACACTGAAATTAGGACTGCAGGAATTGTTTCCCTTCATAAACTGTGATGACTTGCACTCACAGCCTTGGACTTAGCCACCTCATGGTAATTGCATTTGTGTGTCATATTCAGTGCTACCAAAAATCACCCTCTAAAATCATTAGAAGGAGCTCTGTCATCGCCTCAAAATGAGGGTCACCTCTTCATGAATTGCAGCCTACATCTCTGAAGGTCCAAGTGGGCCAAGGCCAGCCCCAGCCACCTTTTATTTTCTCCTTTGGAATCACAATAACTCCCATCCATGCTCCACAGAACATTAATGCCTGATTACAGCTCTCCTTGAGGTGTGCTTAAATGGTAGGATAACATCTGAGAAGCTGTGCTTCAGGGTGTTCCAGAGAGGTGTGATCCCAAAAATTCCCAGGCAGTGAAGACATGTGTAAACAGTGAATGCTGCTCTAAATATCCTGCATTTTACTTGGGAGATTAAATTGTTAGCCTTTGTTTCCAACTTACTCTTATTTCATAGCAGATTTTTAAACTAAAGATAGAAATAAAGCCAGGACTAGAAGTATTGCTGCACTGCAACTTTTTACCCAACCCAGTCTGATAAAAGCTGCCATGTACTTGTATTTATACATTTACAACATTTTGAAATATTTGCAATAAAATTCAAGCATCTCCTGGTCAAGAAGAATGGCATGTAACCTTTATATACTTTTGTATACAAACCTTGGAGAAATGCTCTTTAAACTCCATGAAGGAATTAATTCTCAGTCACTTCAGGGTGATATGTTCTGAGTGAGAGCACTGCCAGACACTGTGCATGGCCCACAAAACACTTCTCAGCTCTTAAAAGAAAATTTGAGGTAGTTCTTTTTTCCTTTTTTTTTTTTTTTTAACCAAATGGGAATATAACCAGTGTTCCTAGCTTTTTATTACTTCTTTTTACTGAGCCATATTATACACTCAGCACTGTTTCCATATGCTGTTCAATTTCAGGTAGGAGTGACGGGTAGTGGTGGATAAAGTGTGAGATCCCTGGCACAACGATAACATCTGCTCAAATAAAAGCAACAGCATCCTGAGATGCACACACACATTTATCAGCCATGAAATTTGGAAAATGGCCTTGCTCCAGCTGGAGAGGCCTCGTTGGGAGGACTGCTTGCAGTTCCTCACACTCAGCTCTGGAATGGCTCACACAGCAAAGGGGAGAAGAGAGCATATGGCTGTGAGAGAGATAAAGGGACCAGCAGATAATGGATCTCTGGAAAAGCAGGAGAAAGTGCAGGGGCTTGATGTCTCCTGAGAAAGGGGGGCATGCAGCAGAATCTCAATGAGGTGACACGAGGTGTGCAGAAGCCTGAGTGAGTGGCTGTGGAGCTGGAATGAGCCAGCGCTGAATGAGGAAGCAAAGAATTCTGGCAGCGTTTCCTTGCAAGACAGTGAGTATAGCGTGAGAGATTAAGCTGTTACCATCATCAGCAGAAAGGCAATTCAGAAAGTCTGACAGTTGGCAGGAGGGCAATAGACATCAGTGAAGAAATAGAACAAAAGCAGGTAAATCAAAGGGTGTGTTGTGTTTTCCCCTGCTCCATTAAAATTCCCTTTCTGCCAAGGAAGCATGCAGAGGGCAAGACTGTGGGACACCACAGCAAAGCCAACTGGAGAGCCACCAGGACAATTACCAGAATCTGAATTTTAGAAGCCTTTACTACTTCAGTCTCCAGTTACAGCATCAAAGCTGCTTCCAAGGGGCCCAGGACTGATATCCCTCCATGGATCAGGTGAGGGACACAGAGGCCTTTTCCTCCATCAGTGGCCCTCAGCTGTGAGAGTTTTCACCCTCAGGGCATGGGCACCCTTCAGTGCACTCCCCTGTGAGCCACAGCGTGTGCCCTGGGGGGAGAAATTCTGCTGGAGCCAGGAAATAAACACGCAGATGGATGGATGGATGGATGGATGGATGGATGGATGGATGGATGGATGGATGGATGGATGGATGGATGGATGGATGGACAGGTCTGGATATGCAAAAGGGAGTTGCTAAGGGGATCAACCAAATCTCCCATCTCTGCCTTGGGATACTATTTTGTTCCCACAGCAATTCCCATGGAAATGGCTGCTGAAAAGACAATTTATTCCTGCAAAAACCATCTTTAAAATGAGAGTGTAGTGTCATGCAACTTGTCTGAAAGGGAATCAACGCAGACTTTCTCCCAAACCTCCTAAATAAAAAGCAGGAATGTCCCAAGAGGGGATGGTGTTATGGATTTTATCCAAATTCTGATGCCAGCTGTACTTTTCCTTACCAGTTATCTGCACAGCCATTTTTCCATCTCCTTATTTTTACCAGAATGACTTTTGGCTGAAGTGTCCCATGAGGGCACCCAGTAGGACTCAGATTAAGCAGCTCCCTGGGTTTATGCAGAGACAGGGAAGCACCTGCTGTCTCTGCTTGGGCCCAACAAACAGATGGAGTCTCACTGTCCCTGGGGGCACAGCTCCAGTTTAACACAGTGATCACAAACAGATTTCTGTTCCTAAAGCCTTGTCCAAATAAAACAAATCCCATCCCAGCCATGCTACAGCACAGACTGAAGTGAGGAACTTGTTTCTGCCACTGTGACCAGCTGGATGGAGGGCACAATGAGACCAGGATGGGTTCATGGAATGCAGATAAATCCTCATCAAGTAGGTGAATCTCATGGTTTGTGGGAGAAGGAATGGCTAAAAAACATTACATTGTTTTGTCACATGTGATCCATCCTGTTCTTCATCTGTCCAGGAAAAGAAAATAATTTAGTCCTTGTGTTTTTGTCCAGATGGACACATAGAGACAGGATTTACCCTGTTTTACCTGTCTATCAATTACTTTGCCTGACACAGTCTGGTTAATATAAAAACATCATTGTGTAAAATGATCATTTCGTCAGTAGTGGCCCTAGATTTTAACTGGCAACAGTACAACCATCAGCTTTTTCTTGCATTCTAGGAGTGACTATTACACATTATTTTTTATTTATTCCACTGTCAGAAGACCTGCAGTCTGCAGTGACTCGTGGTATGGACAAGGCCAGAGTGAGAGAATAGTTCAGCTGTAACTCCTATTTAAAATTACCAAATATCAGTTAGTTACACAGTCAAACTTCCTAAAACTTCCTCCTGCTTCCTTAGAAGAGTCTAACTAGAAATCAGACACAGGGTAATTTTGTCTCCCAGGGGTTTTTGAGTCTCTAATACCATTTTAGCCATTTTTTAACAGTCTCTTGTGTAATAAGTGCATTTGTATGGAATGTGCTGTTATCACAGCAACTTGGAAAAACTCCAAGGTTTTCCGGTGTTGGATTTTGGTGGTTGGGTTTTTTTTTTGTAGTTGATGTTGTTTTTAAATACACATTTTTAAGTAATATTTCCTCTGTATTCTATCTCCAAACCCTCCAATAAATTCTCAGCAAAATTTTCACTGACATTGAACTGTCACTGTAAAATCAGTGATGAGATGTTTGGATGTTTTTCTGAGATAGAAGATGGCTCAAATGTTAAAAAAAAATTGCTAGATCTTTTTCTGGGTGTTTATATATTTTTTTTCCATAGTCACCATCTAATTTTATTTTAGACACGGGTAGGAACAGGAGGGCTCAGTTCTGTGCCCCTTCACAGTGATGTGTTTTAAACCTTGGTCTTAGAACAATTTTTGGTGTCTTCACAGAAGTTTTACAGGATAGAGGAAGTAAACCTTGGGTGGACGAGCAAAATATTTGCAGGGAGAGTGCAGCTGTGGAAGTTGTGATCTGCCTTGTCTGTCTTTAAAAATAGGCAAGACTGGATCCAAAGTTTGTTCTTGACTTTAAAGATCGACTTAAAAGAGAAGTTCAAATGCTGTTGGAGGCTGAGAATGTGATCTGTCCCATCACAGACCTCTTCTGTCACCACCAGGGCAGGGGTGTCATGCAGCTAAGGTTCAGGATGAGGAAAATACCAGGACCTGCTGATCTAAAAGTGCCCTAAAAATCCTGGGATATTTCTGTAAGAGTGCACCATCCTCATCCTCAAAACATAGTGGTGGTTTTCTGTGTCCCTGAAAACTCTTTTCAAACCTTCAGCAGAAACAAAAATGCCTAGAGATGAGATATTTACTTATTACTTTACAGTAACTATAATAGCTAAAGCCTTTTTCAGTATGAAGTGATTTAATGCTTGAAGTACTGATGTGAAACTAAGACAGGAAAATAAAAATAAAAAATGCAGCCTACTTTTACTACATTTTTTTAAATCCAGGCTCCTCTCATTTCTTTGGAGACTTGCAGAATGAACCATCAATCTCAAATTATCACCTCTTTTTCCAACTTGGTTTTATGCTATCAAGTATCTGAAAAGCACAGTCAGCAGAGGTGTTTCTGGGAACATCTCACCCTCTATTTTTCTCAGCTTCTGTATAGTTAAGAAGACGCAGGTTACTTGGTTTTGGATCAGAACAGTAATCAGCACCTGAGAAGGGAGAGTAGTTCCTAAACTCTCCTCCAGACATCTCTCCAGCAGAGATTTTGAGGTGCAATGAAGCTGACCTGGAGGGCAAACACTGAGCCCACCCAACAACCCCAAATCTGGTGCCTTCTTCTCTGGCAGTCATGGCAGTGTCTGTCTGTCAGGCTGCCTTCCAGACACAACAATAATGGGTCAGAAGCTAACACTATTATTGAATTTTGCAGGAATCACAGAGGTTTCATGGCCTAATCCCCCCAAGATTGTTTGACCCCAAGGTGTGGGAATTGGAGGAAACAACCCACAGGTTATAACTCTTTGCAGTGCCCAGTCTGCAAATGGGACCTCAGTCTCTCTGTTCATAAAATTAGACAGAGATAGCAAAGTACTTGGTTCTTATGAATCCCAGAAAATTAATTCCTCTACAGTAAAGTCCCCAAAGAAATGAAACTCTTGTCACCAAAACTGTGAACATTTTTTCCACTCAAGAGTTTGAGTGGAAGATGCAGGCCATGAGGCACAAAGGTAACTGGTTAGGGGGGTCTCTCTGAAGTCTGGTTAAAATGGCAGGTAAAATTTGAGGAAATGTTCTGCCTCTCCCATTCATCCAGTGGGCAGAGGGAGAATGGCCTACAGGGCAGAAATTCTGCATCACTGAACTCTTAATTCTGTAAATTGTGGTTGAGTTCTGGATTAAAGACCCCTACCACCCACTGTTTCAAAATTCACCACAACTGAGAAGAAAAAAATTCCATGGGATTGCTCTACTTTAAGTGTGGCAGGAAGAAACCAGTGATGAATCAGGATGAAATATGTAGGAATATTTTATCCAGAAAGTGTTAGGAGAGGTGTTTTAGGGACTTCTGAAGCTCCTGAAATCTGCCCTTCAAAAAGACAGAGCAAGAAATCCAGCACAGGTTTTGCTTTGGGCAGATCAGCTTCTGCCAGTAAATCATCCTAATGAGGAGTTTGCTGAGAAGTCTGAGGAACAAGAACCCCTGGGTGCCCACCCTGGCGTTCCACCGAGGAGTAAAAAATCCTGTAGCAGAAAATTCAAATCAGTTTACCCTGATACAAAGCCTGAATTTAATTTCTGTAAGGGCCTGGGGAGAGAGAATGACCTTTTTAAAAAATCTCCCTGTGAGATATTCAAGGGATATTTGCCAGGAAACTGTAGAACAGGCTCCTCAAAAAGTTTCAATTTTGAAGTGCTCATTGCTTTCCTACATCCAGATTGCGCAGAGATGTGAAAAACTGAGTTTGTATAGAAGCCAACAAGGAAAGTTTTCTAAGACTTTTCCAGTGTTTTGCTGGGCTAGGAAACACTTTTGCTGTTGTTGTTTTCAAAAAGGTATAATGAAGAATGTGAGAGGAGGAAGTAAAGAAGGAAAGTTCCCCAACATCTGTGTCCTGTGCCTGAAGGAACGTGGTGAGAGATGAGCCCTGTGTTTCCCTGAGAGTCAGCATTGATGGAATGTTTCTTCCCTGCCTGACCTTCTGCTGTCACAACATTTTAGGGAGCTGAATCCACGTGAGAGCTGGATCTTCTAGCCACATCTAACTTTACAAGTTCCTGGGTCACCAGGAAGACAAGGGACAAAGAGAACACAAGAGGGGAGCCCCCAGAGTGCCACCAAACAGCCCAGGCTCCTTGCTCTCCCAAAGACCATGGGGATTTGGGAATTTGTACTGGTATTATTATGTCAATGCCAAAGGACTCTCAGGAGACATGGAACAGCAACAAAGATTCCCTGTCACTGTCAGTTCTTTGCATGACAAGCCCTGCAGAAAAACAGATAAATTTTCCTCGTTCCAAGGCTGAGTTTTGATCTGAGGCAGGTTTGGGAGGCCAAGAATGATTTCACCCCTCCGTGGTCCCTCTGCACTGCTCCTCCCCACGTCTCTGCTGCAGCTTTCCCTGGCAGCAAACCCCAAACAGGAGCTGCAGGTGGAGATTCATCCTGCTTGGCAGTGCAGAGAAACCATGGAAACCATGCAGGGCAGCTGATGAGTTTTCAGAGGCATCCCTCTGCCTTCTAAAGGGATGTAAACACTCACCTTGGTCAATTCTTCCACCTCCCATGTGTGTGGGACACACCAAAGTTTTTGGGTACATTTCTACAAGGACCTCGGTGCCACCTCTGTCTGGTTGTGTTCTGTGGGTGAGGTTTTTTGGGTGTTTTGCAGGGAGACATAAATTGCTTTCAGGCTCCCTGGCTCATCTGGTTGGATATTGTCATACACAGCACTGTGCTGTTCTGTGCTGGCAGCAGCAGAAACACGTGGAGTTACACAGCAGTCTTCTCTCCAGGTTGTGAATCCTTCTCATCTGGGGCTCCTTCAGATGGAATATTTATCTTGCATAAAGTGCAGCCAGACAAAATCAAATGGCCTCTGACCAATTTAAAGGAGTTGATTTCCCCCCCAACGCATCTTAGCTGAATTTACATTGAAAATATGGTTTTGTGCAGCAAGGAGGGACAGGTTTGCCAGAGTGACCCAAACAGAAAGCTAAGTGCCAGCTCTGGGGTTATGGGTTAGGCACTGTGGCCCCAGAGACCCATTCCTGTGACATTAGAAACCCTAAGTGTTAGACAAGATAGGTATTGCATTAAAGACTGTAAACCAGAATTTGTTAGAAGGCTGAAGATTGTTGAGTAAATGTTATTTTTCCTGTTAGAAGTTTGAAGATTGTTGAGTAAATGTTATTTTTCCTGTCTTAAGGCCAAATGGTGCAACCAAAGATTTGGCACAGAGGAAAGGAGCCTCTGTCACAGGTTTGTCTGTTGGCTTCTCTTACACTTGTTGATTGTCAGGAGTGTGTGTTTGATTAATTTTCTGTTCTTTAGGTTTCTTTGTAAAATTTGTTTATGTTTGTGTTTTTTCTTTTCTGTTTTTCTTGGTATTGCATGAGGGGTTTTCCACAAGAGCCAAGATAGGCTCGGATCTCTGTGAAAGGGCTCTGGGATTTCTGGAAGCTGCTGCAGAGCACAGGGAGGACCATGATGGAGCTGTTGCTTGAAGGGATGGGAAGGGGGATCTAAAACAGACCAAAAAGAAATGGAAGGTATCCTGGGTTGGGGACCCCAAAACAGAAACATTCAACTCAGATATGTCTTAGTAATGGGGAGAGGAGTAAAAAGGGTCAGCAAGAAAATGCCCACGGACCTCTGCTCCCTGGAGATGTGGAGCCCTCACAGAGGAGGGATGGCTCTACCACAGATCTTTGTTACAAGAAATCCTGTGGTGCTTAGTCCTTTCTGCTCCAAATATAATGATGCTTTTTCATGAATCTGTTTTATGTGCAAAACAAAGGGGGTTTTGAGCAATTTTTGTTTTATTTTCTCCTTCTCAATTCGCTGCAGCAACCCAAAGCAGAACAACAGAGATTTAAGTTTCTCTGACTTGACTTCTCTCTTTTAATATTTTTTTCCTTCACCTTGGGGGTGTGATGCTACTGAAAGCCAAGAAATTTTAGGGACAGCATTGTGGGAAGGTTGTATTCAGTTCTGAGATAATTAATAGCCTTGTGAGGAGGAGAGCATAAACCATTTTAAGTAGATAGCAGCAATTTGACCTAGCTTTAGGGACGTAAGAGAGCAAAGAAATAAACATGTATTTATTGTTTTTTAGAAATAAAAAGATATTATCTCCATTATAAAAAGTAATCTGTCAAATAAAACATTTCCCATGTTCCTTAAATTTAATTGAGATATTCATTATAGTAAATAGAGTATAATACCTTATGATAAGAGGAAGAAACTGAGGTATTTTTAAAGTAAATTAATACTGTTGTAGACTATAATAAACAGGGGTTTTTATTAATTAATTGATAGAGCAGGATTGTATTTTTCCTACTGTTTCATATCTTGTTTGTTAGCCTGGACAGACATAAGAACTGCCAACTACAGTGCTCCAGGATGATTGGGCAGAATACTACTCTAGGGGACAGGCAAATAAACCAGCCTGTGAGTTTAGGATCTCTCCCATGTGGGTCTCTCTCAGTAGATATTAAAGATAGCTAACAGAGAAAAAAAAAGCTTAGCCAAAACCCCTTAGATTAAATCCTACAACCTCAGAGAAAGTGAATTGCAGTAAGAAGATAAATGCTGGCCTACTAAGATTGACTTCTTTTTCCCTCTTTTTTTTTTTCAGTAAGATGTTGAAAAGCCTCCCAAGCAACAATAAAGTACTTGGAGAAACCGTGAGTTTTGACCACACTGCCTGTAAGTGCCCCTGCTGTTTAAAATCCTGACTCTGTACACAAGGAGAGCCCTTTTTCTCTCCTCTGTGCTCCTTCCCCACCCTCAGCCTTCCCAGGCAAAGGAAAATTTTGGCTGATGTAGGGTCATGGGCTGAGGCCTTTCAAGAAGCACCAAAGCATGTCAATATTTTTCTGGATCTAATTTCACAGTGATTCTCCAGAAAACTGGACATGCTGGAGTCTTCCATGTGTAAGGCCATGTGGATAGGAAAAGCAGGTGTGAGAAGGGCAAAACACTTTACTTTCTGACAACAGAAATATGTTTAAGACTTTTTATTCCCCTCCCTTCAAAATCCAAAGCCTGGCAATAGCCAGAGCCTCTCTGTGAGAGGAGAGGCAGCCCAGCTGTGAGTGGGAAGGAGTGGGCTGGCTGCCAGCGTCATCTTTGTTTGTGCCGTTGAGAAATGGGCTTTCCCCAGAAATCAGGCAGAGGGTTTTGTCTCAATCCTTACCAGAACTGTTAATCCTTTTTCCTTGATCACCACTGTGTTAGATGTGTGCTTGTGGCTGATAAGGAACACACAGTCTGGGGTCAGACTCAATTCCTCACAGCTGGTTCTCCTCCGCAGAGGAGTTTTCTGCGCTGAGAGAAGCCGTCTCCGTTTCCTCTCTGAGCAAGTCTGACACATTACGCTTTTGGCGAAAGCAAAACCTCCCAGTGCAGAGGTTTGTCTTCTGTCCCTCCCCTCATCATCACTGACTTGTCTTTTTCCTACTTGAAAACAGTTTTATCGCTTCAAGTCTGACAGGATTTTGGAAGCCATTTGGAGAAATTGGGTATTTGATTGAAGCACTTTCCCCCCCCATCCCAGTTTCTAGAGCGTTTTGCCAGAGATCCTCTTTTTGGGGGGATCTTCAGCATCCATTTCAGCTCCCAGACCAAAGCAGGAGGATAAGGCAAGCACAGCTTCCTCTCACCCTGGGCACTTCAGAATTCTAATCAGCTCAGGGGAAGTTTCCTCTAGGAAATCATGAAGTGAAGCTCTCTCTCTTATCAGTCTCTTTCCATGAAAGTGCGGATTTGAGGGGTTTTTTTTAATCATCTCACAAACATGTAACTAAAAATATAAGCAGTTTCTGTTAGGACTTCTGGATGCAGTGTCTGACCGACGTGAGGCTGCTACAGCTCCCTGCTCCAGGTCCAACTAGCAGTCAGGCTGAAGGTGTATTCCCAAACCATTTATTTTCTTTTACATTTTATGTATTCAAAATAATTTCTTAAGTAATTGAAAACATGAAAAACATGATGGTGATATGTATTTGCTTGACTCCTCTGTGAATTACAAAGAAGAGGAGCAATGGAAAGCCAGTGTAAATTGACAATGAGAGCAGGAGAACGAGTGAGGCTTGAGAGAAAAGGTGAATGTGTGCTAATTAGTAAAAAGAGTTTCCATGGTTTCTGGAGGTGTTTGTTCTGGTGAAGAATTTAAAAGCATCTTCATTAACTAATGGGCTATTTCTGCAGTCTGGCTGGCCCCAGTTTTCACTCTCTGACGACTCTGCTTTCCTGCACAGGGTGTTTTTGAGGGTTGCTCACAGCAGTGTGAAACGCCGTGCCTGCAGATTCATCCTCCCTGCCTCTGCGCCGTGTGAGAGCAGTTGTTTCATTTGTGCATCTCTGAATGCTAAGCCAGTTTTATTAGCAACCTGATTGTGTTCTCATTAAGAACAAAGCCTGTGTTTTTATATCCAAAATGTCATGTGTTTCTCATAGCAATTCCAGCCTATTAGCCAGGCTGCATTTTTTCCATGGGTATTTGCAGGCATTCAGCCCAGATCAGTGTTTCTTTTTACTTCCTCAGAAAGCTCTAACCATTTTGGCAGCTCACATCAAGCCCTACCAGCCATGAAAATGCCAGGGGACAGATTGCAGTTTTCTCTTTCCAAGAGCAATCTGCTTTCACCCAGATAAAAATAAAAATTTAGTGTGTTAAGGAGCTATGGGAAACCTGTGGTTTTCAAAAAGGTTGGCATTAAAAATTGTGTTTGTCATTTCATGCTGAAAACCTTGTTCAGTGTACAGAGGCAGGGCTCATCAAAAGAAGAATTTCTGAAATGGTAAATAATGACTTTTGGGGTTTTTTTCTCCCAAAAAACATCATGAAAAAACCAACTTTCAGTGTATAAAGTTTCCCCATGATCAGCTGTGGTTGTGCATGTAAGAAGGCAATGCAGCTAATCAGTCCTTGAGCCATCACTTGCTGGAAATAGGCAAATTAAAAAACAAAAACCATTATGGTGAATTGAATGACTTCTTTATGGAAGAACAATAATAAAAAAATTAAGTATTTCTTAAGAGACACTTGGTTATTATTTATTTACATTAGGTTTTCTGACGTAGCCACTGTGCAGTGAAAACAGAGTCAGAGCCAGACTCACATTGTGCTTTTGAATGTGAGGGCTGAAATGGCAATTTAAAAAGAGAGTCACATTTATATGGTGAGACACTCTGCCTTTTAATTTTCCCTGCTCACATGTAATAATAAAAAGTAATAATTTTTAGTGTGCAACTAACTCTAGAAGTTAAAGAAGTTAGGGGTTGTAAGGGAAGATTTCATTTTACACTTGTAAGACTGCTCCTCCATATTGTAGGACAAGTAAATGTATTAGACAAGCTGAAAGCTGAAGGAAATGGTGACTGGATCTTGATTTTTTCCTTTATGCATTTCTAGAAGCTGTATGAAAAGAAAATAATGTACAGGGAGGAAAAAAATATGCATGCCTGTGGTTAAAATAAACTAATTGGAAGAGAAAAATCCTAATTGAAATTCCATCTGTGTACCTAAAGGAAAATCTCTACATGCTATGAGACCTGAGGGTAAAAATACCTAACACCTGAAAATGTATGAGCTGGATCCTGAGAGAGACAGCTGAAGTCAGCAAGACTAGAAATTGCCTGGTGAGGGGAAACACAAACCTCTCATTATTTTAAAGTTCCTCCAGTGATCAAGAGAACACAGTTTTAAGCATTGAGAAACAAACATTTTAAGACTTGGCCAATATAATTGATATGTGCTGCTTTTTGTATTCATAAATATCTCATATTGCATTTATCTCATTCTGGTGTTAATTTTCACTCCTGTTGGGGTGAAGGTAGTAGCTGTGTCCAAAGAAATACATTTAATAGAAGGTGAAATCTGTCCTTGTCAATTCAAGGTGTTGACAAGAAAAAAAAAAAAAATTACTGTTTTCTGCTTCAGAAATTGAGACTGAAAAAACTGAGTGTCCCCAGACAGCACCTGAGAAACTTCTTGTCAGTGGGAGGGGGGTTCTTAATTAAATCCTGATCATGAATCCCTCAAGAAAATACACAGAGAAAACTCTATAAAGAGAAACCAAATAAATGTCAATGCTTTATTTTCAGGTGAAACACCATTCTTAGTGAAAATCTAGTCTCTGAAGTGTTCATTGAGACTGTGGTAGCAGTGAGGATCAAGTTTTCAGATCAGGCTGATGCTCAGAGCTGTCTAAAAGCAAGTCCAGAAGTCACCTGGCTATGGTATCACCCTAAACTCTTGCCTGTTCCACTTACTGGGTTACACTTATTCAGTAACCCAGTTCTACTGGCAAAAAGAGCTGGCAGAAGACAAAATCCAAAGTCATGAGTTCAGGCTGTCATGGAAAATCACCCTTTACATTTTTATGCATAATTATTGTTGATGGAGGCTTAGGTGAATGCAGCAGAGGAAAAGTGTTCCGTGGATGATCTGGCTGCCACAGGGTGCTGGTGGAGAGGGCTGAGCAGGTTCAGTGAACCCAGAGGGGAGGAACAACCTCCCACAGCTCAGGAAAGGGCTGTGGGGGCAGAGGATGGACTGGATGGACTGCCACCTCCTCTGGGTGCAGGGGAGGCTGTGACCAGCATCTGTGCATTCTCATTCTGCTGCTGGTGTCACAGTGACCTAGGGGCACGACTGATGCCAGCTTCAGAGTCCCCTCCACCTACACCTAAATTCAGAAAACAGAAAAAAAATATTCTCCCTAACAAAGCTTCTGTCTTCCTTTCTTTCCCTTCCCGGTAATTTCATTTTCAGCCGTTCACAATCTGGTCTTAAAGGAGTTTATTTTATAGTTTTATTGGATTTCCATATAAATCAGGGGCAATTTAATGCCCACAACACAGTATTACATGCCAGGCAACATTGATTTTGAGGAGAGGGAAAAATCCCTCTGTTAGTGGTCAGGTGCATCGTGGTGGTTGTGATAGTTCTCAGTTCTTGTCCTGTTATGCTTTTAGAGTTCCCAAGGCTCCAGTCAGATGTAAAGATCCACTATGCATGCAGACATGAACTGAAGCATTAATTTTTTTCTCTCTTTCCTGCATTTATCAGGGAGTTTGTGCTGAATTCTGGCCAAATTAGCCCAAACAACCCACTCACACATCCCACAGGTGGCTGTTCTGCAGCTCCTCCTCCTCTTCTATGCCACAACACACACACCTTGCCTTTGCAGACCATGAATGTACACCATAAGGGCTCAATGAAATATTCAGAATACTATTTTTCTGGGGAAAAAGAAAAAGGAAAAAAAAATAGAAAAAAGGGAAAAAAAAAGAAAAAAGAAAAAAGAAAAAGAAAAAAGAAAAAAAAAGAAAAAAGAAAAAAGAAAAAAAAGAAAAAAGAAAAAAGAAAAAAGAAAAAAGAAAAAAGAAAAAAGAAAAAAGAAAAAAGAAAAAAGAAAAAAGAAAAAAGAAAAAAGAATCCATTGGATTTTCTCAGCTAGGGGGTTTTTATTTCATAAATGCTCAAACACATGAAGTCATCAGCCGTTTCTGAGTGTGTAAGCAGAAATACACTTGCAGATGCAGTCCTGTTAAAAGTTAAACAGTTCATTTGGGCAAGCAGTAGAAAGATACATAGAGGGAGCAATCTGAGAGCTCCTGTTTTTCCATGTGCTGGAGATGTAAGGCTCAGATGCCTCTGCTCTGGGCATCACTCTCTGGAACAAGCCTTCATTTTTTTCCAGTGCAGCATGACACCCTGTATAATTAGTCCTCATTACTGTATGAAATGACATGAGCAGACAAAGCCCTCTAGGGGAAAAGGTGAGCCCTGGAAGTGTTTAAATTATCATTTCACATGAAGGAAATGGATGCAGAACGGCATTGACACAGAGAACTTCTTGACATAATGGCTTTGAAGTGATGCAGTGCGCCATCATCTCATTTCTCCAATGAGAAGCACTAAATACTGTCAAATTCATCAAACTTCACCACGAAATTCATATTAATATGTCTGACAATGCAATCCCTTGACCATCAAAATGCAATAAAATCCCCAAAGTTGGTTTTGGCCTTGATGGACATCAGTGCAAGGTCATCTATGGTATCACCCTTCTGTGCCCTTCTCAGCAAACATGAACTTGTGGCCCTTGGGACTAACACACTCCTTGTGTTAATGTTTGTAAACATTTCTCTATGGACAAAGAAGGTTCAAACATAGAATACAAGAGCCAGCTTGGAATAAAAGAGCCATGTACTGTAATAAACAGCAGATTTATAATGCCCACTGAGATATTTCTTTTAACCCAGCACTTGATTAATCAGTTTTATTCCTTCACTTGTTATGTGGAATTAGGATAGAACAGGATTCAATGTCAGAGCATAAATCAGTTAGTTACCACGCTTTGTGTGACAGAAAGATAAATTCTCTTTTTTGAAGAAAAGTGGGTATTGACATATTATGCATTTCTACAGAGTGTGTTGCATCGACGGTTTGCTGTTCAAATGAAAGTAACTTACGCCAATAGATTAATTTTCCTTGGACTCATTCAGATGAGGCTGTATTTGTATTGTTTTATTTCTCATTTCTGGCTGAGAATTGTGGCTTGGCAATTCAGTGAGTGCACTCTAAAACAGATGCTTTGAAACGAAGACAAATTAAGTTGAACACAGTTGCTAAAGACTGAGACCAAAACCAGCCACAATTCTTTATTAAATATCAATTGCTTGAAATTGGCACAAATGTGTCTTCTCAGCCTTTTTGCCAGTTGAATAAGGGATTTGTACTAGAGATCCCCCTCCTTTTCAGCTACACAGTCACAACTTATCCTTCTGAAAGCTGCTGTAATCAAGGATTTAAACTGATGAGACCCTGGGAGAGAATCCTGCTTGTCATCTCTGTCTTCAGAGACAGTGACAGGCTTTCCCAGCACTCCTGGGGTTACATTGTGTAACATCCCCAGGTCAGTCCCAGACCCAGAGAGCTTCCAGGTCCCATCACTATGGGACACTGCTGGGGTTTGGGGTCAGGAAGCCAAATCTGCGTCCCTTTGTGACGCCAGTGGAGATGATCCGCAGATTTTCCACGGAAACATTTTTCCAACACAAACAACATTATTGCAAAAATAACAAATGGAATCTGGAGACAAAGGATCCCATTTTAGGAAGTAAGAGGAGCAAGGATTTAGGGGAGGAGGGTGAGTCTGCAACAGGAACTCATTCAACACAAACTCACCAGAGTGCCACCAGAGTGGCCTTTCAGGTTTTTAAGCATTTTGCACCTATCCCTTCCAAAAGCAGCAGCATTTTTCTCTCTACCAGATGTATCCCCTTCTGCTCTGAGTTTTCTGATTTTGGTGTGTTATGGTCTCCCCATTTCTGGCCACACAGACATAGCCCACTCTGCTGCAGTGACCAGGCACGCGTCTGCCCGGGGTCGCTGCTCTGCCTCTCGGCGCGTTTTCCTCAGTGACCTCGCTCCTCCTCATGAGGAGTGTGGGGCCATCGAGACAGACTGACCAAAAATATTCCCATTCTTCCCAAGCAGACTCCTCAAACCAATCTTCTTCCAGAGCTGGCTTTTCGCATCAAAACCAAAGTCAGGACTTGGGAAGATTTGCTGGGAGACACCGGAGTCAACGCTTCCACTCTGACCAAGCATTTGGTATCCTCTCTGTGTGATGTCATTTGGAATAGCTAGCTTAAAATGATACTTTTTTTTTTTTTAACTCTTAATAGAGTTGGCTTCTATAATTTCTTTTTTTATTATTTTTTCCATCATGTTAAGTTATTTTGTCACATGGCACAGTGTCACCTCATTTAAAAAATGTATTTTTTTGCATGTTATGCTCTTGACAGCTCAAAATCTCAAAGGAGATAGGGGATATTTTTTAAGTTCTACTCACTCCTAATGTTAACTTGTAGAAATAAGGTCAGGTCCTGAACACTCTTATTAGAGAACATAGTTTGAAAAAATTTTGACTCTGTGCTTCACCTGTCATGTTTTATTTTCTCTTTCTTTCTAAACATGGAATATATCTCACACATCTGGAGCACCTGTGAAGATGGAAAACTGGAAGTGCCAGTATTCCTTCCTCTCTCCACCTCCCTCTTGCAAATTTTTAGCTGCAATGACTAGATTCAGTCTTTCTGTGACAGGTTTTCGCTGAATTTTATGAAAAATGCTTCCCAAGTTACTTAAAGAGCCTTGTGTTACATCTTTATTTGCTTCCTAAACATTTTGCTAACACCTGCAGGACTATGTCTATATGTATATATGTATTTATCTATGCATACAGCACAGGTCATCAATAAACACAGCTGTTTAAAATATTCCCATTGCAAAACTTTCAGAAAAACTTTTTTTAAAAACTGACCACAAAAGATTTGCCTCCTGAGGCTCAAAGGAGGGTGATCCTGATAGTGTGAAGGGTTTTCCCTGCACACACTCACAGACACACACACTGCCCTGCATTTTTCAAAGTGTGAACTCCCATTTTCTGAAATTCCTGGGTGTGCTGACTCCTGATTGTTTCTTTGGGAAGGAGTTTGCTGTTAAAAAACCTGGCAGTGCTCATTTGGACATGCATGGGGAGGATCTCCAGCATTCAGACATGAACCAAATATTGTGGGGGAAAAAACCCAAACCCATGTGAGATTGCAACACTGAGATGGACGTGGAATTTCACAGAAACAGGGAGAAAGGTTTCCATAAAAGCATTCTGGATGTATGTCACTGAGCCCTGCCAATATGCAGGTGCTTTTACACAGGGCTCAGTTAAAGCCTTTTCTTTCCCAGGGCCATCAGCTCCCCATGTGGCCCTTTCCCTCCCTTGTGCAAGGTGGCCCTTTTGATACAGCAAATAACACAATGATACATCAGAGAACTTGGATAATTTTTTCTCTTTTTTTTTTTTTTGGGGGGGGGGGTCTTTTTTGCAGTTGTTGTTTGGTTTGTTGGTTTGTTTGGAGGGGGTTTGTTTGGTTAAAAAAGGGGTTTTTTCCTTTTCCCCCTTTCCTTCTTTCCTTGCAATATCTGTGGTAACTTAATTCAGTGACATATGATTTTAATTTATTGATTTCTGACTTTTGGCCTTGCACTCCCATGTTACAATTTTTATTGCTGTATATTCAGTCCTAATTTCACTCTGAGCTTCCAGAACCCCAGGGCTAAAGTTGTGCTGCATGGCAGTGTGTAGATATATGAGAGCTAAACGAGACACAAAGCAAAAGTTGAACCTTCCCCATCCTGCACAGGCACAAAGGACATGAATTGTATCTGCTGAGGGAGTCATTACAGGGAGGTTTCAGACATTTATAGGTTTCAGCTATGAATTACCACGCACAATTTGCATAGGTTTCTCAGCTAAGCATATTCTAAAGTATTCTTTTTTGGCCTGCTGACCTTTAAAACACATTTTTCAAAGGCGGGGAAATGTTGATATGGTTATTTTGCTCCTCTGAATGCTCCAAATTTCTCAGATGCCATGACTGCACATACTGATGTGGTCTTTGAGTTCCCAGTGTGTTCCTACAGCTAAACAGACACTGGGGCTACATCAATCCAAGCACCCTTTCCTACAAAAATTGTGGGTGCTTGCTCGACAGCTCAGCACAAAATTTGGGATAATACAGCATAGGAGACTTGCTCTGTCTTTAAATCCAATGGGTTCTTGCATACTAAGGGCACCAGACACATTCTCAGCAAACTTTAAGAAAAAAGCTGGGATAACATCTGCTGGGAAAGTAAAGGTCATGTTCAGCTCCAGGTTTTGCATGAGATATTTCCCACATTTTGAATTAAAATGTGGGAATTAAATGTCATTCACCTGCTTGTGTTTTTATGAAAGTATTTGTATTTTGCTGTAGATATGTCTTTTTTTTCCCCCAGAATTGTGTGGGAAAGGTTATCTACGTGCCCGGTGCTATTCTTGGAAGACCAAATGTGCTCAATTTAACACAAAATTAAACTTCAGAACTACCTGCGCTCTGCAATACTTTTTCCAGCAGTCACAGATGTTCTTCCCATCATGGAGACCTGCAATCTCTGCCTGCCCTTGGCCCTTTCTCCTCCTGGCTCCCAGCAGAGCTTTCCCACCTGTCCTCAGAGCCCAGACAAACTTCCCAGGTCAGGTCTCTCCATGTTGTGGGTGATTGCTTTGCAGTTTTGAAATCCTGTGTTCTGAGTAGCTGATTTAGGTCAGTTTGTTTGTTTGGAAACTGCTGGAGAGCAGCACCTAAATCTGTAAAAAAAAAAATAAATCCCAAACCCATGTTCACCACAGTTTTAATTTCAGAGCTGTTAAATTCCTGGAAACATTTGCTGTTGGTTATTACTTGGAATGTGTGCTTGATCAGTTAAAGACAGGTTGCCCTGTTTTGCTCCCAAATTGGAACTTTTTCCTCTCTTGAAACTACTGTATAATAAATAAAATATTACATGTGTCAATAATGGGAAAAAACCACCATGTTTCTGCCTACATATTTCCCTAGTTGATTTTTTTTATTGAGACCACCTATTCCCACACATTTTTTGTGGAAAAAAATAAACAACACTTTAAAAAATACTATTTCCTTTATGAGTAAATCCACCACACATGGCAAAACTGTAAAAGCTCTAGGATTTGAATGGAAAATATTGCTTGTTCAGTATTTAGCATTTTTGCTATTCCAAGAAGGGCATATGAAATCTGCTATTTATTTATAATTACAGACATGATGCAGAAAACATCAGAGAAGTATATTTATTAGATGGCTTTCAATAAATTATGTAATTATTGGTTCTCTTTAATTCTGAAAATTACAAAGTATCTGCTTTCCTTGCACACTCATTACACATACAAGGGGCTGCATCAGGCTTGAGAGTCAAGGACCTCAGGCTTGCTAAGTATAATAATGAACAAGTCGTGAAAATGAAATTTTTATTCAATTTCTCCAAGAGTTTCAGCATCTCAATCTGTAACAACTGTGTAGGGCAGTCCTTCTCCATACTGAATTTTGCAAACTTTTTAATTTCTCCTGAATATGGATGCTTCAGATATCCCAGGGATAAGGAAAACTATGTCTTTTTTTGCAGTCTTCTAGCAGATGTGTCACCTGGGGACCTTGGCTGGTGGCAGGTACAGTTATACCTGCACAGGGTGGGGACAGCTCGGTCTTGCTGAAGACAGGTTTTGTTTTCTGCAGCTGAAGGCAATATTTACATAGCAAACTGTTTTAGCAGGGAGAAGGATTCAATGCAGGCAAAATTTTCAATATTGGTCTTGAATGATGAGGGGTGAGAGCAATAAAAATATTCATACCAAGTTTAGGAGAATTGCACAGCAAAATATGAAAAATGTCATAGCCAACTATATCCATGAGGTTCCTTATAAAAATTGTTTGAGGGGCTCTTCCACTACAGCACTAGACACTTATTTCCAGGTATTTTTCAACCATCTATCACTCTGATTTATATGCTTAAATTATTTATGTTGTGCATGAAAAGAAGGCTTCAATTACATCCACAGTGCTAATGTCTTTCTCAGCCTCTTGACCACCAGGGCTTGGGACAAAATTTGCCCTTTGCAGGTTTTTTTGCCCCATGGCCAGTCTGTGAGATTTGCACCTCTTGCACTCAGGGTGTGATACGAGTAATTCCCCCAGACTGTCAGGAAAACACTGAGCTCGTGGATGCAATAACAGCCGGGTCTGTAACAAGCAGGTCTCTAGGAGAAGGGGTGT
This sequence comes from Fringilla coelebs, assembly GCF_963513975.1. NCBI lineage: Eukaryota > Metazoa > Chordata > Aves > Passeriformes > Fringillidae > Fringilla > Fringilla coelebs. The sequence goes on along the minus strand of NC_140031.1, from coordinate 72,606,967 downwards.
GTGAAAGTACAGGCTGCATGGCTTGAACCCTGGTGCACAAGCTGCCCCAGATGCTCGCTGGGCCAGAGAGCTCAGCCTGCACTGCCTCCTGCTTTCACAAAAACAACCCCATTAGCCCTGCTTTGAAAAGGGAATTTTAGCCATCCCAGTTGCTTAATCTTATGTAGAAAGTTCTTTTATCTTCCTTTCCTTCCTTCTTCTTTTTGCTTAGTACAACATCAGTGGCATATAACCTGTATGAGAAAGACTACACAGGATCAGATCACAGCTGCTCCTTTCAGCATGTGCCAGCTCCAAGTGAGAGATTAGCAGATTCTGTACACGTGTTTCAGTTAAATCAGTGTGGTTAGGTGACTTTGAAATATGTTTGATGCTGGATTTGCTCTGGCTCAGGATTTTACCAGCTGCCTGAGGGTGATGGTCCAGTGGTACTCCGAGGTTCTTGGTCCAAGTCAGATGAAAATTGCAGATATTTCAAAGAGAGAGAAAAATGGTACACAGAGAACGAGGACAATGGTTTGACTTTCATGATGCATGTGTTAAAAAATGGACATTTCCTTCTGCAGGGTCAAAAGAGCAGTTTAAAGAAACATGTGGTTTGCTTTTCTGAAGAAACAGGGTATTCACCATCCTGTCCAGACATGGCTAGGACTCAAACCCAGTCATTCTGAGCCACGGGAGCCGTGCTTGTCTCTAGCTTGGAGCAAATACAAGGTGGTTTGGCTTAGGTTCCTCCTCTTCTGATTACTGCTCTATGACACGTGCCATCCTCTGCAAAATCCCAGTGGCTGATCCAGCCCACTTTCTCACCACACCACAGCAATTCCTGGCCCCTTTCCCCCTTCCATTTCCACGCTTAACAAGGCTACACCACCTGCACTGGGAGCGAGCCATCGGCATCTGTTCTGGGTCACAGTGTCTGGGCTGGAGGTTGGTATCATTCCAACAGGTGTGTGCCATAAAAATCAGAGCCATTGGAGCACACGTGGTATTTCAGAGCCCATGAACATGTGAGAAAAATTGCTTTTGTAAAATTGCACCAGGGAAACTGCTCTTCTGCTAGCACTGAGGCAGGTGGTGGGAAGAGAGACACCAGAGCAGCCCTTTCATCCCTACCTGGCTTGTGCCTTGGTTTGCCCCTGAAAGACCTGATTTAGCCTTCAGAAAGACTTTAGATTTTATAGTCATGCTTTAGATTTTATAGTCATGCTGCAATGATTCTTCAGTGGGAGAAACTCTTGGGTATTCTACTGAAGTGTAATGGTGTCTTGCTTGAACTGCCCCATTGCTGTGATTTTGTTTGCTGCTTAACTGTCCTTGTGTAAAGAATGAAACCTACATCTGTTGATCACTGATGCTGCATACATTTTCCTCTATCAGTGTGTGTTTGCTGCTCTGGTTTGTTGGACCACATGGCTTCACTGAGGAATTCAGTGGCTTTTCTTTGGATGGCTTCTCTTCTCTTCCCCACTGCCTGAAGTGGGACTCCTTGTTTCACTCCTCAAAAGAAAGGCAGTTTTTCCTTAACAGAATAAATGCTGATGTATTTTTAGCAGGCCAGAAAGGCATTAAGCACTAAGCAGGGCCCTGAAGCATTTCTGCAGGGATGTTCAGGACAGTGATTCATTTTCTGCATCTGCTGAGGCTGTCAGCAGAAGGGTCACCTGTGGTTTTGCATTGTCTTGTCCTTTGATGGCACTTCTAATCTCAATAGGTGGGATAAAATATGAATATAATTTGCCATGTGGATTTACCATGAATATCACTCTTTCTGGATTAAAAAAAAAAAAAAAGCAAGCATTTTCTTGACACTTTTCTTAAAATTTTATCTTTCTGTTTCCCTTAACTGTGCCCTTTCTGGGAGAATGAAGAACTTCTTTTTTTTGTAAATTTCCCTCTCAGTCATACTGAGACCTTTCTTAATCATTTTCAGATATGAAAAAAATCTTATATGTCCATATGAAGAAAGTCTTATATGTCATTCATTTATCTATACAGCCATCACAGTCATAGTGCTGCTTGGGCAGAGAAAAGTAACTGAGAGACCATAACAGAAAGTTTGTTACTTGAAAGCTTCTGCAAAAGTTTCTGATTCATATGGCATAATAAAATCTGTGGGTTTTAATTAAATCTACTGAGCAGTGTTGCTTTGCCAAAAGGTACTTTTTAACTGTGTATATTCTCCTTTGAGAATAGCTGTGCAGGGCTGTAATGTCTGTGTCAGCCAATTGTTTTAATTATACCCAGTTTTAATTATATTGGCTTTACAACTACATGGCTTTTGTGTTTCTGTTGTAATAGGTGTGTGAATCACACTCTGCATCAGGCAGACAGACAGATCCTTGTTTCCTTTATCTTGAAGAAGCAGTAAAACGTGTAGACTGGCACAGAAACACAATTCCTCCTTCCACTTCCCTTTGATTCCAAACAAATGGGTGAAGCATAGCTCAGTGCTTTCAGAAGTTGTAAACAAGCAAATAAGAAGTATCTGTACTCATTTATTTAGCTATACTGTGGGAGGAGAGAGAGACAGATGAGGTTATTGCTGCAAGATCCTATCCCAGCACTCCCAAATTGAAGGCTTATCTCCACAGGTTTTGGATTTGGGACTGAATCAAGTCCTATATGAGTTGCTATGGATCCAGGACTGCCAAAATTACTCCAATACTGGCTCAGAATCTGTTGGTAGGAAAATAAGTTTATATTGTTTTCTTCCCTTGGTGGCTCACAATTCCTGCCCTCTGAGGAAAAAGGGGAAGTGAAGAAGAGACACTACTGTGCCTGGCAAAGGAATATATTTACAAAATATCAGGGATTATTATCTTTTTCCCCAGGCCCTTACAGAGGGATACAGCCTGTGGTATCTCTAAACTCCTGCTTGCTGCAGCCAAAATACAACAGAGCACCTTTAGAAACTGGGCATTTAACTGAGCCCCACCAAGCCCTGTGGCCTTGGAGGCAGCAGAGGTGCTGCTGTGCACAAACCACACCGAGGGGTTTCCATGACAGAACATCACAGCAGTGATTTAGAAGTTGCAGGGGACATTTTCCCTGCAGTGAAAAGCAAGCTAAAAATGGGCCTTATTCTTGTTTTGAGAGATATTCCCACTTCTTTTGCCCTTCCTTTTTTCACTGCATTTAGGGCTGGAGAAGCTGAAGCTCATCTTCAGGGGCCTGTGATAAGCTCTCCTGGTGCTTTTCACTTTTGTTCCAGCAGTTCTCCACACCCTTCCTCCTCTGTTTTCCATCCTCCTTCACACAGTTCATCAGTGGAAAAGGAAACTTGTGGGGCTGTTTTGTTGTTTTGCTTTTGTTAATAAAGAGGCATAGCTCCCTCCTTGCACAGCCCACGTGCACTCCAGCTCCTCTCCTGCTTCACCACCGAGGCAGTCCTTGAACTTTTTCTGCACTGACTGCATTGCCTGCAATTGGGGCTGGATTTATAATTCCTTGCTCTGCTGTCTGAGGACATCATTGAACAACTTCAGCAAAGAGCCTGAAACGCTGCCCAAAACTGTGAGACTCTGCAGAACACAACAGGATTATAACTCCAGCCTTGCTCACTGCCAGCTCTCTGCCATGCCAGGGCTGCAGGCAGAGGCTGGAGAAGGTTTGCTGGCAGACAGCAGGGAGGCTGCAGTTGTGGAGAGCAGGTGTTTTTGGCAAGTGATCACAGCTTACTCACACAGAACACACTTCCATCACAGTTTCACTGGGGTAAAAGCTTCTCCTTCTTCTGCCTCAGCTGGCATAAAAGTCTGCTCTCAGTTCTTGTCATTATTGGCAATATTAGGACTGGGTAAGGCACCACGACCAGAATATTATCTCAGCTCTGGTGGGGTTGAGACTTAGCAATGCCAAATCACAGTGATATATGGGGCAGTACCATAATTTCCTCCTTTTTACATGGTCTGGTCTTGTCTTTTTCCACCCAGATCAGCCACGTTTTTACACATCCTTCTCTTTCCCATAAGTGGATCAATGTCATGAACAACATCATGCAACCTTCTAAACTGCATCCACTTTTACAGACGGGAGTTTTACAAATACCTATCTAAACAGGCAGGCTTATTTCACAGAAAAAAAATATCTTTGACATTTTTATTGTAGAATTTGTAGGCAGAAAATGACAGTAGAGGTGACCCAATCTCTGAGACAGGAGCCAGGTTTACTCCTGGGCCCTTTCTATTCCAAAAGGGAAGTTGCCTGCTTAGTTTAAGTAAAAAGTTCTCTGCTGAGGGGAAAATAAATTCTCTGTGGCTCAGAAGTAACCTTCATAGGGGGGTTTACTGGTGGAAATACTCTGAAAGCAGAGCACAAATCTTGTGCCACGGCACAGGGGTACGAGCTGGAGGTACCCTGCTTCTGTTGGGACTCTGCCCTCCCCTGGCACTGGGAGGGTGTGTGGAACCATCAAATAAAAAAAGATTGTTGAAAAATTGAGACCCTAGCCAAGAATTGTGGATCCTAGGGGAAAACACAGGCCTGTGACTCACTGGGAGTCCAAAATCAGGATAGAATGTCTGTCTGCCCATCTTTGGCAGTGTCCAAGGCCAGGCTGGACAGGGTTTGGAGCAACCTGGAGGAGTGGAAGGTGACCCTGTCCATGGGAGGGGTGGGACTGGATGGGATTTAAGGGGCCTTCCAACCCAAACCCTTCCATGGCTCTGTGATTCCTTGTGCCATCTCCTGCATGCCCCCTTCGCTGTCACCACCAGTCCCTGGCTGACAGAGCTATGGATGGAGCTGCTGACAAATACAGGCAGAGAAGGTAACACTGATTTGCAGCAAGCTATTATTTTTTTTTTCTCTAAATAAAGTTTGTCTGACAAGTAGGTAGACAAAAATGTTGAGGACATTTTAGGTTGTATGTGAAGAAAAAAGTGAGATTCACATCTTTTGCTTTGTACTTCTGTGCTTTATCATCAAAGTTGTACTTCTACTATCCCACAAGGTTTTCAGTGGAAGCTTAAGGTGGCATTTTTAATTTACTAAAAGTTTGAATGATTGGGCTGCAACTAAGGAGTAAATTAAATTGTGGCTTTGCAGCCAAAACTAGTGCATGATCTTAAAAAAAAAAAAAGAATTAAAATCTCCAAAATCTCCGTGCTTGCAGGTAAAAGAAAAGTAAATAAGAACAACAAAACAAAGAGAGATTTGTTTGTTTGTTTGTTTGTTTGTTTGTTTTAATTGAAGCCGTTTTCTCAGACTGAGGCAGAAACAAACTGCATTTTGTCTTTGTTGTAGAAACAATTGGCTGTACTTTTGAGTTAGAGAGCTTTTTCTCCTGGAAAACTGCTGCAGGATATTTGGCTTGAACAGGTGGCAAAACACCACATGGAATGTGCATGCAAAATAAGACCAGGTGGTGCCTGGTCTTATTTTAAAGGAATCTTCTCCTCTTCTTAATTTTTAAATAAGGATTTTAGTTTATTCCCTAATTCTTTTAAAGCAACAGCTTTTATTCTCCGTGAGACTTGGGCATCTTTTGTGACTGTGCTATAAAAATACTTGAAACAGAATAAAGTATCAAATAAGGATGGTTTGAGAGTTAATGTCAACCCCTGTGTGTCAGTGAAGTTTTTGTCCATTAAAACACAAAGAGAAGTTAAATGCATTTGTCTCTGAGGAAAAGACAAAATATTGATCAAACTTTGATTTATTGCAATTGATCTTTTACAACACAACAACTTAAAAAGTCTTCCAAGACATCCTCCACACTCTAGGTGTTCTAGGGCTCAAACCAGACCATAAATAGGTGACTGAAAATCCTTTAATAGTTTAAAAAAATTAAAACAAAAAAAAAAAATCAGACCACTGACATGTTTCCAAAATAAAAATTCCTTCCACATGTGGAGATCATGGTGAAGGTGACAAGAACTCTCATTGCAAAACACAGCTATGTTCATTGTTGACTCAGAAGGCAATTTAAAAACCCTTTTAAAGTTGTTGTATCATACAGAAATCAAACAAAAAACCACAACTGTGATAATAATGGTTGAATATTGATTGAATGTGGGAATATTTGAGTACCATAATATTTGAAATGTGCCAGCTGAGTTTTGTCTCCCAGCGCTCCCAGGGCTTCCAGTGCACAGAAGAGCTGCTGGCCCCTCACCCTCAACCTCCTCCTCCCTGCCCCCCTCCCCCACACTGGGGGGACCCCAAAACCCCTCACCACACCTGGAGCACACCAACCCCCCCATTCCCAAACCCCTCTCCCAACCCCTCCTGTCCCCAACACCACCCCCCACTCTGAATCACACCAAAAGAATTCAAACCCCTCCCACCACATTGAGGCACCCCACTCCCCCACACAAGCCCCAGGGACACCCTCCTTGAAAATTACCTGCATCCCAACTTTTCCCACAAAAATGCATCCACTGCTCAAAAATAAGCCAGAATTTGAGGGGGAGAAATGGAAAAAAAAAAAAAAAAGGTTAAAAACCTCTGTGCTTATTTTTGGAGCTTTTATTTCAGAGCTTTTATTTCAGAAGAATTCCAAGGGCTTTTGGCTGTTTCGAAGCTGTTGTGAAAATACCTGGGAATTCTGCCAAGTCCTCCCGTATTTCTGGGAATTCTGTATCCCACTGCCAAGGTTTTGTTGTTATTTTTGAGGCAAGAATTCAGAGATTTGGGGGCTTCCCAAGGCAGGGAAGACACGGGATATCCTGCTCCCATGGAGGTACATGAGAAGGAATTGGGAGTCCCCACCCCACTGCCTGGGTGGTCAAGAATCTAAGTGGGAATGGGGTAGAAACAGGAAAAAGAGGTGGAGAGGGAGAGATAGGCAATTCAGCATGGAGGGAGGGGACTGGAGAAGGAGGGGCTCAGTGTGGAGCACAGTGCCCCAAACACTGGGGTCCCAATGCCCTGAAATTTGCGGTTACAACATCTCAGATTTGGGGGTTATATTGTCCCAGGATTTTTTGTCTTGTTGTCCCAAACTTTGGGGTCACACTACCCCCCATTTTGCAGTCAAAACATTCCAAAATTGGGGGCCAAAATGTACCATACTTAGGGGTCATAATATCCTACACTCTGGGGTTAAGGTGCCCCTCACGTGGGGGTCACAGTGCCCCACATTTATGGGTAACAGCACCCTACATTTGTTGTCACCTCACCCCATATTTTGGGGTGACATTGTCCCACTCTTTGGGGTTGCAATGGCCCTCACTTGGAGGTCACAATGCCACACTCTTAAAGGCTACGGTGTCTCACACTTTGGGGGAAAAATACCCCACATTTTGGGGTCAGAATGCCCCGTAGTTCGAGGTAACAGTACCCTGTGCTGGGGTTAAGGTGCCCACCCTTGGGGGCTGCAGTGCCACACACTCTTGGGTCACATTGTCCCACCCTCTGCTGTCAAGACACCTCACACTTGGTGGGTCACATTGTGCCACATTTTGGGGTCACAATTCCCTGCATTTTGGGGTAAAAACACTTCACACTTGAGGATCACATTGCCCCACACCTGGGTGTCACAGTGTTTTACTCTTTGGAGTCACAACAACTCTGTCTAGGCATCAGTTTGCCACGGATTTGTGGGTCACGGCACCCCGCATTTTGGACATACCACATGATTTAGGGTCAAGTGGCGCCCACAATTTGGGGTCATACTGCCTCACTCTTTGACATCACATTGCACCACACTTTGGGTTCAAACACACCACACTTAGGGGTCACAGTGCTGCCCACTTTTAGGTCAAATTGCCCCAGAATTTGCAGTCAAACACCCCATGCTTGGGGTTGTGATGTGCCACACCTGGGGGCCATGGTGCTACCAATTTAGGGGTCACAGCATCCTGGACTTTGGGGTAAGAATGCCCCATGCTTTGGGGCTGCAATGCCCCACATAAGGGTCGCAATGCCCCACACCTGGGGATCATGTTGACCCACATTTAGAGGTAAAATATCACTACCCATTGGGATGATGAACCCCCCCAGTTTTCCAGCTTAGCAAATGAACCTCAAATTCACAGTCCAAAAAAGCCTTTAGAAGCGTTTATTGACTGTTGTATCAAAGCCAGCCCTTGGCAACATCATTTTTATACCAGGAAAAACGCTGGGATTTGGATCTTTTTGAACTGAATTTGATATATTTCTATTTTCCAGGGCATGGATGGGACATCAGGGCAGTAGGATCTACACAGATTTAATGCATTTGAGAAAAATCCAGGAAAACATCATGGATTAGAGGCAAAACCCCGAATATTCCCAAATTTGAGGGAATTTGAGGTGGATCCACCTATGGGATGGGATAGATAGGAGCATCAACTTCCTGGCGGGTCTGGCGGGAGATGTGGCTGGAAGAGAAAGAAATACATCATTTTGGACAGAAACGAGTCCGTTTTGGTAAAAATGGGGAAGTATTATGCAAGATGGATATTAATGTGCAAATAATGGGTCTTTTTATGTGAAAGTGGGTCAGCATTATGCGTAATGGCCTGATTTGGGGGAAAGTGGCTAATTTTGGGGGGAAAATGGTATTTTCTATGCAAAATGGCTTGTTGGGAAAAATATCTTATTATTGGGCAAAAAAAGGCCCCTTATAATGCAAGATGGCTCATTTTTTGGCAAAGCAGTTGCTTACCCGGATCGTTCCCACAGGATCCTGCCTCAGTCGCTGCGGATGAAACCAAAGAAACTGGAAAATTCCTTCCAGGATCTGCCCAGCCCCTCCCCCACTGACATTACTGCCAAATTCTGAGTGGGAAAACCCAATTTTCTTGGAGTTTGGGGTAAATAAATTACTGAGGAATTACTCACCATCCAGCAAATTCCCGGGATTTCCACATGTCCACCACTTCTCCAACACTCTGGGCATCGCGTCCGTCTGGAAGCTTCAGGTCGTCTCTGGGGTTTCCATTGAAATTCCCACAGGGGGCACAGAGACGGGAGGCCAGGCCTGAGGTCACGGTGATGGTTGCCTCCCCAGCCTGGGTGATGGCGATGGACATCCCAGAGCGGTGAGTGATGGTGACGTTCTCAGGGGATGATGCCACAAAGACAGAGTCAGAGATGGTGGTGGGAGGCCGGGTGAAGAGGCCATTGACCTGGGAAAATTACAGAAAATTATGAAAAACCTGATAGAAAACCAGTTTGTTCCTGGGAAAAAGCTAGATTTTGCTACAGCCAAGCTAGAGCCAAAATCACTTTTCTCCTTTTTGCAAAAACGTCTCGTTATTGGGCAAAATCGCTCTACATCAGACAAAGCGGCTCACTGCCAGGCAAAATCTAGAGAGATTTTTGCCCAAATCTCTCTAGATTGACCCAAACCACCCCAAACTCCCTCACCTGGTCCACTCACCCACACCTCCATGTTGCCATTGACGCTGACGACGCCCTCGCGGACAAAGACGATGGCAGCCGTGGCTGCGGGGACGTTCACGTCACGACAGTCGCTGACCTCTATCACCACCTTGAACCAATCCGGCGCCTCCTCGTCGCAGAGGGCTGACACCTTGTAGGTGCCACTGGCCAAGAGGGGCCCAGTGACACCATCAAAGGTGGTCATGGTGGCTCCAGGCGTGACCCGGCAGTGGCCTTCCCTCCTGGCACACACCTGTGCCCCGTCACGGGTGACGCACACCTGGTCCTGGGGACACTGCGTGTCTCGGCACACCAGGCCCCGTGATGGGTGACAATGGCATTCCTTGGAGCAGTTGTTGAAGGTGACGGTCTCACCTGCCTGGAACAGGAAATCTCACAGATTCAGAACAATCTCCCAAATTTTGTGGGAATTTCCTGAATTCCAAAGAGGAAAATCCTAGGGAGTGAGAAATTCAGGTGGATTTGGGGAACTTTGGGCAGCTCAACCAATTAATAGTAACTTTTTCCCTGCTAATCACAAATATTTTTTGTTATTTGTCCTTTTTCCTTATTAATTGTTAATTCATTTTTCCTGGCTACTCCCTTGCCAATTGTCAGATTTTTTCCCCCAACAACTGTCCTTTTTGCTGTTTATTTTCCTTTTTTCACCCCAAACCCTCTGGAACTTTCTAGATGGGGCAGCTCAACCCCCAGCCTGATTCCCAGAAAACCAACCCCACCAGCCCCCCAGGCTCAGGTGTCACCTGTCCTTGTCACCTACCTTGAGGTAGCGTCCCCTGTGGAGGCAGCCGCAGCGCTCGGGTGACACGCAGGTGTCCCCATCGAAGACGAACCCCTCGTCACACTGGCACCCCTCAAAGCACCCCCAGCTGCAGCGGGCAGGGCCCACCAGGGCGGCACAGGTGAGATCACAGGTGCGGGTGCAGAGCTCATAGTGGCTGTTTGGAGGGCAGGACAGGGCTGGGGGAAAAGGGAAAAAACACCATTGTTGGGACCATTCCAAATAGGGCAGGGTTTTGGTCCAAATTTGAAGGTTTAAAAAAAAAATAGTGTTTTTTTTTTTTAATTTGATGGAGTCTTTTTCAAAATGGGAGTATTTTTCCTAGTTTAAGCATTTCCGTCAAAACTGGGTTTTTTTATTATCAAAATTGGTGTGGTTTTTTTTTTTAATTTAAGGGCATCATTCCAAAATGGTGTTATTTCTCCATATTGGAGTGTTTTCAGTAAAATGCTATTAATTTTACCAAAATGGCAAGTTTCCTCAAAGATTTTGGGTTTTTACTTCAGGAAATTTGGGCTTTTTTCCTGAATTGGAAGGGTTTTAACAAAATTGGAAAGTTTTCTGCAAAAAATTTTTTCTAAACTGAAGGGGGTTTTTTTACAAAATTAGAGGAAAGACATTCAAAACTGGAGGGAATTTTTCAAAATTTGTTAACTTTTAAAAATGGTGAGCAATTTTTTCAGATTTTGAGACCTTTCTCACAAATGAAAGGTTTTAATCAAATTTGAGAGAAGCCTTCCAAATTTTAAAGGAATTTTTGCATAAAGGGAGGACTTTTTTTTCAAAACAGAAGGGAGTATTTCCAAAATCCCAGCAAATTCTTTCAAAAATAGAAAGCACTTTTGAAATTTGATTTTTTTTTCACTTTTTAAGTTTTTTTTTAATATTGGAGAGTATTTTCTAAAACTTAAAGGAATTTTTGCAAAATGTGAAGATCTCTTAGAAATCAGGGGATCTTTTTCAAAGAGGCAACATTTTCCAAAATGAGGAAAATTTTCCCCAGCTGGGGGAAATTCTTTCCAAAACTATTTTTACAAAACTTCAGGGATTTTTTTTTCCCCAAAATTTTAGGTAGGTTTTTTTTCCCCCCCCCCCAGGAGAAAATCTAGCTTTTGAGGAAAAAAAAGGACCCGAAGTGGAAAAATTCTTCCTGACTTACGGCAGAACTCCTTTGTCCTCCACGCTCCAACCGTCGCGCCAGCAGCTTGGCAAGCAGCGGCGTACGCCTGCAGTGCGTGGCACAAGGCGGCGCGGTCCCCGCTAGCGGCACAGACGTCATGGACACAGTGGGTGAAATACTCCACGGGGCTGACGCGTGCGTGGCACCCCCGGAATGGCCCTGCCGCATCACGGATGATCCCGCAGGATCCATTCCTGCCGTACGTCGCCTCTTTGGCGACATCACACCTGCTGCACACACCGTCATCGCAGCCGTCACTGCACGCTCTGTCCTTCTCTGGAACCTTCCAGGAGGTGACAAATTCCTGCGTGTTTTCTGCCAGTGCCCCGTTGGGCAGCCGGAAGTCATCACTGGGGTCCCCGTCATAGTCACCGCCCAAGCCGCACAGCCGGCCGCGGTAGACGTCCGGGACAGTGATGAGGAGGAAGGTGGCAGTGTTGTAGAGGATGCGGATTCCTGCAGCAGTGTGAAGGATGATGTTATTCCCCTCTTGGCCAATGCGGAGGTTCTTGTCCTCTGTCACTAGCGGGAGGGTGTAGCGCTCCAAGTCCACCTGGAATGGGAATAGGGTGACATGTGTGACACTTTAGAATAGTCACTCCACAGAGACAGTGTAGGTGTGGAGGAAAACACCCACCCTCTTTATACTCATGGCGTTGCCATGGGAATCACTGGATCCTCCCCACAATTGACGTTGTACGCAGGGATGAACACCACCACCCTCTTCATCATCACCACATCACTGTGGGGGTCTCCAGACTTACCGTCACCTCCCACCTCCGTCCCCGCTCCATGGTGACAGTGTACCCATGGATGGATACCACCACCCTCTTCATCAGCACTGGGTCACCGTGGCTGCCTGCCTCGTGCTCCACCAACACGGTGAAGTTGACCAGCCGTCGTGCCGGCTCGCACACCCGCGCCAGGATGTAGGTGCAGGATCCCGGGATATTGAAGGTGCGTCCATCAAAGGTGACATAGTGGGGATCTCCTGACACAACCAACCGGCCGTAACCAGTGGGGTGACATCCCAACACACCGTCTTCCACCCGGCACTCCTCGTGGGCACCGCAGAAAGCCTCCTGGCAGGTCACCGTGCCGTTGGCGCCGCAGCGGCAGCGTTCCCGGCATGAGGGGTAGAACTCTGTATCCTTTTGGTAGTAGTGACCAAGGTACTCACAGCCACACTCAGAACGGGGGACACAGTCGGAGCCGCTGAGGACATAACCGGTGTCGCAGAAACAGCCCTCGGAGCAAGGAGATGTGGGACAGGAGGTGGGGACGGAGGGGGTTTGGCAGGTGGGCTGGCAGGGGCTCCCACAGAGCTCATAGTGGGAGTGAGGGGGGCAGGAAAGAGCTGGGGAAAAAAAAGAAGGAAATAGGGAGTGAGGGAAATATCCGAAGGGAAGGGGAGTTCCTCAAGGATGGAAGGAAGGATGGGGAGGGAGGGGAGGGAGGCTCCCGTTTTCCCCCATCCCGTCCATACTCACCACAGAACTCTGCCGTCCTCCACGTCTCCACAACCACCCCGTGACTCTGGCATGCAGTGACATAGGCAGAGACGCCCTGACACACAGTGTCACGGTGTCCCTTGTAGTGACAGGCATCAAAAGCACAGTCCTGCAGGAACGGCTCCGGGTTGATGACACGGTGACACTCCCGGAAGGGTCCCCCTGCTCGGGCGATCACCCCACAGTACCTGTCCCCATGGTATGGCTGCACCTTCACGGCGTCACACACCGGGCACTCTGAGCCACAACCAGCTGAGCACCCGGGCACGTCCCCCACTTTCCAGCTGTCACCCAGCTGGGTCTCATGGGCGGCGCGGTGGCCAGCGGGGGTGACAAAGTCGTCATCGGGGTCACCATTGGCATTGCCACAGAGGCCACAGACGGCACCAGAGTAGGTGGTGGGGAGGAGGACACGGGCGTAGCTGTACCAGTCAAAGGTGACAGTGACGCCGAAGTCAGTGGTGACAAAGCCATGGACGCCGCGGTAGAACACAGAAAAGTGGGGATGCGTGTAGGGAAGGGACACAAAGGCACCGTCCACCTGCAGGAAGGGGAGTGAGACAAAGAGTGGAGACAGGAGAAAAGAGATTTGAAATCATAGCTTGATAGTTTTTTTTATTTTGGTTTTGTATTTTTATTTATATTATAATTTTATTTTAATTTGTATTATATTTTAAATTCTATTTTCTCTTTTAATATTTATATTTTGTTACTGACTTTTTACTGGCCTTCATTTTTTTATTTTTATGCTTTTTATTCTTATTTACTTTTTGGGGTATTTTTATTTGAATTATTTCTATATTTTAATTTGGTTTTAGTGTATTATAAATTTAATGTAATTAGAGGTAAAAATGGGCGGAAAATAGGAAATTGGTAGAAAAAGAAGGAATTTGCAACAAAAAGTTGTATTAAGAGGGGGAAAGGGGAAGTTGTTGGGAAAGAAGGGGAAAGCATGGGAGACAATGAAATTTCAGGGAAAACAGGTGATTTGGGGGAATTAGGAGGATTAAGAAAATATAACATTTTTACAGGAAAGAGGTGATTTTGGGGGAAAAAGTAGTATTTCAGTGATGGAAGGGGGATTTGAGTGGAAAGAAGGGTACTTGATCAGAAAAAGAGGAGAATTTGCAGACAAAGAGGCATTTTGGGGGGAGAAAATGAAACTTTTTGGTGAAAAGGGGATTTCACAGGAAAAAAGAACAATATTGAAGGTAAATTGGGGATTTTTTTGGAGAAAGGGGAAATTGGGGGAAAATGAGGAGCAATTTGGGGGAAAAGGGGGGAGTCCAATGGTGAATAAAGGATACTTAGTGAAAAAACCATATTTGGAGATATAAAGGGGATTTGAAGAATTAGAGGGGGATTTGGGTGAAAAAAAATGGGGAATCTGGGAGAAAGTGGAGAATTGAGAATTTGTCATTAAAAAATGGTAGTTGGGGGGGGAGAAGGAAGACTTGGGGGGAAAAGGGTAATTAGAATGGAAAAAAAGGGGAATATGAGGGAGTCTGGGGATGAAAGGGATTCCTTGAGGGGTTGCCCACCTTGACCTTGCGTGGGTGCTCCTGGCTCATGCTGATGACGCTCCCATAGACCTCCAGGTTGACGGTCTTGGTGAAGGACACGGCACGGCTGCCACGGTGGTTGTTTTCCACGGTGACATTGAAGGGGACCAGGGTGGGCTTGGGGGTGCAGAGGGCAGCAAACTGGTAGATGCAGGAGCCTTGGAAGTCAAACCTCACCCCGTCAAAGGTGGTGTAGTGCGGGTCACCCGTCCCGATGCAGGTGTAGTGCTTGTTGGGTGTGCACCTGGCGATGCCGTTAACCACAACACACTTCTCGTGGGATCTGCATCCCCCTGGCTTACAAGTCACTGTCCCTGAACCCTCACACCGGCACCGCTTCTGGCAGCTCCCATCTTCCCAAAATTCCTCGTGGAGCTTGTAGGAGCGATTGTTGTGGAAACAAGCAGAGATGGTGGTGCTGGGGTTGTTGGTTGCCTTGATGCCTACAAGGGATTTAAGAGTCCGTGAGATGTCATATAGGGATGGTCCTCAAGAAAGCCCCAGTGGAATTCCATTTGTTGTGAACACCTAAAGTCAAATCAGGAGGGCTTAGAAGTATTTTAGGGAGAACCAACCAATGCAAGCCTTCCCTGTAATGGTGGTGTTGGGTACATTGGCACCCAAATCAAAGTGGAATTCAAGATAAAACCCCACAGGGACAACTCTCAGGAAAAATCTTAGCACAATTCGCTGTGCTGGAGTGAGATCAGGTGGGTTTTGGGGTCATTCCTTCCCCACTGGTTTCTTCATGCCTGTAAGGGTTGTGGAGTCAATGAGACACCAAGGAGGGATAGCCTTCAGGAAAATGCTGGTATAATTCCATGTGTTATGGATGCCAGGAGTCAGATTAGGAGGGTAGGTGGATTTTGGGATGTTTTGGGGTGAAAAGACACATTGATTGTGTTGAGGTCTATCACCATTGCTCTGGGCTAATACCCACAGCTGAGTTCACACATGGATCCTCTTCTCCCTTCCCCAAGATCCTCACAGACCCCCACATGAACTCACCACACCCCTCCATGCCCTGTGCAGTCTCCTGGTCTCCACAATCTTCCTGGCATGAAGGATCTCTCCAGCTTTCTGCCCAGTCCTCACCACCTTCACCAGGAATACCATTGGGAACCATGGCTTCATCATCCGTATCCTCGTTGAAGTTGCCACAGAGGCCACAGCTGGCCCCAAAATAGCTGCTGGGCACTGCCACCATGATAACCTGGTCCTCATCATAGGTCACCTGCAGCCCAAAATCCGTCTGGAGGATGGTACGACCCTCATTTTGGAAAATCTGGACTTTTCCGTCTTCCAGGGTGGCTGGAAGGGTGGTGGGTTTGTTGTTAACCTTGTGGGGTAGGAAAATGAGGAGGAGGGTTAAACCTCAGCAGGTGGTTCCCAGTCCCACAAAAAGCACATACATACAATCAGAGGGAGAAATGATTTTATGAATAATCAATTTTCATTGTAAATCAGAATTTTTGCCCTACTTCATGGAGATTCACACCAAGAAAAACTCAAGCTCCAAATCTCAACCATTTTCTACATCTTCTGAGCTAATCTTGTTTGTATGGAGACCAGGATTGGAAAAAAAAACACATTCCACCTGAAAAAATGATTTGGAATGGAAAAAATTCCCCAAATTCCACAGCTGTGGCAGTTCTGCTTATTTTTTAAGGTGAACATCAATATTTCAATGATTTATCCTCTCCCAGTTCTTTGGATGTTTTTTGAAGGTCAAACTCACCCAGAAATTTTAATCCACTGGGAACAAATGGTTTTATTGGAACGATGGATCCGAAACTCACCTGGACGGGCTTGTCCTCACCAGCACGGATGGAGACATTGTAGGCGTAGACGTAGACGTTGGCCAACGGCTTCTTGGGGTGATCCCGGCTCCGCTGCTCCTCCACAGTGAAGGGCTCCAGGGTGGGGTCAGCCCCGCAGTACCTGGCCAGGGTGTACCTGCAGCCACCACGGGGGGACACAGAGGCCCCATCAAAGGTGTGGTACTGCAGGGATGGGGAGCCTGTGCAGGTGCCCAGGTAGTCGTGGCGGCAGGAGGGCGTGCCCTTGTCCAGGTGACAGCTCTCCTTAGGGCGGCACTGCACCTGCCGGCAGGGGTCTGCGGGTTTGTTAGTGACAGAGGATTAAATTCTATTAATTGTTTATATTATTGATATGTCTAAGTATATATTTGTTTTATATTTTGCATGTTTTTGTATCTGATTTGTAATTACACATAAGTTTTTCTATATTATTTATAAATATCTATATATTATATCTGTGCTTGTTTAGATATGAATTATTTCTCCAGATAATGCTTTTGTATTTCCATCATACAGAATTACTAAATATATAATAAATATATCTGATTCTAAATAATGTATAAATGTAAATTTGTCACAGACAGGTTATCTCATATATATATTGTATTTGTCTCTAGACTTCGAGATTTATTATTTATAATATGTTTATATTTATAGATCGGGATTTTTATGTATTATTTATGTATTCCTCCATTGATTCTTATTCATTTATTTAGTATATTACATTTAGGTTTTCTCCTATTATTCCTATATTTTTGTATTAATATTTTAAATATTCCTATTATAATATTATATATTATCATGTATTATTATATATTATTATAATACAAAAATATCATTATTTAATGCTATTATTTTTATTTAATAGGTGTTTGTCATTTGAATTATAACCTTATAATTATAATTATATTAAATATTAAATATATATTAAATTTAATTATATTATCTGTTATTGATATCTATATAATTCTATATCATTTATTGATATCAAATTCTACCTCCACTCACCACTATCACAAGCTCCCTCTGCTCCATAGCGCTTCCCCTGTCCCATCCCGACGTTCCACACTCCAAATGCCGCTGTCTCATGCTCCACACGATGGATTCCAAATCCACTTCCCAAGTTTATCCCAACCCATGAGTATTCTGTCCCAGGAATCTGCTGCCATGCCACATTCCCTAATGGCCTCTTGTTCAGCAGTATTCCAGAAGTTTCTGCTGTCTTGGCCACTAGGAGGATGCGGTTGTCGTATCCCTCCAGCGCAACGACGCTGTAAGAGTTGCAGTAACCGGTTATGTCCGGGATGCTGACAAAAAAGGGCTCAAAGGTTATTGCCCCGCTGTTCTCGCCACTGCCCAACAGAAAAACCTGGACACCAGCTTCGGAAGTGAGGAACAAGCCCTGCGGGGTTTGGGTGCCATAGAGCAGTGAGTGGTTGGGTTGTATGTCTCGCGTGGTCTTGGTGAAGTCACTATGACCCGTGACACGCGTTGGTTGGGCAGCGGTGATGTAGATGAGGTTGGATTGCCCCTGGAAGGGCACTGGGGGCACAAGGAAGGATTTTCCCCACTGGGGGATAGGGTGGAGCTGTTCCACCACATGATCGCAGCGGCTCAACCTGCCCACACAGGTGTGACCACTGAAGACAGCCACCGGTCTCTGAGCCACCACCCGCGTTCCGGAAAGATCGGCCGCGCTCTGGATCTGTGCTGCTTGGAATGGCTCCAGCGGGATGGTAAGGGTGGAGCCGCGTCGATGCAGCCGTCCACGGAAGGTGACGTCAGCGTTGAGGTGGATGGTGACTGTGGTAGGTTGATCCCAAGCAGCCACCACAAACTGAGCATTGCGGGTGGGGCCGGGGTTGGGGGTGACCACGTGGTATTCCGTCCCCCACCTGTGGACCGGAATAACAACGGCGGAGTCAGCTGCTGTGGGTTTGTCGTTGACCATCACTGCGGTGACAGCGGCGGTGGTCTTCACCACCACGGCGTTTTCAAAAATTTGGCTTCCCACCATCTCAGCTTGAGGTGGTATCTTCACCAGGACTGGCTGATTGGCAGCTGCCTGCACCGTCATCCGTAATCCGGGTCTCTTCATGGATATGGTGGCAGTGGTGGATGGGGAGGGGCCAGTGAGGAGGAGGAGGCGGAAGTCGCTGCGAAGGGTGCGCTGGTCACCATTCTGCAGGAAGGCCACCAGGAACTCGTCACCCAGGTGGGGTGGTGACATCTCAGAGGTGATGCTGGGGGCATGGAGGAGAGCTGGGGAGAGGAAGAAGAGGGGTGGGTTATCTGATGGATTGATTGGTAATCAATCCATCATTGATTTGATGGATTATTAATTTGATGGATTACTGATTTGATGGAGATTTTATTGGTTAGATGGATAATTGGTTTGATGGACAGTTGATTTCCTGGATCACTGATGGCTGGATTATAATTTGGTGGACTACAGATTTGATAACTTGATCAATTTGGTAGATAATTGATTAATGGATTATTAATTTAATGGGTTAATGATTAGATAAATTATTGGTTTAATGGACTTTCAATCTGCTAGACCTTTGATTTCAGTTGCTAGACCACTGATTTGATGAAACACTGATTTAATGGCTTATTGAGCCAAATAGATTATGGAGCCAATTGATTTTTGAGTCAATAGATTAATAAATTGATGGACTTTTTATTGAGCAGATTGTTGATTTGATGAAATGCTAATTTCATGGGTCATTGGTTTTGATTTGACAGTTCATTGAGTTTATGGACTATGGATTTGATTTGATGGGATATTATTTTGGAGAAAAATTTAAACCTTGATTTGACAGATTATAGCTTTAATGGATTACAGATTTGATGGACTTGATTAATATTATGAACTATTAATTTGTTAAATAATTGATTTGATGGATTGGTAATTTGATCATTGATTTGATTAATTTTTCATACATTCATTCTCCAGTTAGGAAAGTAAACTTCAGTTGGGAGAGTAAACTCTGAAAAAAAAATTAATGAATTAGGTTAATCTGTTGGATCATCATTCACAGGAACAAATCCTTTGAACAATCATGAATTGAGATGAAATCCCAATTAATTATCTGGTAAAAAGATGGAGCTTTTGGGCCTTCTTCTGTGCTGGATAACCCTTATTTTGAGGAAATTCATTATTTCAGGGGAATTTTATAGCTTTTGGGGCATCTCCCCAGCCTGTTTCAACTTACCCCAGAACATAACATTCCAGAACCATCTCAGCACATCTGCTTTTCGCAAACTGCAATCCATGATGCTCTGGGTGAAAAAGGTGAAAAAACAGTCAAATTCTCATATTTTCTGAAACTTCACTAGAATTTTCCCAAAATTCACCATTTCTTGATACAAAACACACAAATCCCCAAAATCTGTGTGTTTCAGCCTTGTACTCATTCCAAAAAGCAATGTTGTACTGAATTTGTCCCCAAAATCTGTTCTTCTCATTCAAGGCACCCTCAATTTTACTACTTAAATTGCATTTACTCAAAAACATGAATTTTGTTCTACCTGGTGCAAAAATTGGCTTCTGGGGGGACATTTCCCCATGTCTTCCCCCAGCATCCCAGGTACTTTTGAATCTCTTTTCCTCTTTTTTTCTTTCCCCTTTACTTCCCTTTTCCTTTTCCCTATTTCTATTTTTTTTTTTTTTGTAATTTTATTTTCCCCTTATTTTCCCCATTCTTTCTTTTGTTTCATTTTTCCATTTTCCCCAGATCCCATTTTTCAATCCAAGTTCCCTTTTGGCTTTTCCATTTCTTCATCTTTTTTTCCTCTTTTCTATGCCTTTTCCCCTTCTTTACTGCTTTCCTCCACTTTTTAAATTTCTTTACCCTTTTATCCTTTCCTCCCCCTTTTCCCTTTTTCCCCTCCACTTCCTTAATTTTTCTTTTCTTCTCCTTCCCTCATTTCCTTTTCCTATCCCTTTTTCTATTGCCTCCCTCTTTCCCCTTTTTTTTCCTGCTTATTCCCCCTTTCCCATATTTCTCCCTACTTTTCTGCTTTTTTTCCCTGGCTTTCCTTTCCTCCCCTTTTTTCCTTTTTCTCCCTTTTTTCCCCTTTATCCCACTCTTGCACTTTCTTTTTCTTTTCCTCTCTTCTTTCCCCAATTTCCCTTTCCTCCCTCTTTTTCCTTTCCTCCTTTTTTTTTCCCTATTCTTCTCTCATCTTACTTTCCTTCCTTTTCTCCCTCTCTTGCTCCCTTCCAAACCCCTATCCTGCCCTTTTCTCCCCCAAATCCCTTCATAAATCTTCCAATCCCACTGCTCCCAGGACCAGACCCAGGGCTGGGGTGGCAGGGGAAGGGAGGGGGTGGAGGTGAGGAAAGGGGGGAACTTGAGGAGTCTTCAGATGGATTTTCCCACTTTAGGGAAAATCTTTCCTGCCAAAAAAATAATCACAGTTATTAGATCTACATTTGCCCTTACCTGCCTTGGGCCCTGTTTGATCCCCAGCTTAGCTCCGTATCCCCAAAGAGCTCCGTTTTATCCCCAAATCTGTGAAGAAAACACAATCCCAGGACAGCAGATCTGGCTCCTCCCTCAATTATTTTTTAATTTTGGCAGAAAAAGGGGAAAGAAAATGACTAATCCAGGCACCCCCAGGGGACCACCCCACCCAATGACGTGAGATAATTTTTGGCCAGAAAAGGTGAAAACACAGAGAAAAACAGGGGGTTTTTGTTAAAACTGATGTCAAAAATTGGCATTACGAGATATCGAGTTTTTTTTGCCCAATGTGGTTCAAATTATTCCACAATGACAAGGAGGTGATGAAGCAAATATAGTGTAATTTTTTGAGAAATAGAGGGTGTAATTTGGGTAAAAAAAGAGGGGAAAAGGGAAAAAAGGGAAGGGAAGGAAGGGATGGAATAAAAACCCCCAGCATTTGGTGGGCTGAGGAATTGATGGGATCACTAGGCCCAGGCCCATGGCATGAGGTGCTCCAAGGGGAAGTGTCAGGTCCTGCCCTTGGGTCACAAAAACCTCTGCAGTTCCAGGTTGGGGCACAGTGGTTGGGAAGCTGCTCATTTTAAAAGGCCCTGGGGGTGCTCATGACAGCATCAAAACCTGCGCCAGGTGCTCCAGGTGTCCAAGAAGGCCAATGGCACCTGGGCTGTGCCAGCCATGGTGTGGCAGCAGGACCAGGGCAGTGACTGTCCCCTGTGCTGGGCACCGCTGAGGCTACACCTCAAATCCTGGGGACAGTTTTGGGCCCCTCATGGCAAAAAAGACAATGAAGGACTGGAGGATGTCCAGAGAAGGGAACAGTGCTGGGGAAGGGTCTGGAAAATCAGGAGCAGCTGAGGGAGCTTAGTGGGGGTCAGCCTGGGGAAAAGGATGATAAGGGGTGACTTTATCACTTTCTACAATTACCTGGAAGAGAGGTTGTTGCCAGGTGGGAGTGAATCTTTTCTCCCAGGCAACCAGCAGCAGGACAAAAGGAAATGGTCTCAAGCTGTGCCAGGGGAGGTTCAGGCTGGACATCAGGAGGAATTTCTTCACAGGAAGGGTGATCAGGCATTGGAATGGTCTGCTCAGGGAGGTGCTGTAGCCACCATCCGTGGAGGGTTCAAGAAACGTCTGGACACGGCACTCAGTGCCACGGTCTGCTTGACATGGGGTGTCCAGTCAAAGGTTGGATTTGAGGTTCTTGGAGTTCTCTTCCAGCCTTAATGTTCCCGTGGTTCTGTGAGTAGGAGTCAAGGGTGGGGAGGGGTAAAGTTGTGTTTTGTATGTTTTGTGTGTCATGTGATACCCAAGTGTGTTGTCGGTGCAGCATTTTGGGGGTGTGTGCCAAGCTGTTTCTTGTGGGTTGTGTCTCCTGTGCACATGGATGCCGTGGGACTTCATATTGCACAAGACCCCAGAAATTACCACCCAATAAGGCAAAATTGGATGAATTCTGTCACATTTTACCCCAAAACACCTCAGATCCCCTGGAACTGTGGGAACAGTGAGGGTAATGGTGACATAAGTGTGATGACATCACCGTGGGTGCCATGACAATAAGGACATGGACACTGCAATGTCTTGGCTGAAATTTTATTGCTCTGCTAGAAGCTGGCATGATCTTGACTTGCACAGTGACTTCATCAGTGATAACAGTGGGAGTGGTGAGGTCCGTCTGCCACACTCCCCTATAATTCACCTAGAGGAGATATCAACAGACAGGGAGAAAGAGCCACTTTCCACCCAAATCCCCAAAACCTCTCAAAAATATTCCCCTCAGAAATCCAAATTTTCCTCACAAATTATCCCATAAAATTCTCAGCTTTCCCCAACAAACTTCCAATTGTTCCCCAAATGCCCAATTTTCTCTGGTTCCTAATGCCGCTAAATTCTCAATATTCCAACCAAGATTCCCACGATTTCCCCCAGTTAGACTCCTAATTTTAGAATTTTAGAAAATTAGATTCCTAATTTTCCCCAACAAATCCTGTCTCCCCCTAAATTCATAGTGACCTTCAAACAGTCACAAATTATTGCCCCACATCCCCACTTTCCCCCCCTCATTCCTGAATTTACCCCCCAGATTCCCACTTTTCCTCGAAGTTCCCAATTTTCTCCTCCAACTTACAGCCAGCAGTTGTTGTTCATCTCGGGAGGATCCACATCTGGGGCCTGGAAGTCATCCACCCTAAAGACCCAGCGTCCCGGGACCTTGACGTTGGAGGTGGTGGTGATGTTGATGATGGCATCGGTTTGGGATCCAGGAATGTTGTAGAAGTTGGTGTCATCACCGCTGTTGAATCCCGCCTGGAAAATTGGAGGGGGGGGGAATCTAGGTCGGCAGACCCCACCCAAAGGGGTAGTGGGCCCCTAAAATTATTTCAGGATGCGAACATACTTGGTGTCACCCAGAAATTACATGTACCAATCCATGGCCATTGCTATCATGATCATCTCCAGAAGAAGGGTGGACAACCTCCTGTCTTCACCACCACCATCACCATCATCATCATCATCACCATCATCATCAATCATCATCATCATCGCTATCATCATTATCATATCCAATATTTGGGATGGGCCAGCCTCTGACCTCCATCATCATCCTCTCCAGAAGATGGGACAAGGCAACTTGACCTTTCCCAAAATGGTGTGGGCCAATCCTGGACCTTCATCATCATCATCATCATCATCATCATCCCCAGGAAATGGTCAGAACACAGAGTGGGACAGCCTCCCCCTCCTCCTCCACCCTCCCCACCTACATGTGCTGGGGTCCCCCCGAGTCCTGTTTCCGCGTCCCCGTCACTCGCTGCCCCTGTGGTCCACTGGATGTCCCCGTAGTTGAGGATGATGTAGAACATCTTGGAGTCAGTGGTCAGCACAGCCTGGAAGGTGTTCCCCTGTGGAGAAAGGTCACAGAGGTAAGAATGAGTCATGAAGGTCAGGGATGAGTTCTGGAGGTCAAAGATAGGTCGGCCAGCAAGGCCACCAAGAGGGTCAACAAGAGCCAACCTCCATGCCCGTGGGCCTCACCTTCTCAGAGGTGGAGCCATAGTAGGCCACATGGTCCCAGGTGGCCACCAAGGCCCAGGTGGCGGTGAAGGGGCTGTCGGGGAAGTACTGGGTCAGGTGCTGGCTGATGTCCTCCAGCAGCGCCGGGTCGGTGCTCTGGCGGTAGAAGATGTCCCCGCCCAGCACGTTGTCCACATCTGCCCAGAAAGGAGTCACGAAAGGGCGCCCGTCCGCCAGCGGGAAGGGGTCGGGGGTGTACTGTCTGACGGGCTCGTCAAAGGAGATTACCCCGTTGTTGTTCACCTGGAGGTGACGCCAGGAGCAGGTGGGTGCAACACCTTGACTTGGGTTGTGGGGTCTTCAAGGTGGACCCTACAAGCATGCCCAGAACCACCACCCACAGGGAACCCCAACACCTATCAACACCCCAAGATTCACCGCCCACAGGACTCCCCCAGGACCCACCAACCATAGGAACCCCCAGCAATGAAAGAAACCCTCAAGATCCATCAACCTCCCAAGGCCCACCACCCACAGGACCCCACAACACCCACCAATCCCCCCGAGACCCACCCATAAAGGACCCTCACAAAATCCACCACCCACTTATCCCACAAAGCCCACCTATGCACCCCAAGATCCACCCCATGGGGGACCACCCAAAACCAACCAACTGCCCCAAGACCCCCCAGACATATGACCATGAAGGACCACACCATCACCCACCATCCTCAGAACCTGCCAAGCCTCTCAAAATCCCCAAAAACCACCAGCCCCCTCAAGATCCCCCACCCATCTCAAGATGTTTCAGTGTCCAAGGATAAAACCCACTATGATTTCAAGAAGGGATGATTTTGGGGACACACACACACACACACACACACACACACACACACACACACACAGACATAGTGAAAAGTTAAGTAGAAATGGAGGGGAAATTTGGAAAAATGGAGGAAATTCCCCAAAACATGGAATTTGGGGTGACCTACAAACACAGTTTGGTAGGTTTTGCCATAGAAGGTGAAGGGAACGGAGAGGGCGATCGCCTCGGATGTCCCATCATCGAGTTTGGGGTTGGTTTTATCCCCCTGGGGCGGTCCATAGGGATAGAGCAGGGATCCTGTGGGAAAATCAGGATTTGGGAAAATCAGGATTTGGGATCTGCCCCTGAATTCCCACACAGTTATGTGGATTTTGGGGTGTAACCCACCAAATTTGGGGTTCCCATGGTTCCCATGGTTACCTAAAAATGGATATCTCTTCTCCTGGGTTTTCATGGTGACACTGGGGTGAAAGGGAATGACCCCAATGGAATTACATGGGGAACACATGGATTTTGGGAGAGTAGCAGGAAAATGGCATGATATGGGTGGGAGAAAATCTGATTTAGGTGGAAATGTATTTTAGGGCAAAGCCCCCAAAATTCACCTTTTTCAGATGAGGTTTTGGTGTCCACCGTGGAACCTGGAGAAGAAATAGGAGGGAAAATGAGTTGATCAACCATTTTTCCAGCAGGGATGAAAATGACAATACTTTTCAGAAAAAAATGTTTACCTAAAATCAGGAGGAAGAAAATACTAGAGGGTGACATCCTCGACCCTAAAATAACTGCAAAAAACCCTGGAAAACTTAAAAAGAAAACTATGAATACATCCAAACAGGCAAACCAACAACCCTCCCCAAAAGAGATGATGCAGTAAAATGAAGTTCCAGCGGCAAAAAAAATTCATATTAAAACACCAAACACACACTTTGTCCAGGAATTTTGTGTGGAGGGCTTTGTGTATGTGTGGTATATTAACAATTTTAAAAAAGAATTTAAGTATTTAAAAAGCTGGCTTTTTGATTTAATTATAGTACACTTTTAGTAGTAATTTAATTTAATTCAGGACATTTTAAAATTTAATTTTAAATTTACTATGATTAAATGTTAATACAAGATTTTATATAAGTGAACATTATTTAATTTAATTTCAATTTTTAATTCTAAATGCATTTCCTTTTTATTTAATGGAGTTCTTAGATGAATGCTATTTTTATTTATCCTCTATTTATTTGATTTTAATTTAATTTTTATTTAATTGAATCTCCAGTTTTTGCTATTTGTGTAAATGAGAAAAATTTTCCCCTTCTGTGCCCAACCTCAGGATTTTTTGCCTTTTTTTCCGAATAAAATGAGGATTATTTGTATTTTTAATGCATTTTTAATGCATTTTTAAGTGATTTAAAGACACAAATCTTCCTTAAATGCATGAAAAACCAGGACTTTAAAGAGACAATATTCCAAGGAATGACCAGAATCCCACCAGAATAAAAATTCCCTCACCTGGATTTCAATGAACTGAAGAACTGCAGCCTGAAAATGAGCTCAAACACCCTCAAATGGTGGATTTCACCTCGTCCTGCTCCTTTTTTTATCAAAACAAAAAATACTGAACATGTAATTTGCCAGCTATCCACCCCTCCAATGTCTCTGAGCTCTCCCAGGATTCTTTAGAAAGGGAATTTAATCACATGGTCAGGAATTTATCACGTGTTGGGGATTTTGGGCTCCTCCAGATGTCTCTTTTCAAGCACAGTTAAGACTTTTTTTGAATAATTTTGGGGTTCTGGAGACACGTCTGGATCCTTCCTCACTCTATGTAAAGTTCTTGCCCCTTTCAACTTTCATCCCCTGATTTCATTTTTTTTTAAACAAAAAAGTCCATTAAAAATTATTTTTAATTATAGATCCTTTATCTCTTTTTTTTTCTATCATCGGGAAGAAAATAGATTATCCCTGTTTATTTGGGATTTTGAGGACTCTTTTTTGTTATTGTGAGGCTAAGAAAAATCTTTATCATGTACTTTGGCCTTTCTTTCCTGGAAGAAAGAAGAAGTCCTTATATGCAGTAATTCTACTTTTTGGAGGGAAAAAAACCTGTTTAAGCCACCAACATTTTTAGTGATGTTTCTTTTTTTCTTCTAAAAAGAAGTTACTATCTTTGGTTTTAGGGATTTTTTTAAGGGAAAAAACCTTTTATTCTCTCTACTTTAAGGAAAAAAACCTTGTTCCTTATTTACCTGGCAATTTAAAAGTATTTTTTTCAGGAAAATTCTTTATTATTGCTCTCCTTTTCTCTTCTTATTTTTCTAAAGGAAAATCCCTTAATTTGCTTGTATTTTAAGAAACCTAATTTTCCCAGTTCCAGATGGGTTTTTTCAAGCTCTTTAAAGTTGTTTGTATTTTTTTTTTTTTATTATTTTTGGTCCAGGAGCTGGGCTTAGACTTCTCCAGAATCCTCAGCTGGGACTTCTCTCATTAATTTTGCAAAAAAAACCAGACAGATTTGGGTTTGTTTCCCTGGAGACAGTAGATGGGGCTTGAAGAGGGTAGGCAAGGATTCTGAGGAATTCACTGGATTTTTGGAGGGGCTCCCAGGAGGAGACTCAGCTGGTCTATCCCTCACCCACACCTCTTGTGGGACCCCATCAGTGGCAAGATCCACATGCCCACTTCCAAATTCTCCAGAATCCTGGGGTCAGTTTCCCTCCTCCAGCCTGGCTTTTATGTGCACTGCAAATGCTGGGAGGAACTGCAAAATTGTGCTTGCTAGGAATCTTGCTAAATGCTGGTTTTAAAGCTTATTTGCATTGCTGTCATCTTCTCTGGGACATGAATCATGGATCACACCCATTCTGATTAGTGTTAAATACTGGTTTTCCTTTTCTCTAGATTGGACCAAACTTTCAGTTCAGGTAAGAGATTTACATGTGTAGTTTTAATTAAAATAACTGTTTTCTTCTGAAGTTCAGTTGCTTCTTTCTATCCACTGTAAGAAACCACTTTGCTGGCCTCCTAGCCACGGGTGCCTACGAAAGGCACAATCTGGAGGGTCATGTCTTTAAAGGCCAAAATTGTGGATGGATCCCTTGCTGGGTATTCAACTTTTAGCTCCTGAAGAAGGCTGAGTCAAATGGCACAAATGCTGTCTGCTTGGAAAACTGTAGGTTTACACCGGAAAGCAGGAGTTTGGATTCCCATTAGTTTTAAACCCTGGCTTTAGAACATGGTGCTGTGAATATTTGTTGCTGTGTTTGCCCTCATGAGGACGTTGTTGTTGTTGTAATTTCATACAACTGGAACCAGCAATAGTTACAACAGAGAAAGAGAACACCCTTCCCTGCCTCTACCCTCTGGTACTGATCACGAACACTGGATTTTAGCTTCACTCCCTTCTGCCTCAGCAGCTGTGACCCTAAACAAAATAAATTCTTTATTTTTCTGGTTGGAGGGAGGAAGCTGACACGCCAGCCACATTTTCCTTCTGCAACCTTCACTCCACAGCATTCCAACACGGTGCCTCTGTCACCTTCCCCCAAAGTCTCTGGAAGGGGCTGTGCCCGGGCTGCGATGCGGGACGCGCCGAGGCGCATCATGATCCGAGCCCGCCTGATGAGCCGGGGCAGCCCCTGCGCTCCCTTTCCTGCCGCGCTGATGATCTCCGCACGCAGCTGGGAAAAGCGCAGCCTGAGGGATCGTCTGTCCCGCCCAAGGGCAGCCCAGGTCGGGAGAGGAAAGCAGGTTTCAGCCAGGTCCCCGGAGCGTGGCAAGGACAGCCCGGCCCCGCTCCGTCGGTCACCGCCCGCCGCCCCCGCCGGTCCCCGGGCCGGCCACCGCGGGGCTTCTCCCTGCCCGAATCCTGCAGGAAACCGGCTGGCGATGCCAGCAGCCTTTCTAAAAAGACTCTGCAAGCCCCAGCGATGCAGCACAGCTCCCGCTCTGCAGCAACAGGAGGTCAGGGTTGGTTTAGTGCTGCGCTGAGTTTACTGCGTTAATATCCATCAGCGCAGGTTTGTGGTGATAGCTCCTGTATCTGCTCTCCACTGGTGTCTCTGTTTGCTTTTAAATCACTCTGCTTATATTTCTTGTGCTTCCTAATTAGTATAGAGAGAAAGAGACGCTGGGAACACCTCCCTGGTTGACACTTGGGTTGTATTTATCGTTAGGTGCATTACATCTTTTTGCCATGAACCTTTGGAAAGAGAAGGAAATGCAAGGAGACACATAAAGAAGCTCATTTACAGCTTTGCAATAAAAATCTGAGCACACATTATTCAATTTTAATTCAACTGGCTCATCGTACTTTAGAAATTTTACATTATTTTTAAAACTGAAATTGATGTAATTTAGAATAACTCAGTTTATTTAAATATTTATTTGATTTCAGAGCTTTAAGATTTTAAACTACAGTTTTCTTGGCAAAAACAAAAGCAACAACCCAACCCTGAATTAGCAAAGGGTTTTAAAAGGTGCAAAAACATCTTTGTCAGAACTCAGTTCTACATCCCCTGGAACAGATGGAAGGCTTTGACCACATCCTGGTATTGACAGTAGCTCCACTTTCCCATGGGTGTGTGGCTTTACATGCAACCACTTCAGTCCTGAATCTGAATCACACATGCAAACCAGTCATGAAACAAAGGTGGTCTTTCAGCAGAACACAACGTTTTAGGATAAAATTTCAAGTTTTCACCAGGCACTTATCTGTGACTGCATTCTATTTACATTAGGGTGCATCTGTGCATTGTGGTGTGAATTAACAGTCTGCCAAGACAACAGCTGTATTATGCTCTGGAAAGTAGACCAGCATTATCCATTAGAAAGGAATTTTATTTGTTGCCAGCAGTTTCCAGCTATAGTGTAGACTAAGAAGCTCAAATTACACAGCTAACTTATTCTGAGAAGCTATTTATTTTGATCAGACTGTAGCTTCCTTTTGTGATGACACTGAACACAATGCACTCAGGCTTTCTACAACCCAGGAAAGCATAAGAGCAGCAAAAAAATCATGCTGACCATTGACCTTTTAAGATGCACAGTGGGTTAGAAATAACATTTTCAGAAGACCTTTTTTTTTTTACTCTAAGTATTGGTGAGATCTGGTTAAAAAAAAGCTTTGCCTTGGAAAATTTTTGTGGGAGAGAACTTCAGTGTTCTTCGCAGAACAGATGGGGAAGATAATGGATGTTGTACATTTCCCCTCCTCTTTTTTCTTTTATCTTCCTGCCAGGCAATCAGATCTGCTTAATCATGACTCACACAACCCTCTTGTTGCTGCTTTATGCTTTATTTGTGCTACTGGCACTTCTTACAGCCTGCCAGCAGGCTTTGAATTAAACTGAGGTTTAACTGGACCCATGTACAATTAAGAGGGACAAGCAGATTCACCCTCAGTTTTATGAGAAAGGGACTCTACATAGCTGCCACAGTGTCTGGCTACTGAGATCTCCAGTTAAATCAAACATGACATTCCATAACTTAGGATTTAGAAAGGCAGATTTCACAAGTTTTGTGCAGATGTTTTGTAGGATTTAGAAGACTAGATCTTGTGTGAGTGTGTAGTTTCAGCCTTGAACTTCTTTTCTGACTGGCTAGCCCTAACACAAATGGTCTAATTCTCTGTATGCAGGTCATGAAAATGAAGAGAAGAGAAGGTAAAAAAAAGAGTTAAAGCTTGGTGCTATCTCGAATGACAGGAACACCTATGACAATGATTAAGTGCAACCTTAAAGGGATGTTCCCCTGTCAGAACCAGACTCTCCTTACCCTGCAATGGCAGGAGTTTGGTTACAAAAGCATGCATGTCTTTGTCCTCTATGAAATGTTAAAGACCAGCTCTAATTTTAACATCAACACGACAGATAATCTCATGTATCTTTTATAAAAAAGTCCTTTTACATCTGGTGCCTTCCCTTACTCTTACTGACAGATTCCCATGTTCAACACAGTGTTCAGCTTTGACTCATGACATGGTAAAATGCTTCCAGAACTGTTCTGCTGTCTTCTACCCTCAAAATAGCCTCTAGCTTCCCCAGGTGATTACTGTCACCTTATTTTGAATTTCCTTGAAAGTTCAGGTGACCAGAAACTCCTGGGGTCAGCTAACTCTCAGAGTGACTTCCCATACTGACCGAGGCAATCTGTCTGTGTATGGCTGAGCCAAAGGGAGGAAAGGTGAGCCAAAGGTGCAGAGGGACATCTCTCTGAAGCATTACAGTTCTGAGAAAAATTTACAAAACACCATTCAGAACATCTGTGACATCCCTGACTGTTAAATAAAAGAAAAAAAGCAATGCTCCTGCACTGCACTGAGGTGGAGATTTCCTTTCTGACCACACACATGGGGCTGTGTTCCAGACCTGGGACCAAAAGGGACTGGACAACACACAGGTGATTTATTACTGCTGAACAGTGTTTGCACAGCACCTGCATCTCCTTTGGTTCTCTGTGCTCCCTCAGGGAGCAGGTGGGGTTTGGAAAAGGGATGGGATTTGGCACAGCTGGGACTCAAAGTGACCCAAAGCAGTATCTGTGTCATCCAGGACCGTGCTCAGAGGTAAAACTGCAGGAGGTGGAGAGGAACTCTTCCCAAAGAAGACTTGGAGACTGTCTGGACCCCAGTTTGCTGGTGGGAGGTGGCTGGGCGACTGACTTTGCATCCCTTTTCTGTTTACTGTTTTATTCCCTCCTCATTTATTAGATGGTTTTTATCTGAACCCATGAGATTTTCATGCTTTTACCCTTCTGATTCTCTTCCCCACCCCTCTGGCAAAGGCAGAGCAAGCCAATGACTGTTTACCCTATGAGGAATGTACCCAAATGAAACAGAACAAAGAAATACCCCCTTTCTTTAAAAAGGCTAAGAGAAATAAAAGGCCAACAGAGGAACACTGGAGTGAGTACAGAAACATTTCTCTGCTGTGCTTGATGTTGGTAGCTGCCTCAAAAACTTTTGGAATTGCCCTTCTGCAGTTTTGGACAGTAGAATTTTGGCCTGATTGTAACACCACTGTTCCAGTCTTGACAAGCAATATAACCAGGAATTTATCTGTACTTGCTGACTTTCTATAGGCAGTGCAGTACTCTCCAATTATCTATGTTTTGGGAAATTATGCATATGGCTTAGGCAAGCCAAAATTATGCTGACAGAAGTGACACAAGGGTGTATGTACATTAGCACATAGTGTAGAGCAAGAGGAGCAGATCTCCTCTGCA
Organism: Fringilla coelebs; assembly: GCF_963513975.1. Classification (NCBI taxonomy): domain Eukaryota; kingdom Metazoa; phylum Chordata; class Aves; order Passeriformes; family Fringillidae; genus Fringilla; species Fringilla coelebs. Next base: position 72,575,249 of record NC_140031.1, on the reverse strand, counting down.
CAACAAAACATTCAGGGCTGACATTCACACCACACAGACTCAGGGTGTTCTATTTAGATTAACCCTAGGCTGGCACTGTGGGCTGAAAGGCTGCAGGAGGTGAAGCATCTCAGGAGACCCTCTGGATATCAGGGTTTGGTTAAGCCTTTTCCAGAAAAAAAAGCCCATCATCATGGTCTGAGAGGGCTCCATGAAATGAAGGAGTGTGTCATACAAGGATATGACTGGGAAATCGCCTCTTGAGCCCAGCTGAAGTGGTAATACACCTGTATTATCCATAAGGAGATATGCAGTTCCAGAAATTGTTACTTTCTTCTGAAGCCACAAGTAATACTGATTCCTTTCACTAAAATTTTAATTAAGGCTCACAAAAGTAAGCTGTAATGTATTGCAACTGGTTTTAGGAGTTCATGAGGATCTACAGTAATGGGTAGCAGCTTTTTTGTCTGGGGTGAGACCGGTGGTCTCAGCACAGGTCCTGCCTTCCTTCCACCTGACATTTGTGAGACATTCCTTTCAAGAGGTCTAAAAAGGCTGGCAGGTTTGCCAAACTAATCCGTGTTTCTCTGCTGTTCTGTTTTGGCTGTGCTCCTGTCGAGGGGAAGGGCTGCTGGAAAGCGAGGAGCTGACCCTGCATCCAGGCGAGGGTGCTGCAGGGCAGAGCACAGCGGGTCTGAGCTCCCGGGGGACTGCCGGGAGCGACTTCCCGCTGATCCAGCTGGACAGTGCTCTCCCGAGCAAACAGAGGGATTCAGCCGGGAACATCCAGCCTAAAGTCACTGAGCCGTCCTTCAGCCAGATGAAATGTCTGTGGTCGCTGGGAGCTGCTGGCAGAACACGTAGTGTCCTGAGATTGGTGTCCTGAAAAACCAGGAAGCGCACGGGAATTTTTCTATTTGCCCTTGTGTTTTTTTCAGTTACTTGTGTAGCCTGGGTGAGAGAGAATTTAAATAAAGAACATGTGCTTATGTCTCCTTGGCTTTTTCTCTGTTAAATCTATCCATTTCCAGCTGCTGTGGAATGTGAGGCAGTGCCAGAGACCCAGGCCTTGTCCCAGAGCTCTCTGGTTGTCACAGGTAAGGGAATTCAATCATCAAGTTCCTCTTTCAGTGCCATCAATACAATGATGAAAACAGACCTTTTGGTCAGTAAAATAACATTTTTGATAGAGTTTGGGCCAGATAAATGTTTTTTGGTTTTTTTTTTTTAATCACATCTTTGCAAGAAGAGGCTGGTTTTGACTATCAGCTTACAACATGACCAAGCAACCAGAGGCAGAGAAACCTCAGAGTCTCTGGAAGTGGCACGAGACTAAATGTAGGTGTCCACCTAGGACTTGCAGATACCCCTGAGGATCCTACAGAGATCCCAGTCCTAAAACACTCAACTTCTGCAGGGTGGGACATCCCACCCTCCTGTGAAGGCAGCAGGGTCTTGCTCAGTCTGAGCCAGCCTCAGCACCTGCTGATGTCTGCGTATTTTCAGAGTGACTCCTCTAATAAGTATTAATTATTTCTGTGTATAGTTCTTCCAGTAGTTACCACAGAGTTATTCCATTTTACACATGGCAGAGGAGGTTAATGACCTGGAATCTCACAAGCACTGTATCATAATTATGTCAGTCATTAAACCTCTAATGGTGTGTTTGAAATATGGGAGAGGCAAAAGCTCGCCTCGCTGTTCCCCCATGCTCCAAGCTGCCTTGTACATTTTCATATTGGCTGAACTCAGGAGAGGCCAAGGATGTTAAACTCCATGTAGAAACGAGGCTGGCAGATCACTGGTGTGTTTCATCTAATCTCTCGCCTCTGAAATTAGCTACATTGGTAGGGAGAATTATTGTGATGTCTAAAGAGTGGCTGGCGGGCGAGGACGTGCTGGCTCCACTCTCCCTGCTCAGTGGTGGTTTCGCACCTGTGGATGTGCCACTTCAGCCTTCTGTGTCTTTATTTCTTCTGCCACGTGCCTTCCTCAGTGACTGCAACTGAATGAATTTTGGCACAAAGCTGAAAGGATCAGGACAATCAGCCCCTGGTTTGCTGCTCTTGTACCAAAAATCCTGGCAGAGCCAGAGAGGCCACAAGTTAGTGACCACTGAGAGTGTTTCTGGTAGTGCAAAACGTTGTGGTGTGGGCCCCTGGACAAATCCTTCATTTCAGCTTCATTTTAACTCTACTGAATACATGGGTAAGTTTTCTCTGAGTTTTATGTCCAGTGGCAGCTCAGATTACTTCCTCAGCCACAGAAATGGAAAGCTGCTGAGGAACCAGCAGGGTGGGTTTCACACTTCTGTCAGCCTGCTAAAGGTTTCGGGCTTAGCACAATTTTTAGTTTTGAAATATGGATTTTAAAAAACCAAAACATAAATGACATAAATCTTCATTCAAAAATTTCCTTTCAGTTTTAAATTTCAGAAGCCTAAAGAGGAAAATCTTGAAAATATGTCTTGTTTGCCAACATGTGTGAGGATATTTAAGTGGAAAATAATTGTGATTGATATTTAAAGAAATCAGACTTGTGCATTTATTTTTAACATTCTGTGCTTTATTTCTTTTTAATTAAGTTTTTAGTAAAAATTCTGTTTCCTCAGTAGCTTTCAATTTCTGTGGTTGACAAACATAAACCACGTTATTGTAGATTAAAAACTGAAATTTTTTTAACAATAGTGAATAAATATACTATCCTATATTAACAGATTATACTAAGTAAAGTGTCTTATTTGCTATAGCTATTGTTCATACAATTATTTAAATAAATATTCAATTATTTATTTTATGCACACATTTTGATCAGTGGGCTTGCTTGACATTTTCACTCAATTCAAAAATCATTTTTGTAACTACACAAAATTGATTGGAAGTTTTGAAAAATTTTAGGATAAAACCTCAAAGTTCACTTATATGAAGGAGAATGAAGAAAAAAAGAGTTTTCTGAAGAGAGAACTTATGAAAGAAAAGCTAAAGAACAAAATGCATTCATAAACAACAGGGATGAAACACTGACACTACTGAAAGATTCCTGCTAACAATACCACTCCCAATACACAAATATGTTTTAAATGGCTTCTTGGTATTCCTATTAGAATAGTTGTAGATATCATTAGGAAAATAAAAAAAGTTACAAATAAAGAAAATTATTTTCAAGAGTCTTTTTTTTTTACAAATGTTACTGATTTATATTTTTATAAACATAAATTGTTATTTCATATCTTGACTTTTTTAATGCTGTATCACAGGCTAGCTGCTGGTTTTTTTAGGGAAACATTAATTTTAAGACAAAAGCTCAAAATTGTCAGAAAAACTTGGTAGCTCATCTGCTTTTCCCATTATGATTCCTTTTCCAAACAATTGCACACTTTGTGGTTTTATGCTGATTTGGAAAAAAAACAGAAGAAGATTGGAGATAATTCCCATAAGACTCTTCATCACCTTTACCCATTAGTTTTTTGCAAAGAGTTGCATGGCCGAATCTCTGTGCACTCAAATGTTTGGTTACAAATCTCTGCTGGTATGAACCAAATCCAAATCCAAATCCAAAACCAAATCCAAATCCAAAACCAAAACCAAAACCAAAACCAAAACCAAAACCAAAACCAAAACCAAAATCAAAACCAAAACCAAACCAAAACAAACCAAACCAACAAGAAAGGAGAAGTTTCCCATTGTGGGGTTTATTGTCAAGTATTATCAATGTTTAATTTTAACTATGTTAATCTGGAAGTTATGTGACAAGGGCATAATGGTGGCACAATGAGACCAGAAAAATACACTGAATAATAATTCAAGAATCCTCTGACACATTTGATGATGTTTGGGGTTGGTTAAGTTTTGGGTGCTTTTTCTGTTTTTTTTATAAACTGTTTAGGAAATCCCATTAAGGAGAAAAATAGAATGCTCTGCTCTGAAACACCAACTTTTTCTTTGGCAAAAAGCCTATCTTGGGGGTCAGAAATGTACTCCAGCTCCTGTTTCGCATGCCTTAGGACTCCTGTAGAATTATGAAATATTCTTTTCCATTTTCCCTTAGTAATCAATCACAGCAAGCATGTGCCACTGCATTGGTATTGGTATTTATGCTGCATCTAAATCTGCAAAAACACAGTGGTAAATCACATCTTCTTTATGTGCATAACAGTGATGTAATCTTGCTACTTAAATGTCACTTCCCTGAAACATCCCTGCCTGAGGTTGTTCCCTGAGCAGTGTAATAAGCAGAAGTGGGGCCTTCTGTAGAGACACTGATGAACTGACACAGTCAGAAATCTGCACCTTTCCTGCTGAACTGGGAATTCCTTGAATGGGAGCTCCCCTGTGGTTGTGAAATTTTACACTTCAAGCAGTTAGCCAATACTGTGAGAATGAGTAGTGTGGTGTGTTGGTATAATTCCTAATTCTTATATTTTTATTATCTACACATTTTTCAGCTGCATCTTATAGCGCAGGAATGAGGACAAAAGCTGGGGTTTTTTTGTCAGCTTTTATTCTCCTTTCTTTCCACAGCTTCTCTATTTCTAGTTAGTCCTCTAAGGTAGTGTCATGTGTGTTTTCTTCTCTTCTGCTTTTGTAGGCATAATGCTGAATCAATCTTATAATGGAATGAAAGCCCCCAGAATATGTTTTTTCCCACAAATTAACAGAGTGCTCAGGATTTTTGAGTACTTTCCTGATGAACAATGTAGCTGATTTGACAACAAAACTTGAACTATGGCATGCCTTGATCAGAAATCAAAAACACTCAGCTTTTCTAGAAATATTACAGTAGTGTTTCTTCCCCAAGATTTTGTGTTTTTATCAGAACTATGAGCAGGATTTATTTTGCAAGAGGGAAGTAACCCTGCAATTTCTGACAAAAATTTCTTACAACTCCTTTTTTTTTATGACTAGCTGAGTGTTTCAGACCCATTAGAGGAAAATCTGCTACTTCTCTCTAAAGAAGAAGCAGTTTTTCTCTTGGGCTGTGAAATTAGGAATTCAGCTACTTGAGGACATGGGTCTGCAATTTGCAATTAATAACTTTTTGGTGAGTCATGATTGGTTTCATTTTATGCTTATAAAAATATGTGAGCTTTCAAAGATATTTTAACCTTCATTTTACTTTTGGTGTATAGCTGTGTCTGAAGTTTATTGGTAAAGCTGTAACTGTAAATATTTGGCAACTGGCAATTTGCATTGCATAAGTTAATTACTTTCACTGTGTTATTTACACTCAGTAATGAGATACTTTTGAAAACTAATTAGATGTCCTTGCTTAGTTGCAAAAATCTTTTAAAGGCATTTATAATTCAATGTTCACTGCATTTTCTGTGTCATCCAGCATAAAAGAGGAGCCAAATCTCCTCTTTCCATCCCTTTTAGTTGAAACAGGACTGTTTCCACTTTCTGTTCAGGGACTGGTTGTGTTACCCAGCTTCAGGCACATTGTTTATCTTCAATTTCATTTGGTGATAATAAAGAGGTTTCTCCTAGAGGAAGTTGTAGAAAAAAAGGAATATTCAATTGTATTTCTTTATTGACCAGCACCAGGGAAGACACAATTCCTGTACACAGGGGCCAATTTGCAAATGCAGCTTAGCCTGGTTTCAGGGAGCAGAAGGAATGACCTCCAATGCACTGTGTAACTACCCTAATTTACTTCCATTCCTTAATTAAAACTGTGTCATTTCTCATCGCTTTTGCCTCGTGGAAAGACATTTTTCTGCTCAATCTCATCAGAGGAAGAGTAATTTATTTTCTGTACATATTTTGATGACAGGCACACTATAAATATTGGGATTTCTTCTTAGACTTGCTAACTTCACATGCTTTTGATGCCAAAGTCATTCTGCTGTATGTTTAATTAGAGGACATCAAAGAGGGTTATTTACATTTAATTCTGTAGTTAGTGTTTGGCCTTCTCAGTTTCATGCCAGACTTACAATACAACATCCACGCCCTCTGGCATTAATTTAACTTGTAAATAATTTATGTAATTAATTTACTTGGTAAGCCTCCCCATCTCATTTTATGACTTTGTTCTCAACCAAGCTGGTGAAATCTAGCTGCGCTGGCCAAGGGCTCAGCAAAAATAAATAAGCCAAAAATAAATACTTTGGAATTTGTATCAGTGCCCCAAGATGGGTGTGACAGGTGACACATCTTGTCTGATGCTTCATAAAGCTTAACTGCTTGCAGAGAAAGTGTTAACCATCAGTACAAAAATGACTTCTGGGCTTGAATAATTAATATTCCTTAAAAAACCTTATGGGAAATGTTCCCAGACTTATTGATCCTGGGACCTGAGCTGGCATGGTCAGTCCTACATTGCCACGTTCCCTGGGCCTCCCAGCTCTGGCTAACAGAGAAATTGTCAGGGCCATCACAGGCTGCTCCAGCAGGGAACAGAAAATCAGGATAATCAAGACAATCAAGAGAAAGTTCAGGGAAATAAGTCGTCCAATACGATGGCAAAAAAAAATTGCCAACTCAGTAATTTCTGGTATTTCTCATTATTTAAATAGAGACATCCATGAGAGCTTGTTGGTCTGTCTGTCTTTTCTTTCATACAAAGGCTGGTGGGGCTTTTGTTTATCAGGCATACCTATTTTAAATCACTGTTGTGACATCCCTTTGCTCATTGAGTGCAGGGCAGCATCCAGACTTTGAAAGGACAGCAAAAGAGAATTTTTGGACAAAATTCTGAGGGCGGGTTCAGCCTTTTTATAGCAAACCTTCCTGTCGCACTCTTGCTTCCAGCTCTCTGCTGGCTCATCCTGCTGAAAATGTATTTTGGGCTTCATTGTCCAGTGGAAAGAACAGTTTATGTGCAGAAGGGGTGCACAGGATGATGGAGATGGTAACAGCACTTGTTTCAAAGGGATTTCCAAGTATGTTCTGATTGTGTGGAGGCATCTATGAACTCAGAGTATTTATTCTGCTGGAAGAACTCTAAACTGGTAAATCCTGGGTCTCTGCTCCAGCTGCCTCCCCTGCCTGTCCCAGCATTGGCTTCCATGGGGAATGAGTCCAGCTGCAGAGCATCAGTCCTTTAGGGAAAAGGCTCAGTGGAAACAAACCCCTCACAGTCCCCTGTGTGATGTGCAGCCCTCCTCTTGAAGTCTTCTGCAGATTTTGTCTGTGAATGTCAGAACAAGACCAGGGGAGGGAGGAAACCTGGGCATAAGGCTGCAGCAATCAGCAGTGTTTTCACATTGCTGCAAAGGGAACTCTCACCACAATATCCACAGTAAATAACTGCAATATCAGTAAATAACTGCCTCATTTTTTGGCCATGGCTTAAGCACTGTAGCACATGGAACTCTGAATAGAGGGGAATAGTAAAAATAATAATCACTTACCCAGTCAAAAACACCAAGTTGGTTGAGTTGCCAAGTGATTGAGGTGTTTCTACTGGGAGGAAATAGTGATTTTTAAGTTTCTCAGCCGATTCAGAATACAGTTGTAGAATATGTCTGAAAAGGCAAACAAAAGACTGAGGAAACCTACCCTGTGGCTGGGCATTTTTTTCCAATATGGCAGAAGTAGGTCAGAAGCTGTGGGATGGATGGAGCTTTAACTGCTGCTTTTCATAATTTTACTGAGAACATTCTCTAAAACGTTGGTTCCACAGGATTCAAATGCTGAGCCAGTTAAATCAATTTAATATATTGCATAAATATTATGCACTGATTTGGACAGGGAAAGAGGAAATTGGCTGACCTCATATTCTAAGCATTAAACCACTGGAGTTGGGTAGAAAAGAGTGTGCTCCTGCTCCTCAATTTGCAGGTTTATTTTTTTCTTCATTATTTTAGTGAAGCAATGGCTCGTGGTGTAAAGCACATTTTGCAGTCCTGTGATGAGACCATAGAGCAGGGTGGTGAACACCCATCAGGACTGATGAAACAATGGGTCCCCACACAATCCAAGCAGCAGCACTGGCTGGATGGGCAAACCCCTGAAATGATTTTGAGTGGGAATTGGAGAAAGCCTCTCTGCCCAGCTGCCCCTGGCCCTCATGAACAAACACCCAACGTGAGCCACTGACTTTGAATATCTGATTCTTGCAGCAGGCTTCCACAGCATTGACCTCTGATGTTCCATAGCAGAGGCTTGGATAACTGGCTGCCTGGGAAATCAGCAGGCCAGGAAAACCGAGCAGCAGGAAGGATGATACAAGCTGAATTTCCTGCGAGGTCCAGGCGCCATTCTGTGAAGAGCAACAAGATCCTCAGTGAGAGAGACTGAGCAGCAAAGTAAGGAGTAAGGGAGTAAGGAGCTGCTGTTGGAAGATCCTCTTGTGAGGAAGGAAATTCGGCCTCCTGCAAATGAGAAGTGTATGTTTTGATGATAAAAAGGTGAATCCAAAGTGTTGTTGCCAGGTGAATTAAAGAAGGTTTTTTTGACAAAGCAGAAGTGGAGTATTTCAACTCAAATAATGATCAAGTGTTGGGAGTGTTTCCTGAGTTGTATTTTCAGTGAGTATTACTGAGTTTAGATTCAGAACATGTCACTGTCTCAGGCAAGGGCTTTTACTTCTCCCAGCATATTGCTGCAGGGACTCTCTTTCAGCCAGTCAACATCTTTTGAGTAAAGCTAATGGACAGACAGGAATTCAGAAATATTTCTGACAAACTCTTGCTGCACAATCAAAGAATTTTAAAAGACTGGTTTTTCAGTTGAAAAATATGATGGTATTGTAGGTATTTTCTAAGCAAACATAGATTTAAAGTAAATATATGTTTCTGAATCTGTTTGGAAAAATATCTCTCTTCTTGTTCCTGCTCTGCAGTGTAAAATATTGGTGGAAAATTTTTAAAAATCAGCACTTAGCTGATTCTGTGAAGAAATTTTTCCTAAGGGATGCAGAAGGAAATACCTTCTGCTCAGCTAAATATGTGAAGTTTGAACATATACAAAGAAATGACCAAATTATTCCTGAGAGGTACTTATGTGTTTTATGAAAGGAGTCCATTTCTGTAATGTGTTGACAGCGGCTTATTGCTTGTTAATATATTTAAAAGGCACTTGAGAGACAATTGGCTGCATTGACTGCAGAGGAAAAATTTATTACCTGTAGCACAAGATGGGGAGGATTGCAGGTTGTCTAAGTATTGGTTACTTTGAACGGACTCGGGCTCAGTCTTTTTAAACTGTTACTAATGGAAATTTAGATTGCAGCTGTGTGAAATGAATCTATCGGACTTCTTTTTAAATTAATCTATTGGTCTTCTTTCTGCAATGTACAAGCTCTGTGCTAATTGGGTAATGGTTTCTTGTTACAACTCAATCTGCACCAGGGATATTCAGGAAATAGACAAAATGGGCTGTCAGACAGGAAGAACTGGGGGTGTTGTAACTATAACATCCAAAATACCCCCAAACCAACAACAAAGTTTTGCCATGCCCAAGCACCTGACACTGACTGGGTTGCAGGGGCTGCAGACAAACTGGGGCCCCACAGACTGGCATCCCCCCAAAACATCCCTGTCCTGCAGAAATGTCCCCCCAGAGTCCTGCCCTGCCGTGGTGTCGCAGCTTTTCCAGCACTGAGCCGACACGTCCCCAGGGATGGCCCCGCAGCAGCTGAAGCTGCAGCCAGCTGAGGGGTGTCTGTCCATCCCCATCTGCCCTTTCCAGAGCCACCCCTGGCACTGCTGATCTCCAGCTGGGGATGTACCAGTGGAAGAGGACAGAAAGGGCCTGAGCTCCTCCATGCTGCAGCTCCAGGGACTGGGAAGCCCACGGCCCCTTTGGTGCAAAGCCACTCAACCAGGTCACACCAGCCAGAAGCATAAATCCTCATGTATATGCATTTTTCAGTCTGTTTTCCTTGAGGAATTCTTAATTTTATAAATCTCCCTCTTTGGACAGTGTTGAACATACTTCTGCCTTTAGTCTTTCAAAATCCTGCCAAGCATATATAGCTTTTTTCACCCTGTTTTGTTTCTTCTTCCTATCCCCATCCCCACCTGCTTTTCTTCATTATTCCTTCGTCATTTAAGACAAGATTAATGATACTGGTGGGCCTGTAGTATTCTTGAAATAAATTATTTCTTTTATTGTCCCATTCTAAGCATCATTTTGGATTTTAATCACTTGGATTTTGCCTCTCAGCCCCCTCTGACAAAAGCATCCCTCTTGGATATACGCAGTCTGTGAGATTTGTGCGAAGCTGCAAGTCAGTTCAGTGCTGTTTACCACTACTCATCAATAAAATAAAAAATAAATTTAAAAATCACCCAAGAAATATTTTTCTGTTGCTGAGATGAATGCTCAGTAGGTTCTCTGTACAAAATCATACTCACAGTGAATGCCAAGAATTTTCTTTTTAAAGGGGGGAAAGATTCTGCTTCTGCAGGGAGGTTGGATGAGATGATCTCCAGTGGTTTCTATCAACCTTGCCCATTTGATGTGATTTAATTAAAAGGAAAGTTGGGACATCACAATATTAGAACTTTAGGGTGAAGAACTGAGCAAAATTTTTCAGAAAAGTTATCAGAGAAAGAGTCAGGGTTATTCCTGGTCATGACACCGTTTGAAAATTGGGGTTTGGTGGGTTTTTTTCTTCTTTTTTTTTTTTTACTTTTCCTTTCCAAACAAGAATAAAATCAAGGCCCATAAAATTCCTTTTAGGCAAGATAAAATAAATTAAATAAATTAAGGACATTGAATTGAAACACAGAGGGACACAAACCACTTTAATACATAAAAAGTGTTCAAAAGAGTGAAATCTGACAAAGTGCAAGATTAGGTAATTAAAGGTTCATGGGTTTGCTTTTATCTATTCTGAGTTCACCATTGAGTAACAAAAATTAGAATCCAGTTTCCTCTCACAGAGGCCAGGCTTTCCCAGAAAGCAGACAAGGAATATCTTCTTTCTTTCCCTCCAGCATGACAGAAGTCTTTAGTTAAGTTCCATGTTGCCCCAAATCATCTTATCATCTCCAATCAGGGTTTATTCTTCATCAGCACCTTACCTGGCTGGAGGCCAGCATTGCAGGAAGAGATGGATGTTTCAGTACTTTCTGTGTCCCAGATCACCTTGCTCTCTACCACTCTGCCTTTTGAATAGAGGCCATCCTAATTGATGATATTTTAGCCACACAGTCTGGTGATCAGATATTCCTGCTGATACCAACCTTTTTATCTGCTTTGGATGTGGCCAGACACAGAGAAACAGCCAAAGGATCAGGACTCTAATTTTAAAAATGAGCTTTGTGCCAGGAGTGCAGTAACAGGAGAATGTTGTTACGGTTGAGAAAAGGAAAATACATGGTTGTTTTTCTTAATCATTTTGATGAGACAGCCAAAATTTCTTGAAGAAGAGGAGGAGGAAGAGGAGGAAGATGAAGGGGAAGGGAAAGAGGAAGAGGAAAAAGCAGAAGAGGAAGGGGAAGAGGAGGAGGAAGAGGAAGAGGAAAGCAGAAAAGGAAGAGGAAGAGGAAGAGGAAGAGGAAGAGGAAGAGGAAGAGGAAGAGGAAGAGGAAGAGGAAGAGGAAGAGGAAGAGGAAGAGGAAGAGGAAGAGGAAGAGGAAGAGGGAAGAGGAAGAGGAAAGGGTAAGAGGAAAAGGAAGAGGAAGAGGAAGAGAAAAGGGGAAGAGGAAGAGAAAAGGAAGAGGAAGAGGAAGGGTGAGAGGAAGAGGAAGAAGAAGAGGAAGAGGAAGAGGAAGAGGAAGAGGATGAGGAAGAGGAAGAGGAAGAGGAAGAGGAAGAGGAAGAGGAAGAGGAAGAGGAAGAGGGAAAAGGAAGAGAAAAGGGGAAGAGGAAGAGGAAAAGGAAGAGGAAGGGGAAGAGGGAAGGGGAAGAGGAAGAGGAAGAGGAAGAGGAAGAGGAAGAGGAAGAGGAAGAGGAAGAGGAAAGGGGAAAAGGAAGAGGAAAAGGAAAAGGAAGAGGAAGAGGAAAGGGGAAAAGGAAGAGGAAAAGGAAAGGGGAAAAGGAAGAGGAAGAGGAAAGGGGAAGAGGAAGAGGAAGAGGAAGAGGAAGAGGAAGAGGAAGAGGAAGAGGAAGAGGAAGAGGAAGAGGAAGAGGAAGAGGAAGAGGAAGAGGAAGAGGAAAGGGGAAAAGGAAGAGGAAGAGGAAAGGGGAAAAGGAAGAGGAAAAGGAAAAGGAAAAGGAAGAGGAAGAGGAAAGAGGAAAAGGAAGAGGAAAAGGAAGAGGAAGAGGAAAGGGGAAAAGGAAAAGGAAAAGGAAGAGGAAGAGGGAAGAGGAAGAGAGAAGAGGAAGAGGAAAGGGGAAGAGGAAAAGGAAGAGGAAGAGGAAGAGGAAGAGGAAGAGGAAGAGGAAGAGGAAGAGGAAGAGGAAGAGGAAGAGGAAGAGGAAGAGGAAAAAGCAGAAGAGGAAGGGGAAGAGGAGGAAAGAGGAATATGAGGAAGAGGAAGAGGAAGAGGAAGAGGAATAGAGGGAGGGAGTCCCTCTGACTTCCCATGTTGCCTTCACTCTCCTTGTTCATTGTCACAAAGTACAAGTCACCCCTTGGTATCTCACAGGTCTATTGTAGCCGCTGGGGCACCAAACCCTGGTGTCAAAATCCTCAAAGCTTCAGAAGCCACCAAAAGCCTCTCCTCATACTCATGTCACACCAAGAGCCAGGTGTGCTTCACCTTGCTCATCCAAAACGGGGAAAAAAATATTACTGTACTTTTAGTTATTAATCACATGGTAGAAGGGATAGCAGGTATGACTTCACACCTCTTTTTTATTTTCAGTGATACAAATCTGTTGGGACTTTCACAAATCAATCAAAAGAAGTCCCGTGTCTGTTTCCCTGTGACCTACTGAAGGAATGCTGGCTGCCATTCCCTGGCAAAAAAAGAACAATAATTTAGAAAGAGGCTGAAAACATTCTATAAAAGAATATAATTCTTGAGAAATAGTGAAAGACAGGAAATCTTCTCTAGCAATAACGAGGTTTTCACGTCATGGGCCCTGTACTGTCAGACCCTATAAATCCATTAGTACCAACAGCCACAGAGTGATAGCTGTCACTTCTGGTCCCTTCTTCTCTCTGTGAAGATGGAAGAGAAGGCCAAAGAAAAATAAGAACCAGGTCCCACATGGCTATTGGGAGGCAGAAAACTCATCAAGCATGAGCTCAGTCAGGGAATTTCATTGGTAACAGGAGCTCTGCAAACACTGTGGGTACCAGCAAGAAGAAAACACACCTCCCTCCAAAGGGGCTGGTGAGTGAATGCCCTGAGAGGGACACAGCTTGCTCTGAGATGCAATTTCCCTTCCCTGTAGATGTACAAGTGGCAGTGTCAGGGGAGCCCCATGAAGGCAGAACTCGCTGCTAAGAGGATCATCTGAGATGAGATGTGTCTGCACGTGTTTCTCTGTGACAGCTGCCACCTTGGCTGATGCTCTGCGGGCTCAGCTGAGACACCCCTGCCACTCAGGCCAAATAAAGACAGAAACACAGAGCACTGAGGTCTCACCCGGGAAACCAAAGAGTTCTGCTGGGAGCCCAGCAGTCACTTGTCATCTCTGGAGTGGGTTTGTCATACTCACTGCTGGGAAAGAAATCTGTCAGAGACTTGTATATCAACACCACTTCAGCCAGCTTCTCCTGCGGCCGTTCTCTTTGGGATTTATCAGTGCAGCAAGACCTTGTATCACAGCATGTATATTACAACCCTTTTGTAAGTCCTCAGTGTAGCAAGGGAAAAATCTGCATTTAGGGATACGCTCGTATTAGTTTTGAACACCACTATGAAGAAAAGAAGGGGGAAGAAATTAAGCCAACAGAAAAAATAAGGATTAGGGAAGAGCTCAAATGTGGATATTGATCAAGACAAACACTCACACAGGTACAGTCTGGTGTAGGTGAAGTATTTGCCCATGTGTAGAAACTATTTCCAACTCATGTTTTTTACTGCCTGTTGCTTTGACTGGAGTATGAGTTTCACATATTTGGCAGACCTACTGAAACCAATTGCCTGATTTTGGCTGATGCATCTGCGTACTTGTCTGCAACTAAGAGACTGAAGACTGACAGGTGAGATTCTCATGGTCTGACCTGTTTCAACATCCCACCACAGAAATAAATCCCGTTTGGACCCCACAACCCACAGAGCTGATTCTGTCTGAGGCTGACCACCACCCAAGGAAGATGTCCCATGTTCTTTGCTCTGCTGCCCTGTTGCTCAGGTACAGAGTCCAGCTCCTTCTGGGCTTTGTTTTTAATGAAATCCCTTCCATGGTGGGCATGGCAAGATGGGCTGGGGATAACATTTCTTCTGGTTTTCCTGCTGTCCATGCCAGTTCAGCCTGGCTGAAATGCAGCAATAGCACTTCCATTCCTCCTAGGGCTACCTCGTACACCCTCAGAGAAAAAATTATTTGTGCATCACATGGGTCCATAATAATCACTGCCAAGCACCTCTGAGGGGACAGCTCCACCCAAGGATCTCCTCTTGTTGGTGTCTTTTTGTAAGAATGTGCAGAATGGGTGCAGCAATTCAGATTCACAACCTGCCTGAATGCTTAAGTAAAGACAAGTCATTCCATATGTTTTCTCATATGCTTCCTGTGTAAAATGTTATTTGCAATGTGGTTTACACTACCTGAACAGACCAGCTAACACAAAATTGTCTCTGTCATAATACTGCTGGAAAAAATATTCCAAATTTATTGCTTCCTATGATTTTAACTCACATTCAGGGAAATCAAGTCAGAAACCTGGTTGGTTTGCAATCTCTAGGGCATTGTAAACAACAAATTCAATTTTAATAAATAATAACGCAGTCAGGCTGAGATAATATAAGACTGGACTCTGAGCTAATATAAATCATAGCAGATATATGGAAATTGAACTGTGTGGGTTTACATCAGCTAATAGGTCTGACCCAGGATTTATGTAATACAGTTACATAAATCTCTTAACTGAGGACCCATACTCATTTTGTAGAAATTCACTAATTCAACAACTAGTGTATCAACTCAAAGAGCAATTAAGTGTCTGACAGCCTCACAGAGACTTTCTTAGATGTTCCTTTACAGCAGAACCATGCCACCTTTTTTGCAGAATACACCATAAATACCCATTCAACCTGTAATTGAGCCTGCTGTGCTCAGGAGAGAGCAATCACCAGACAGCTCCTCACTGCAGGCAAAAATAAGACAAATGGTCAGTCTCATAACACCAGACTTGTCTAGACTGAGCAAAATTACATGGATCAAAAAACAGCAAAAAATGTCAAGGTTATCAAACTCCCTTCATGCCCTGTTGCTTAATCCCACTGTGCAAACACATTCAGAAATGAATTTGTGCTCATCTCAGCAGCCTGATTTACTCTTCAGTGTGGCTTAACAGCAATACATAGATAGCATCAATGAGATAAAAATAGAGAAAAACATAACTCCCACACCAACCAAAGCAAACCCTCTTTTATAAGCTAGAGAATTGCTGACACAAACCCAGGCCTTTCAGAGGAGGTGGTAGGTTCATCTTGGTTAAACCCAGGCTGCCGTCTGAGCATGTGGCAGATACAAACAGGTTTTTATGAGCTACTAGTCATTAGTTCTGCAATTCTTCAGTGTTGTCTTTGCCCTAAGTGACTTATCTCTCACCATTTTTTCCCCCTCAAATTGGAAAAAATATCAATTGACCAAACAGTCTCCCAGAGCACACCCCTTCCTCTGACACACAGTTTCAGTTCAACTCTGCAGTTGTGCTGTTTTTCCTGTAATTTGACCTTGAAGCTTTATTCTCTGGCAGATGACATCCAATATCTCCTGAACTGGTTGCATTATGCTGCTCGTTCCTACACTCCTGCATGGAAGCAGGAACTCCCAAACACCCAGGAAGGATGAGGTGGAGAGGAAGCAGCATTACCTGTGCTGTCAGCAGAGGTGTTGTCACCTCATGCCTCTGGCTGGTGACTGGACAAAGGTTGAGTGAGCAGCAACAAGAAAAAACATTTCCCCACGATGTGCACTGACTCCCCAGACCCTGAAGTGGATTTGCAGAGTACTTGGCTCTGAAGGGCTTTAAAATGTTTCTGAAAATGGAAACAACATTTTTATACCTCCTTTTTTTTTTCTTTCAAGCAGAAAACTAGATTTTTTTTTTTCTTTCCTGCTTAATGTAGAGCTCATAAACGAGGAAAAAAATCCTTCAGGAAAAAGACTTACTGAAAATCCCAGTGAGTGGTCAGAACTATTAAGATCAGTTTTATTTTGAGGATTTTTCTCATTCCTCTTCACTAGGGGTACTGAAATAGGTCCAGGCATGTCACAAAGTCTCCCTGATGCTGCTCTTCCCAGCCGTGACTGGATATTAGGATAACCTACTGTCAAAATATTTGTAAATATAAAAAACCATAAAGGTCAGAATTAAGGAATAGATCCTTGGGAGCCTGGGTTCTGTTAAAATATTAGTAAATATAAAAAACCATAAAGGTCAGAATTAAGGAATAGATCCTTGGGAGCCTGGCCCAGCTGAACCCGCTGCTATGGAAAGGCTCAAATGCAGAAATATCACAGGATTCAGTCACACCTCCTCCTCCAGGGAAGTTTCCTTGCCTCTGTTGTACCAGATGCTGTCTGCTGCTGATCTTCTGTTAGCGCCCAAAGTTCCCATTACACCTCTGCCCATGATAGACCATGAGGCTTCCACAGCAACTCTGTGCTGAGATGGCAGTCACTGCCGGCTTTAACAAACAAAACCTTTGACTGAGCAGTTGTGATTCAGTTGTGATTCAGCAAAGAAAAACAGCTTCTCAAAAAAAAAAAAAAAATCCCCTCTGTTTGTCAGGCTGTTATTTTCAGACTAAACAGCAACACAGCAGGTTGTTCTTGGCTCTTGCTCCACATATGATATAGATGCTGGCTGTTCTTCAAACACATTTAATGATCCCATGCTGCGTATGAAGAAATACAAATAGTAAGTAAAGGCAGGTGCGTTTTATTTGGCAGTTAAAAGATGCTCACCGTTTAAAAGTGAATATAGTACAAGTTATCTGTGCAATAAAGTGAATTTATTGAGCAGAAAATGCTTTGCTTTATACAGTAAATCATTTTATGTATTGTAACATTTTTTTCTTTTCAGCATCAAGTTGAGCTATTCCACACTGAATACAATTAAATATGAATTGTGCCTGGAAGGACACCAGTTCTATCTACTTTTTCAAATATACAGGAGGCAAATATTCAAGTCTCTGCTCTCACCTACATGTGGTATATAATACATATACTTCTGCATCATTCCCATGAGAAATGCATCCACTTCACCAATGCCCCTCCTAGTGTTTCAGCTCCTGTTTCAGTTTCCAAAATTCAGATTATGCCCCCACTACATAAGGTGACTTTGCTTTTATAAAGCTTTCCCAGGGACCACTGAGAACCAACATTTTTGCACTTATTTGAAGACCCTCATGCTGCTAACACTGACCAGATTAAGTGATATACCAGTTCCTACTATTATTGTATATGAGCCCCCTCTCTTCATATATTAAATGTTCCACAGCTCCTTTTGGTCTTCGCCAGAAATCTCACATTGTGAATAAAATATCAGGCCAGACAGTTCTTGACACTGTAAGCTTTTAGAATAAAACCAAGACACAAATAAACAGACAAAAATCTACCCCAAAACCTACCACATAACTTTGTTTAAGCCACATATGCAGTGCAGTCTTTTTTAAAAGAAAAATACATAAAAGTATCTCTTATATTTGTTGATGAGTAAGATTCATTCCTTGCATACAGATATTAATTCCAATAATTTTTCAGTTCTTTTTTTATTTCCTGGATGTGCAGAGATAGAAGAAAAAACAACAAAACAGGACAAAACAAAACACATCTCAAAACCCCACAAAACCCTGCAGGATTTTGATTTTAATTTTATTTTTTAAAAGAAACATTGAACATGTCGGGTCAATTTGAAATATTTGACGTGTCAGGCTTTTGAAGCTAAATTCCATTAGTCATCATCAAGCAGAATTTGAGAAATTAAAAATTCTTTGAATAAGAAAAAAAAAAATAACACTCACAAATAATTTATAAGTTGCATTACCATGTCCTAGGCTACTGAGAGGAAAAACCTACAAATAGAACAACTTCTTTAAGAAAAAAAGATCACTTAGATAGCAGATTTTTTCACTGTGAGTTACTTAAGAACGAGGGAAAGCACTGTGACATTTGTTTAAAATTGGACTTTTCCATTGCCATGCAATTTCAAGGTCAGTATTTTTTTTCTAAAAAATCTTGATTTCTTAAATCCATGTTTTATTGTTGGAACATCTTCTGATAGCTAATCTAATTTCAGGCTTTTAATCCTCCTGAACATTTAAACTTTTAGTTACTCTCAGCTTTTTATCTATGCTTTGGAACACTCATATCTGTGTTTTTCTAAGCAAGATGAAGATAAAGAAAAAAAATAAAAGCAAATGGAGATATGGGTAGTGTAAAATGTGTTTTGTTATGGGTTTCTCTTGCCTGTTTACTTTAAAGGCAGAGTTTAAGTGAATCATTCAAGCACTATGTTTATCCAGTATTTTCCAAGCTTTCAACTTCAAGAGTAAAGATTTCTCAGGATTTTTTTCTCACTATTTTCTTCAGGATAGAGATTTCTCAGCTAGGATGTAATGGCTAGTTTTAAATTCTTCATTCTGTTTTGCCACATATGATTTTTTTTCTTTAATCTGTCGTCACCTATCAACCACAAATAATCCAATTACAATTTGAGGGATGCTTCCTTTTTATGGAAGAAGATGGAAAAAAAGACACGGCCAGAAGAATCATGAAAATTCCTTAGACAGGTATTACACTGAAATTTAGGGTGGTACAGTTTCACTAATAACTTTTTAAAAATATCGTTTAAAGGAGGTATCTAAATGCCCCCAAGAGGAATCCTCTGTCTGCCAGAAGAGATGAATCCTTTTGTGATGTTTGGAGCAAGTTATATTGACACAGGAGCCTTTGAAAAGTTGCCTTCTTCATTCCCTTCTCTTAGGGAAAATATCTCTAATAAAAAAATTACCTGACTGCAATGTCTGACTAAAAATATTTCAAAATAAATATTTCAACCCCTTGCTTCCTAAGATAAAGAATTTTTTTTTTTCACAAGGACTGGACATTAAAATAATTTATTGTTTTCAAGATTTTCTTATCTGACTTACCAGAAGTAACTTACTAGTTCTGGGTATCTAAACAGGAGAGCTTCTACCAGGTGTTGTATTTTCCTCTTATTAAGGTGGGCTGCCCTTCTGAAAAATAAGGTCACTTCCACACCTAGAAAGGCAGATTTTCAGAGGTAAATACTCCAATGGCCGCTTGCTGACCTCTGGTTGGAAACCTGTCTGCAAACTGGGAGGCTCAGTGGTCAAAATCCCCAAAACTGCCCATGGGTTCCTGTGTTTCTGTGCCAGATTCCAGCCAACAAAACCCTAAAATAAAAAAATCTTATCACATGGAAATTATATTTGGCAATTTCTAGAAATCTCAGCTAATATTCTCATTTCTCCAATGCCATTATTAATGTCTCTGCTGGAAAAGAGACTGTGCTGCACAATTTTGGGTCCAAAGATGCTGGAAAATCAGTTGTTCTCTCATAGTCACAGACCACAGCTTGAAGAATGACACATGAGATGAACAGCAAAATCTACACAGAGCTTCTATGAATGAATGAGAATGGACTCTGTGGAAGTGTGGGCACTTCCTAGAATGTCCCAGAAATAGTGAAATCATATTTTTCAAGCATGGCACAGTGGGCAAGGAAACATAGTACACTCCATTTTTAATCTTCTTTTTCTGTAAGTCTGAGTCAGACTGCCAGTTTAAGCTGAAAAGTGTTTTCCTAAAATTTTAATTCCTCTGAGAAACACTGGGTAGAGACACATGATGTTTTTCTACGATTTGTTTGAGTATCTCTGAAGGAAATGTGAGCTTGGAGGAAATCAGGCCTAAGCCCTTTCCAGGAAATTATGTTAATCTGACTCAACACACTTGTCAATGAAGCTCACAAATTATTTTGCACATGAAAATGGAGATCGGGGGCAGAAGAACAAAATGTGCATTTTTAACATTACAAATATATACTCAAGCCAAGAGTTACGAAGCTAGAAGTGTCCAGCCAAATGTGTTGTTTTCTGAAAGTGCTCTTCTGACCTGGAGGGAACTCTGGGACAGCAGATGACATAGCTATGGAATCTGAGATTGCCAGATTTAGGAACTGCAGAAATTGAGCAAGGAAGGCTTACACACAACATCTCATGGGTACGACCCTCCCAGTTGTTCAGGATTGGAATTTAAAAAGATCCAGCTAGCTGCAATTAGCTTGGAGTTTGTCCCTCCTGCCATTTGGAAGTGCCTCTCTCCAGCATTTTGGAAGAGTGTTTTGCTAAATAATGGATCAGGTGAACCAGATAAAGTTTGCGATTTTAAATCTCATACAGACTGTGTCCAAACTAACCCAAATTCATTAAAAATTTAAAAAACAAAAAGAAAGAAAAAGATTGTGCATGACCACATGCATGAGGTTTGAGGATGGAGTGTTTTCTGTGACTGGGCTGCTATTTCACTCTGGTATTGGTGGTTTATTCCCTTATGTGCTTCCAGTATGGACTTAAGACTGAAACACATAGCACAGATTTGAATTTTCTTGGGGGGTTGCATATGCCTGAGCTATCAACAAATTCAGATACATGGTTAATAACAAAATGGTTTTCAGTAAGGCTTTTATTCTGGACAGCTATCAGTTCTCTGCTCTAGGTCAAAATTGATTTAAATCTTGGTTTGATCTGAAAATGGCAGTCCTCATAAATTTAAAGTGTTTGCTTTTGTTCTGACACACAAAACTGGACAAACAAAAAGTACGAGAAGTTTCAACATGAAGTTTGCAAATTCTGGTGGAATTAGTGGCAGAGGGCTCCAAAAAGGGATTTGTGTGACGTAACATGTTCAACCATAGGACATTTGGAAACACTTCTCTCTGCACAGATAAAGAGAGAGCAAACCAAACCAAACCAAACCACCACTACATTACAGCACAATCAACACTGTAAGTGTGTAAATGAGGGATGATGAACCCAAATTTCTACTGAGATTTGTCATATTGCTCATAAGTTTTTTCTCACATGAATCCAGATGAATCTACACATAAACTTCTGATCCCCTGCAGAGCTGACTCACAGTAAAATGGAAATCAGGGCTGTCTGTAAAAATGCATCCCATGAAAAATCTGACTGAGCTGGGATCAGATACGGGTTCCTCCACATGGCTGTGGATCACAGAACTTTGAAGAGCAGCGTTCTACCATTTCTCTTCAAATGCAAAATTGTGGATTTTTGTAGCCCCCTGTCATTTGCAACAACTTATGTGAAAAAAATCCAAGAAACTACCTGTTATTTTGGGATTTTTGAAAGTACATACTTTTCTCACTGATTGTATAAAAATATTTATCAATGTCTAATTATTTTACAATTTTTCTTCTACCAGGGGCAAGAAATTTTGCTGTCTTTTTTTTTTTTTTGATGAATGGATATGGTATTCAGTGAAGTCAAAACTCAGAAGGGCTTGGCAATAGGGATTTCTCAAATATGGGATTAAATATAATGTCTCCCCCTTTTTTTTTTTTTGTCTAGAATTATCTGTCTAATCCTCTATCAAGCCATATCTTGCTTCTGAAACTCCAAAAATAAAACCAAACAATACATCTAGGAGTCTTTTGAAATGTAGAAATGGTATTTATTTGCGGATCTTTGGTACGGAGCAGGTGGTTGCCTCTAAAAGTTTTTCTGGGCGTTTTTTAAAAAACATTATTAAATTAAACATTTTACACATAAAGCCACCCTATAGTCTTGGGGGAAAGTTCATGTGAATAAGTTTTACAGATAATTTTGAATATTTGATGCAGTATTTTTATTTATTTAATATTAGTGCTTGTGCTCAAAAATGGCAAGACTTACACAAATGTTTAAGCTCTAAAGCAACAGATTTAAAAACTCTGAGTGTCATTAAATTCAGATTTTTGTAGACTTCTGGCCCATTGACAGAAGATAAATATTAGCCTTTAGTAAGTATGTGATATCACTCTAGAAAAAAGCACCTAACCAGTGGGTGTGCTTTTCCTCAAGAGATCAAAAGAGTTTCACATTGTAAATGGTACCATAAAAAGATGTGACATATTACCAAAATTATTAATTTAAGTCACAGGTGGTCTGAAAAAAAATATTGTCTCAAACACACTGTTCTCCCCTCCCCATACTTACATCCAGACAACATGGAGGGAAAATAACAAAATAACCCACAATAACTGAAGAAATTCATGCCACACCTGACATTTGGGGTTTGGTATTGCTAACTCTGTTTGGAATAAGATCCAGTGCATTCTAAATGAAAATTCTATTGTGACATAAATATTGGTTGAATTACAAATTATTTGGTTTATTGTTTTGGCTTTATGCATTTTCAGTTGAAACACCAGAATTTAAATTGGTGAAAGACTTCATGTTTTCCTTGCACTGAACCCCACAAAAACCCATAAAATTCCCCTCAATCCTTTCCCCCACTTTCAGAAATAAAAGAGCTCTTCACAGGGTGACTTCCAGTTTACTCTGTGTAAAGTGACCATGAAGTGCCATCCACATGTTCAAAACATCTTCACAGCTGTCTTGAGACAGCAAGTCTTCTCTACATGGTTTTAAAGGTCTATTACTAAGATCCATAATTACCTCAATTTAAATGTTCAAAAATGTCCTGGCTCTTCATTCCTTGTCTTTCAACAATACCTGAGGAAAATGCTGAGAAGATTTCATGAGGGCAACTAGGATTTCTCTGAGCACTCATGGTAGGTTGCTGTTGCAAACAGCAAGTTTTGCTGGATGAGCCCCACTGCAGTCTTCTGCTCTCCAATATTTCCTTTATTATAGAAGATGCTGCAGAAAAATGGAAAATTGCCACCGTTCAAGCTACTGTGTTTGTCTCTTTGTATACACCCACCAGTGAAATGCTTTAAATTGGTGCTGCTTTTTAAATGAATGTTAGGCACAAAGGCCTAAGGAAGAAGAATTGTTATTTCATTAGTGAGAACTGCATCTGGAATACCTGACACCAGAACTCATTCCCCTGCTCTCCAAGAGCTGAAAACAGAAATGGTCTAATTATGCACAGCCTCTTGCACATTTGTTGTAAATTCAGGTGAATCACACATGCAAATCTGGCCTATATTCATCAGGTGAAAAGCTCATATGAACTCCTCCTGTGTCTCTCCCTGGTAGAGCAAATCCCTTCCACAGACCCAGGACTCTTCCTTCTTTGTGATTTCTCTTGTCTCTTTCTTGAGCATTTGGGTACAAAAGGGACTAAACCTCATACAGGGTAGAGCTGAACAGTCTCGTTTATCATTTAAAGCCAGTAGAATTAGAGGAATTGAAAATGAAAAGACAACACTGACATGAGGAGTCAGACTGCTCACCTCTTGTAAAAGGTGGGATCTTGCAGCAGATGTAAAGAATAGAAATAAAAAGAACAAATGTTCTCATTACATGGTGATGTGCAAATTTTCAGGCACTTTGAAGGCAAAGAATAATACAATGACACTGGTGTGAACCCCTCTAAATATTTAGCAACAGTAATTTAAAATTCCAGTGATGGTGCAGTAACTTTTTTTTTTCCTGATGGAAAAGAAAAGGCAATTTTTTTAGCATTTTTTTCAATTTTCAAATTGGAAAAAGCATCGTGTCAAAATCATCCATAAAGAAGGCTACTTAAATTCCAATATCTTGGTCCTAATGGAAGCATTTACAAAACTGCAGCACTTTTTGGATTAGAGGTTTGGGATGGAAATGAAGCTGTTTTAACTTGATGGACCCATTGCCCATCAAATATATTCACCACATAAGCTGTAGAAAATAACCTGCAGATATGAAAATTTTACATTTGAAGAATTATCCTGTGTCACCAACAGGATTCTTTATGAGGAATAAATCAGATGCAAAGCTGTTTAAATTATTTCCAGAACAGTGATGAAAATTTCAGAATAACATACTTCCTTAGATTTCAGTCTCTCTGCTGAAGATTTATCCCAAAATCTGCTGGAGACTTTGAAGAAATTGTGGGGTTTAGTGCATATTGCTGAGCTCTGGCAGTGCTGTGTGTATTCCAGTGGGGTGCTGGGGAACACTTGAGGAGTTTTTCTTCTTTTCTTTCTTTGAGTAATATGTGTACTGAGTTAGCATGACCTGGTTTTGGTAGCAAGGGGGCTATGGGGGTGGCATCTGTGAAAAGGCGCTAGAAGCTGCAGGAAAACTCCCTCAGCCATAACCATGGAAGAGTTTCTGGAAAAGTTTATGGTCTGCTAGTTAGAATTGCTATGGATCAACTTGGAGCTGTAGAGAAACAAATTTTCAGGGATTATTTCTCTTCAAATTTATTTTGTTCTAAGCCAGAAGGAAGACAAAGAGGAGGTTCTCTGCTGCTGCTAAGTTGTGCTTGCAAGTAATGTCATAGTAGTTATCAAGTTGGGGGAAACAACAAGAGCAGTGCAGCGAGCACTTCACACAATACAAGTTAGAACCCAGCCGGAGAGATCCCAGGGAGATACAGTTACACAGCTTGGTTTTGCCCAGGAACTTTGTGTTGTTTTCTTTTCCTAGGAATGCCTCCACCTCCCTGCTGAGGATCAGAAGAACCAGTCTGGGTGCGGGGCAGCTGCCAGCAGTTTTAAATTGAGATGTGATGATCATTTTTCACTTAGGCTCTGTCACCTTTGGCATAGATCCAAGAGGCTTTTCCTTCCTTTTAATAATGGCTATGGAATGGGCCAAATTTTCTCTTTACTTTTTATAGAAACCTTCCTAGAGCTGAGAAGGAGCTGCGACCGAGCCAATGAAATTTTGAATTGCCACTGTAATCACTTGTATTGACACTTTACTAATGTTTGTGACTTCTCTGTATTCTCATCACAAGTGACTTATTAGGAGACCAAATCTGAGTCAAAGAACTTTATTTTTTAACAATAAAAAAGTGGTGTAGGAAAACTCCTATGATGTGTAACTTTTCTCAAAAAAACTTCAAACTTGACATATATGAAATAGTGTTAATCTTCCCAGCTCTGCCTTGGGAGGTGTTATAAATGAATTGACTCTGCAGCCAAGTTAAAAAAATTTTGACAAAGATTTATTAATTACAAATTGAGAAAAAAATCTGCCACAGCCAAGACAGCGTCAACTCCGGAATCTGGCGCTGGGTGACCTTGGATCAGACTGACAGAGTGCCAGCGTTTCCCTGGAGGTTCACCCTGATCACTTCATGCGGCCTGCTTATATACCCTATATTCTCCCGGAGGCCTGCATAACACAGGATGTCTCTTGTGTTTGTTCATATGTAGAGTTTGAACATAGGAATGCAAAGATTCACTCCCGGTGCTTCTACAGTCCTTTCGGTCCTTTCTGTATGTCCTTTTCACATGGACGAAAGTTCCTTTGAATGTAAAAGGCGTGCTTCGATGTCTGTATAGCTGTCTTTCACATGTATTCGGGTGGTGCCGGTGTTTCGGGAAGCCCGATGTAATCAGCTCCTGGCGTCCCCTCGTGAATGGCCGGGAGAATCGGCGCTCATGGCCCAGGAGGCTCCTTTCATAAGCTAAAGACTTGATGTTTATCTTTAGCATGTTCCAGGAACTGCTTGAATAGAAATGAGATTCTGCTCCCGGCCAGAGTTGGTCAAAGGCATGTGGTAGTTCAATGTAATATTTTATACATACATATATTTACTAACAGCATGAATTAATCACTCATATATAACAATCCCTCCCCATTTACTTTACCCATTTAACTCACGCTGCTTCTTTGTCAATTTTTTTGTTTCCTACATCTATCCACCACCAAGAAGGGTTTCTCACACTTGGATCACCTCTTACACTATTCGGTATTCCCCTTGTGAGATACCCTGATAATTCCCATGATTTGACCCTCTCTCGGTTCGCTTTTCAAACTTTGCCAGCACCTCAGCTGCACTGCTGGCATATTGTTTCCCCCCTAGTCGCATAATTTTGGAAGTGTCACCTCCAGAAGCCCCCTCCGTGTCAATGGGGACTATTGCAATTTGCATCCCTCTTACCACGGAGTGTATCAGCCTGATAAAACATGCTGTCAGGCACGGGAGGAACAGCACTCCTGCAACTGAACAGAGTACAAGAAAGATCACTTTGTTCCACCGTGCTCCATCAAACAATTTGTCCCACCATGAAGATTGTAGAATCGAATTCCATTTTTGAACGGGGACATGGGCCACCTTCTTGATCTCAGCTGCCAAACCTCTTATGGTTTCCCCATAGTCATCAATTTCAATGCAACATTCAGATTCATTAAATTTTCCACAAACACCCCCTTCCTCGGCCAGTAAATAATCTAGCGCGATCCGGTTTTGGTACACAAAAGCCCATACCGGGGTGTGCTGCCGACTTAACAAATCCAGGGCTTCTGAGGTGTGATTTGAAACAATTTCCATCCCTGCTTGCAATCTGATCAGTCTGTTTAGTAAGTAAATGGGAGTCTTATACCCATAGCTTCCATCCTGGGCCCACGTGGCTGGTCCATAATAATCAATTATCCTTGGTGCCGGCCATTCCTCCTCCCCCCAGGTTTGTTTTCCACTTATCACAGGTATCATCTTTTTCAGACCTCGCCTCTACCTTCTCAGGGTCTCATACAACAGAGCCCCTAACAAGTTACTTTTGGCTCTGGGGAGAGTAAAGAAAACAGGTCGGATCATGCCTAGAGTGCACAATCCTTTCCACCTTAAAGGTAATTCACTGTACGCTTTCTTCCCACATATCCAATAAATTCCATCCGGGGCCTTCCATTTCTCGCCTATTTTCCCTGGATCGACCCAGTACCTTTTTACACTTTCCAAGGAGTGGAAGGGGTTGGCTCCTGGACTTTTGACCCAACATAGTTTAAACCTTTCATTCCATTCACAGTTGGCATCATTTTTGAGACTCTAATACTCCAGCGGAGGGGCTGGATGCCATACCTTTCATTTTGAGTTTGAATCCACCGTCAGGGTAGATATACATGGGGTATATCCCACCATCTCGGTGTATTCTTTCCCTTCCCGACTGACACAAATTGTGCTATTCACCCTTTTTTCCAAAATCCACCCCTCAGGTCTTTGCGCCGATCTTGAGACCCTCGGGACATCCCATTTCAGGAGCTGCTCCGGAGCCAAACCTTCCCCTTTCCAAGGCCATTTCTCCACAGATTTCAAGCCCCCAACAGCCCCAATTCAGTTGCTATCTCTTGAACCAGATCAATGAACAGGTTCCTGTCGGGGGAGGGTAGTTCCCCATTGGCATACTGTTTTTCCAATGCCTCATATTGTTCACTTAATGTTCTCAACCTCTCCTCTTCCAGTTTCTGCTTCCTCAATTCTGACTCCTTTCTCCTGATTTCTTGTGTTAGTTCTTTCATTTTTCCCTCCGGATCATCATTGTTCTGGTTCCTCAAAAAACAGACCACCTTGTCATACTGCAGACAGACCTTCTCCTCATTTACCGAGGACAAGTCCAGTATGAGTGGGTCTTTTCCTCCAGGATTTTTAATATTAAATTTTGTATTTAATGCTTCCCAATACATTTTCCCATTCATCATACACATTCCCACCCTCAAGTTGTCAAAACACAAGGGGTTCACCTGGTGGTAGGCTATGAACATTGATTCAGCCCTACCTCTGACCCACATGGTTCTATTGCACCGGGTACAAACGGGACCCAATTCCCGTCTCTGTCTTGGACTCTTAGGAGCGATTGACTGCCCGTTCCCTTGCCCTGCCCCGGGATCTATACACCAAATCCCGATTTCCAATTCACACAATTTGACCCTCGTGCCGTTCACCCAGCAGTACCTGCTAGTTCCGTTCAGGCATTCTCTGGGGGCTTGGTATGCTGAGTGTTTCCCGTCCTACGTCACCGGGACCACTCGGGTGCATTTGCTGCACTGTTCTGCGGGGCCTTCGCCTCCACCTCCTTCCTCAATGCCCAGACTCTGCGTCTGGCACATGACTAGGCTCAGGCCGATCAGGATTCCCACCAGTACTCCTCTGCCTTTGCCTCCGCCCCCTGGGGTGCCACCAGTGGCGAGGAAGACCATCTTTGCGGCAGCAGGAGTACTCTTCAGGGAAGACGCCTTCAAACCTAGATGCATACCTCCTTTTGAAGGTGTCCCACCTGGATACCTGAATGGCATCAGAACTGCACGGGACTCTGATGGTTTTCCGGCACTCCACGTCCAGAATCTCGGCTTGCGCCCTGAGCTTTCCACGCACCCTCTTCTGGAAAATCTGAAACCACTCCTGCGAATCAAGCTCAATAATACCTAAATTTGTGGCTAGGGTTAGGATGCGGTCAGTCAATTCGAGCTCCTCCTCCAAGCACTGAGTGCACAACCCTTTTGGTCTTTGTCCCCTCCTGCAATGAATCACAAACACCCCCTGACAATATTCACACTTGAAGTGCACAAACGAACAGCATAGACAATCTGGCCATATACAACCTATCCGTTCATTGTTTGTCATTGACGAGGACGTTGAAGCTTGATTTTCAAGTCGCCAGGGGAAGAAGTGACCCCCCCCACTCGGGTGCTTGTTCCTGCAGATCGGCTTTCTTCACTTTAGACGCGTGAGTCCAGCCTTGTTCCGCCGTCCGAATGGCAGTGTCTGTTGTCAGGAGCACAAGAAAAGGCCCTTCCCAGTGAGGAGAGAGCAGGACTTCTCTCCACACTTTTATAAACACCTTGTCTCCTGGCTTGATTTTGTGAATAGTGAAACCCAGAGGGGCACCCTGGGCGACTATTCTCCGCTTTCGGAGTTCCTGCAAGTTTTGATTGATCGCAACCAGATACGGTTGAATCTGTCCATCCTCAAACCTGGGGTGTCCCACCGGCATCCCGTGTCTATATGGCATCCCATACAACATTTCAAACGGTGAGAGTCCCGTGTCCGAATGAGGCATGGTCCGGATATTAAACAAAGCTAGGGGCAAGCATTTCAGCCAGGACATCCTTGTTTCAAGGATCAACTTTGATAACTGTGTTTTCAAAGTCTGATTCATCCTCTCCACCTGTCCTGAATTCTGGGGGTGCCACGGGGTGTGGTACTCCCACCTGATGCCCAAAGCCTCAGCCATCTGCTTAATAACCTTTGATGTAAAATGTGTTCCCTGATCCGAATCAACATAGTTCACCACCCCGTATCGGGGTACAATCTCCTCCAGTAGTTTCCGTGCCACTGTTTGAGCAGTGGCCCATGCAGTGGGGAAGGCTTCCACCCAATGGGTTAGTTTATCTATGATGACCAGTACATATTTGAACCTCCCCACCTTTGGTAATTCTGTAAAATCAACCTGAACCCTTTCAAATGGTCGGTAGGCAAGGGGACGACTCCCCACAGCTACCTTTTTGGCCCCTGATTTGTTCACCTTTTGGCAAATCAGGCATCCCTGCACCTCTTGTTTTGCCAGTGCATAAATTCCTTTGCACCCATAAAATTTTTAAAATTGTTCTGCCAATGCTTGTGCCCCCCAATGTGTCCTCTGGTGCAATCTCCTCAAAATCCTCCTGGTGAAACCCCTGGACACCCGTTCCACTTACCGTCTTTCAGTTCACCCCCGACCTGTTTGAAACATTAAATTTCATTCTGGGAAGGCTGGGGGACATCCTCAGGGATCTCCTCCCTCCCAACCTCAGGGGTACTTACCACCATCAACACCGCATTTTGCCTCCTGATCGGCTAAACTGTTTCCCCTTGTCCGGAACTGAGTCCCTGCTTGATGCCCCTTCACATGGACCACTGCAATCTCATCTGGTCCCCTCAAGGCTTCTAAAATATGCCTAATTAGTTCTCTGTGCATCAGTTCTTTTCCTCTCATGTTGATCAACCCCCTTTCTTCCCAGATTTTCCCGAACGTGTGAACTATCCCAAAGGCATACCTTGAGTCAGTAAAAACTGTTCCCTTTTTCCCTTTCAACCTTTTCAATGCCCTCAAGACAGCATATAATTCGCATGCCTGTGCTGACCAGCTTGCATTCAGAGGGCCCGCTTCGATTACCTTCCCCGTTTTCCCGTCCACAACTGCGTATCCTAATTTTCTTTTCCCTTCCACAACTCTGCTTGACCCATCCACAAACCATTTCTTCCCATCTTCCAATTCATCTTCCTCCAGGTCCTCCCTGATTTTGGTCTGTAGCTCCACAATTTCTACAAAGTCGTGTACTAAGTTCTCAGCGGTTTCCCCAAAAAGAAAGTGCGCCGGATTTTGCGCAGTTGTGGTTCTCAATTCCAGATCCTTTGACTGAATCAAAATGGCCTCATATTTTAGCAACCTCGCATCTGTGAGCCACTTGTCTGCTTTCTGTTGTAGTAGTCCCCTCACGTTGTGAGGTGTGAATACTACCAGAGGTGCCCCGAAGGTCACCTTTTTCGCTTCCTCCACTAACAAAGCCACAGCCACAATCGCCTGCAAACACGTGGGCCAGCCTCTGCTGACCGGGTCTAAAAGCCGGGATAAGTATCCCACTGGTTTTCTGACCCCCGCCCAGTCCTGTGTCAAGACTCCGTGTGCTGTGTGATTGCTAGTGTCCACAAACAGTTGAAAGGGTTTTCTCACGTCCGGGAGGCTCAGCACTGGAGCAGCTGTCAGCGCCTCCTTGACTCTCCTGAATTCCTCTTCGTCTTTTTGTGTCCAATTGATCTGATTTGTGGTGAGTTTCTCATAGAGAAACTTCACCTTTTTGCTGTAGCCTTTGATCCACCGCCGACAGTATCCTAGCAGCCCTAGAATCTGCCAGACCTCTTTTTTCGTTTGTGGAGGTGGCAGGGCGATAATCCCTGCCACCCTTTCCGGGTCTAACTTTTTCTTGCCCTTTGTGAGCCAATGCTCCAGGTACCTGATCTCTGGCTCTGCGAACTGCAATTTCGACTTGGAGACTCTTCATCCCCAGAAAATTCAGTAGCTCAATCGTGCTTTCCCTTACTTCCTCCTCCCCGTGTCCGGTGACCAGAAGGTCGTCCACGTATTGTAGAAGCTTTGTCCCTTTGGTTGGTGTAAAGTGACTTAAAACCTGTTCCAGGGCTTGTCCGAATAGATTCGAAGAGTCAACAAAGCCCTGCGGCAGAGACGTCGATCTAAGCTGCTGCTTTCTGTTCACTTCTGGATCTTCCCAATGAAATGCGAAATAATCGCAGCTGTCCTCTGCCAGAGGACAAGTCCAAAAAGCATTCTTCAAGTCAATTACACTGTACCAAGTGTCATCCGGGGAGAGGTTGTTCAGCAATGTGTAAGGGTTAGAAACTGTGGGGAACAGAGTCTTAGTTCTTTGGTTCATAGCCCTTAAATCCTGCACAAGCCTGAAACTGCCATCGTGCTTTCTGACTGCCAAAATCGGGGTATTGTGTCTCGACATGCACAGTTCCAATGTGCCCTTTTTCAATAATTCATCAATCACTGTTTTCAAACCCCTCCTCCCTTCCATGGAGAGGGGACATTGCTTGACCCTTATGGGGTCTTCTGGTCTTTTAATTTCCACTCGAATCTATTCTATTTCCAACCTCCCCGCTTCTCCAGGGACATACTACATCTTTGGATCTATTTTCTCCTCATCCAGCCCTGTAAGGCTGTAAAGTTTGACTTTGATTTGGGATTTATCAATTGCCAACCCCACTCCCAGGGCGACCATCATATCTCTCCCTAATAAACTGAAGTCAGCGCCCTGAGCTAACAGGACGTTGCCCGTATGTTTTCCATTCCCCATATTTATTTCTACTTTTGTTATGATTGGAACCTCAAAAGGTTCCCCCTTTGCCCCAGATACCACCATGGCATCTTCACTCAGAGAATACCCCTTTGGTACCCGTAACACTGTTGTCCATTCCGCTCCTGAATCTAACATAAACCATAATTCCTCCTTGTAGGGTCCCACTTTCAATTTTATCAAGGGCTCTCTAGATGTTCCGGACCCCAAAATGAAAAGCCCCTGACACCTCTAATCTTCTTGAAACATCTCCTGGTCCTTGGCTTTGTTGGGGAAATTTCACTTAAGGTGCCCCTTCTGTTTGCAGTAATAACACTCAAAATCCTGCTTCTGTTCACCTGACCCCTTCTCCTGAGGTGGACCCGGTTTCTTTGCTGGTACCTTCTTCGCCGTGTCCTTTTCCCGCTCCTGCTTCTGAGCCTCTCTCACCGCTGCCACCAAGACCTTGGCTTGGATTTTCTGTTTCTCTTCGTCTCGGCACATGTAAACCTTCTGCACCTCTCACAACAATTTCTGCAATCCCTGCTCTTGCCACCCATCTATCTTTTCAAGTTTTTTCCGAATGTCTTCCCATGATCTGGCAACGAATTGTGTTTTTAACAACACCATTCCCACTGGGGAATCTGGATCCATGCCGGAGTACATTCTCAATCCTTTCCGGAGTCTCTCCAGCCACTCCGTGGGGATCTCATCTTTCCCCTGGCATTCCCTAAGCACCTTGCTCATGTTCTGCCCTTTTGGTACCGCTTCCCTGATACCTTGGATAATCATATTTCGGAAATTTATCATTCTTTGCCTCCCTTCCTCCGTCTGGGCTTCGCAAGATGGCTTTTTGCTTGGCCACCGCTCCTCTCCAGCTCCCCCATTCGGGTTCCGCCTTTCCCAGTCCTTGATTGCAGCGGTCCAGATCATGGTCTCTCTCCTCGTTGGTAAACAACGACCTTAAAATCGCCTGAAGATCCTCAAACGTATAAATGCTGGTTCCTAAAAACTCATCCAACCTTTCCGCCACTCCCAGGGGATCATCCATCAATTTCCCCATTTCCTTCTGGAATGCCCTCACATCACCAGTATTAATTGGAGTGTGTACATATCCAATCACCCCCGGGGCGGTCGGAATTTCCCATAAAGGGTGGATTCCGGTCTTTCCCCCTTCGTCTCCGCTTTCCCCCTCAGTAGATCTCCTCGTCCTAGTGCGATGTGCTGGGGGAGACGCATCTCTGAGGGCATCTATGTCTACCTTCTCTTCTACACTCTTTGGTGATTCCTGCGGCATCGCTTGGCCCCCTGCCCCTTGACTTGGTGGAGGAGCGGATGCCACCATGTGACCTGGTGTCCGTGGCAGGGCGCTTGCCTGGGCTTGTAAAGCCCCCCGCCCCGTCTTGCCCCCCCCGCCACTTGTGCCTGCCCCTGGTCGGGTTGTTGCGGGGCAATGAGATAGGGGGGTGGAAGATTTTCCAGCGGTTCCCACTTGTTCCCTGTTTTTGTCGCCCGTCGGCGAGCTCTCACTGGGTATAGAGCAGTGTAAACATGCCTCCACATATCTGCGTGTTCAAATTCCTCTGGATCTGTCGGGCTACTGCTGGTCATGTGGTCAAACAAAGACTCACATGTCCAGTTCTCAAACGTGCCGAAAATCGGCCAGACCACGTACCTCCCGATCTCCTTCCCTCCCCATTTTTCCATGCAAAAATGGATCATTTTCTCCTTGGATTTTCCCACCCTCCATGGGTTTTCGTCCCAGTGCCTCAGCATCCATCCCAACGGACTATCTCCTGGGATTTCTGGTAAGATCTCTTCGGGGCCCTGGGAGGGTTTTTCCTGAACTTTCTTCTGCTGTCTGCTCTTCCCCAGTCCCATTTTCTCAAAGAAAGTGGTAACTTTTCTTACCTTTTCTCGCTTGGCCGGGACGGTTGTTTCAAGTCCCATGTTTCCCTAAGATGTCAGATTTTCCGGCTTGCGAGCAGATGCCAGCCTAACTGGATCAAGCAGCGAACCACCCTGCCGACCCATAGGCTGTTCCCCTAGCGTCCTCCTACCTTTTCTCCTGGTTTCAGAAGGTGGACAGGTTCCTGGGATTTTCCCCCGCCAGGTCTGCCGCTCCCCCCCTGATCCCAGACGTGACCGGCTTTCTCCCTAGACACTTCCCCGAGCCCCAGGTCTCGTGTGTTTCGAACCGAGCCTTCCGCTTCCCCCTCGCCTGACCACGTCCCTCGCTGGATGGTGGAAATGCAGCCTCGGGGTCCACACTCACCTCGTGACAATGTCACGTCTCACACACACTTCCGATCACGCTCCACCCAACCACGCAGTACTTACGGTTCTTTTTCTTGCGTGGGTCTCTTCGTGCACGTTGAGATTTTACGGATGAAAATCCCTCGCATCTCAGAGATCTAAATCATTCCGAGTTTGAGAATTGGGCCCTTTTTATCTCCCCTGGCTGTGGCTTTTTGCAGCGTGCGGCTCCAATTACAATCCGCGGCCTTTTTGCGGCTTTTTTGTGGATCTGATTGGTGTCGGAATTCAATTCCCACTCGGGCCACTGAATTCAGTGGGGCGCCCCCCGGGCGGGAGAAGGGTTTCCCGAACCCCAATATCAGATCACGTCGGGGTCACCAAACTATTATAAATGAATTGACTCCGCAGCCAAATTAAAAAAAATTTGACAAAGATTTATTAATTACAAATTGAGAAAAAAATCTGCCACAGCCAAGACAGCGTCAACTCCGGAAATTGGCGCTGGGTGACCTTGGATCAGACTGACAGAGTTCCAGCGTTTCCCCAGAGGTTCACCCCGATCGCTTCATGCGGCCTGCTTATATACCCTATATTCTCCCCGAGGCCTGCATAACACAGGATGTCTCTTGTGTTTGTTCATATGTAGAGTTTGCACATAGGAATGCAAAGATTCACTCCGGTGCTTCTACAGTCCTTTCGGTCCTTTCTGGATGTTCTTTTCACATGGATGACTGAGTTCCTTTGAATGTAAAAGGCGTGCCTCGATGTCAGTATAGCTGTCTTTCACATGTATTCGGGTGGTGCCGGTGTTTCGGGAAGCCTGATGTAATCAGCTCCTGGTGTCGCCCTCGTGAATGGCCAGGAGAATCGGCGTTCATGGCCCGGGAGGTTCCTTTCATAAGCAAAAGACTTGATGTTTATCTTTAGCATGTTCCAGGAACTGCTTCAATAGAAATGAGATTCTGCTCCCGGCCGGAGTTGGTCAAAGGCATGTGGTAGTTCAATGTAATATTTTATACATATATATATTTACTAACAGCATGAATTAATCACTCATATATAACAGGAGATTTTAGAAGTATTATGATATGGCTAAATTTTTCAGAGTTCATAATGAAGGAACTAAAGAGTCCTCTTATGAACAAAAAAAAAGGTTATCCATTTTTTTAATTGCAAAGTTTACAACTGAAACCAATAACTGCCAAGTGGGAGTCCTAACTATTTATGGTTTATTATTTCATGTTGTAATGTTCTGTTCACAGTATACTTTTAACTACCTGTTCTCCAAAGCCGCTAGGCTGCCCGGGAGTGGTGGGGCCCGACCCCCACCTTCGGCGTGGTCCCGCCGGGGCCGAGGATGATGCGGGAGCGGTGGAGCAGCCCCTCCCCCAGTGCAGGTCCCGGGGGGGCCAGGGGAGCCCTCACGGGTGGTGTCTGCGGGGACCGGCCTGCCCCGGGAGCAGCGGGCAGATCCCCCTCCTCGAGCATGGGTCCCAACTGAGCCGGGGAGAGGGCATCCGGGGTTAGCATGGGGCACAGAGACCAGCCCGAACCCCTTTCCTGCAGGGGCAGCTGCTGGGCGTAGCCTGCTGTTTCCCGGGTGATGACACCCTGACAGATTGGTATGCTAATACGGTCATTAACACTGTATTGTATCAGTGTCACCCTGCCTGGGACAGGTAAATGACTTGTTTCTTGGACAGTGAGAAGGAAGGACAACATCAGGAGACATGTAAATGAATCCCAGACCCAGGGTGCAATGGGATGAAAAACGCCAAACTCATCTAATAAACCCCCAAAAGCAATGAGCCAAATCAAAATCGAGAGATTAGAGTGGGGTCTAGATGTCAAGAACAGAGTTCCGAGCCTGAAGGGATGCTGGAAGCCTCGGTCGCCCCTCACCCTAGCTAAAGAAGACAACAGCACAAGTGAAGACCCCTAGACTGGCAGACAGAAGGACACGGGTATACCCCAGCACTCTCGTGAGGACGCGACCCCCAGCGCTGCTCCCTAAAGAGCAAAGCTGCTGCACTCTCCTCCTCCTCTGAGTCACCCCTGGGAGCGGCGATGGCAAAACGGCGGACTTGTCGTGGGATGCCCCCATCTTGAGCTGATTGCTTTTAATAAAAGCATCAAAAGGAGAAAGATCTCCTGCCCATTTATTTCAGTCCTAACAGAACAGAAAAAAAGTCTCACGAGGCATGGTTGACTTCATCTTCCTCAACTCCTTTAAAGTGGCAATGCTGTCACTTCAGCAGCAGTGCCGTCATGGCAGTGAGTCTGAGAGGCAGCAGCTCTCTGGCCCACACGGTGCTGCTGGCAGAGCCGGCTGCTGCCTACACAAGGCCCGGGCAGGCACCTGAGCTGCCTTGCTGCACGGCCAGAGCCATCTCGATGTTGCAGCGCAGGCCAGAGGCGCCGCTCAGCCGGAAGCTGCAGGACTTGCCGCAGGGCAGCGCCGTGAGCCGGCAGTGGCGCGACTGCGGCAGGAGCAGCCAGGCCGACGGCACCAACGTCTGCACCCAGCCGGTGACTTTCTCCATGTCCAAGTACGGGCCCGTGCAGAGGGTGTCCATCAGGTACCACTCCTGATCCGCGGGCCGCTGGCCACCAGAGGCGTGCAGAAAGCACGAGTGCCCCAGCAGCCGCTCCCCGGAGCACAGGCACTCCAGCGCCACACGGACGCGCCTGGCTGGCGGCCGCTTCCCACTCTCCAGGCTGAAGGAGTGGCCGGGGGGTGGCCGCAGGATGACCAGCGTGCGGTAGGTGCTGCCGTTCTCCTGCACGCCGCAGGCTGCGGGGCTGGTGTCCGTCCCTGCAGCTGGGTGCAGCTCTGGCATGAAGCTCCTCCGGGACAGCACTCGGCAGACACCGAGGAGCTCGTCCACCAGCTCCTGCAGCGCCTTCGTGCTGGGCAGGCCCTGCTGCAGAATCACAGAATCACAGAACAGCTGGGCTTGGGAGTGACCTTTAAAGGCTGTCCAGTGTGACCCCACAGCATGAGCAGGGACATTCTCACCCAGATCAGGTTGCTCACAGCCCACTCCAGCCTTATCCTGGATATGCCCAGTGGTGATGGGCTGGGCACAGCCAATGTGCTGCCATCCTAGTCTGCACCCTTGACCTTCTCCTGCTCACTGACCTTCTCCTTGCTGCTGGATCCCTCCTGCCTCCTCCTGCTGGCAGAGCCCTGCATCCATCTCCTGACCAGCCAGAAGGCCAGAGAGAGCAGAACAACCTCAGTGAGCAAAGGTAGCCAGGGCAGCTGCTGTGCAGAAAGGAGCAGGCTTTCCATGATGGACTTGTTGTCATCAATCTCCTGCAGGAGCCGAGTCATTTCCTGATGCAAATACTCCTCGCGCTCCAGTATCCGTTTAACATCATCCTTTTCAAGTTGTAGATTCAAATTCAGCCCAGCAGGGGTGGCTAACAGGGCCAGGACGAAGGCCAGTGTTGGAGACATGGTCTGGAGGAAGAAAGGGGGCTCAGCTCATCTGGCTGGGAGAGAGCAGTGGGCTGGTGGCACTTGGAATGTCCCCAGAGCCTCTCTGGGCACCTGCCATGCTGACAGCCCCCAGCCCCACTTCCCCCAGCCCTGGGGACAGTGCTCTGCCCTGAAGGGTCCCAGCTCTCACTCTGGCTTTAAACCCCCAGGGCACCTTTCCCAGCCCCCATCCAGCTCAGCTTTCCCCCTCCATGTGCACTCACTGGCTGCCAGAATCCAACTGCCTGGTGCTGCCCAGGGACACAGATGCCAGCGTGACCTGTCCTCTGTGATGTCACAGCCAGCAGAAACATGTCACTCAGCTGCCAAGCTGGCCGTGCCCCTGCTCACAGCTCCCACTGTGACCCATGCCCTGGCGTGTCACAGCCCCCAGAGCCACACCTGCCAGGCCACAAGCCCCAGCCCTGGTCCCCACTGCCGGCCTCAGCGGCTCCTGGCCATCCTCAGCCTGAGTGCAAAGGAGCCCCCAAGGCGCTCTGGATCCAGGCTGCAGACACGCTAAAGCTGCCACTGAAAGGGACATGGATGGGGACTGCAGCTGCATCTTCCAGTGCTCACCACCCCTGACTGCCCTCTGTGTGAACCCAAACCTCACTTGCTGTACCTTGAGCACATTTACCCTTCTTGCCCATCCTGGAACATGGTGTTCCCACATCAAACACGAGCCCTTTGCAGCTCCCAGCTGATCTGCTAGCCTGGCCTTACTCTCTGTTTCCCAGGAATGAATGTAACCACTACACTTATTACGGTTCAAATTTATTTTATTGATTTATTGTTAAGTGTTTCATTCTACCCCCGTGTTCTCTCTGAGTTAGTTTTACCCTCCCTCAAAGCTGTCCCTCATGCCATTACCCAGCACCTTATTCCTGACCTTCTTTCCTACTTAAACCTTGGGTTAATCCCCGTCTGTAACACCCCTTTGGAACTCCCCTACTCCTTGAAGCCCCACTGGTCCATGTGACTCATCGTCTCCACCCTCCTATCCCAATTTGCACCAGACACTTGATGAAATCCCCTCATTCCTCCCCTGAGGATTCCCTATTGGTTAGCTGTTTGTATCCAACCCCCCTGACTTGTATCTGCACAAAACCCCTTGCACAATAGAGCTAGTGGCTATTCCCTTCACCAGAAATAAACTGTTCCTTGTGGATCCTCAAGACAGAAAGCCTCCTCCTTTCTCCTCTGCCTGGTCCCTGTTGTGGCTTGTGTCTGGCGCCTTAGAGCAAGTGACTCTAAAGGTGCTGACTCTGGTCAATTCCCATACCAAGGCAGTTCCCCACTCCTGGTGTGGTGCTGGAGTTCTAAGAGCTAGCCCAGGTTCCAGCAGCCACTTCATATACTCATGAGAATCCCAGCACAACATTTGCTTCTCAGGAGCTCTTAGGCAAAAAAACCTTCACCAATCACTATTTTGTGCACAGAGAAGGAGGTGCTGACAAGCACAAGGAACATGCAGGGCTCTGACATAATAGCTCCTGAGCCACAGGATTCCATGCATTGCTGTTCCCAGCTGCTTTGCTCGTATGTTATAGCCAGTTCTGGACAGGGGCTGCTGCTGACAGGGTAGGAAATACAGAGCACAACAGAAGTCCTTGGCGATGGTTCAATAGAAAATGGCACCAGCAGTGACCAGAGCCCAAGGCTGCTCACTGCCACCCCAGGGGCTCCTTGGTCCCCTGCTGGTTTGTGTCCGATCCCTGCTGGGCTCCCTCTGCGCCTTCAGCAGACACAGCCCTGCCTGGAAAGGCTCTATGCTCTGGGCTTCCCAGCTTGCTCCAGGCTATGTTCTTAGCAGCACTGAAAGAAGAGGTGAAACAAAGAGCCATTTTCTGTCCTGCCTGCAAACTCTTCTCCTTGAGTGCCACTGCGGGAGATGATCCCTCTGTCAGCTTGGCACTGTGCCTGCTGCATCCTCGTCCCTGTCCCTTCCATCAGCTGGAACTCTCCTGCACATCGGCACTCACACCATGAACAAAGAGCTGTGTGAGAAGAGCAAAGATTGCATTTCTTGGTGTTCATAACAGACACAAGAAACATGATTCACAACAACTGCTTCTTGGACATGATAGAACATATTAGATTTATACAAAACTCGAGGGAGTTCTGCTGAGATCTAAATTTTTAATCAAATGCATTGACAAATACGAGTTTTACCTGGAGCATAATTTGGGGTCTAGAAATTTCTCTAGTTTAAAATGAAGGAAAACAAAGAGAGAGTTCGTTGCTGTTGCTAAGTTATGTTTGCAATTAGCCTAATATTAGTTATTGAGTTAATACTAATTATCAGTCTCAAGTGTTGCAAGAATTATATCTTAGAGAAAGTGGATAAATTTTATTTTCAGAACATGAGAAGGAATGTTCACATGGTAAAAACAGTTCTAACTTAGCACACACAACTTCTCAGTGAAGTTTTCGTAGCCAGCAGACATGTCAGCAGTCCATGCAACAGCTCTGCCCAGCAGGAGTCAGAAATACTGCACTGGACTGTTGGGCATTCTTAAATTGGACAGCTTAACATTATGGGAAGGTTACTGTAAAATTATAAAGGAACACAATAGGTTTGCAGGAATATGAGAGAATTAAACCATCATAGAAAAAAAAGTAAACAAAAAAAATCAGAACTAGTTATATTTATATTATATTTATATTATATATTATTATTTACATTATATATATATTATATTTATATTATATTTATAAAGTTACTCCAAGATAAAAAGAAAAATAATAGAAGTCTGTGGCATTTCTAAAATTCATAAAGGAGCTGTAAAAAATATGTGTTGCCTTGTAAACAAAAGGACCAGCAAAATACTTGCAGGCCTCAGGAAGAAGAAAATAAAGAATTTGCCCATACTGTGTAACTCAACTGTGAAATACCAGCATTTGGCTAATGGCACCAGCTCCAAGAGTATTCACAAGAATGTTCTGTGGGAATGATTCAGTGCGACTGCCTGTGATAGTTGTTTCACAGGATCTCCAGGTCAAGAAGCCAACAGACTTCAGGAATATTGCGTACCTGTTGTGCAGACTTGCCAGCAGGAAAACTGTTCTCAGTGTCAGCATTGCTTTTGGTCAGGCAGCTGGAGACTTCTCAGTCTTTTCAGTCTCTCAGTATCTTTTTTGGTCTGTGTAGGGTGCCTGTACTGCCAGGCAAAGTCTGAGAAAGCAAGGAGTAATGGAATTCAGAGATTGTGAGTAACAGATTACAATCTGTGATTATAACTCACAGATTGTGAGATCAGCATGGGGGGTGGTCACAATATTGGCACAATGAGACTACTCTGATGTCACCAGGGGATGCATTACGACTTCAAGACCCGCAGTGTTTATACTGTGGCAAGTGCAGGCACAGAGCGGCTTTTCTCTGGGCTCATGGAGAGCTGCTCGTGGTGTTCGCTGAGCTCCGCCCGCTGTGCCAAGCAGCCGCGGCCATGGAGACCCCGGCCGGAGCCTTGCCCGAAGCCACCAACCAGACAGCGACGGGCCACAGCTCCGCGGACACCATGGTCCCCCCTCATCCAGTGCCCGGGGCGGGTTTCCTGTCCAGGGTGTGGGCAGGACTTTTCAGTGGCCTGACTCCCGTGTGGGCCCGGCTGCGCCTGGCGCTGGTAGGAGTGTGGCGGGGCCGGGGGCGGACAGAGGCCGCAGAGAGCAGCAGCCCGGCTGCGGACGGGCGGGGAGCAGCCGGCCCCGCTGCGGCTCCCGGGCAGCCCTCAGCCGTGTCTGTGCCCACGGGGCAGGAGCAGAGCCCGGAGCAGAGGCAGGAGCAGAGGCAGGAGCAAAGCCAGGAACCGGCGACAGCGGCAGATCACCCTGCCCAGGGCCCCAGCCCCAGCCGCAGCCCCAGCCCCAGCCGCAGCCCCAGCCGCAGCCCCAGCCCCAGCCGCAGCCCCAGCCCCAGCCGCAGCCCCAGCCGCAGCCCCAGCCCCAGCCGCAGCCCCAGCCGCAGCCTCAGCCGCAGCCGCAGCCCCAGCCCCACCCCGACCGTCCGCACTAGCAGGCGCTCGCCGTTCCCCCGCTTCCGAAAGAGGAGGGCCCCCACCCTCCAGGACGCCCTGGAGCTCCACAGGAAGAGGAGCCGCCGGCGCCCCAGACGGCGGTCCAGACGGCGGCGCAGACGACGCGGGTCCAGGAGACGGAGATAAACTTCTCTTTCTGTACCAGAGAAACTCTGGGCTCTGCTTTCTCTCCTGTGCTTCTGGTGCTTCTCCCTGACCCTCATCACCGGCCGAGGGCCCCGGAGCCCTTTCCAGGGCTGCAGGAAAAGCTCCCTCAGTCATGACCGTCAAACAGCTGCTGGAAGAGCTCTGGGGTGATGCTTCCAGAAGAGTCAGGAGTGAAAGACTGGTCAGACATGTGGGGGTGTGAGAGACCGGAAGGATTGTTTGCTTGGAATGTTCAGGGTGCATGTGCGTGAGGAAAAGGGGCAGCTTGGGTTTCACCTTTATTTGCACCTGTGAGAAATGATCCTCACTTCTTAAAATTAAAAATAATTTATTAACCTACAGCAAGAGACAAAAATAAGATCAAAGGGTCCTTAGGCACATCCAGAGGCACACTGTGCACACCCGCGACAATCCTGGATTCATAAGGCTCTTGCCGCATCAATCCCTGGTAAGCCGACTCTCCCCACACTCATGCACATGGCACTCATCCGACCCAGCTCCTCGGAGATCAACTTTCAACATTACAAAACTCATATGTAAAATACCAGACCTCAACAGAACTTTTTTTAACCTTATACATTTAACGTTCACAAGGGCCAACATCCCACTATCCATTTATTATGGCACTGGTTCCACATGATACGGAGTTTAATTCCACTCAGCAGTTAACTCACTGAGCGTTGAGTGGGACCACTGTGCTAAGAGAAGGCTTCAGGACGGGGCACCCTGAGCCTGAAGAGCTCATTGCCAGGCAGAGGTTATCTCATACTGCTGGAAAGTGTCTGGAGAGTGCCTGGGTTGTGCTAAGGGCTGTACTTCTGAAATATATGTGTGACTTTACTGCTGCATCTATACAAGTTTTCTTTGCCAATCTCTGCAAGATTCAGTGATGGATAAAAGTATTCCGTGTAATAAATTCACATGATAAAGGACAGGCAGGTGAAAGAATGCAGACACAGTTAACACAAGTGTGTCATTGACTGTGTATTTACAAAATTAGCTATCAAAAGTTATCTAAAAATAAGTTAAAAATTTTAAATTGGTTTGTTGGTTGGTTTTTTTCATTGGGTTTTTTTCTTGTTACTCCCCCTTTTCTTCACCCTTCATGGCCATCATGGAACATGGTGTTCCTATGTCATAAACAAGCCCTTTGCAGGGAGTGACCAGCTCCCACCTGATCTGCTACCCTGGCCTT
Source organism: Fringilla coelebs (assembly GCF_963513975.1). NCBI lineage: Eukaryota > Metazoa > Chordata > Aves > Passeriformes > Fringillidae > Fringilla > Fringilla coelebs. The sequence continues at coordinate 72,532,425 of NC_140031.1, read as the reverse complement.
ACTTTCTGTTTCCCAGCTTCCCTCATGGGAGTCTCAGTAGAATGTTTGCTTTTCAGGAGCTCTTAGGCAAAAACAGAAAAAAAAAAAAAAAATCACTATTTTGTGCACAGAGAAGGAGGTGCTGGCAAACCTAAGGCACGTGCAGGGCTCTGACATAAGAGCTCCTGAGCCACAGGATTCCATGCATTGTTGTTCCCAGCTGCTTTGCTCATGTATTATAGCCAGTTCTGGGCAGGGGCTGCTGCTGACAGGGTAGGTGGGATGTCTCAGCCTCAGCCACAGCAGCTCAGTGTCAGCAGTGGGAGCAAAAAGGAAACAAAGCAAAACTGGACAAGGGGACGTCTCCTGCAGGGTGCCGAGTCAAGGCTCTGCTGCCAAAGCACCCATGAGCACATTGCACTGACTCAGCATCAGCTGCAGATGTTCCTCCTGCTCCAAGGGAGCTGGTGCTGGTGCTGTTCACAGCATTTTTCACCAGCTCTGGGTAGTTTGTTCAGCTGCCCGGCAGAGCTGGACACATGATGGACCTCAGGGACTCCTCAAGAGAGCAGAGATCCTGAGGGAGTTCATGAGGGACGTGTTGGACGTGCCATTGCCCTGAGGGTGCTGGTGCTGCATGTGCCATTGCTACCATCTCTCCTAAAGCAAGACACCCCTAAATAAACAAGGCCCAGCGTGGCACAGCGTCTGCAAAGAGCCAGGGGTCTTTGCTGTCATTGCTGTCCTCTGCTGGCCCGGCTGCTCCTACGAGGCTTCTCCTGCCCCAGCTTGCTGGTCTGGCTGCCTGGGGTCGCACCTGACAGAGAAACCAGGGCTGGACCCATGATGGTAGTAACCCCTTTCGTGCACTTCTCCTATTTTTTTTCTTGGCATTTCCCCAGTTTTCTATTTCTTTTTCTTTCACCTTTCATGAAAAAAAAATCGTTGTACTATTGCTTTGGATTCCCAACACGTAACCTCGTTTGTGTTTTAATCTCACTTTCAGGTATATTTAGAACTGAATTTCTTTCTGCAATTGTGGATCGAGGCTCCTTACCTTAAGCCTATCAGAACGTCCTGCTTAGCTGCTTCCCACGTTAAAGTCATTGCTCCATGAATTCTAGAAAATGCAATATAAAGATCATTCTTGCCTAAGAGTCACACATCTGTGGATATGGAGTTTACAACACACATTCATGTTTATGTCTACAGGGCTATGTTGTAGTGCTTCCACATCCTGCCCCAAAATCTGTAATTCCTTAACTGGAGTTTGAATTTTGGATTGCCTTACATCTGTGCATGTGTTTGTGCATCTGCAGGAGGGGACGTGGTAGAAGTGTCAGAATAACAGCAAGATGTTGCAAAGAAAAGAGGCTTTATTAGAAATGTGCTCAACAAAAACCCAAACCAACAAACTAGCTAATAGCTAATGGTCTTACAGTCTCAAGTCAAACTTACTTCTGTTAGAGTAAAATACTGTGACCTAAGAGCTGTGAAATAGCAATATCTCAGAGTTACAGTACTAGTTTAAAAACCAAAGAAACAGAACTGAAATGTCTCATTTCAAAAGTATTCTTTACCTAAATTGGAAACATGACCGTTTTTATTTTCCCCTGAAGCATGATGCTAAATGTAACTTTTTAAGAAAATACATTGGAAACCTAGGACCAAAGCATCTTTTGATCATGTGGTGATGATTAATAAAGAAATTCTTTTGAACTTCTTTTGATTTATCTGTAATGCTTAATCATGAACTTATGGAATTTGCCAGTTCATTTTATAGCAATTTCACACCTTTATTCACATTCCCAACTTTGTGGTTCAGTTCTGAAAATTAGCTTATTTTAACTGAGCCATGCAGCAACTTCCTTTGACTCTGATGGAACTTTCTCTGATGGACCTTGTTTTGTATACAAGTTTGTTTGAAGAAATGAAACACTGGGGCGGTTGTTGAGCTGTTCTTATGTCCCACAGTAAATAAATAAAAATCCACCTGTTTTATGAGAGCAGGTTGCATAAAAAGGCAGATGAGGCGAATTATGAGGTGGTTAAAACTCAAATATTCTTGAAGGCATAAGCCTGAAGTCTGTCTCCTCTTGCATGAGAAGAAATGAAAGAGAAAGCAAAGCAACTACTGCTGAGAAAGTTTGCCTTACTTCTGGCTGCACAAAGCAGCTCAGCTGCCTGGTGCACCCAGCCCATGCATCAGCTGCTGAAGCATGAACTTGTTTCACTCCGCAAATGAAGCTGAAATCACTTTGGGAAAGCGGTGAACCCACACACATTTATGGTGTCAAACATGTTTCATACTCATGTCTGTTGGTGGAATTTGCAGCACATCCTTGGGTAAGGTTGATTCTGTTTCTGGCTTGACAAAGTTATTTCTAGGGGAAATGTTTTTTTCCTTCTTAAATTATTTTCAGCTGCCATTTTTACTTTACTTTTGTTGTTGTTTGGCGAATTATGAAAAGGAAAGGATAGCAATCAGCCTAGGCATAAAGACTGGCAAAGCCTCATTCAGCTGCAGTAATACCAAAATTTCAAGGGAGTCCACAGTACTACAGTGTGGATGAGCAGAAATGCCTCCTGGTGACTGATCAGGGCTCCACCTGTGTAAACAGTGGCCCTGTGTGGAAGCACAAAAGGCAAAGATCCTGTGCTGGAATAAGAACAAACCACAACAATATATGGAACAAAAGGGATAAGACAAAAAAACTATTTACAGGCAAAACTGTGACAACACCAACCCGGCACTTCTGGACCATGTATTTTCTCCACCTGGAAAAGACACCGTTCTCCTTGGGAGAGTGAGAGTTCCTTTCTCTGTCTCTGGCAATGGCTTTAGGAAATTACAGCAGAACCACAGTCCAGCAGTGAGGGCACTTTCCTGAAGGCCATGTGGCTGTCAGTCCTCGTGGTGGGCATGCAGAATAGGGAGGAAGAGGAGAATGTAACTTGTGATGAACTTTATGACAATGAACACTAGGATGACCTGCCTGGGTGTTGTGGTGGTGGTAGCAAATTGAAAACCACTTAATGAGGAAAGCCAAAGGTAGTCAAAGGCCTTTTCAGTTAAATGCAGTTTACCCAAAAGGATGATAAATAAAAAACAAAGATCACAGTCCTTCTGCTTACTTTTTTTTTCTCCTAACATTCCCTGGGGAAATCTTTGGGAATATTCCAGGATAAGAGGATAAGGAATCCAGGCTAATTCAGGATAGTTCCTGTGATTGGGGGACTCAGATGAAATCTTTGGCAAGAAAAATGTTTACGTGCTTCTGGTAGATGGAATAAAAAGAAATACTGAAACCCAGCTGGTAAGGCCAGGGTGTTCCTTTCTGGCAGTCTCTGTCAGAGTCAAACTGGCTCTTCCCAAGCAGGGTTTTCACAGGTCTCTGCAGAGGTGTCCGTGTGAGCGGCTCCTTGGAGTCCCATGTGCTCGGTGGGCATCCATCAAGTCAGTCAAAGGGAAATGTGAGATGACTTGCAGGAGCGGATGAAGGCGCCTCTTTTGTGATGAAATTAAACATTCCTGCAGCTTCCTTGGCTGTTGTCTGGGTTGTGGGTGGCTGTACAGGCAGATCTGCCAGTCTTTGTCTGTCCAGGGAGCCTCCCAGGCTGCAAGGAGCTGCCCTAAATTCCTTTGTGGAGGGGGCAGGCAGAAACTTTGCTGAGCAGAGGCTGCCTGGCAAGTGCAGTGTGACTGCAGGATCCAGCAGAAGCAAGGCAGAAGAAGAGGGGGCACCGTGGGCACAAGTGGATTGAACAGCAGCACTTTTTAGCATTTACTGCCTCAATCCCTTAATTCAGGGGTTCAGCCTGAGTCAGAGAGAAGAAAGTCCCTAATCAGCCCTGTCTTAGTCCTGGGAGGCTTCTCACAGCCCTTGTGGGACCTTGTTAGGAGTGGAGGCTGGACCTTCTCAGACTAGGAAAAACCTTTACCCTGTGAAATTGAAAACTGTGCTCAAATAAAGAAGGAAGCCTACAGGAATCACCTCTACCAAGCCCCCTGAGATTTTTGTTAAAGCTGTATTTATGTTTATAGCTAAATGGCATGGGGCTAGTAGCTCCTCACACTTTACCATTCTGGTAGAGACTTCATGTTTCTCTGAGTGCTTTTTATTGCCTGCACTGATACAGAAATAAAGCAATTCAAATGCGTCACAAAGGTGTAATTTCCTTCTTTTCCTCATGTGATAGTCGAGGATCTGAGACACAAAGGGTGACAAGGCAGAAGAACTTGGATGGGAAAAAAAGATTTGAGAAGACTTCTCTCACATCTCTTCTGATCATTTGCACAAAGAAAACCCTGTAGTTTTTAGGTTTCCTGCAAATATTCTTTTATTCTTCTTAATTATAGAAGACTAAGCATATTTAAGTGTCTTTTTTAGAAATGCAATAAAATCTATTATCTAAAATAATAGATTTCAAATTAATTAATGCAGTGTACCATTAATCAAGTCTTCTTGAAAAGCTTTAATTTAACTAGAAAGGTCTGTTGGATTTGTTGTAGTTTTTTAATTAAGCAATTTATTTCTAATGTCTTTAATAGATGAGAATATTGCCCACAAAAGAATTAGATCTTGAGGAATCTTTGACTCTGGAGGTTTGCCTCAACTCACAGGACATGAATATTAAATTACTCCACATAATATCCATGGGGTTAATGTTTCATGTACAAGTCAGAGATATTTTAGTGAAAACTTAAAAATACCTTGCACTAAATTATCTTAAATTCCTAAATCATTATTAAATGTTCACAGCTCCTATGTTTTCACTGCATCTTATTCCCTGAAAAGAAATGAGAAAAGCAGAGAAGTACAGGCCAGCCTACAGGTCCTAAAAATCAAGTATGCTGAATTCTAGAGCTGGGATACTGCTAAATATTAAAAAGTTTAATCACAAAGAATGTTTTTAACATCAGATGCCTGTTGTAAAAAAAAGGAAAAAAAGGAGTCTCATAGTCTGATGAGTGTGTTATCCTGGAGAACACACAGTAAACAGGTTTCAGGGTGTGTGAGAGAGAGGGGCTGTAAATTTTCATTGTGATTCCTAACTACAGATTCCTTTTTTGCTTGTTTGCTTGTTTGTTTGAATTTTAATACTTCTCGGGACAGTGCCAAACCTGTTGTGTCTGCTTGGTCTGCAGGAAGAGGAAGGAGCAGATGGAGTGGTTTGTCTGTGATAAACCATCGCTGCAGAGCTCTGATCTAACTCACAGTAACAGGCAAACCACCAGACGTAAGGAAAGGCAGCCTGATACACAGACTCACAGAGGTGCAAACCAGCCTCTTCCAAGACCTGAAATATTAGGGAAAATTTCAGCTGAAATCAGCTGAAATATTAGGGAAAAAACCCCAGCTGAATCCATGACTATAATAAATGCTGTGCTGCAGAGCACAGCAACAGGAGCAGCCCTCCACAGCAGGGCTTGCCACCTCTGCAGAGGGTGATTTGCTCTGTGCTTGACTCTCACCGTCTGGGAGGGGCAGCACTTGGAGGCATAGCTCTCCATTCTGCATGTTAGAGAGACCTCTGGTTCAGGGGCTTCAGTTTGCAGGAGCCTTTGCTAAATAACATTGACTGGAGAAGGATAATTAATTCTTCTGATGGAAACCACTGGTGATGGCCCACTGAGATGCACGCAGAAAAAACCCAGAATCGCTGCTTTCGTGTCATTGAGGTCTGCTGTTTAATTTGAAAGGCACTCCTCTGTTTGCAATAAACCTGACACTGATTTCCCAAGGTGAGCACTCGATGCTGCCTTCTCCCAGTCATCTCACGTATTGATGAGTGAGTTTCTCTTACAAGGGCTGCCGTGTGCTTGCTGCTTACCCCTGCTGCCGTGTCCCTGACAAACCTGGCTACAACTCTTCTTCCATTGACTTCCAGGAAAAAAATTACATACAGAAAGAGCAATTTTTGTTTAATTATAACTTTGGGAGTATTTTTTCACCATTTGTACCATGCTTTATTGTAGCCATACTTCACTGTTACTGACAAATAGCAAAATTCCCAGGAAATTTGACATGCTGCAATTCCCTGTAATGGCTGGAAGCTCATCCTCGCCTCTTTTTCACATGTATTTCTGCAATGTCTGATTTTTTTTTTAATTTGAAAAAAAGGCAACTTTTTTGCAAAGCAAATACAGAGATGTCCCACATCCTTGCAGCCAATTATCAGCAGCCAAATATCGAGGTTATGAACAATTCCAACTTGCCCTTGCCCTAGTATTTCTTACTTCTAGAACAAAATTGGAACAAATATGGAACAAATTTTCCCTTATAAATTCAATCATATTTATTGGTAAACCTCTGTCCCCTATGAAAGTGGCTTCTTAAGCATTTCATTCTCTCAGGGAATGGTGAATTATGGTGGTGTTCACAGGGGTCCCAGGATGAGGGAAGAGACGAGGATCTGACTCCATGTTTCAGAAGGCTTGATTTATTATTTTATGATCTATATTATGTTAAAACTATACTGAAAGAATAGAAGAAAGGAGTTCATCAGAAGGCTTGCAAGGAGAGGAGGTAATGGAATGAGAACAAAATCCTGTGTCTGACCAGAGAGAGACACAGCTGAACTATGATTGGCCATCAGTTAAAAACAACCACTTGAGGCCAATCAAAGACGCACCTACCCCATTCCACAGCAGCAGACAATCGCTGTTGACCTTTTGTTTCTGAGGCCTGTTGGCTTGTCAGGAGAAAAAGTCCTTAGGAAAGGATTTTTCATAAAACATGTCTGTGACAGTTTTGGTTTTTTTTTTTTTTTTAAAGCACAAGTACCGTGTTTCACTGAATCAATACACCTAACAACTGTTTCTTTTATTTATGTCCCATATTTAATGACTGTCATTGTTGAGAACTGCAGACACAGCAAGAAAGTGGCTGTCCAGAAATAAAAGATAAAGGGGAAATCGTATTTCTTTCTTGGACATGCTGTGCATCTTCAGAATTGGATACTGGACAGAACAGGGAAAAACGAGAGGAGGAAAGAAGAATAAGGATTATCACATGTATTTTATATTTTCACTACTTTATTTAGGTTATAGCTAGGCAGCAGGAAAACACAGACTAAAACACTGTTCATTTTTCCATCCTGGATGAGTCTTTTTTCTTTCCTTTGGAAACAGAGGATATATTGGATAGCTGTGTTTCATTTCTTGGAGGGTACTTTACTTTTATTTGTGAAAAGCACAGGGGGCTGCTGCAACTAGCTTGTCAGGGATGCTGAATGTAGGAACAGGGAAACCATACACCTGACAGTGGAAATGCGCCGGCTGTGACTGTGTGGGTTTTTTGTATCATGTGCATTTGTTTGCAGCATGGAAGTTACCCAATAAAAGCACTGAATCCTCCTCAAAACAGGGAAGATTTTGTTCCTCCTCTGTATCATTCTCCTAGTAAACAGTATGGAGTGTTGCTGTATTCCAGTGGTATGGTCAGAGCTATTTAAATGTAGCTTAAAGGCTTCCTATGAGGTCAGGGGGATAGCTCTAGGATAAGATTAAAGTATTAATTCTAATTGTCTTTTAAACAGTTTTGCTCTGTTTATGGTTACTAGAGATCATTAGCACACCAGGCATCCAAAATTTGTAAAGTCAAACAGCATGGACTGTGAACATTCCATGTTCCATATCCTTGTGTCTCTGCAGATGCAGGTTTTCTGCCTGTGATAGTATGTGACATGAAAAAGATGATTTCTGTTTTATTTATATCAAGCTGAGTTTGTGGGGTACCAGTACCTGAACAGGACTTATAAGTGTTGCAATTTTAAATGAAGTTAATAATTAAAAACAAAAAAATCACATGCAACAGTGTCTCCAAACCCATGTTGTCAAAATAAAATAGGATGAGGTTTATCCTAAGCCATTTCCTTAACTCTTTGACAGCACCTGCTTGGAGATTTAAAACTGGTATTATGACTTAGGTAAAAGATCAGCCTGTTAGTAGAATTATTGCTGGAAATTTGGCTCTGACAAATCATGTCAGCTCTTCATGGTGTGTGATGAAGCAGCAATAACCCAGCAGAAGATCATCAAGCTTGAATTGATTGTGAGTCTAGATACTTCATGCCTGGGTTTTTGATGATCATTTTGTTCCCAGAGGTTTTCTGCCGTTATCAATGGCTATCAATAATACCAGATGTATTTGGAATAGCACTTTTATTTTTATTAATTACATAAATGGTGTGATCGAGTGTACCTTCAGTGCATATGGTGGAAGATGTCTCTACTGTGGAGGACCGTGTGTAAGCCCTTTTTTCTCAAACATTCTGATTGTTATGACAGGAGAGATGAGATCAGAAAAGAGGGGCCTGGGGGTGGGCCAGCGCTGTCGTGAGCCAGTTTTCTACGCTGGCTGGAGATTTGAGCTCAGTCCTCCCCCCTTAATTCACTCTCTGAAGAAGGGCTCAAAGGGCTGGCTGTGCATGTGTGACAAAACTGCATGAAAAATCTCCTATACATAAGAGGCTATATCCAGTTAGCTGTAAAAGGGAGCAGATTGGGGCTCCTCACTCTCTTTTCCCTCTCTCTTTTGATCTTGTTTACCTGAGCTCTGGATCATCCACATGGCAAGACCAATATGGGATTTATGATCTGGTGAAATTCTCAGTTCTCTGTCTTCTCTGCCTTAATTTCTCTCCTCCCTCACTCTGCCTGGGCACAGCACAGCTCTCCTGTTCCCCTCCATGCTCAGTCCTGAAGTTTGCTGTGGGTGTGGGGAGCTTGTGGCCGTGTGTTGTGGCTTGTGAGGCAGTGTCACGTGCACAGGGACATGTCCTGACCCTTGGTGTCGGGTTTGTCTGTCAGCACCCCAGGAAAGCCAAGACCTTTGTGCCCCCCCAGTCTGTCAGTGTCCCATTACAGGGACCCTGCCCTGGACAGCCCTGCTGGACTGGGGGGGCTTGGATTGACTTTCTCAGGTCCCACCCCAGCAGCACTGAGGGGTCTCCCCACTTGGTTCCGGTCTGTTCCCCACGGCCGGCGCTGCCAGCGCCCCAAGGGTCCCACGGACAGTTTGTGGGACAGGAGTCTCCATTAACACAAAACTGGGACAGAGCGAGGCTTGAGGAGCTCACTGACCGTGTCTGACTGCAGAAACACGATGGGAGCGCAGACGAGCTCTGGGCCCAGTGAAGGTGTTCAGCACACACAGAGTTCTCGCCCAACAGGTGTCCCTGCAGTGGAGCAGGCAGGGCCAGCCTATGGACTGATCCCAGCAGTTACAATGCAATCTTCCCTCACTTTCCCCATTCTTGACTTATTTTTATACTATACATTCATATTTGGGGGGAGTTGGAGTGGCTCAGGTCATCCATGCCCTTGTTACTGATGGTGTAAATTCCTCTCACCTGGCTGAGACGCAGTTGATGAGCCACAGAGCAGGTGCCCAGTGAGGGGTGGTCAGAGCCTGGGGCAGGTGACGCTGGGTGGAGGGGTGTGTTAATATCACAGTTAGCTTATCATGAACCCAGCTCACCCAAGGAGAGTGACTCCACCCCAGCTGCTGGCTCAGCAGCAGGACGTCTCCTCCTCTCTGCCCTGGCTGACAGGTGCTGTGGGGTTCATCAGCTGCAGAGAGCCATCGAGTTCCCCTCCCTGTGAGGATTCCAGCAGAGCCCAGCCCCCCACCCTCCATTCCATCCCCCTTAGCAGGTGCTGCAGGTGCAGATTTTGGGTGTGGCAATCACTGTGGGATGGGTCTCAAGCCTTCCAGCCACATTCCATCCAGGGACAGCAGCTGGATTTTACCCAATAATTTCTGTACTGTTATAGCTTCTGTCAGGATATAACTTCTCAGTTTCCTCTGATTTTACCCTCAGCCATCTTTGCACAGCAAGTACTTCTGAAAATTCCTTGTGAGGAGTTTAGAGCTGATTGAAGTGCACTGTGCAAAACCAAGGCTTGTTAACCAACAAAGTCAAAAGAGTGGGCTGGGTGCTGGAGTTAAGGTGGTTGTAAAATAAAAGCACAAGGATTCCCTGACAAGTGTCAGGAGTCTTTGTTCAGCCAGATGAGAATTCATGATGAACATCATGCCCCATTGCAGTGGGTTGTGACACCTTCCCAGTGTTGGACTGGATTGATGCCTTAAGTTTTAGCTTTCATATTTTTCAGATTCTGTTCTGCCTAGGTGTGTAGCTCTGAGCTTCATTTAAAGTGTCAGCAAGTTCTCTTCACAGGGTAGGTAGACAAAACAATCCTTTTCCAGCTTGAGGCCAGTCCTTACAAGCTTCAGGCCCAAAAAGCATAAACAGCAGGGAACTGAAGAGAGCAAACAAGGAGCATGGAACTTCATAACCTAAAGCTATAGCTGGACAGTGAACCCCTTGTGACAGCTTGCCCATTTTGTGACCATTTTGGAGCCGTCTTGGCTGTAGCCCTGGCTGGGCTCTTGTACTGCCCAAGGTGTATCCATTGAGGCCTTTTAATAAATACCTACTTTGTTCTTCAGCTCTGTCTAGCCTCTGATCTAGGTCAGCCTCTCAAGGCATCAAGATGATCCTTAAAGGCCCCTTACAGACCAAAGTTTTATGTGGTCCTGTGATTTTATGAGCTAGAAATGCGCACAGAAAGTGGAAAGAATGAGTTATTCTCAGCAGGTCAAAAGTGTTCACACTTCTAAGATGTTCTTCCAATTTTTCCATCCTTTATTTCTGCTACCACTCTTCTCCACACTCTCCACATAGAAAAAAGCCAAACTGTAGTTATGTCGTAGAGAAAATGCAATGAAGAATTAAAGCCTGCACATTGTGGATAGGTATTTTTGGGTTTAGCCATGAAAAAACATGTACAGTAACATGGAAATACACATTTTAAGATCATGCAGTACACATACTGTCATGTATTAAGCTACAGAAATGCATGTTAGACACGTGAAATACATGTTAAATGTCTACTAGTGTATGGAAGGATGCAAAACTTGCCTGCTCTTTGTTCTGGAGCTCCTTAAGGTCACGAGGGTTCTTCCACAAGGCATATTCTAGTTGTGCCCTTGGCATTGCTGTGCTCGCCTGCCAGTGCTACAGATTTAGCAAATCTTTCATTCCTAATGAAAGCATTCCTCTTCACAGGAGCTGTCAGACATAAACTAAACTAAGTGTGTGGGGCAGACCAAAAATAAAAACAAAACTTTAAAAAGCAGCTCAGAAATGCAGTGAAAATTAGAAAAGGCAATCTGCTTGGCGAAGCTGCATGTTGGCTTTTTCATATCCTATTTTAACATTTTGACATCCCACCCCAGGCACCCTGATTTATCTGAAACAAATCAGTAAATCTTTGCTAGTTCCCTATTTCCCTGCCAAAACATAGGAAACAACAAAGATCAAGTACGTGCATTTAGCTCAGCTATTGTTTGCCTCAACAGTGTTCTTTTTGTTTCCCTTATTATTGCATAAAACATTCTTTATTCAGGAAAATAAAAAAGTATCCTGAAACAACAGTTCACTACGTTTTTCTGCTTTCCATATGTCTTTTCAGGTTTATTGTGTGGAGACTTCCAACTGTGTGTGTTCATGCAAGGTGTTATCAGAAAGGTGTATTATGATTATTTTTATTAATAATTCTATTTAAAATAAGTGAAAATTTATCTATACAATGTGTCTTTTTTTCCCCATCCCTCCTACTCATTTGACATTTTGTAAAAATGTTTTTGCAGTTACCCAGGACTGCAGATTTTATGCAGCACAGCTGCTAAATATCAAGGGGCACATGAAGTCATGTTGATCTAATGAGGATGGTGCTGCAAAGGCTACAACAGAAAAGCTTGCAAAGTAATGAAGCCCCTAATTATCAGTCTCTCCAAAAAACATTGTTAAAAATTTTCTTCCAATATTTTGTATTTGTTCAAAACTAACCCCAAAGAAAATGCTTCTCCTGCTTATCCCTCCTGGTGGCTAATTTTGAAATGCATAACTTAGCAGACTCTGCCTCAAATGGCAAACTAAATTAAGAGTCTGACTCAGGAAAGCAAATTTGCATATGTTTAATACTATGGAAAAGAGGAAACGCTTTAGTCTTGTGGGTTCAATTGAGTGGATGGAATCAGGAGAAGAAATTAATTTGTAGCTGAAGTTCTTTAATTTGCAATAGCTTGAAATTCTGGTTTAGAGGCTCCTGAGGGTGAACTGGTTCAGGACATTTTTTTTTTTTTTTTTTTTTTTTTAAAAAGCAGCCTGTCCAACTGTAATTGGGGGTTTGGGGGGGAAGCCCAAACAAATTCAGTGTGTTTTCTCTTGCCAATTATTTTGCAATTTTTAGCAGTGTTTGCACGTACACTCAATTTTAATAGCCTTCTTTGCATCCCTATTATTAAAGACCATGAAGTTTTCAGAATCCCATGAATGACGTTGGTTCTACACTCCACACCAGCAGGATAACAGGTGCTTTAATTCCATACATGTGTTAAATAAGAAACAGAGAGAAGAATTGACATGATCTAGTTATGCTCTTTTTATATCTCCTTTTTATTATTTTTTTTCCTCCCTTAATGACTTGGATCATTTTTCTGTCGACTATCATGGCTCTCTTGGGCAATACAGCATTAAGCTGAAGTTTGATGGTGGCTGAATAGAGAAGCTGAAGTGTCGTCCTGGTGACAGATAAGAGACAGAGAAGCAACTTAGAAAAATATAATCTTATTTTCATTGTGCGGCAGTGAAATTAATATTGAAGTCTTTTAATAAAACCTCATTTAAGTCAAAGCAGTCACCAAGGACAATTAGCAAAGCGAGTCAGAGGGGAAATGAGTTGCAGAAATGCTGAGGGAGTGAAGGAAAAGGATGTGGGAGTTAAAAATGTGGAAATCCCATTCATCAGCATCTAAGCAAACTTAGAGTATTTAGAAATTTGACATAAATACATGGAAGAGGATTCCAACCCCTTGTGTCCCCACCTCAACAACTTTCATGTTGCTGCCTAAATTTGCTTCCTATTCTTTTCTCAAGTGTTCAAAGAAGCACAAACCCTCTTGCAGAGATGATTTTCCATTAAAAAGTAGATTATCAAGGCAGGAACAGGTGGCTGTTGATAATTATTGATGTGAAGTAAATAAGAGGGACAACACACCAGGATTAGCATTAAAAAATGCAGTTTCTTGGCAACTGAGCATAAGAAGCAGTTGGTGGAGTTCAGTGGCACAACAACAAAAGTGCAGGGGGCTGGGAAGCAATGAAAGAATAATATAAGGTAGAAGCAACAAGAACAAGAAAATGAGGATAAGCTGAGGGCAGTGGGAGTGGTTCAGAGTTGTGTGTTTGTGGCAGCTGGTGTATGCTGTTAACTTCTTTCTCAGCAGCATCAGCCCCTGCTTTATTCTGTAGGTTGCCAAAAAGACACCAAGTCATAATTCTTGCTGCCATTCTGAGGTAGAAATTAGGGAAGTCCTTAAAACAACTAGAAGCTGCCATTATGAGTGAAATTCTAAAATAACTTGCTGCCCTTATATTCATATTTTCTAAAAGCTTTTTCATGTGGTGGGAGGGCAAAGGCAGTGATTGGTCTTCCTAGAAAGAAAGGATTAGATGAACTTTTTTAAAAATGAAAAAGCAGTTGTAAACCACATGCGAAAAAGCAGGTATAAACCACTTCAAATGTCATGCTGAAACAGATCTGTGGTGCAGACAGAGAGGCAGCTCTTTGGCCAGTTAAGGTTGGCCAGGATGGGTGTAGGAATGAGAAATTCTCAGATTTCTGATTCCTACACCCAACCTTCCTGTCTCTGCAGTAGCAGTGACATGCAGCAGTCACTCACTGAATGCTGCTGCTGCGAATGTATGCATAAAAAGCCCGTAAATTTGTTGTAGCTCATTTCCCAGGAGAGGCAAAATAATTTCATGGAGTTAGTTATTATGTGCAGATATATATTTTTTTTTCAGAGTTGGTGTGGGTTAGTGACTGAGTAGCAAAGCAAACTTGAAATTCTTTTATGAGTCCCACAGGCCAGGCTTTTTATTTTTGCTTAAAGGCAGGGCAGCCAAATGAAACACTGGAATGTACTCAGTGTAATCAAGTGTCAGAGGGTAACAGGAAATACATTTCTCCCTAAGGTTGTCTTGAAGGCCTTGACAACCATTTTACAGAATATCCTCAGTATTAGTCCATCTTACTCTCTTTGGTCTTACACGATTACTGAAAGAATTGGGCTTTTACAAAGAAAACCTTTAATCTTCTGCATGAGCATCAAACCTACCCAGATTTATTTTTGGGGGGTTATATATCAGTCCTTGCCATCATTAATCATAATTTATTGAAAGGTGTCATGTGGCCGGGGAAAACGGGGAGAGGAAACCAGTGAATTACAGACTGGTAACCAGGTCTTTCAGGGTGAGGCACAGTTTCTATGCAAATGGCAAATTTAGTATAGTATATTCCTACAAAATCTTATCTATAACAAGCCTAGGAGCCTTTCCTCCCAGGATAGATTTTGGAGGTGTAAATGAGGAGGTCACAGTTTGTAGTTATGCCATATTACTATTTGATGTTAATAACAGTGGGGAATTTCTTTGCTCTGCCTTCTCATATTTGGTCCCTTTCATAGCAGCAGATGGGACACAATTTCTGATGTAGAAATAGGTTGTCCCAGGAGTTGGGTCTGATTTGGTAAGTCACTCATATTTTAGCTTTCCCTCAGTAGATGTGGTGATTTGTTCCTAACCCCACCGTGGTTCTGTGCTTACTTATTTTACTGTTATGAAAACGCTGGTGTTGTGCCTGCACTGGAGGTGTGCTGCAAATTCAGTGTAGAAAGAATCTGCTACAGTGGCACGGAACTCTTCTCCTTGGGATAAAAAAAAATTGTATTAGAAATCCTTCTGCAGGTATCAGCAATGGTCAGGGACAGCCTGTGAGAGATGGAGGTAATGGAGAAGGGTCCAGGAACAGGACAAGCTGGGCAGGGGAACCCAAATCCCAGATCCTGGAAGATGCTGACTTCAACTGTCATTTAAAGAGCATTGCTGTGTTGTGAGAGAAGTTGTAATGCTAGTTCTCAGCACTTTTTCATCAAGTTAGTTTCATCATCTCTTGGAAAAAATTATAAAAGAAGAGGAAAATATAGGTCTGTTTTCTGTTACTTTGGTGCCGTATCAGTTTTAAATCTGATGTATTTTCCCACTAGTTTCAATGCATGTCAGACTGTTAGTGTTAGTCTTAGTCTGCTGCTTCAGTGTATTTTATTGCCCATTATGTCTTTTTTCACTAATCATTAATCTCTTAACAAAACTAACCACAACTAATTACCTCAAATAGCCTTCAATCTTTATTTGAAGCCTGTTTGTTATTCCAAAGCTGTTTGATCACCAGGGATCAACCCATTCCTTGCCTTTCTCTTAGAAAGAATCTTAGAGAAGCAGCAATTCATTAAAGAACAGTTAATACACTTAACACCAGGCTGCTGTGCAGGTTTTCCTGTAGAAATGGCATGAGCTATCCTGGAGTATTTTTAAGGATTTTTCTCTGAAGTGATGCTTTTGACACTTAAGTCTTTCAGATTCTGCCCTGTGAAAGGGAACTCTTTCCACAAAGCCACAGTTTTCTAAGGCTGTCACTTGAGCTCCCTGGTTAATGACCATGATATTAAATTTGATATACTTAATAGCCACAAGAAATGCAGGAATGGACTTTCCATATCTGATCAGGCTGGCAGTGTTAAGAAGTTTTCTATGCCTATTATCCTTCTGTTTCACCTCTTTTGTCTCACTTTCCACCAATTCTATCTTTATTATCTCATGAAATATGTAAATGCTGGAGCTTCCAGAGACCCTGTGTGGCACATCCCACCTTGTCTAGAGTCCAAGATGTTTAACCTGTCAGTCTCCTTTGCCTCCAGAGAAACCCTTCTGTGCATCCAGGCATGAAATGCCTGGTGCCTCTCTGAGAGGCAAAAGCTACATCATTCTTTTCTTCAATGCCTCCTTAAAACTTCTTCTTGGTGGTGCCAAAAAAAGCAAAACACATAGGGCTTCTGAAAACTTATCTTTTGTAATTCTAAGACCAGATTTCAGCAAGCCAGGACACTTTTTTCTCTGTCACTTTGCAGGTATGTGCTCACCACTTGTACATTTTAGCTCATCAATTTGTTCTGATCCCAGCTGTACCTACTGTCCTTTGAGTGAAGATGAAAGTACTTCTGTCTTTTTTCTGCCCACAACATCTGATGCATTGGAGCCTTTTACATAACACCCACTCCTGTAAAAATCTCTCTCATCCATACATATCTTTTTCAAAGGCTTCTAAGTAACATTTTCCTAGGTAAATCAAAAGTCAGATCTCTAATCTGGCCATTCAGTGTGCTATGTGTTAATTTCTGGAGGCAGAAATCATTCAGAGTTTTGCTTGTCTAAATTTGTTTTGGAGTTTTGAGGTTGGGGGTTTTTACTATATTTGAAACAAATGGGGTTTGGAGAAGAAACCTTTTGTTTCAGTTTTAGTCCATTTTTGTGTAATATCACATGGACTTCACAATGAACGAAATAAATGTGAGAGTGAAAAACAACATCCTGTTCAAGTTTGCAAAGCTTCTATGCAAAGGTGACAATCCCTCCCTCTTTCCATGTTTCTTGTAAGCCCTCTCTAATATGAAAGGCTGCAATAAGATCTCCATATAATTAATGCAATGGTAGCTGTAAAACATGAGGAAGCTTTGTCATATCCTTAAGATCTTCTTTACACCCCCATGTTAGCAGAACTCAGGGTAGTTTTTTGAGCCATGATGCTTGGAGAACAGCACAACAGTGAATTATGAGGTTGGCTACATTAGGGTTAGAGTTGTATTTGCAGTTTGTCATATCAGAGATGAGGGGTGTTAAGAAAGCTTTTTTATTGCAACTTTTAATTCTTGGAAGATTTCGTGACCAAAAAAAAAAAAATCAATCTTTTTTTGTGAGTCTTTTTTTTTCTTGCAAATAGGTCTGGTATATTTCTGTCTCTCTGTAGATTTTATTTTCTAGTCAAATATTGTTCTGCTACGGTTTTTGGTTTGTTTGGGGTTTTTTTTCCCTTTGATTTCAACAACTATTGGAGCAATATGGTTTTTTTCCAGGACATACGAACATACAGCAGATGGTATAAGGTACACAAGAGCATTGTGACTCATTTTTTAAGAGGAAAGTACATTATCCTTGTGTGAAATGAAACTTTTAACTCATTTGCCCCTTTCCTGAGGCATATGAGACAGTCTCCCTTGCTCCCTCTGCCTTTGTTCCTGTCACATACTTCCAGAGAGAGTAGGAAGAATTGGGACAGGGTTTTACTGCCCTGCATTACTCTCACACCCTCATGTGCATCGTGGCAGAGAGCACATGCAGAGAGTCTTTGAGTGGGTTTTTTGAGTACATCATCTCTCTGTAACCCATTCTTTAACCCTCAGGATTGACAGGGACCTTAATGTGTCCACTCTGCCCCCATCCATAGGCAGCCTCTGGAAAACAAATCAGTTTTCAGAAAGATAATCACCGCTCAAAGGTTCGCCAAGGAGTGCTTTCTTTCTGAGTCCTCCAGCTGGTGCTCTGTCCTCAGTCTCTGCAGTATGAAAAAGCAGTTCTTTTGGGGAAGTGTTGATGTTAAAAAAAAAAAAAAAAAAAAAAAAAACCAGCAAAACACCAAACATTTTGTAAATAAACCAGTAAGGATTTTGGGGTAGAGCAGACCTACAGATCTACTGATGTTCCTTTCAACTCTGCAGTCCTTACCATGGAGCTGGAAATCAAGTGCTGTGTCTAGATTAGAAAATTCAATATATTTTGAAACATTTTTGCCCAATTGGATGAACTGGGCACACCAGAGGCCACAGCTGATCATCATGAGCTCTCTTTGTTTCCAGAGCAGGATTTTAAAAGAAAATTGCCAGTTAGTAAATGTTCTTGGAGTTTTGTTGCTGCCATATCATGCCCAGGAATTACAGAGGGACCTCGTGGTCAGGAGAGGCCAAAGCTGTGCCAGGGACTGACCTTGAAATGCTGGATAGCCAACTGATCTTCTGCGTCCAGGAATGGTCTCAGCCAGCAATAAATATATTCATGAGTGTATAAACTTAGTTTTCAGAAAGATAATCACCACATTAAAAGCCTTAGATGTCCATTATGATAAATGCTCTGACTTGTTGTCATAGATGACATGCACACTTATATCTGGGTTTTTTAACTGAAAATATTAGAGATATTACAAAAATGTCATTTTTTCATATTTACCTGAAACTTTTCAGTGTCCTATCAATTGAAAAAGTCAGGAAGGCAGATGAAAGTGTCTCCCTGCTCTTTTGGGTATGGCAGGTTGGATTCTTGCTTTAGACTAATTTGAGATTGTTTAGAAAGTATGTTTCTTGCTGCTTCTCATTTGAGATGACACTTCGTTTAATTGCTTCAAGACTCGCTTTGCACACACAATAATTGATCAATTTTCTCAAGACACTGAATTTAATTTGCTGGGTTTCCAATTCTTCAAGGAGGCTCGTGTCAAGCAGGCTCTGTGCTGTGGGTGAACTTCAGTTCACCTGGCAGACCCTGGATGCTCACGGGGTTTTCCTGAGTCCCTGAGTTTCCTGAGGATTCTACGCCACAGACCCTGACCTAGTTTTACACAAGGAAGACCACTGCCAGGAGTAACTGGGAAATCTTCTGTTACAGAGGAGAACATGACCAGATTGATGGGTTGGCTTTGGAGTGCACCAGCTCTGCAGTCTGCCTCCAGCAAAGGTTTCTCAGAAGAATCACTGTAACGTAGCAACATCCACCCAAGGTTCCTCTTTTTCCATCTCATGTTTTTCCTGCTAAATATCTCAACTCCCTAATGAATGTAGTGTGTGGCATTTAGCAGCTGTGGGACCACTAGTCTTCCCAAAGAATGTAACTGGGTTTTATAGATATTACTCTAACATCCTAAAATGTTTAGCACTGCTGCTGTCCCTTCTGGTTTCTCCTGAGCAGCTTTTTCAGAAACCCGAGTGGTTCAGAGTGATTCCTTCTGTTGGGTGGTTCAGGAGCTCTGCAGTACAGTGGGTGGGGGTGTGTGTTTCATATTGAATTTACCATAGTAATTCACAGCAATATCTGAGGGTGTTGACATACTTTGCATGTTCAAGGGGCTGCCGGGGGAGTTGTAAGCTGTGCCAGCTCCTGTCCTCACCTCCTCTAACACCTATAAAATTATGGATGTACCAATATCAGTGTGTGGGATGGCTGTACAGGTGAATATGTATGTTCACACATAAATATAAATGCATGTCCAAAATATTTTTTTAAAGCATCTTCCTGTGTACTCTCTCTTTCCAATTGAAATTAAAAATATAAAGCTCCAAGGTTGCCTCTGCAGCTGACTCTGTGCATGTTAATAGGGGGGAGATTCACAAACTAGATTATTTCCTGCAAGATGAAGATGAACTATCCTGTACTGATTTATCTCCCATCTGTTAAAGAGCCCCAAACCAGCTGACTTCCTAAAGATTGGCAGGATTCTCGGCGAATATACAGGAACTTCACAGTTGACAGCAAAAATAACATAAATTATGTTTTCCTGGAGATGATGACAGACACAATGTCTCAGCTTAGTTTATAGCATAAGTTACAACTCCTTGTGTTTGAATGGAATAATTTTGACAAAATTCAGTCTGTCATGCAAATTTTTAACCTCATCTCTACTGGGATTTTTTAAAGTTGCTCAGTTCTCTAACAGAGAAAAGAGAAGCACACATGGGTAGCCACAGCTACTTTTAGAACCAGCTCAAGCATATCCTTCCTGCTGATGCCCCAGAAATAACAGGGCTAATCTTGCTGTGAGTGGTCTTTTATCACCTTTGCCTTTTCAGCCTTGGGATGACCCACTGCTTTTTATTTTAGATTAAATCCCATGGATATCATGGGGCTTGCATGGGGAAGCAGAAAGTCTGGTCAGGTGTCAAATAACTTCAATCAGGTCCAGGTCTTTTGCAGGACTGTATAGTTGGAAAAGTCTTCTGAGCCAAATCAGGCGTTTGCAGAAAATAGCATAAAAGGAGAGAGAAAAAATAACTCAGGAAGAAAGACATAAAAGAAAAAGAACTATTGGGGTTTTCAGAGTTATGCATAACCTTAACTTTTTATGTACATTTTCAGTTAGTTTATATTAAAACTGTTTCTGGCTTTCAGAGAAACTTGGGTTTGAGTTCTTTATAAAGAGGAATATTTTTCAGCTGTAGCTGAAAGTTTAAATAGGCCTTTTTCAATGCTCTGACAAATTGACTTTCTAAATGGTGGTGAAAAAGGCATTAACATGACACTGACATTCATACTATGAGGAGAAAGGAATGAATGAATCAACAGGAAGAATGTGATGAAGTGAGACTAAAATGGAACTATTTGCCTGTGCACTTTCTCCCACAGTTATATTTGACACAAACTTCTTAAATCTTGCATCTTATCTGGATTTTACCCAAAATTTCTCGGTCTGTAGTGATCCATCAGAACACTGTTCATTTATTTATTTTGCTTATCTGGGATTCATGGGCCCATTAGTAAACTTATACTGCTGTGGGGAATTTGGGAACCTGGTCTGGGTTTCATCCTAAATAAGGAAGGGAAGGGTAGAGGCATAGATTGGTGGGAGGAGAGTCTCTGTGCTTGCTCTGGGTTAATAGAAAGAGCATTTCCTTTATTCATTAACAGCCTCTGGGAAGATGTGCAGGTAATAAAACCCTCACAAAATGCACATGGGGAGCACGTGTGTGAAATGTGTTTTCATCCTGCTCATTGCTGATGCCCGTGAGCAGAGTCTCTCTCCAAAGCAGGGCAGTGGAATTTCCTCTCTAAATTAAATTTCTCTGAGTCCAGGAGCAGCTGCACAAAGGCAGCTTTTGGGAGGTGCTTGGGGCTGGAGCAGGTGGCAATAAACAGTGGGATGGAGGAGAAACTCATTGCCCTTCTTCAGCACCCTGAGACATGATGGATTATCCCATCTTCCTGTTATCAAAAGACAACACATTTCACAAGATCTTATTATGAAAATGAGACAACACTTATTGTGCCTTCTGACAGGCCTTTACAGCAGACTCTGAGAGCCATGTTCATTTTGACTCATATCTATATAATATTAATCTTATCAGCCTTAGAGAAGTTCTCTTTACAGAATAGCTGAGGAGACAGCTGCAAATTCAATGGGAGGTTCATCAGGAAAACAAACATAATATACTCGAGGTTTTTTCCAAGGCATGTTGTACAAAGTAAACAACCCAACCCAACCCAAAGGCTGGAATTTAACAATACTAGTAGATCTGAATAAAATAAATGCATTTTCATTTTATAGAAAAAATTTGACTATGCACGTCATCTTCTCCAATTTGATATTTTGCAATAAAACTGTTCTATACCTAATATTTTGTTAAAGTGGCAGAAATTTCAACATGTAAAACAATGCAAGTTGTAATTTCTTTCCTACATGGGGTTTGATGCACTTAAATAGGCACGGTTATTGTTACATTCTTGCAGAAGTCAACCAAAACAGGTTTAAAATTAATAAAATACAAGGAAATGTCACACATTGTAGACATGATGAATGAGGAGTGCTTCAAATTGTCTGTTTAGGTATTTTTTGTCACAGTTGTGTTTATCTGCACACACTGAATGAAAAGACACAAAATCTGCCAGCGGGTGAAAGACTTCCATTGACTCAAGCCTGGATTTTCCCTTATCCATTAATCAAATCCCTTTCTGGCCACACTTTTCCTCAATACTTAATGGGTTTGTAACTGCTTGCATCTCTGTGATTTGTCCCTGGCAGGAGACCCACCTGTGGTTATACCAAGGACACAGTTTCCTCATCACTGACAGCTTTGTTCACTTGCCAGTGGAAATGTCCTTGTCCAAATCCCTTTTCCCACCATCCTGGTTCTTCCCAGACCTCTGTCGCATCCAGCAGCTGAAAAATTGCCCCATTTGCACGACAGATTGCAGATCAGTTGGAGCAGCAGATCACCTCCATCAGACAGGAATTTTCCCTACAAATACAACTTGGTTTTTTCCAGGGAAAACATTCCTGAACCTTTACCTGTCTTGCAGACCAGATTTCATAACCCATGCAGTGAAGTGGTGGGTGATGTGGGAAATTCAACAGTACAAGTGAGATTTTGTTTACCTTTTTGTGCTCCCTGTGGTGTGTGTTACCTTTTGCCAAGGATTTCAATGTTTGTCTCCCCATCCTCACAATTAGGTGCATTAATGGGCACCACAGCAACCCACCCCAGCTGCCTTCAGCTTTAAAGAGCTTTTCAAACCTTAAATGTTTTCTAAAGATTGTCCTCAGTACCAACATTTTGGCAGAAGTAATTTTGGTCCTCCCTCCCCTCTCTCCCCTGAAAAAAAGCAAAGGGAGAGGAGCATCTGGAAATGTCTGCCCAGATCACCTGCATGAATGCAGCTCAAAACCTGCACACAAACCCTAAACTGTGGTGGCTGTGCCCCCAGCAGGCTGAGGATGGCCTGGGGGAGAGGGAAGGGAAGAGGAAAAGGAAAGGGAAAGAGGAGAAGGAGAATGGGATGGGGATGGGGAAGGGGAAGGGGATGGGGATGGGGATGGGGATGGGGATGGGGAAGGGGAAGGGGAAGGGGAAGGGGAAGGGAGAAAGGAGAAAGGGAAATTCAGAATTGAAAATAGCATCCAGGATCTCAGGGAAATTAGAACAATTTATGTTTGCAAAGGCTTCTAAATTTGACAGCAAACCAGAGTTTTGGAGCCCCGGTTTCCTTCCCTACTGGGAGATCCCTCCATTCTCTGTGTCCCCTGACAGGAAGGTTCTGGTGTCACAGATTTGCACAAAGCATGGCTGAGAAACCACCCCACAAAGAAATGTGTGGTTCAGAAATACTATTCAGAAATCCTAATGAAGCGTGTACATGATGATATTTCCATTTAAATGAGCAGAGGGAACAAGGAACAATTAAATATGAAGTCATAAACAGTTCCAATGCAGTGAAACAGGTTTTCATTGGAATCTCACTATTTTAGCACAGTAATTGCATATTAAAGCAGATAAAAATTCTGAATTTATACCAAGTATATTTTATAAAACTGACTTCATTCAGTTAAGATATGCAGTTCCTAAGGAATGATGCTGAAGGTGGAAGATATGCTTATAGTTTGTTAACTTTCTCTTTATTTTAGTCGCTAAAATTCTTTTAAAATAAGTTTGTTCTAATGACCATAAATTTGTTTGCAATGTCCTGCCTCAAACTTTGATTTTATCTGCATTTTGGTTAGCTAAAAGGGGAACAGACAAGTAGTAGGTGAGTCAAGGTCAGACAGAATCCAGGGGGGGCTTCAGGAGATGAGTTTTTCAGTCTGAATTTGCCCATTGAAACAGCCTTCCCCCCATGAATGAGAGATGAGACAATGCAAAGACATCAAGAAAAGGTTTAAATTTTTCTTATCTCTATTTCTTCTTCTTTTTTCCTTATTAAAACAGAAACTAAAAATTAGCTGAACATTTCCAATTTGCATTTTTTTAGGAGTTTTACTGTTTGAAAGACCCTGCTCTCTGCTCAGACAAGCCCAAGAGCTCCATCCTGAACTAACTCAGGTTCCTCCCTTGACACTGCTGGTAAATGATGCAGCCCAGCAGGACTTTGCTCATGAAGCACGACGTGCTCAAGGCTGTTTAGTTGTTGGACTTCACTAATTATGCAGTCTGGGAAAGCTCATCTTTCCTGCATTTCTTCAGATCGTCACAATTACAGAGAAATTCACCGGGATTTCCAAGCCTAAGGAGAGAAATGATCCCTTCCCTGTAGCTTTGCAAACTGTAATTTTTAAAAGTTGCTCCAAGTCCAGTGCAGACAAGTCCCAGGCATAGCCCCAAGACACACCTGGCCCCAGGTGGTGGCTCACACCTCAGGGATACAGCGAGGCTCCAGGGATTGTCACTGGTGCATTGCTCTGACTCAGTCACCCCCTTACCCTTTGTCAAAAATTGAGATGAAGATGTCAGAAGGTCTGAAAGATTAACACTGAAGTGCAGTAGGTCATGGATTCAGAGAGTTCTGGATTTATGTATTTTTTTTAAGCTCGAAAATCAGAAAGGCAAAGGGTGAAAATTTGCTGAGACAAAACTAGAAGAGTCAGAGTTCTGCAGACTGATTTTGCAGGCCACATTGTGTAAGTCAAACCATTTATCTTCTTTTTCTACTTTAGAATCTACATAAATGACTGGATTACTGAAAACAAAATCAATTTTTAAAACAAAGATTCATGGATTCTGCTTAGTTAATTAAAAACTTTTGTCCCTTACAATAACTCGAGCATGATACATTTTTTCAGTGTCATCCATATTTGTTTTGCCTGAGCTCTAGAAATATGAGTTAATGAAAATGCCTGGAGTGTTTAATTTACTACAGTGTGCTGGATCCAGACCTATGAATTTAATCAAAACTCTCTCGCCATCAGAAAAAATAAAGAGCTTTATTGGATATATGAGACCTTATGATTGGGTTTTTTAGAGCCCTGTTGAGGGATGTGACAATAGAGAATCAATGGGACCCTGCCCACTGAAAGATCTGAGGAAGCACAATACAAGTGCTTGTCACTGACCCTTAGAGGGGCTCACATGGCTTTCTTTATCAATGCAATGACCTTGGGCATGGCCTCCCCCCAGTGAAAACATTTTCCCCTCCCTGCCGTTTCAATGACATGGCTGTGACGTGTTAAGGGCACACAGAAGTGTGATAAACCCTTGTTCTTAGTAGTTTACAGCTGAAATGAGCAAGAGGGACAAGAGTGGCAGGGAAAGCTTCCCAGTGCAACTCCATGCCTGAGCTGGAAATGCAGCCCATCTTCAGGCTGGCACCTCAGTCCATTCAGAAGGAAATGCCGGTGTCTTGGGATTGCTGGAAAGCTACAAATTAAAGTGGTCTGATGGATTGACAGCTGGAAAATCCAGTGAGGGTTATTCATTACAGAGATTCCACCTTTGGCTCTGCGTCCTTGCATCAATTTTTGTAAAGTGGGTAGTTAGGGGAGACAAAACAATGTCCCACCTTGTGTTTGTACCCTTCCCTGGGCATGTGCCATTGGCTGTCGTTGGAAACTATCCCTGAAATCCACAGCTGAGAAAGTCTGGAGGTCACAGACTCAGAGAACAATTCAGGCCAGGAGGGAGATCTGGAATTGGGTACTTCAGACCCAGAAGGGTCATCTTCCAATTTAGATTCAACTTTGAAATCAGATCTGAAACATGCTCATTGTCACACCATTCACATTTTGAAGCCTTTCCAAGGATGGGGATATCACAGTGTCTCTTGTCCCTGGTCCAGGTTAGATACTCTCATTGTAGAAATTTCTTCTGTTCTCTGCTCAGAGATTCTCCTGCTGTTGCATCTTTTATGTAGAGCCTTGGAGTTTGGAGGTTTTGCTTTTGTTTTCATTAGTTGTTTGTTTGTTTTTTTAATTTTGGGGTTTTGGTTGGTTGGTTGGGGTTTTTTTGTGGTTGGGTTCTTTTTTGGTTTTTTGGAATTTTTTTCCCTGTGTGAAAATTCAAAGAAGCAAGTAGGCAAAACTTTAAAAAAATAAGCAGGTATAAGCACCTATTTTGAGTAGGCTTCCCTTTCCCAGTAGCCACTAGGTGCTAAAACTCTTCTGCAGACACAAAATCATTGTATCAAGCTTAGACCATTAATTCCACTTTATAGGGGAAGAAATTGTTTTATTCCACTTCAATGCATTTTTTACAGCCTCTGAAATGCTTTGTAAAAGAAGTATAAAACTGAATATCGTCTATTAGCTATCTTTTACTGTATGAAGGAATCCTTCCTCTCTTTCTGCATACATGAAAAGGTTTATTTCTTCAGAGTACCTTCAGCACTGGGTAACCCTTAAAACCCAACAGAACTTTTCACCAAGGTGCCTCTTGTTAAAAAGCAGGGGGCACTTGGCATGTTTGCTGGGCAGCAAACCACTTCCACAGCAGGATGGGTTTTTACCTTTCCCCCTGTGACAGCCCCCTGCATGAGCTGACACCAGTGGGAGGGAATTGCTGGTTTTCCTAAGGAGAAAATAAACAAATCACTGTGTGAACACATCCAGCTTGGTGTTCTTTCTTTGGCAGGACACCTGTGTGTGCCACCTGCCAGGGTGGAGGATGCTGCAGGAGACTGGGGGAGCTTCTGTTCATCCACCCCACCTCTGTTGTTGTTTTTGTGCCCCATAATGTGCAGATCTCTCACCAGACAAGTCTCACCACATTTCCCATTTGTGGGTGCCCAGGGAATGCCAAGGTCACAGGATAGATCTGTTTTCATGGTTTCTTGTCTGCTTTTTGCACATACAAACGAGATTGCAGAGTGAGAACGGAGGGGAAATATGAATTAAGACAGCAGAGTGTGTCCGACCAGTAGAAAACATCTGGGAGATAAGGCAAATAAACTTGTTCCTTACTCCTAGCTGTAGATCTTGGAGTATCCAGCTACTGCTGGTTTCACTTCTGCCATGTGTTGTATAAATTTTACACCAAAAACTTTTGATGTAAGAATTTTTAGCATGAAGAAATATGAAGACAGAAAATGGGCGAAGACCAGGGGTGGTGCTGAATACCAGACATTCGGTAACAGTCTGCAGTGCAAAGTCACAAAAGAAGCTACAACTTTCTGTTCTCACTCTCCATTTCTTCATCTCTAAGGCAGAGTCTTCAACTTGTGCATTTGAGAAGCTCTGCCACATGGCACAAAGCATATTCTCCTCCAGGAGTAAAAAAAACCTCACAGGATTCACGTGAGTTACAACTTCAGATCTGCTGCTGCTGCTGCTGGAAAACGTTTTGACACTACAGAGCTAAATTTCTAAGGCACAGACTGAGTCTTTGTCACAGACTGGTGAAACACTCAGCCAAAGGATGGTCAGAGCAGAGCAGAGCAGCACAGAGCAATCCACAGGCATATTCACATTTAAAAATATTTCCTGTTGGCTTGAATTGCTTCTTTCTTAAAGCCTGCATACTATTACACCAAACTGTCTTGAATGACATGCACAGATGAGCATCCTAAATTTCATTTCATTGCACTGACTGTCTGTTTTAAATATTTAGTTGATTAACAACCAACATAATTTGATCAGGTTGTGATTTGAACCATCTCCTTAAAGACAATGCAATAAATGTATTTGAAGAATTAGGTGTTTCAGTCAGGCATAGGAAATGAAGAACAACTGTGAGAATAATTTTACTTTTCTTCTTTTTAATTCTCTCAGAAATGGTAGACATGATGCCTTCATAGAATTTCTTTACTCATGCTCAAATGAAGTCAAAGGCTTTTTAATTTTTTTTTTAATGAAACATGAGAATTTGTTGTCTGCCTTCATTCAACACAGGTGGGTGAAAGTTTATTAGACATTTGCAAACATCTGTCCTTTGTTTACTCTGAAATACAGTTTGTGTTCCCCATAAGAGACAACTTTGTGCCTTGATGTTTCAGCCAGAAATTACAAAAAATTGTTTTCCGTGACACTTTCCACTTTCTTTTGAATTGAGATCGAACTCCCTGGGCCAATTCAATGGCAAACACACTCCTCCAAAGCTTTAACTCTGTGTTTTCCTTATTAAAATTGCTGCAATGATCCCCAGGTTATGTCTGTGGAGGGACCACACCAGGTGGCTGCAGGGCAAGGGGAGGTGACACGCAGACCTGGAGGGGAATTCTCCCTCCTACACCAGTGATGCTTCTGACAGAAACCACCAAACCCCCTGTTCAAAAGCTGAAATGCCACTTTCCCCTCTGAAAATGTCTCTTTCATCACATTTCTACTGGGAAAAAAGGACACTTTTATAGAAAGAGCAAGTTCATTGTTGGTTAGTAATGATAACATGGGTGAACTGCACCATGAAACAATTGCTTAGTCAGGTCCTGATACTTAGGGCATTTATTGGCACACTGAAGTAATCTCAGGGGATCCCTTCTCAGGCACTAGGAAATCATTTTTATGAGCAAAATCGCACCTTACAAGTGTAAATGAGATGTAGCTAATGCTGCCAGTTTCTGTTTTCCTGTTCTATTGAGAGTTCAGCACATAAAATGACACTGCCAAATGGTTTATGGTACTCCAGGCGCAGTTGTAGTGGGCAGGAAGAAAAGCCTGGCATGCAAGAAAGGGAGAGAGGGAATTACTGGGCCTTCTGCTTTATTGGTTAAAAGCATTTGTGCCAGGAATTAAAATACAGAAATATATTGATAGTAGTCCATACATTGCCCTTCTTTTTTTAATGGAAAACAGAAAATAGGGGCTGAAGAGAAGGGCTGAGTCGCCCAAAGTCTTTCTCTTGTTTAGAAGCGTTACCCTTAAGAAAAATTTGGGATCTTCTATCCACCAAAATAAAATCATCACTCAAAAAAAAGTAAGAAGAAAGGCTGTATAACCTAATACAAATTATTGGCAATTAACATGGCACTGGAAAGTCACAGACAGCTTTATTTTATAAATTTGTTTATGGTTGTTATCACTAAATAAAATCTAAGAGACAAAGAGATAAGAAATGCAGAAGGATGAGGCTATCATTGTGTTGTCCTAATTTACAGTTTCTAAGTGGACTCATGTGGCTGTAGCTAAATAATAGAAAAAGTAAATGAGGAAAAAGCCTTTCTGTTTCTTTCAGTTCAGGAACATTACACAAGAAATACTTTCAGGGGGACAAAATAATCCCTATGAGCTATAAGGACATGACTTCAACAGTAAAATGAGATGTAGGTACAGAAGAATGCAAGTTTCCACTGCATGATTTTTGGGTTCCCTTCCCTGAGAATGCTCAGGCTTGTTTCTCAAGTTCATAAATATGAGTTTAAAGTCCATTAAATGTCTGAAGATTTTTCTGGATTGCACCATGACGATAGCAGGCATCTTGGGGCACATCCTCCCTTTGGGCTGCACAGGCAGGTGATTTTTTTCTCTCTCGGCCAAGGGCATTGCAGCATGTAGCCATGATATTTTATGAAAAATCCTTTCCTTAGGACTTTTCCTCCTGAGAAGCTGAGAGGCCTCAGGAACAAAATGTGAACAATGATTATCTGCTGCTGTTGAATGCAACAGGTGCATCTGGGATTGGTCTCATGTGCTTGTTTCTAATTAATGGCCAATCACAGTCCAGCTGTCCAGACTGTCTCAGTCAGAGACAAACCTTTGTTACTCATTCCTTTGCTATTCCTAGCTAAGAATAGAAATAATAAGATTTCTGATGAAATCCCTTCTTCTATGCTTTTAGTATAGTTTTTAATAATATATATATATCATAAAACAATAAACCAAGCCTTCTGAACATGGAGTTAACTTTCTCGTCTCTTCCCTCATCCTGGGACCCCTGTGATCACGGTCACAGCAGCACACCCAGCCAAGGCATTTTACCCTTTCCAGTGCTGCTCACTGAAGCAAACACAGAAATGCAGGAAATGCTTCCAGAAGTTTGCATTTTGGGTGTTTTTCCACCCTGTGGTTGATGCTGTACTTATTAAAACATGAGCTGCATCCAGATGAGAAAAAGTATAAAACCCAGGCTAAGAATGTGAAATTTATTTATTGATTATGTGAGGTCTTCATGGGAAATTCATTTCAGAATCCCAAGGTCACCACTGAGATGTAAAGATTTCATTGCAATTGTTATTGCTCATTTAAGGCAAGCTTGAATTCAAATATTTATACTCAAAGAAAGACAGAAATGAGGTGATAAGAAAGTAGTCTGAAGGAAAAGTGCGACAGCATTGCAATGAAAGAAACACAGATAAAATGTTTTCAGCAGGAAATGCAAGATTCAGCGTGGCAGTGAAAGATGAGTGCAGTGGAAGATAATCTGAGTTTGTGCAGTTTTGGAAATATAACAGCTTTGTTGCATTTTTTTGCTGTCATATTTATTTATTGAAGCTACAGTAGTCTGTTCAATCTGGTAAGAGCTGAGGACACTCAGGACTGGCAGGAGACATTCATCAGGGGGTGGAGAACGCTGCCTGGAGAAGGTTTTCTCTGACAAAGAGGTTTTCCTACTGTTCCCAGCCATAAATCCTCACTCTGGGGAAAGAGGCTGGATCTCACTACATCTGGCAGATGATTTGCCACGACTTTTTCCCCAGCTGCTCTGATTTTGAGCTGTCCTGGAGCTTTTAAATTCTCGCTGGGGGCTGTGCTTTTGCTGCCATGGCACACCAGGTTGGTTCATGCCACTGTCCCCCAGCCTGTCACAAGCCAGAGGGCAGCAGGGGACCAGACTCTCTGCAGGATCAGAGGGAATGGCATTCCACCACTGGGATCAGACAGGGGACCTTCAATTCCTGCAGCAGAGATTCAGACACACCAGGCACAGAAAAATTATGCAACTGATTAAAGTCTTGGAAATTCCTCACCTGAGTCTTAAGCCTCACACCTTAGTGGCCAAGCTTTCCAAAGGTGAGGAATGTCTTTCACCACAGAGAAGAAATTACTTCTGCTGTTTATTTTCATAGTATTTAATTTCCATTTTATAAGGTCTTTATCAATATATATTTTCATTGAGCATTGCTGGGATATAAAGGGCAAAAGAGAGGTACTAGATTTAGGAAACTTTTTATTTTTTGGTTGACATTGAAGACAATTTACTTTGCCAGTAAGTATTCTTAGAATTAATTGTAGATTAAAATCCCTTTTTGTTTCAGGTATTTAAGCAGTTTTTTATTCTATAATATCTGTCATCTGAACTGTAAATCCTTTTACTTAACTAACACTGCTTTTATTAACATTCAGGTTATGAACACATAGAGGGAAATAACTGCCTGAGATGAATTTTCACACACATTCCCCCCCACCTTTGCTCTGCCTTCTTAGCTTTCAGTCTGAAGGGAAAATTTTAAAAATGCAAAAATACTGTTTCCTGTATTCTCTTTTTAAAAAGTGTACTGGTTATTTCACACCAGAATACAAACACCATGTCTGTTTCAGTAACAGTATTCAACTAGAATCTTATCTGCATGCAATACATGCTCAGAGCCACAGAAATCACTGAAAATGTTTGTTTCAGGCTCACTTTAGGAACTGAGCTACTGGAGCAGCATTTCAGTTCAAATTAGGTTATGTCAGATAGGACAGAATTTTTAACTTCAATTTTTTTTTCCAGAATTTTTATTTTGTATTAACAAAGACTCTGAATATTTCTCACAATTCATGTATGCCTAAAAATTAGTGGATTCCTGAGGGTTAGAAGTGTTTGAGCCCTGTGGTTTCAAGTTGCTGCCAGGGAAGGGGGAGCTGTTACCAAGATCTCTTTCCAAGTGAATTTCCTGTGGCTCCTACTGGCAGATGGTCACTTGCTCATTGGAATTAATGCAGATGATCCTTCCCCTGCTCAGTGCTTGGAGCTGGGCTCTGCTCTGTGCCAGAGGAACTGAAACAAGGCTTTGTTCTGCCAATTCCCCTTGGGGAACTCACCCTGGAATTTCTGCCACTGTCTCTGTGTGTGTGTATGTAAAAGCAACAGGAGAAACGTGTTTTTCTAATGCATGAGAGCTGTGGCTGAGTCAAGACTGAGCCAAAGGGGTTTGACCCCTGAGTTTTCGTGGGTCAGAAAAAATAGAGGAGCTGGAGAAGGTCTGGTAGCAGTGGGAGAGGTGAGAATGGGGCAGAGACCCACTGAAGGGCAGCCCTGCTGCAGACCCTGCGCCTGCCTTGCTGTTTCAAAGGCAAGATTCAAGATTCAATACCACAGAAGTTACAGCCCTGCAGGATTGTTGGTGTCACAGGACACATGGCACTTCTCAACACAGTGCCCCTGTCTGCCTGCAGTCATGGGGACAGGAGGAAGCCACAAAAACTTCTCTTGGGTTGGAATTTTTTTCCACGCCTGCCAACCAAGCATATTTCTTTTTCACATTATGCTGTGGCCCCACAGCCTCTCAAGGGGTCTCTTGCTGAGTTAATTCTAAGAGAGCTTACAAACTTGAGCTGGCCAAGTCATGCCTTTTAACCCTTGTCCATCTGCTCATTCAGTTTATGACTCCTTCCAGTTGGTTTTTGAGCATTTGTAGATTCATATTCAACGGTTTCAATAAAATAAAGTGACTGAGTGATAGCTCACATTGTGAATGATGAGTAAATGAAGCTATAACCTCAGTAAATTCAGAGATGTGGCAAAATACTTTCACACAGTAGATGAAGTGACTGCAGGCAGAGTGAATTGCTATTTTATGTACAAATGCATGTAAATGGAGTTAAGGACAATGGGAAATAGGTTGATGACTTGTTTACAAGGTTGAATATAAGGACTGTAGCACAAAGAGTGATAAAGGCTTAACCATATTATAAAAGCAGACTTTATATTGTTACACAGAATAAATCAAGATTTAGCTGTGTGGCCAGTGTCTTGTCATAACAAATGGTGGCAGATGGGAACATATAATATGTAAGATTTACAAATTAAGACTTTCTGGCTGGTCTCCATCCTCACAAGATTTTTAATGCTCTGATAAAAACACTCAGCCAACAGACACAAATTCTTCTTACCAGTGTGCCTTGCCAGTGGTGAAAAACAGAATATATCATACTCATACTTGAAAACTTAAGTCTTACTTCAATGCTTTTAAGACTCTCTGTAGACTAATAGTAATCAAGCTCATCAAACTTATGTGTTGGATGGTCAGAAATTTCT
Organism: Fringilla coelebs; assembly: GCF_963513975.1. Taxonomy (NCBI): domain Eukaryota; kingdom Metazoa; phylum Chordata; class Aves; order Passeriformes; family Fringillidae; genus Fringilla; species Fringilla coelebs. The sequence goes on along the minus strand of NC_140031.1, from coordinate 72,499,840 downwards.
TTTCTAATACCATTTACTCCTTTCATGACACTGAGTAGGTTGTTTCTCTTTCTTTAGTCTTTGAAGGAATGGGAATTACTAAAGCAGCAAAATCAATCATTCCTGGTTGTTTGTATCATTAGAAGATTCTGCTGTCTCACGCTGGCACAATTCCACTCTTTTCAAGGGTGCTCTCCAAGCTGATAATTGTGACTAATGTCTAAAAAAGAGAGGGAAATGGGACTGGAACAATCTGTCTAGAGATAAAGGGAACCTGGCTGAAATGCCCCCAGTAATCAAATGTTTCTGCTTGTCTATTATGTTTGCAAGGGCAGTGAAAAAGTTATTTATCTGTATCCTCTGCCAGTTCGCATCAATATTTACATTTTTGAGGGAACTGTCACAAAGGTGCTGCTGGTAAATGTGGTGACAAAGAAGGATCTCTCTGGGAACCCTGAGAGTTAAGGTCAGTGTAAACTTCAGGATGGGGCACAACTGGCAGGACAAAGATTCCTGGGTGTGTGCAGGACAAAATAACTGGACAACAAACTGACCTTCCAGGAAGCCAGGTGTCAGCAACAGCTGCTCCAGGAGCTGCTGTGTCTGCACAAAAATGTAGGAGCAACTCACTAACTCACAGTCTGCTCAAAATTAGCTCTGTTGATTGTATCACATGAATATCCATGTATTTGAGATTTTGGGTGAAATAGGCTTTGGGTAAAGTAAACATTTCTAGGATCAAAATTTCACATAAATTCCATCAAAATTAAAGCACATGCAGATTTTGCACTCTTGCTTAACAAGCACGTTATTGAACTGCAGCTACAAATATTTATTCTTCTGAGGGTTTAGTCTTCTAATCAGTAAGAGAAAATCAGGCTGTCCTGAGACTATCTGAGACGCAGTGCTGCCCTTAAAACAAAAAATTACTGTTTCCATAGAACACATTTTTCTCTTTTTTTTTCCCTAAGCACATTTCTTTAGGGAAAAAACAAAACAAAACCCGCAATAAATATCTACAGTTACTGAATTGCATAAACCCCAATATTTTTACTTTAATTAAAATAACAAATTTGTAATGCAAGAACATGAAATTGACTACTTTGGACCAGCCCAAATTCAGCATGCCTGAGGTTGAGTGAAAAGAGTTGCTCAAGAGAGTGTAGAAATGAATGTGATCCTTCTTCCAGTTCTGCTCCATGGCTCTGCTTGCAAGTCCTGGTTTCCAGAGTGAAGATTCATTTGCATGCACTCAGTAGCTCTCCATAGTTTTCACTTTGTGTAAAATTTTCCTATTTCCAGTTAAGGGCACAGTAACTTTCAGCATCAATAAAATATGGAGTTTTACTGCTTGCCCATTCCTGTGCTGTTTGATGTACATGTTCCATCTTTCAATTTCATATATATTTGTGTAATTACTCATAAAAGACAAAAATATAGGACCCATATTTTGCTGGGGATTATAGGATCAAGACAAGAATGAAATAAGAACAGTAATGTTAGGGCCTGTTATGATGAAGTAAGGCAAAAACATAGAAAACTTTAGGTAGTACCAACCATTTGTAGTTAGGGGTATCTGTAATAATTTCATTTCATACTCCACTCAATTAAACTTTCCAAACTCAAGAATGGCATTATTGACTGATTTATGAACTTACCCATAAAGCGCACGAAAAGCACATTTTTGGTATAAAAATCACAAATGTACATAACTGTGATGTAGTCAGTCTTGTAAAATGAGACTAAAATCCATTGTTAAATATGTGTTTTTCAGATAAGGCCATCAGTGTGTGGGGTGCTCTGCTGTTTAGTTAATTTATGCATAAAACTAAAGGAATAATACTGTGAAGTGTCACACCTCTTTCTCATGCCACTGGGAAGTTTTGTTGAATTTGAAAGATTTTGTTTCACCTGAAAGAAATTAAAATAGATGTTGTTTGATAAAAAGCTCTGTAGAATTGCTGGCTTGTTGAAAATGGGCCAGATACTTTTTTAGAAGGGTTTTCTCTCATCATTATCGTAAGAAATACCTCCAGGAAACTTTTTTCTAGTGACAGTGATCACAGTGAGGGAGGTTGTGCTGAATATCATGACCATATTTTGAAGATTTTTCCAGCTTAGGTTTGTCCTTACTTCATGCAAGTATTGTGATTCTGGGGGTTTGGGTGACTTTTTTTTTTTTTTTTGAGGTAGGATAAATAATTTAGTAGTTAGAGATCTGATGACCTAGCTCAGTGAGCAGGATGGTTTTCCTGAGGTAAAAAATAGGGTTAAACCTGTCCCCACCCCTGCCCCCCCCAATCCATGTTTTGGCAAGCTATGTACCTGTACTTCTTTAGTAAACAATTACATTGTCAAGCAAGACTCTTTATCTTAGATCTTGAATTCTATATAGCTAAATTCTCATCTAATGTTCCTGCATAGTAGCAACATTATCAGTTAAATAATTACAATATGTATTAGGAATATAACTATATAAATAAATATTACAGCACACAAACTGTTGATGGACTTGGAGAGTTTCCACACCTTTTGTATGCTTTTGTTTTTTCACATCTTTAATGAGATTGTGCCTGTACCTACAGCTGTTCAAGTTTAAGCCTGAAAGAATTATATGCTGAAATTGAAATTTTGCTTTTTATTCTATTTCATTTCCACTTAAAAAAAATATTTTTAAACAACTATTATTATTATTTTTGTTGTTGTTATTATTTTATTTAAAAACCTATTGCTAGGGTTTTCTTCTGTCTTTAAGAGTATGACGTACATGCTTACCTTTAATGCCACTAAAATACAGTCAGTTTTCCTCTAATAACTTTTTCCAACTGGACAAAATTGCTGTTCAGTTCCTCAGAAGAAAAGCTTGAACAAGCTTTAGCTTTTGTGCTTGAAATGTAATTTCTGAGTGCTGTAAATTCTTAAAGTCCCCAATAAGGCTGGAGAGCACTTAAAATGTTATGAAAACATTTTCAGTTATTTTCAATGATGGCCCCCCTGCATTCACTTACAGGTTTCTTCTTCATTGTAAACAATCCCCAGATCTTTTCTAGCAGGGTAGCTAAAGTTTCAGCCTGGCAGCCTAGCAGATTAACCTTATTTTTATTATTTTCCTGGTAGCTCTCTTCAATCTTATGATATTGAGGTATTTATAGAAGCAGATATTAATCATAGTATTTTAATCTGTATTTTCTGGTTCACAGCCCACAAATTTACATGGCCTGAAGGAGAACCAGGCCGAAAATGTGGGGAAGTCTCAGCTGCAGGAAAATGCATTTCAGAGAGTTGGCCTGCCACACTTGGCAGAGAGGTACTTGACTGGCTGCATAAATGACCACTGTTAAAACTCTGCATTTAAAAATCAAAAGGCAAGGAAGTTAAAACGGTGATTTTTATATATTTTCATAAATCAGCATTCACAGCAAGATGTCCAGTACCCAAATTTAGCTCCGCTGAGCTCAAATCCTCACGTCAATCATGTTTTGTGAGCAGTGGCAAATGGCAGGAAATGGTGTCAGGGTTTAGGGCTTGAGGTGACACTCTGAAACCAGGCTGACATTAACCTTTTTTTACAACATGTTTTTGGATCAGACCCTTGGCAGCTGTGCTTCCACTGAACCCAGTCAGCAGAGCTAATGCCATGGCAACTGAGAGCCCAGCCAGGACTCATAAAATTCAAATAGCAGAGTCTTTTTTATAATGACAGAATGACACTCAGGCATTCCTGTGCTTCAGTGAGCTCTGAATCATCTGTGCCCCATCACAGCTGAGCAGTGTCACACAATTTGTGCATGTCAAGTCCTCAGAAGAACAGCACCACCTACTCCCAGACTGTCTGTGTTCTGTGCATTTCTGTCACAGAAATCCTAGTGGTTTGGTTTGGTTGTTGTTTTGTGTTTTGTGTTGGTTTGGGTTTTATTGTATTATGTTTTGTGTTGGTTTAGGGTGTTTTTCCATCCCTCTGGTTAGTACCAAATGAGCTGTACCAGTGATTTTGCTGCCCCATTACTGTCCCAAGGGCTGTGAAAATTCACACACCAGCTGCAGCTTTTCAAGAATTGAAAAGTACCAAAGAACCCCTACTGATGCTAGTCTGTGCTGATACTAACACCAGCCTCCAATTAATGGGCTGAAAAAGAAAGAGGCATTAAATACTCATTAAGACAATTTTTTTAAATTATGTTGGCCAGACCATGTCAGTGACTTCAAACTGTGCTTAGGCTGGCCACAGTGAGTTCATCAAACAGGGTAAGGTATTCTGCCAATTCAGGGTGACTCATCCTACACACTCACTACTTGCTATCAAGATATTAAGTACTTGCTAGGTACTAGTGCTGAAGCATAACAATTTGCAGCATTTTCTTTTGGTTATAAACTTCCCTTTTCTTTCGTACTATGGATATCCAGTAATAAAAAGGAAAACTAGCAATCATCAAACTGGTGTACAACCAATTTTTGTAATGCTCATAATGGAAAGAGGAATGGAATCTGGAGGTGAGAGTTCATCAAAACTCCAGCAAGGCACCTGCAGCAGATTGAAATCAGAACTTCTGAAATCCAGATCATTGCAATTTAAGTCTGGTCGTCTGTAAAATGACAGCCGGTACCGAGTTTAGAAGAAATAAAAATACCTCTAGGCCACTTGAACAGTTTGATGACCCCTGAAATACAGCATTTTTCTGCCTTGCAGTTTGTTTGCATTCTTCTGAATCCCAGGCAAAGTCTGCTTTGCAGCGAGCATCGTATCACGGTTACGAGTCGCCTCTTCTGAAATCCCAGAAGGAGCAATGGACTTCGTTTTTCTAATGGCATGAGAAAAACAGTAATTTTTGAGTTTCTTCAGGTCACTGAGGCCTTTTCATTCCTGTCTAGCAGGAAGGGCAGGCAGAGACTGTGGCTCTCATTAAAAATGTGAGAACAAGCTGCCTGAACACATCTGAAGAGCTGGACTTGCTGAGAGCATGCACAGATTGTGGCATGGACATGGAACCAGACAACCATGTCCAAACGACTTTCATGGAACAAAAAGTGTCTGTTTCCCACTTGGTTACACCTCAAAATGTCACAGAAACCCTTCATTTTGCATCAGTTCCCCAGATTGAGCCTGAATTCTCTTTTAGATAGGATTTGCCTGCCTGAAGCTTCAGTTATTTGGGTCTAGTTGTGTCTGGGTTTGGTTTTGGTTTTTCATTTGTGTGTTTGTGTTTCAAAGGACAACATAGGGAAAGAAACATAAGAAATAGCTTTCAAGGGTTTGTGTTATATGGCAACATCCTGCCACAACATTGGTCTTACAATCTTCAAAAACATAGTAATCAACAATTTATTTGTATAAATTCATTTTCTTTTTACAAGCCATTATTGCAAATAAAGAAATCTCTGCTCCAAACAAAGACAAGCCACTCTTCCCTCTTATTTACTTTTGAAGAGTTTTATTAGAAGGTTGTCTCTTAGGACATGAATTTTTGATCTCTGGTATAACAGACTGTGATGCTTAAAGGCTCTACAGAAAGTAACATAATCTTTTTTTCCCCATTTAAAAGCTGGCAATAACAGCCAATTCCTCAGCAGGAGCTAATGAACAAGGTAAGCAGCAACATCCTGTTTTGCAAATTAGAAATGTGTGCTTAAAGACAACGGTGGGAAAGTGAGGATTTGTCGAGTTCTGGTGCCCTTGCCTTTCACACCCACCCATCAGGGAGCTGCCAGTTACATTTCCAAAGGCTCTGGAGGCAAATCCAGGAGCCTGACAGGGTTTCTCCTCTGGGGTTTGACACTCAGGTTACCAAATCTGTGTCATAATTATTTGCCTCAATGAGCCCTTGAAAACTCCATCTGAAGGGGAAAAAGGTGTTCCCACTGCATCCATCCATCCATCCATCCAGCTTGGGCAGTGCTGTGAGCTGGGAGTGCCTGCAGGGCAGGAGCCCGGCAGCAGCCACCCACAGGCCTGGCAGCTATTGCCAATTACCAGCTATTGCTAATTACCAGCTATTGCTAATTACCAGCTATTGCTAATTATCAGCCCGTTTGGGACTTTTGTAAAGCTGCTCTCTTGAGGATCCAGGGCTGGCAGCTGAAGTACAGCCTGGACTCACAGCCAGCCATTCTGACCCCACACATCAGCTGCATTATTTACAATATTTTGGGAGGTGGCTCGTTCATTTCTCATACCTCCCTGCTAATGAAGGCATTTATTGGCCTGCAAGGCGTTGCTGTCTGTTTATTGATGGAGAGGTTGTTTGGCCCCCCAAAACAAGGACATTGAGGAACTGGAGGATGTCCAGAGAAGGGAATGGGGCTGGGGAAGGGTCTGGAGCACCAGGAGGGCTGAGGGAGCTGAAAAAGGGGCTCAGCCTGGAGAAAAGGAGGCTCAGGGAAACCTGACTCTCACAGCTCCCTGACAGGTCCCACCCTGTGCGACTTCTCCCATGTAATGAGCAATAGGACAAGAGGAAATGGCCTCAAGCTGCCCAAGGAGGTTTAGACTGAGTATTAGGGAAAATTTCCTCCTGGGAATGTTTGTCAGACATTGGAACAGGCTGACCAGGGTAGTGGTTTTCTCTGGGTTTAGTAGAGATATGTATAATAGACAACATGTATATGTTATGTTTATGAATGTGAGTGTATTCACACTCTTTTATTCTTTATTTAGGTCAAACACGTACAAATAAATGAATGAAAGTGCCTGAAAAAATTGTGGCTGCCCTGAGCTAGTGAAGGGTGTCCCTGTCCATGGCACAGGATGGAATATCTTTAAGGTCCCTTCCAACACAAACCATTTTATGGTTTAATGATTGAACTTCAGAAAAGACCAAAGCCTCTCTGCCAGAATGGCACTGTCCTCCAAAGGAGCATTGGCAGACAAGCAGATATTTCCCTTAGCAGTGTCCTGTAAATGCTCTGGAGACACAGCTTTGATTATGGGCAGTGAGCAGATGCTGCTGTGGCTCTGTGGCTGCTTTTCCTTCCACCTTTCTCTTCTGCTGTGTGGTTAAATGGTGTGTAACTGGGATCAGAGCTGCTCATGAGCAGGGTGTCCTAGAAACAGACTGAAAGGCCAGAGGCAGCTTTTTTCCCAGACTGGTTTTCTTTTCAAAGGCTTCAGCAATAATCCCCAGCACTTTCCTCTGATGGAATTACCCTGCACAGACATCATAGCACTTTTGAAAGGATTGAGTCCCTTTACACATGTAGATAAACAGTATCAGGTGTGGATGTGAAAGAATGAGACATGATTCACTGTCAGATCTGTGACAGTGGTGGTGAGGAATGTTTATCCCAGGTAAAAATCCGTTTATTTCTCACTGCCCCTCTGTGGGCCTGGCTCTCAACTCCAGAATCCACAGCAAGCAAAAGTGTCTGCAGGTTGGACAGGTCAGATCTGGTGTTTGAAAGACGGTTGCACGGGTTTCTATCGTGACCTGCAGCTGGAATGCGTTTGGGTTTTTTTCAGAATCTGCGGCTGCATTGAAACAGGTTCATCTGCAGGTGCTCGAGGAAAGCCTGTGCTCCACTGTGGCCAAAAGCCTCCTTGCCTTTGTCACTGGTGTTGGTTTGACAGACTCCAAGGAGGATTTCAGGGCTTCCCCTCATCACACCCAGCTCACTTTTTGCCACGGGCAAGCTGCCTTTTGCAGTGCCGCTGGGGACTGGGATGTTCTCTGCAGCGTGCAGGAGCAGACAGTGAACACAGAGATGTTCTCTGCAGCGTGCAGGAGCAGACAGCAAACACTGGGATGTTCTCTGCAGTGTGCAGAAGCAGACAGTGAACACTGGGATGTTCTCTGCAGTGTGCAGGAGCAGACAGCAAACACTGGGATGTTCTCTGCAGTGTGCAGAAGCAGACAGTGAACACTGGGATGTTCTCTGCAGTGTGCAGGAGCAGACAGCAAACACTGGGATGTTCTCTGCAGTGTGCAGAAGCAGACAGCAAACACTGGGATGTTCTCTGCAGTGTGCAGAAGCAGACAGTGAACACTGGTATGTTCTCTGCAGCGTGCAGAAGCAGACAGCAAACACAGAGATGTTCTCTGCAGTGTGCAGAAGCAGACAGTGAACACAGCCCTGCCAGCAGAGATCAGAGCTGACAGCCCTGGCAAATCCTTCACTCCAGCAGCTGCAGTTTCACCAGAGTGCTGCTGATACTACATTTTTGCTGAATTTGCAGACTCATGAGTGATTCTGGAATTAAGCCACAGCTAATGCTTGGACATGGCTTTGTCCACGAGGGAAACACTTTGGGGAAGACAGGTAAAAACCACAAAGTGAATCAGCTACAAGGACATGAAGGGTGCTGGACAAAGAGTGTGGTTGCTGGTTTGTTCTGGAATGCACCTTTCTCTTTTTTTTATTTATTTCCCCCTCTTGAAAGGCAAGAAACAATAATCCTCTCCTGGACTGCAGCATTTCAGGAGACATTGTCACTCCCAGAAGCTGTATCTACTTCAGAAATTTACTAATTATCTACTAAATTAGAAATGTACTAATTATCTCTATTTACTTACTGAATTTTCTTCCTCATGCTTGGGCAAAAAGCATCAATTGCCTGTGTCATAGATGACACATATGAAACAGTGGTTACTCCTCTTTAGTGACTATGTCTTCGAAAAATAAACTAAATCTTGTCCTGCTGCACTAAACTCTCTCTTCATGGCAGAGGTGTGCTCCCATCAAACTAAGGGGGGAGAGAAGGACAATTCCATGGCATTGAGACAAATGGTAACAAAGGCACAGATCTCCTTGGCCAACTCCATTATGGCCTGAAACAGTAACTCAGGCATTCAACACAAGGCTTCTTTTGCTCTAAGATTATTAATTTCCTTTTGCTTGCTAGATCAATAGAAAGGTAAATATGAATGTGTCAGAGTGAAGGTGTTTGACTTCCTGCCTGTTTAAATCCGCTGGTGGCTGTGCTAAAAAGGCTGGGTCCAAATCCTCGTGGGGCAGTGGCGTTATCATCAGTGCCTGGCTGCTGCTCTGGGCTGTCACCATCAGCCTATGTCCGTGCTGGCTGTTGTTTGTCTCTGCCCAGACATGGGTGAGATGGGTTCGCTCCCCGGGCTTCAAAGGACGAGGCTGGACTCTCAGGTTCGGTCTTCAAGGTTGTTTATTATTTCTTATCTAAAAAGTGTTTCTGTTGCCCCGCCGGGGTCTGACCAGCAAGGCAGCCAAAGGCCCTCTGACCGCCTACAGGGCAGTCGCAACTTTTTATAACAAAGACTACGTAAATCATATTTATCTTTTGTCCCCAATACTTATGATTTTTATTACTAAGTGTATCTTCACCAAGAACCTATCAAAAATATCTATGTCACACAGAAAATGGAAGACATGAAGAAGGAAGAAGAGCCATGAGGCAACCTTCAACTCCCTTCATCTTGTTTTTCCAACCCCCCTGTACCAAAATCTTAAAATCTGTGTTTTGACCTGTAATTGTGCTATTTCTATACCCTTTAAACCCCAGTGATTCTCATGTCCCCACATATAGGTGGTACATCTCTCGAAGGGTCAAAGTTGAGCCACCAGGTACTTTTGGCAGCATTCCAAGGCTCCCGAGCCCCCCAAGGGTTCTCTCGGTGGCTCTGGACATCAGGAGTGATGCACTGAGTTCCCACAAGCCTGTGCTGGCAGAGGTCACCTGGCACTGCCAGGGTCCCCCGGGCTGCACAGGCAGCCTGTGGCAGCTGTTCAGAGCGGGTGGGCCAGCCCATGCTGGAGTTAATTTGTCCACTTCTTTTACAGACGTGAGTGGACGTGCTTTTTCTGGGTCAGACTCATTCATCTGCTTCAAAAATGCTGCTGGATCAAGGCCTCTGCTTCATCCTCTGCTGACACTTGCACTGGAGCTGCAGAGCTGAGCAGGAGTGAGCACACAGGACAGAGATCACAGCAGTCACAGACCAGCAAACTCAGAGGGACCAGTTAGGTCCTGGATATCGCCGGCAGTTCATAGACAGACACCAACGCAATGGGGCTACTGTGACAAGCATCTTGAGCTATTTATTTTTCAGCATCAGTCTCATTACATTCTTATGACCATGGAGAGATGCTAACAGCTTGCTGTTCAGGCAGCAGGCCAAAGAAACTTAATGTTACAACATATCTTAAAGCCGTCTTAGCCAATTACATAGAGCAAAAGCATACTGACAGTAGTTCTATCCAGTCACCTTAAGCACATGTAGCTTTAGTTAAAACAATGGTGGCCTATTCTTGAAGACAATGGCTCGTTTATAAGAGACAAAGCACAGAGCACTATTCATATTTAACCTTCCAAATATTTACTTAAAATAAACTTTTTGCAACTTAGAAAGCTAAACTACACAGCTCTATTGTTCTACCTCACATGTCTTCGCTACTGCTCAGATATTCTTTCTGCTGTTTTAGCACTTCACAATTCTGCTGTATCTGGGGCCTGTCTTTTTAACACCTTCATAAAACTCTCTGATTTTATGGATTCCCACACTGGAAACTGTCTGATATTTTTGGGCCTCTTCTCCAAACACTGTGGGTCAAAACACTTGTCATTTTTAACAGCTGTGATGCAGAAGCTGAAGAAGCAGCTCAAAAAAGCCTGTAATGGTGAGGGCTGACAGGCTGAGTTAAAAAAAACCAAAGGGATCAAGACTGAAAAACTCTGCTGGTGAATTTGAAGACCCTCTTTGTGAAAGCTCTTGAGTTGGTATAATCAAGTGTAGGCCAGCACAGGCCAACAAGAGGAGAAAACACAAAGGCAGAGACTTGAAAGGTGAACTCCTTGAGAGGCTTTGCCATGGCAAAAGTTCTTCAAGTTCCATTTGTGGCTGTGACCCACAGAACCAGCTGGAAATCCTGCTGAGGCAGAGTGCAGGAAGGTCACAGAAGCCAACTGCTGCTTCCAAAGGCTTGGAAACTGCTGAGTGAATCCTATTTAGGGAGGCAAACTCTAGGCACCTCTTCTTTCCAAGGTGAAGATCATACATAGAGAAATTGATGTGTGGATTAGGATGTTTTTCCAACTGGCATGTTTACAGCTGATATTGATTTATCAAGGTATTACACAGTGTTTTTCAGGCTCCAGAGCAACCCTTTCCCTCCCTTCTGATTTTAATCCCATACCATAGCAAGCCTTCCATGGTGAGGGGGAGGCAACAAGTAAGAAATTGAAATAAAAAAGCATAGATGTGATTAAAAAAAAAAAAAAAGGATTTTTTTACCAGAACTTCTAAGTTTTCCTCCATTTGTCCTGTCCTTTCCTTTTCCCTTTCCTTTCCCTTCCTCTCTCCTAAACCTTTCCCTTTCCTAAACTTTTCCCTTTCCTAAACTTTCCCCTTTCCTTTCCCCTTTCCTTTCCCCTTCCCTTTCCCCTTCCCTTTCCCCTTCCCTTTCCCCTTCCCTTTCCCCTTCCCTTTCCCCTTCCCTTTCCCCTTCCCTTTCCCCTTCCCTTTCCCCTTCCCTTTCCCCTTCCCTTTCCCCTTCCCTTTCCCCTTCCCTTTCCCCTTCCCTTTCCCCTTCCCTTTCCCCTTCCCTTTCCCCTTCCCTTTCCCCTTCCCTTTCCCCTTCCCTTTCCCCTTCCCTTTCCCCTTCCCTTTCCCCTTCCCTTTCCCCTTCCCTTTCCCCTTCCCTTTCCCCTTCCCTTTCCCCTTCCCTTTCCCCTTCCCTTTCCCCTTCCCTTTCCCCTTCCCTTTCCCCTTCCCTTTCCCCTTCCCTTTCCCCTTCCCTTTCCCCTTCCCTTTCCCCTTCCCTTTCCCCTTCCCTTTCCCCTTCCCTTTCCCCTTCCCTTTCCCCTTCCCTTTCCCCTTCCCTTTCCCCTTCCCTTTCCCCTTCCCTTTCCCCTTCCCTTTCCCCTTCCCTTTCCCCTTCCCTTTCCCCTTCCCTTTCCCCTTCCCTTTCCCCTTCCCTTTCCCCTTCCCTTTCCCCTTCCCTTTCCCCTTCCCTTTCCCCTTCCCTTTCCCCTTCCCTTTCCCCTTCCCTTTCCCCTTCCCTTTCCCCTTCCCTTTCCCCTTCCCTTTCCCCTTCCCTTTCCCCTTCCCTTTCCCCTTCCCTTTCCCCTTCCCTTTCCCCTTCCCTTTCCCCTTCCCTTTCCCCTTCCCTTTCCCCTTCCCTTTCCCCTTCCCTTTCCCCTTCCCTTTCCCCTTCCCTTTCCCCTTCCCTTTCCCCTTCCCTTTCCCCTTCCCTTTCCCCTTCCCTTTCCCCTTCCCTTTCCCCTTCCCTTTCCCCTTCCCTTTCCCCTTCCCTTTCCCCTTCCCTTTCCCCTTCCCTTTCCCCTTCCCTTTCCCCTTCCCTTTCCCCTTCCCTTTCCCCTTCCCTTTCCCCTTCCCTTTCCCCTTCCCTTTCCCCTTCCCTTTCCCCTTCCCTTTCCCCTTCCCTTTCCCCTTCCCTTTCCCCTTCCCTTTCCCCTTCCCTTTCCCCTTCCCTTTCCCCTTCCCTTTCCCCTTCCCTTTCCCCTTCCCTTTCCCCTTCCCTTTCCCCTTCCCTTTCCCCTTCCCTTTCCCCTTCCCTTTCCCCTTCCCTTTCCCCTTCCCTTTCCCCTTCCCTTTCCCCTTCCCTTCCCTTCCCTTCCCTTCCCTTCCCTTCCCTTCCCTTCCCTTCCCTTCCCTTCCCTTCCCTTCCCTTCCCTCCCCTCCCCTCCCCTCCCCTCCCCTCCCCTCCCCTTCCCCTTCCCCTTCCCCTTCCCCTTCCCCTTCCCCTTCCCCTTCCCCTTCCCCTTCCCCTTCCCCTTCCCTCCCCCCTCCCCCCCCTCCCCCTCCCCCTCCCCCTTCCCCTTCCCCTTCCCCTTCCCCTTCCCCTTCCCCTTCCCCTTCCCCTTCCCCTTCCCCTTCCCCTTCCCCTTCCCCTTCCCCTTCCCCTTCCCCTTTCCCTTTCCCTTTCCTTTCCCCTTTCCTTTCCTTTCCCCTTTCCTTTCCTTTCCCCTTTCCTTTCTTCTTTCCTTTCCTCTTTCCTTTCCTCTTTCCTTTCCTGAACTTTCCTGAACTTTCCTGAACTTTCCTGAACTTTCCTTTCCCCTTTCCTTCCCAGAACTTTCTTTCCCAGAACTTTCCTTCCCCTTTCCTTTCCTAAACTTTCCTTTCCTGAACTTTCCTTACCTCTTCCCTTCCCAGAACTTTCCTTTCCTAAACTTTCCTTTCCTAATCCTTTCTTTTTTCTCTACTGAACCCTCTGCTTTTCACAAAAAGAGCTCTCCCTGCAGGGTTTTCCCCCACCCTGCCCAGGAGCTGGGCTGTGTGTGGCCCAGGAACACTGGGCTGATTCTGCCACAGCAGAGCTTGTCACAAGGGAGGGTGAGGTAGAGGTGTTGAGAATAGGCTTTGGCAAAACTGAAAATTAACAAAAATCAAAAATCCCTTCTTTATCTCAATAGTGCAATGCTGCCAGAATGTCGCTTACTAAATTCTTGTCCTTGGTTTGTTTTCTCAGGCACAATAAACAGCATAAACAAAACTGTGTTATTTTTAATAACACCTCAAAAGGTGAATTACTGTGTTTGGATCATGTAATCACAGTCCTGGTCTTCTGAATGATATTTGCAACTTCTTGGAGGGGCATCTGAATTTCTCCTTTTACTTTAATTTTTGCATAGATCATTAAAGCAAACAAACAAACCAAACTCCACAGTCTAAACAAATTGTTCCTTTGTTTAAATGCATCTGTCGAGGACAATTTGTTGTATGTTAGCCTGGAGAAGACTGGTGAGATAAGCCTGGCTGTAATGATTAGGGGATTCAGTGGCAAAAAGAATGACAAGGAAATTCTCTTAGAATGGTAACTTCAGTATTCCATGTGTGTTGGATTTATAGTGATACATGCCAAAATGAAACTAAACCAAAACAAAACCAAAACAAACGCCAAACCAAATCAAACCAAACCAAAACCAACCAAATAAAAAACAAAGAAAAACAAAACTGCAAACAAACAAAAAACCAAACGCCCTCATAAATGAACAGAAACATTTAAAAAACTTAAAAATATCTACTTGCAACTTTTCCAAACTAGTTACTCTCCTGGACATGTAGGCACATCATGGTCCTGTGCAGTGAATTTTAGCAGGTGTATAAAAGCTGACATCTCTGGGAGACATTTTGCCCCCACTTTTATAATTTTCAGAACACGAAGGGTCTGTGACATCTTTGAGATGTTTGGTCCTGCTCAAGACAGAGGGAGCATCTTCGGGGTGCAAGTCCAGGGTTGGTTGGGAACACAGGAATAATTGCATTTACCTGTGAACTCTCCCAGGAGAAATTTCTGATTTTCCATCCCCTTCAGCCTCATCACAGGAAGGAATCCCTTCATGCTGGCTCCTCTGCTGAGTCCAGAGGGAAACCCAGGGGAGTGTGGGGAATGTAGGAAGCAGCACTTGCTGTGCTTCACAACAGCCCAAGAAATGGTGCAGAGCTTCAGGGAGGGGGCTGTGAGCAGCCACGTGGAGAAAATGGAACAATTATGCAGCTGATAATGGCAAACCCATTTAGTCATGAATTTCTCATTACTCTCACCTCACTCTCTCAGAAGGTGATTAATATCTTTTTGATCAAAGGACGCAGCAGTAAAGCAGAAATCCTGCCAAGAGGCCTGTGAGTGAATGTGCAGAGCAGTAATAATTCCAGAAGCTGGCAGCTGCAGGAGATTTCCTGGGCACATCGTGGGCAGCCACAGTGCACAGGTTCTGGCTGCATCCCAGATTGGGCAGCTGAGCCACACCAGCCAGAGGAGACCTCAGGGCAAGTCTGGCATTCAGGTGTGGCCCAGGGCAGGAAGCACTGCCAGGAATCTGTATCCAGACTGGAAGCAATAGGAGGGTGCATTTATAGACAACTTCTCCTCTGGCTTTGCAGAGAATATGATTTCATGGCATGGAAGGGCAGGGGCCTAATGTGAAGTCTAAAACACAGATAGCTGGAGAGCTGTGGAGCCAGACAAGGATTCCTGGTAATGACACACTGTGAGGAAAGAACAGGATGTGGGGGTAAGGCAGTAATTTTCTGGGAAAAAACATCCTTGTTCTGGCTCCTGAAAATAAACACGAGGCAAGTGCAGGAATGAGGCTGAGGTCATGGACTGTAGGGGGGGTTGAGACAACCAATGGCTCCCAAAGCCCTCTGAACCACCTTCAGAAAGAAAAGCAGAGTGCACATGGTAACTGATTCGCATAGGATGTGAGAAACTTCACTCCAGGATGGGGAAAATTAATTTGCAAAAAGGTTCCCCCACAAGCCTGGGACACAGGACCCTGGACATCCCATCAGCTGGATCAGTGCTGGGGCCAGAACCACTGATTCCCCTTCCCCCTTCCTCTTCCTCTTTTTTCCCCTTCCCCCTTCTTCTTCCTCCTCCTCTTCCCCCCTCCTCTTCCCCTTCCCCTCCTCCCTCTCCCTCTCCCTCTCCCTCTCCCTCTCCCTTCTCTGCATCCCTCCTTCTCCCCTTCCCTCCTTCCTCCCTCTCTCTCCCCTCCCTGGTGCCTGCTCCATGTGCCCACATTCCCAAACACCCGACATTCCCAGTCTGAATCCAGGTGTTCTCTCACACGTCAATGCAAGCACTGTAAGTGCCATTGCAGTACCAAGGAATAATGTGCACAGTTGTGCTGGGGTTTCCCAAAACAAATTGCTGAAAGGATCTGGAATATGATGTAATTTCTTCTCCCAGCTGGCAGCAATGTTTGCTTAGGGCACTGAGGTCGAGCCTTTACTCTGCCCCAACCATGCCTGGGAATTTCCTGCCCACAGAGTCTGGCATTGAGCAGTCAGAGTCTGCCCTGGTAAACATTTTTAACCTCCAAAACTGGTAGCCTGATACATGCTACTTCTGTGAGGGGTCTCCTGAGAGAATTTGTTCTTGAGCCCTTTCTAGCAATTGTTTTAAAGACTGTTCGTTGGCAGAGAAAAAATGATCCAGAGAAAACTTTGTGAAATCTACTGAGAAGTGTTCCAGCAGCTTGGAAGTTTCTCTGGGTTACTGCTCTAGCCTAGAGATAACACTATCCTGCTTTGGAACTGCTGCCTGTGACAGCTCAGGGAGGAATAAATGAAGAGAGAATGAGGAACAGAAAAGAAGAATAGAAGGAAGGCCAAAGAACACGATCAAATTATGGAATCAGCATCACATATTTTTTAAGCACTGGGATTTTTTTTCTTTCTCCTGAAGTAAGTTCTGCTGTCCAGGGGAAGAATCTGTAATGTGTATAAACATTTCAGATCCAGGTCTCTAAAAACTTGTGCACTAATAACAGGCTTCCAGGGTTACAGAATTGTTGGTTATCTGTTTCTGGCAGCTAAGACTTAAATAGTAGATTGTGTCCAGTTGTGTGTGCTGAATACCTACTGAAAATCCCCTCCAAAATCATAGAAATGTCCAGGAGTTACTCTTCAGTTTCTTGATTATTTTGTCTCCTATATGCGTAGAATAAATAGAATATAAAGCTTTAAGTTTAGCCCTAAATATTAGCACAACTATAAACATTACTCCAACTATAATTCTAGCCCTAAATGAAAATTGTCACCCTAAAAGCCAGCCCTAAACCCAGCCCAGGGGTTGTGCCAGTGACCTGTGCCAGTGTTGGTCACCTGCACAGAGGAGAAGTGTTTGCTGATGGAGCCTCCTGAATTTCAGTGTCTGCCAGTTCCTTCTTGAGAGGGTCTGGTTCCCTCTGCTCTGCATCCCCTCCTTGGGAAAGCGGTTCCACATGTTCCAGAGAAAATCCACTCTTAACTGAATTCCCATCTAGCTGAGAGAAATAATGATTTCTTGTAAAATAATTAGAGGGAATGTGCACCATCTGCCAGAATACTCAATTAGAATAGACCTCAAATTGCCCTTCAAATGTTATAGGTAATTGACAAAAGTACCTGAAAATCTTTATGGATAAAACATTATTTTGGCTGCTCCTGCAGACATGTAAAAGGAGAAAATCCTAGCATTTGAACACACTCTGCCCTGTGTTTGAGTAAGTAATTTCCTGAGTTGTAATGATTGTTGATGATGTTTGCCCAGCTCTTGATGGGACAAGGGGAAGGCAAGTTCATTGGATTTTTTATTCTGTCCCTGTCGATTCTCCTGTTCCTGTGCAATGAGCATGAAATTTGTTTCACCTTTGGGTGTCTTGTTTGGAAGGAGCAATAGCACAATAATCTGTCAATATTTACATCTCTCAATGTGTGCAGCTTCCCAGCTGTGAGCAAAATTTCTGGTGAGTTAAATTTTGAGATGGCATAAACCAACCAGTGCACAGTGAACTATGAAATTTGCTTTTATAGCCAAGCACTTTGTGTAATGTAAATAAAATAGTTATTCTCAGAGCATAAATTATGAAAGTCACACTGGTTATATTCCTACTTTTTTCATCTCATGGAGGTTTTCATGGCAAGTGTTTTAGATTTTCTTCTAACCCCTCCTTTTTTTAAAAAAAAATAACAAAGTTCCCACAATGTGTTCCCATGATGGTAGTGATTTCTGCACTTTTCTTTCTTATTTTTTCTGTAATTTAATACTGTGAGTTACATTCACAACAAAATAATTTCTGCTGTGACCTAGGATTAACAAAATTAAGATTTTTTTATGTTTAAAATGGAGAAAAAGAAACAATATACACAGGATAGAGGAGAAAAAGTTTATTAACAGCAGCTTATACCAAGAATATTTGGAACATGAACTGAAAAAGAAGATTGCTAGGAAGTGGGGCACATTTAAAAAGACTGACAATTCATAGAGGGAGAAATGAAAATAGAGACATGATCAGGTATTATTTGTAACAATCTACAGCATTTGAATGGATGTGGTGGATATTGATCTGCTTCATAGAGAGGGCCATAAACCTCTCAGTGTTCTCAGAGCATTTTAAAATATCTTTTATATATGTAGATATAAATATAGATATATAGATATAGATGATATAGATATAGATATAGATATAGATATAGATATAGATGTTATAGATATAGATATATGATATAGATATAGATGATATAGATATAGATGATATAGATGATGTAGATAGATATAGATATAGATATAGATATAGATATAGATATAGATATAGATAGATAGACACCTTCCTCTTGTCTTGTATTCATTAGATGATTTTTTTTTTAAGCAAAGAAATGATGGCTCTCTGAAGCAATGTAGCATTGAGGGATATTTACCTGACAAGGATAATTAAATATATTAATTAATAAGTTCTATGTTTTCTGTGTCTTCCTTTTTTGGGGCTCTTAGAGCACTGAGAATATGTTATGAGTTTAGACATCTCTTAGTGAAAATGCCCCAGAGTGGAAAATTCTTCAGACATTGCTGTTTCACTGATCCTTTCCTTTTCTTGAACAAACCATGCATGGCTGAACCACACTAATTTGAGTCAAAATCAGGCTGTAAGGCCCAACACTGTATGATTAACCCATCAGCATAATAAATATGTGCAGGATTATGTGGTGCTATGGCATTTGATACAGGGCACTCTGTATTTTGCTGAATTACTGCTTAGAATTTCTTGTCTGCTGCTGAGTGGTGCCAGGGCAAGCTCACAGTGGCAGGGGGGCTGCTGGGCTGAGCTCTTGCTGCCAGGGGCACCCTCACTCTGTCAGCCCCGTTTCAGCCTTTTCTGAGAGGTAATTTGAGCTACCAAAGGAAGTGGCTTCATCCTGGTGTGAATGAACAGCCTGCCTGATGCAGCCTCCACTCAGGCATTGGTTTTTTATTATGCTAATGGAAATTCTCTTCTTGTCATTAAGTGGAATGCTCTCTTTATAAAAGGAATGTTAATTTAAAGAGGGTAAATTCCACTTGAATTTCATCTGGAATTTGCATGTTGTCTAGAGCAGCAAACAATTATTTTCAGTAGCCAATCTTTGCATACTTCTTCAGTTCCTACAGCTCTTTTTCGAGTGCTGGTGAAGAATGACATCTGCAAAGTGCTCAGGAGTTTGTCAGGTCTCTGTCCATGCTGAGATAACATGTTAGTTCTGGACAGGATTACAAGTTCCCTTCCCTCACTCCAGATTTTCCTCCCTCCAAGCAGTTTGCTCTATGCCACAGAGTATTTTGTGCACTGCAAGTTTTTGAGTTAATGACAGTCTCCCATAAATTTTAACCTGTGTTTTATATTCTTATAGAATTGGCAAAAAAAGAGAAAATCACTGCTTTGGCATAGTGGTTGGCTTCATTGGACCCAGCACCTGCCAAAATTGCAAAATAACAACAAAAATACAGTCTTCATCTGTAGTGGTCCATCCTTGTCCCTTTGAATGCTCAATAATTTCTTTTTTATACCTTTCTAGCCTTGCCTGTATTAACCTCATATACAGAATCTTCATTTGAGAGAAATGTAAAATTTTATGAAATTATTAGGGGATATAGGCTGCTTTTGTCAAATCATTTAACAATTTAATTGGAGAACTCACTCAGAGCAGAAGTACGAAAGTAGTTGAAATAAAATCTACTTTACAGTGGATTTTACTTTTCAGTTTATCCAACAGTGTTGTGGAAATTCACTGATTTGTTGGTGGTTTTAAACTGAGTTTCACCAGTAATCTGAGATTGTGATAGATCAAATCAGGGCAGACCAAATCAACCTTCTCCTTTCCCACAAGTTTCATAGGGCTAGGGCTGGCCAGCTTGAGCAGAATTAGACCTTCACAAGCCCACTGTCCTCTCTGAGACTGACTTCAGAACTGAGTCCTAACAGGGAATGGAGCTATGTCTTGTTCAGATCGTTCTGCAGCACAAAGATTTGAAAAAAAAAAAAATCAACATATTTCTCCCCAAGTATTTGTGCTTGGAAATAACAAGAAGCAGAAAGGCTTCATGGTCAGTGGCATCAGTGACAACAAGAGCTGATCTACACAGGCTGCTCAGCTGCACCTGGAATGCCTGTGCCATGTAAAAGCTCCCAGGTTTTTGCTGACACTGTGAAGGAAATGAAAAAGATATGACAAAGCCAGAATTGTTGCAAGAAAAGGAATAAAATATTGAAGATCTGGGATCAATCCTTATGATCTGGGGTTTGTTTCCTCTGCTGCCAGTAAAAAGAATATTTAAAGTCTGTTTTTTGTGTTTCTTGAGATGGAGATATTTATAGACTTGCTCATGGAAAAGAATTATCAAAAGAAATTACTGTGCAAGAGTAATAATTTATCTGTGGATTGAAGTGCTTTCACACACTGATTTATTGGTCTTATTTTAACACCAGGGGGTGACAAATTGCCTTGGTGTCATATATGATCAGGCGTCTCTATAAAGGCAGATTCCCTGGGTTTTTTTCCTGTGAGACCTTTTATGCTTCATGTTTAGGGTTTTGAGGTTTTTTGGACAAAAAAATATTTCACAAAGCTGTCACTCACAATCCACTAAGAGGTACCCTAAGAATGTACAGATGCCTGGTAAGATACAATAAGGTACACATGAGAAGGCAAAGCAAAATTTTCCCCCTCTTAAGGCAAACCTTGGCAAATGCCACAGATGCAAAATGGTGACAGCAGGTGGCAAATTACTGCAGCATCAACACACCAGGGTGCAGTGGAGGTGAACGGAGCCCCATGCACTTTTCCAGGAGTCCAGTTATGGATTCACCCAAATTTGGCACTTGTGTTGAAAATCAAGGCTTCTGAAAATGCCTTTAAAAGTCTTCCTCTGAGTTTCCCAACAGCTAGCAGTAGCCCTTCTAATACTTTTGTGCAGAAAAAACACACAGCTGTGCATACAGAAAGGGATCTTCACTCTGGACTGGAGGTGCTGCATCTGCTGCTGCTCTGTCCATTAGAAATTGACCCTTATGGATTCTCCTCCAAGGCACAGAAAGACCCCTACTGTCCCCCCAAACTGGCTCTCAGAGTCACAGAAGCTGGAGGTTTTAGGAAGTAGTTCCTATGTCTGTGTCCTCTGTTCCTATTTTCTAATATAGAATTAGGCTGCAAAGCCCAGATGGGCAATTTTGGTTTAATTTAGAAAAAATATTCAGCTCTGTGGCATAGAGCTGCTTCTCTGAGAATACCCACCTGGATCAGTGGCACAGCAGTGCTGAGCTATCTTTAACATTAACTTCACACCCTTCACATTTACTCCAAGGATATCAAGCTTGCTTCCAGCTCTCTGTGTTAGGAGGTAGTTGAAGCCTCCTCTGATAAATTTCAGTCCCTATTTGCTTGTGGCTTCTGATCAGCACCTCAAGTGTTACAATTTCATCATCATCATCACCATCATCATTATCATCACCATTATCATTATCATCATCGCCATCATCATCTTGCAGATTTTTTCTAACCTTTCAGCTTTTCTTGTAGCTTTTAACTACTCATGCTTTTCAGCCACCTCTTTTTTCTATTTTTGGGCTCAGAACAGTTACTTTATGGGAATGGCCAGAGGAGCACCCAGGATACAGACAGAATTGTTTAGCTATTCCCACTCAAAACTTTATGTGCTTGTGCTGAATGTTTTCCTTCTCACCACAAAGTCATCTTTGTACCTTATGTCCAAACTCCTTGAGCACCAGGGAATCCTAGAGACAAAGTGTGGAAGGCCATTAAGTCAATGTGCCAACCTTGGCTGAACTGTCCAGAAGGGTTTTTGAAATTACAAGGTCCAAATCACAGCATTCATTTCTACTTGTAAGCATTGAGCAAATGTACTTATAATGCTTCATAATTTTTCCTAATTTTAAGATTAATTTTTTTATAATTGCATGAGGGTTTTTTTTTTAATTGATATTTCTGCATGACAGAAGAATGGAGAGAGGAAATCCAAAAATATTTTGAAAAAGGAGGAAGCCAATATGCAATATTTTTCAATAAATGTAAACCACTAAAACACATACGTCAGCTCAGGACATCCCTAACCAAAATTTGGCTTCTCTGTAGTGGATCCTAGTCGCATAGAGCCAAAACGTGGGTGACTCAGTCAACCTGCAGATCTCCAGGAGGCTGCTGCCTTGCCTTTGTGAGGCAGGAGCAGCTGCCAAAGCGGGGGATGTTTTGGAGGTTTTAGTAGATCATGATGATGGTGATGATGCAAACAAAGAGTATTATTTTTCTATAGTCCAAAATCCACTGGTTCAACCCCCCTTGGAAAGGTCTGAGCTGGAAAGGGACATTTCCTTCTGTGTGTTATCCATCAAGGCAAGGCAAGCAGAGCAAGGAGTCAAGTGAGGGTGACAGCAGCCACACTGTTGGTGACACAGCCACAGCCAAACCCCGGGGACAGAGGCCCCTTTGCCTGACCTAGAGCACCCAGAGCTCAGATGTCCTGCTGGAGCAGCAGGCACGGCCGGCACTCGGAGTGTGAGGGAAAAGGAAAGAAGTCGGATGTTCCTTTGGGATTGCCCAGTCAGAGCTAGACCTACCTGAGAAATCTGGCGATCCAGCTCCCCCACAGCCGGGAGCTGCGGCAGGTTTTGGGCAGATAATCCCTCCTGACAGTGCTGGATGCAGTCAGAGACATCAGCTTCATGTTTATCTCCCTGAACACACTGAGTGCAGTCCACAGATAACGCTTGGGTGAGCTGGTGATGCTGCACTCAAAGACTCTCCTCCTTCCCTGTTTTTGAAAAGACTTTACCTTAGAGATATCTCTTATAAACATTTTCTTTTTTTCTTTTTTTTTTTTTCCTGCACTTTTTTCCTCTTAGAAAACTAAGAGGAAAAACCCTAATTCTGTAGGCTGTCATCCTGTCTGGAATGCCTTAATCATCATGAGAATAAAATCTGTCACCTGAGCTCAAGGGCAAAGCTCTTTTACATAGCAGCAGCATTAACCTCAGACCCTAGAATGGAATGCAGCTGCACACTGTGGATCTTTTCCACTTATTGCTAATTAAATCCTGTTTATATGAGTATGGAAAGAGCAAAATTTCATTTGCAAACACAAATAATGTCACTGTCGGCAAAAACTTCTCCAATGAACCAGAAGTGAGGAGTGAACCCTTCAATGAGAACCCACTAACCTGTTGCCTGAGAGACATTAGAATAATTGAACGCTTCTGCTTTTCATAAGAAAGAAGAAATTTTTCCATTAGGTGTAATCAGTAGGAAAAATCAAGGGGTTGTGTTCTTTTATCCTTTAAGCTGGCAGAAGGCAAATTGACCTCTGTGACACTGCACTCAGTGAAGAAGCAGGATGCATTTTTCAAGCTGATCTTACTTCACATTAGGGTGATGCTGCAGGAACCCAGCTGCAGTTCCCTCTAATGTCCCCGTCCCACCTCTAAGCTGATTACTAATTCACCTCTGTAATTTGCATGCACTTTGAGACAAAAATGTTTGCTTAATGATGTATCCAAGCACACACACGAAAGAATAGCTGAAAAATAAATGAGCTGAGTAAGACTTACAGCTTTGAAAAGAGCCATAACATGATGAGTATTGGAGGCTACAACTGTGATCCCAGCAGGGAGCCCAGGCTGTGCAGGGAACAGGGAGCACACACAATGCATCATTAGCAGAATGAGCCGCTGCATGCAGGGCAGATTTCCCACTGGCACTGCACCTGATGCAGCTGTAGGAGCTGATTAAGTTGCATGCACAGAGCTCATTAGGGCGCTGCTTTTATTTGTGTTTGTTTTGTGGGTGAGTTCAGCGCTGCTGTGGGGGACTCTGGGAGGAGGCGCGATCGCCGCTCTCGACTCTCCCAGGCTGGGTCTGTCCGCTGCTGCTGAGCTGGAAGGGTTTAATTTATCCTCCCTCTGCGTGGCACTGGATCCTGGCAGGGTTTGAGGTGAGGAGCTGGAGAAACAGCTACCTGATGGTCAGTATTAGCACTCGTTTCTGCTGGTTCTCATGATAAACCAGCAAGTTTTGCAGCTGACCCCAGCAGAATGAGTAATTAAGGAAACAAAAATGTCACGTCCTAATGGAACTGCAGCTTTGGAGGTTGGTGACTTTAGGAGTTGTGTCCTCCAGGAGAAGGACTGGGAAATCCCTACACAAAGCTGAACACAGACTACTTTTTTGAGCTACTGTAGGTACAGGTCTTGCAAATTTGGATGGATCTCTTTGAGCATTACTGTTAATTAAAAGCTTAACAGAAGAATCAGAAGGTCTGTCTTGACTCCTTTTAGGTGACTTTAGAGAAATTAATTTATCTCTTTTTTCTCTTCTATTCTCTCTCTGGTTGGATCAGTCATTATAAGAATTACAAGTATTACAAGCAAGCACCACAGAAAGTAGCTAGGATTGTTTTAATGGTATAAATGTGTTTAATTATATCTATAACTCTAACTATTCACAGATTATGTCCTGGTATCCATTCCAATTAATGTATGATTCTATATTAAACTCTCATTTTCCTCTTCCCCTGTTATATCACATTTTTACAATGTAGTTAACGCTTTGTATATTAGCATGACTAGTTGATCCAGAAGTAAAATAAAATGTACAGAATTCTTCTATTTTATATTTGTCCAAGCTGTTTCCTAGCTTGTGTTTTAAAACCCAGCATACACCAAAGCAGCCATGGACATTACAGAGCACGGTTTAGAGGGGTGTGAGATTTCTTGATCACTATAAAATATGAGTATTCAATCACTGTCCTACCAGCCTGTTCCAGAATGCAAGGCAGGATGTATTCTACCACCATCTGTATGGCAGTTGTCTGGTGTCAGGTGGGCAGTTCTCCTTACTCCCTGAGTGATCACAATCACTCCTCCCTCAGCAGGGGACATCTGCTGATAAGGGGCTATTGAATGTCACCACATGACTGATAAGAACTATAGCATCCCATTGTGAGATGCTCCGCCCAGAGGGAGGAACCAAGCATTTCCACCCAGATATAATCTGAGATTCTGACACACCAAGACAGCCTTTGCTCCACTGGACTACCCAGAGGAACAGCAGCTGCTTCTACTTCCACGGATCTGCGGAGGAAGAATACACCCCTTTCCTACAGGACTCCCCTGCTCCAACAGAACCACGCCTGACACTCCAGGAGGACTGCAGCCCCTTTTCCAACTGGACTGCCACCAACACCCTGACCCACAGGGTGTCAGTTCGTGTTCTGACTCTGACAGTGTTGTTCTGGCGTATTGCATTGTTGTATTTTATATTTTTTCCCTTCCCTATTAAAGAACTGTTATTTCCTGCTCCCATATTTTTGCCTGAGAGCCCCTTAATTTAAAATTCATAGCAATTTGGAGGGGTGGGGAGGGTTTGCATTCTCCATTTCAGGGGAGGCTCCTGCCTTCCTTGGCAGACACCTGTCCTTCCAAACCAAGGCACAACCATATCCCAATGCTCTCACAGTGCATTCTGAATATATCTACATACCATATGTCATTCTCTCTGAAAAACCTGTTAGTTATTTATTGTCTTTTGATGCTGAAGTTCTAGGTGAAAGAAAACCTGTGGATAAGTAGAATTCCAGCTTTAGTCTCACATAATCCTTTTCTCTACATTGCTGGCTTGTAAAAGGTCATAGAATCATAAAATCACAGAGTGGTTTGGGTTAGAAGGGGCCTTAAACTCCCCTTCATTTCAGCCCTCCCTGCCATGGGCAGGGACACCTTCCACTATCCCAGGCCGCTCCAAGCCCTGTCCAACCTGGCCTTGGACAATTCCAGGGATGGGGAAGCCACAGCTTCTCTGGGCAGCCTGTGCCAGGGCCTCACCCCCCTCTCAGGGGACATTTCTGTGCTAATATCTCAGGAAATAACTATCAGAACTATTAGGCTTTGTCTTTCAAAAAACATTTCTTAGACAGCTCTTTTTTCCTTAATATATACCAAATTTTGTCCTAGTTCTCTGGGGTGTCTTCAATAATATTTGTACCATGTTTCTAAGAAGTGCAGGAGTCTGGGTGGATCTGACCAAGGGGAACTTCAAACTCACAGTGCAGGACAGTAGAGAATACAGGCAGGTGTCATTAATCAAGCACATCCAGATGAATGTTTATTGTCCTGGCCAATTCCATTCTAAAGTGGGGTCCAGGTGTCTGAAACTCTTCCCATTTCACAGTGGCAGTGCTGTGCCCTGCACTTTTGGGAGCCACACCCAACCTCTCCTGCAAACTTTGGTGCTGTGGGTGCACCCCACTGCTTTAGAGAGCAGGGGGCACCTCACTTGCTCTCTGGGAGATTCCTCCCTGCAGCTGCAGAGTCCTCCCTCCCTGCAGTGCCTGGTCTATATAGGATGTTCTTGAAAGCCCTCCTCTGGGTTGGCACAAACCATCCTTGTATTCTTCTTCCAAGTGGTTTGTACCTGTGGAAAAAGTTCCCACAACAGCAAAGTTTGAGTTCTTACCTGTGTGTCCTAATCCACTCACAAGAGAGAGTCTCTGTTTACAACCTGTTTGGCTTCATCTGACTGCTTTTAAGTTAGCATGCAGTAAATATTCAGGGTAGAGCTAACACCCAGTGGGGCTGTGCTGGCTCTGACAGAAAGAAATTTGTACAGGTGTGAGCCACAGGACAAGTGATGATTGGAATTGTACCATATTGTGATTTACAGCTCCATGGGCTTCCATGACTCAGTCACCTGAATGATGAGAAAAATACAGGAGAACAGCCAACACAAAATAAAAGAGTACAAAGTATTGTAGACTATGTCCAGTACATTTTAAGGAAAGGTTCCATGAAAATTCAGTGATTATCTGGCATCAAATGGAAATTGTGTTTTTAGAAAGGCTGCATTGAAGGAAATCAGCCTCAAATTGATGTCCAGACAGCCTCTGCTTTGTGAGCTGAACATATTGTGCTGCCAGTGGCATGGGAAGACCTCAGCTACCTGGGGCTTCTCAAGCACATTTTACCATCAAGGAGGTACTTTCACCTTACCCCAAGCTGTTTTCTTTGTACTGAGATATTTTACATTATGATTAATTTTTTATTGCTCTGCTCATGTGACAGTCTGGATTGACTGGTCTTTTATGTGTGTAGATGACTACTCAGAAACTATAGAGAGCAGGTCTTTTTAAAGAAAAATACAGAGAGTTCTATTCAGTGTGCTTATTCACTGTTAATATTCACCACTAATTCACATCTTTATAGCAACAGTGCCTTTTTTATTCGTATTTGCTTCTTGTTTTCTTTATTCAGAGCAGTTAAGGTTTTTCTGAGGTTGTTTGAAGGGCTAAACCTCATGCCCTACTCATTTTAATAATCAGATTTGTTTCTCATCAGTCTCCCTCTTCAGTTAAATCATATTTTTTGTGTCATTTAGTGGCAAATTACCAATCTGAAAGTTGCATCCTTGCCATAAAGTGACAGTAAGGTTGAGATAATTGTTATCTGTCTCTAAATAGCTTGGTTGCTTAGAAATCCAACCTGTAGACTCCCTGGTTTTACAGAAGAAACAACTTGATGAAGCACACATAGTGCTAAGAACATTCTACAGAGCACAGATAACAGATAAATTGTAAGGTCAAGGTCTTTTTAGAAAGTATCAAAAGCCTTTTCTACCTGGGAAAAACATGTAGTTAAATAACTGCAGAAAGATTGTTACATCAGTGAGTATATTCTGGTCTTGGCACATGCCAGGCTGGAGGACAAAACTTAGAAAACAATAATATTTCTTGTTCATTTTGGGATGTGCAGATGGTTTTTGATTATTCATTCTTGCTCTGTTGCTTGTTTTTGGTTTTGTTTTTTTTTTTTTTTCCTTCAAGCATTAAGATGACAGCATTTTAAACAGCAGAATTGGTGTCATTCATTTAAAATATATGAAATAAATAACCAGGGACTGAGAGTTTTCTTGTGATGCTGAACAAAAAGAAACTGTTCTGAAAAACATCTTTTAAAAACCACCATTTCTTGATGAGAACCTCTTCATCTGGGTAATTGCCACTTTTGTGCATTCATCCTCAGATATTCATCTTCATTAAAGTGCAGGAGTGTGCTTTAACAAGGTTTAGCAGCCCATAGACACTAAACTTTCCCTTGCACTAATGGGTGTAAATTTTAAAAAGGGAGACGCTGCAATCCAGCTGATTTGATGAGGGCTGGATGATTATTTGCACTTCAGGGGACTGTCTGAACAAGAGCTGTGGACACAGGCGATGCACAGGCAGCCCCCTCTGGTGTGCAGGTCACAGCACCCTGCTTCCTTCTCACTTCTGCCAGGGATTTTCCCTCAATGATGGGGGCAGAAATTCTGCAGTAATGAAAATCATTGCACTTTTCTCCATTTATGGTTTGAAAATTTGCAAAAATGTTTATTTTCATAGCTGACAGCACTCAGTTTCTGACTAGGTTCTGTTTCTAAATCACATCAGGCAGTGTGTGTAGCAGACCAGATGAAGGTGGCACCTGGCTGACTTGCTGAAGTTGTCACCCCAGTGCAGACATTCTCTCAATCTGCTCCCCGAGGCTGCCAGAAGTGCTGCTCCATCAAAGTGATGCTTGAAAGGAGGAGGGGGGAAAGCAGAGCTTGCCTTGAAGCTCACCAGGTTGGGTTTTGGGGTGGCCACTGACTGCAAGGCTGCAGCCACGCAGCAACGGGGAGCTCAGCAGAAATGCTGGCATTCCTTCAAAGCAGGCACTGTATCCTTTCCAAGGAGGCAGGCAAAATGCTCAAAATGAATCCAGTGTGCTTCTGATGGAGACAGATAACATCAAGGAACATCAGCCCTGGAACCCTGTGGCCAGCAGGAAATGTGGATGAAAAATCTCTGCTTGCACTGCTCCATGGACAGATATCTTCTTTTGGCAACATCTGTTCTCTTAATTCACTCAGCCAGAACTGGCACACCACAGCAGGAGGGGAGGCACTCTCTTCTTTTTCTTTGTCACTTAGCAATATTATTTTGTTCATCTCACTGACTTCACACTGTGGTGGCTCCAGCCTAAACAGCCTGTGTGCAGGAACTATGAATTCCTGTTTAGTCACCATGCTCATTTTTAATCAAACCTGAATGGAAAGCCTCATTGCTCTTAGATGTAATTACTCAGCTTGAGGCTATTCCAGGGAAATTTTCACACATAAAAGTAGACTTGGTGGGGGAAAAAAGGAACAAACAGCTTCCAAAGGTGGTGCCTACTAAGAGTGCTGCTGGAAAAAGGTGGATGGTTTTGGTGCATTAGCAGTGCCATTACCTAAACCCCATGGTTGTTTATAAGAGTTGATGTGGTCACTGGAGAAATCTGACTTTGCTCTGTGCCCAGACAGCTGCTGTAAA
Organism: Fringilla coelebs; assembly: GCF_963513975.1. Lineage (NCBI taxonomy): Eukaryota > Metazoa > Chordata > Aves > Passeriformes > Fringillidae > Fringilla > Fringilla coelebs. Next base: position 72,470,803 of record NC_140031.1, on the reverse strand, counting down.
TGATGGCAGCAGCACCAAGCTGTGACAGACCCACTCGGGCCAGATGGGCCTGTGACAAGGTAAAAACTGGAGTTGGTCTAAGAAAAGTGCTTATTAATGAGGAGAGAAGAGTTTAGCTGTGGCTGGTTTGGTTAGGTTTTGACATACGTGGCAGCACTTTAAAAATAAGGTTTTGGTGAAAGTTATCAATGTATTTACCTTAAGGTATACATGTTGTTTGTTTTCTGCGACTCTACACAGCAAATTACCTCAGCAGAGAGATGGGCTTTGCTCATGGCATTCCTGAAAGAAAAATTCAGCCACAGTGCCTCCAGCAGTCTTCCCAAAGCCAGCGAGTGGAATGGTCACAGCAGGAGAGAATCCCCACCAGCCTCTTCAACATGACTTTGTCTTTGGCTTGCTTTTGGAAGAATTGGTCTCAGAAGGGACTGGCTGAATTTTAACTCTGTCTCAGAGTGCCATGACTGCAAACAACACCACTGACTCCAGCAAAACCCTTCATCACTCTAAGTGGTGGCCCTGGAAAAAACAAGTTGTCACAAGGGGTGGCAGAGGGAAGGAAGGCTCACCCAGCCCTGCTCCAGCACGTGGGGATCCATCCCTGCCCTGCAGGGAGAATTATCTGCACAGGAATGGACCCACTGCTGGCACTTTGCAGAGCCCAGAGCACCTTTCCCCTGTCAGTCACAGTTCCCTTGCCATACACTCAGCCAACTTTCATTTCATTTATTTCACATTTCTGCTTTAGACCACTGACGCCCTATACTTTAATTTTCTCTCAGTCTTCAGAGGAGAGGAGCCAAAGCAGAGCACAATTTTCAAACTACAGATACCACATGGACTACTACAGTGTGAAACTTATCCTCTCCGTGTTCTGTCCCTGTCCAAATAGTTCCTAATAAATTGTTTATTAATGAGGAGAGAAGAGTTTAGCTGCTCCATCTTTCCTACAGCTCTCTGCTTACACCCTCCTTTCTTTCTCTGAAAATCTCCTGCTGCTGAAGCCAAAGTCATTTTTGTTTCAATGAGTGGAATGTTGAATATTCCTTACACACTACAAAATGCAAATTAATTGGGATATACTTTTGTGGATATTTCCAGTCTAGTATCCGTAGACATATCTTTAGGACTTTAGGCTGAGGAGTACTACTGTCCCTTTATGGAAAATTACTGAAGCCATGGAAATGGATTTTAAAGTGTACATCCTTTGCTGTATGCAGCTAATGAGCAAGAGAAGAAATTTTATGGTTTTCCCCTTTTAAATGCTCCTGTCTTTAAGCTGAAACTGTTTGTTTTTTTCCTAATACATCCTGTTTCATGCTGCCCCTTATCTTGTCCAGATAACTGCTTCTTTGTCATTTAGAAGTGCATCCAAGTCTGACACAACTGCAGGCAGACTTACAGATATATTGGGAGATTGGCTTTCAAGTTGCCAGTCCAATGACTGACAACAGATTCAGTAAGGCCAGGTATGACATCAATTAATATTTTAGTAGAGTGTACTAATACTGCTTCACTGTATGGGAGAAATTGCCTTTCAAGTTCACAGATTAATACAGAAAATGAATCTGCTGCCGAGGTAAAGAAATTGTCAGGGAATCTTGAGAAGGTAATAATGAAAGGAATGCTCCTAGATGGATCTATTGTATTTCACATTGCAGCAGCCAAGATAACCTCGAGCAATCTCTGAAGTCTGGTCATGAATGTAAAGCCAATGTGCATTAGCGAAATACTTTACTGCTGAGTGTGTAATGTCTTTAAAGAGAGAATTGTATGGAGCAGAGTCATTAGTGCTCTGCTTTCTGAAGTCTTTGTCATGCTTAGTATTTTTTGTGTATACCCTTACAACTCCAGAGAGCCCTGTTTGCTCATTGTTTTGCAAAGGTGGCTTTGATCCACTGGTTTGGGTTCATTTGCTCTGTCACACCCTGGACCAAGCACAACAATACCCTGGTTTTGTGCCATCATTTTAAAGCATTTCCCTCTCACTGTTTGATGGCCAGCTCGGAGTCAAGGACAATCAAACAGTCTCTGCCTTTAAAAGGAAGCATTGAAGTGAGGTTTCTTTCTTTTACCCCCACAGTGAAGGGCAGGTCTCAGCACCTCAGTGCTCAGATTTAATGAGTCGCACTTTTGCAGCTCTCTGCAGTTTGGAATATGTGGACAAGAACACACTCTGAGGTTTTCAGGCTTTCAAGTGAAAGAAGTATCAATTCTCTTAGGATTACCTAAAGCCAAGTGCAGAAAGGAAAGTGTGTGTGCCTTGGGAGGGTTTTCATCCTGATCAATTTCTCAATAATTTTTATCTTCATATTCTGCTCTCATCAGCTCAGAACATTTGGGGGTTTTAGAGAAAAAATAAAAAACAACTAGGCAATTCCCTCTCCAGCCCTACAAATGCCAAAATGCTCACTGGCAGAGGTAGTCTTGGACCCCTGGGAAAGGGTTCATTGTCTCAGCCAGAGGAGAAACCCTTAAAAAAAGGGCTCCATCCCAGAGCTGTGTGCTCAAGAAAGAAGATAGGAATTAAAAAAAAATAAAATTGAAGTCTCTGTGACTGGAATTCAATGCAATTTTTTTTTCTGCCAGAAATACAAACACTTGAGTACTTTCCTATTAATGAGAATGGTCCACCTGTAAACTCCCAAAAAAGAACCAACCCTAAAAATAAAATCAGGAGGACTTCAGACATAATAGAAAAGTCCATAGAATATACTCAGTGAACTTAGGTGTTCATGAAAGGCGCCAGTGAGCAAAACAGGGTTCTTTTATGCACTCTGGCCTTCTTTAGCCATGGCGGGGATTTCATTGTTACAATGGACCAATTTCTCCAACTGTCTGAAATAGGAGAGGAAAATAAAGCAGATGTTTCCTTAGTAGAGTTAAGATTAGAAGATACACAAATGGAGATCTAAATAATTTCAAATCTCATTTTTTATGACACGTCTGTGAATTATTTTCTTTGTGCACTTGCAATTAGAGAGCACAACAGATGGTAGGGGTTCAGTTAAAAAAAAATAAAGAAAATATTTCTTTTCAAAGGCAATGGTGCCAAGGATTTATTTACTACATCTGAAAGGTGTTTCTCTCTCCTCTCTGTAACTGAAGTGTTGCTCCACTGGTATTAAATGGAAATCAGGGCAGACCTGAGGGCATGGCTGTGCTTGAATCTGCGCGCCGGCGCGTCCATGCCGAGCCAGCCGCAGCACTCGGCACAAACCTTCTGTTATTTCCTGATCAAAACCTCTCCACAGCCTCAAGTGTGATGAGAACTGTGGCATCTGCACACCAGTGCTTGGTTTGAAGGGAGCAGGCAGCATTCTGGTCAGAAATCCCATGGCTTGCTGATACAAAATCTTGCTGCTGCCACTCTGCTGTTTCTCTGCAGGGTGAAGGAAATCCAGGTGGTTCCAAGAAAAAGCCTTGCAGTCAGGAATGCACCCTCTTCTGAGCACAGTGTTCTATTGAAGTAAATGTCACTGAGCACAATAATTGAGAAAACTGCAACAGCTTGAGCTTTCCATGAAGCCACAGACATTGGCCCAGGACCCTGAACGAGCCTGTACCTGAGTTCTTGGGTTCCCCAAGTTGGTCTTACTGCCATTGACTGGCAGAGCAGATAGTGAGATGTCACAAAAAATCAGATCTTTATGCCTCTGCAAATTTGTATGAACCATATAGATTAATTTTTTTAGATAGCATATTGCTCTGTCCGCTCAGAAATACTGTAATTTTAGGAATCTGTTCTGGTGTTCCTGATTTTGTATTAATATTATTAAAAATGCGTTTATAGTCAGTGTCCAAAAGTTAGAAGAGCTGCTTGCCAAGACCCCAGTTGCCTGATCACAAAGCAGATTAATGGATTATGTATGAAGCATTTTTATTTTTAAATCTTTAGTTTGTGTTGTACTGTTGTCTTTTCTTGATGGATGTTTTGGTTTTTTTTTTTCATTTCCAAACCTTTTTCCTTTCACTGTGATGATATCTCAGAAAAGTACCCAAGTTCATACTATGAGCAGACATTAAATGACACTTAAAAAGTTGAGGCACGGTTTAGCCTCCCACTTCTGTTCTCTTTATGTCAGGAACATATTTTACAGATGAATGGCTCTGGAATATAGCTCTAGGTGATATTAAATAAATAGGTAGAGGGGCATAGCTTATCATAATTCATCATAAAGTTTTGCCTCTAAAGAAAGATACACAGTTGTTGAACAAAAGGCATTTGGCTGTGAAATGGGCTGTAAAATCACTGAAATACTATTTGCCAGATGTGAAATTAAAATAGTTATTTGCTTTGTTCACTGCAGCAGCCAAGAACTTTGCACACTGCACATTCAAAGTCTGCAAAAATAAATTTCTGACACTTGTCCAAGTTGTGTTTCAGTTTTGGGCATGAAACGTGAGTGCTGCAACATGTGAGGGCTTCCTATCTCTACTGTAAGGAAATAAATACATTCTTCTATTTTCTAGATTTGGAAGGAAAGAAGGAAGATAATTCACACCTGCCAAAATTTCCTGTAAGTGAAGTAGCACCCCCCCCCCAGCCTCGAATACAGAATTGCACACACTGGGCTCTGAGGCTCAGCAGGCTGGTGGTGCTGATGTGGAGGCTGTGGGCACAAAAATATTCTCAGCTCTGAATCTTGGTGAAATTTGTCACTGGCTTCATGTCTCCACTGTCACCTCCTGTGGGACAGGACTTTGCACAGTGAGGAATCCCTGTGTTCCGCAGTACTTCATGAACTCATGCATTGGATGCTTTGCTTAATTTTGAAATTTCTGGAAGTATCTACACATGCATACAGAAAAGAAATGGCACTGTTGTTAAGGTAGCATAATTTAGCTTGCACTATGAATCAGATGGGGATGTTCAAAGACAAAATCAGAACCTAAATAAACCACAGTTATTGCCATATACAACACTCTGTAGCAGTGATTTACAATGTCACTCCCAGAACTGTATTATGACTTTTGCAGAATTCCTTTTCACAAGTCTGTACTTTGCTATTTCAGCAACAGCTCCTTATGTACACTTCAAAAACAATTTCTCCAACACAAATTTACCAGCCTTCTAAAGTAAAAGTGCAATGCAAACAACAGCAACAAAAAAAAAAAGCACTTTCAAATCAATTCTTCATATTTTAATATAAATCTTAAATTCATTTCTAAACTCATGTGTAAGACTCAGGCAATTCTTCATTGCTTTGCAAGGAACCAAAAAAAAAAAATCCACTAAACACTTAATGCTTTATTAGCTTATTAGCTTTGCTGTTTTCACTATGTGGGCTCACTGAAAACAATCCAGCTGATCTCATGTTTCCCTGAAAAAATGGCACACATCACCCCCTACACTCTTCTCAGAAATATTTCTGATTTTTAAAATGGGGCAGAATTTCTACTGCTTTTTGGTTTGCATTGTTTGGAGGGATTTTGCCATAAGCTGTGTCAGTCACTGCAATAATAACAAAATATTGTCCAGAGAGACACAGCTGCCACTGCTCTGACTGATGACAAGTGACCATGGCACTGAGGGTACACAAAATATATTAACTGCTGAAGGAAGGCAGAAGCTAAAGGGATCCATCTGGCAATAATCAGAGCTAGAACAACCATGGAGACCTCGTCTGAGCGTGCAGCTGGCACGGCAGGACGGGAGCTGGTTAGTCAGTGGCTGATCACTGACCACCAGGGTATCACATCTGCCTCCTCCTCACTGGGGTAAACACTGGTTTTCAGCATGAAGGATGCATTTGAAATGGAATGTGATGCTAGCAGTCTCTCAACACTGGTTTTTAATTGCTCCTCGCCTGGGAACAGCTCGTGGAGGTGCTGTTGTCTGCGGCTTGGAGATGGAAGGGAGGAAAGGAAGCAGGAGGAAAGAACATCCCCAGAGCCCAGGATGGGCAGGTGCTTCTGGCTGTGAGGTGAAGGCACAAATCTATAGCCCAGCTCGGAACCTGGGATATGAAACAATGGGAGCAAAAATGATCTGCAGGGCAAGGTGAGAATTTGATTGTGCAGCACTACAGAGAGTCTGCCTGCAGAGTTTAAATTACCCAGCATTGCAGAAAGTGAGACACGTGACCAAGGGTTCATTGGTTTGAGCTATAACTGTACCAAAATTGGCTGTAGCTCAGCAAAAAAAAGGAAATTAAGTTCCTGCAGTCCAAAGCAGGCCTTGCTCCTATGAAAATTAATGATTGAATGAAAGAGGAGAAAAAAGGCATTTATTCATCTGACCCCTGGAAATACTGATATGGATGGATATTTTAGATTTACTAGAGACACACCCATGAAACAGGACATAATAGAGATTAACCCAAAGCCTAATTTAGCAAATTAACAGCAAGATAAATTATTTGCTCAAATTCAGCCATAACGTACCCTGTTGACTTTAATATATGATGACAAATTTAGTCTGGTATGAACAGAATAAATCCCTGCAGTTCTTCAAATTCCTGTTCTCATAACTTCTCCAGTGAAACACAGTGACAGTTTTTTGCAACTCTTCCCCAGCAAATGGCAGGAAATCTTTCCTCACAAAGTGCAATTTCCATTACACAGGGCCCACTCAGCTCACATTCAGTTACTCCATTTCTTCTGTGGGTTTATTTCACCAGGCAGAGCAATACAGCTCTCATAAACCTAAACTCTCTCACTACAAATGAATAAATAGTGAGTGTTCAGAGGACCCCAAAGATACCTTTAGTTGTGTGAAGAGGCGAAAAACCACACAAGCCTAAATAAAAGTCCATCAGGAGAACCCAGTGTGTGGCTGCTGTCACATTTACAATGGTGTCACTGTAGGTTTCTGCATGGACAACACAAAGGGGAAAAAAAATTATTTAGGTAAACTGAACACAAACACTGAAATGTCTTTATTTCTGTGCTATGCTTTCCACATTCACATGGTACATTATAATAATGGTCTCTTTTTATACAAGTGTCTCATCTGTCTCCTCACATGCTTCCCCTTCCTTTTGTGCTGGTTTTCCCACTTCTATGTTTCCCTGGATGTCTCCTCACCCATTCCTCATTCTCTGCTTCCTCTGCCTACATATACTTGAAAAGATTCTCTTTTCTCTTTCTACTCCCTTTTAAAATAAGTTAAATGTCTTATTGATAAACTTCAAGAGTGTTTAGCACACAGGATGTAAAAATCCTGCACACAGATCACTGAATAACTCCACAGGTAAAATCAGATGCTACGAACAATGTACCTAATATATGAAAAAGAAACAATAAACAAACAAAACCTTTAAAATTAAAATTAAGTTTAAATTAATCAGAAATTCCAATATTAGGAAAATGAGAAATGCAAAGTCTAAAACTTTGGAACACACCGTGTCTGCTAAGACCTGAAATTAATAAGAAATAGTAATACGATTAAAACATTATCAAATTATTTATTCTTTCACTTGCACAATGCTATAAACATTTTCAAAACCAAATAATGGATTTTAATCAGTAACTGTGTCAACAGCTACTTAATTTCTTCTTATGTTCAATTAGTCTATAGAAGTTGCCAGTCAAATAATTTTGAATTTTATAAACAACAGACTGTCTTTGACCACACCTTATTAGTTATTTAACAGAAAAAAAAAAGGAGTTTTACAAGTATAATATAATGTCTAAATATTATATACAATTCTTACTTCCTATTTCACAAAATTCAGCATTTTGGGGAGAAAAATCATGCTAGTTGGGATAGATAATTCTGTCTAAAATCAGAGTTTAGTGTATATAGATATTTCACTGAATCCACATAATATTTTTCATTTATGAAAGTGTTTTCCACATTTAAAATTCATGGGACAGAAGAAGAAGGTCAGCTCCTGATTTTCTCCCTGGAATTTTTAATTAATGATTGATTGATTTGTAGAAATCGGGGGTTTTTTTGGTTTTTTTAAGTCAAATTAAAGTGCTTTTCTTTTTGAACATGGTGATGAAAACACAGTAGGCTGGGCATCCACAATATCATGTTTACAGAATCTCTGTCTTTGCAGAGCAGAAATGAGCATTTGCCAATATACATAACACAAAAAAATTGGCAGAAATCAATATCAAGACTAGATTTTCTTCATAAGTGGCCTCCTGCTGGAGAGCTCCTGCATTAATAGAGTAGAAATGCCAGTAACAAAGGGCCTCTTGACTATTCATAATTCCAATTATTTTATCTCATTAAAAACTATGCCAGGACAGATACCTCTGTTGTTATTCAAGTCCAGGACTGAAAGAAAAAAAAAATTATTACATTCTTCTATTATAGGAATATTTTAGTGAAAAATCTCAGCTCTTTTTGTGTTTTGATTACCTCTTCATTCAATTTGCATTTTCATTGGCACTTCAAACAAATCTACTTCTGTTTTCTGTTTCGTTGTTCTGTTTGCATTTCATTGAATTGTTCCATATGAAAGGGTTGATTTAATCAAGCACATGAGATTTGCTTTTCTTTACTTTAATACAGCAATATCAATTACACAGTAATGCCTTTTCAGTAGGGGTGTATTCTGAACAGCAGTTTATCTGATCATGACAAATATTTTGCTGAGCATCCCTATCTCCTTCAGTTCAGATCTTGTTTAATACCACAGTATATGCTAAACTCTCCTCTGTATTTTACAGGTACAAAACTGTTTCAATGTAAATTGAGAAGCTATTTGTGCAATTGAAACACAATCATGAATTTTGCATAAAATATCCTGGAAGAAATTTTACCTTCAAAAGTCACCTTGTAAATATTTTTATTGGAATAGTAATTTGTGTTATAGACATCCTATTTTTCCCTCCTTAATTTGTTTAATACATAACCTAGGGAAGACCCAGAAAGGAAAGGGGAGTTTTGCCTCTGTGTGCACATATTTTGAGACAGAGACATAAACTGAGGTTCTGAACTGCATTTCAGAATTAGTGACAACAGCAGCAGTTTATTTCATCCATCAAAGGGTGGATGGGTGTTTATCTCTAGCCACTGCAGATTGTCTTCCCAGGTGCAGTTTCATTTGTTATCATATAAAAAAGGGTGGATTAATAATGATTTTCTGTGGGTGTTACGCAGCCGCCCTCTCAAATTCTCTTTTAAAAAGAAAATGTTTGTTAAATGCAACATCAGCCCTATGAACCATGTCAAAAAAGATAGTATTGGAGCTACAAATGTGAAATTGAAGATGATCCTTCAGTTCTGGCAGTGGCATACAGGATGCTGTGAGCACTCGCAGCGTCCATCCCCAGGATGGTCCAGGCAGTCATCCACAAGGGCCAGGGAGTGGAGGAATGCAGAGAGTGGACTCTCCCAGCCATTCACAATTAAGTGCCTGAACATAGCCTCATCAGGTGCTCTCCAAGTCAGACCCTTGAATTTGTCACTGAGCAAGCTGTATTTCTTTAAGAAGAAATCCATGCAGCAGTAGGGGAAACATGTTGGAAAATTAACTTTAGCACAATAATGTATGATCCCTGTATTCATGGCTAATTCTTAGTTTTATGTCATACAGAGCTTAGGAGAAACATCAGGGATTACTGTGGCCTTGTGTTATCTCCCTGCCTCTGTGATCAATAAGTCTTCTGCCAGCTGATGCTTCCTTGTTTACTTAATCAGTTGTTAATGTGTACCAGCTGACGTCTCAGATTTGGGAACAGGGTTGTGTGTCAGAGCCAAGAATGAGAAGGGAAGTGCATTATGACTTGACCATGCATTTGAGTTATTCTCAAGGAGAAAAGATTCATCAGAAGGCCTGGAACAATAACCAAATAATTCCATGGACAAACACAGTGGGGAATGCCTGCACCAGGGTGACCACAGCCAGCCATGGGCATCTGGGGCTGTAAGGACTGAGCAAAGCTACAGCCTGAGGAGATTTTCCTTCCTGGCTCAGCTGAAGGTGTCGCTGAGGGCATTTTTTGTACTTTTTGGACAGCTTATAATAAAAATAAAATAAAATAAAATAAAATAAAATAAAATAAAATAAAATAAAATAAAATAAAATAAAATAAAATAAAATAAAATAAAATAAAATAAAATAAAATATATTTGTCTTCTTAGACATCTGAAATCCTGAAAATCCTGCACTTCCAGTGTTATAGGTTTGTTATCCACAATAAAACACACAATCAAGCTGTCTCTGCATCTCTTTGCTGCTTCCATCTGTGGGAGCTTTGCTCTATTATCATGTAGATTGAAAATAAACTCCCTGGGCAGGGATTAGTGAGGGTAAAGCCAGGTATTTGTTCAGTTGGTTAGGGGTTTTTAATTTGTTTTTGCCAATTTGCTATTACGTTATGCACTAGAGATTCAGATCACAGCAAGGGTAAAGGGGAAGACAGATAAAAAAGTTGAAATCTGTAATGCCTAACAGAGGTTCAGTGTAGTTTGGGGGGTCTTTTTATTAACCAGCAATGCAAACATCACCATCTCCACTGGTTGTTGCTGTTGTTGTAGTATTTTTTTAGGGCTTTCTTAGTAGAAGTTGGAAAGAAGGTGATGCTGCAGAACAGCCTCCTACAGTCTAAGCACGCACACCACGCAAATTATGGGATGCAGAAAGCTGGTTTCATGTTTGGTAAATCATGCAAAAATGCACCGGTTGCCAAATGTACTTGAAGTCCTCTCTGTCACTGCCTGGCATGCTTCAGTCTGGAAAAGGACAGCGTAAAGAAAAGAATGCATCAAGGTTCTACACAGCCCTGAAAGTGACAGAGTCAACAGAGATTTGTTGTTCTCTGCTCCTCCAAAAGAGGATTTGAAGAGGTGACAGATGAAAAAATACTCCCCAAAGTGCTCTTTCCACATTTTATGGTTAGCCTGGGAAGTATCTTGTGTCATCCATTGAGAATGCACTTTTCTCCAACCAAATCCGTGGGAGGAAAATCCATCGGTTGTTGTTGCCTACAGTGATTTCTCTGTAGGCTCAGAGAGTTCACTGGAGCCTGGGAGGGCAGTCAGAGGGACATCATTGCATGTTTCCTCAGCTTGCCTAGCTCTGGTATCTTCTGCCTTAGGCTCTCACTTTTGGGGAGTGGAGACTGCAGGTGGAGCTTATCAGCCCCTTGGTTTGACACAGAACAGAAATCTTTGTGTTTTCTCCTCTTCCCTGCCAGTTTCAGAAACATTTGCATGACTTTTCTTCTAATCAGTCTCTGGTTTGAGCCACTGGAATTATGACAACAGTCATATAATGGAATCCTTCCACCCCACCCTTCTTTCGCCCCAAAAAACCCCCCAAAACCATGAAGTACATCTGCAATGCACCAGTCTGTTTCTGGAAAGCACTGGTGGGACAGACCTGTCCTCGAGGCAAGCCCTTCATCTTCCTCACTTTCTACAAAACTCATTCTGTTCTGCAGGGATCATGTGCAGAGTAATTGATGATGGCAGTAAATGCCAGCCACTGTTCGCCTTTACACCAAATAAAGGGGTTTATTTTGAAAACAACAGACAGACCAATATTCTGAGAAAGCTGAGTAGGTTTTATGGTTCCTTTAGAGACACTTAGTGACACATTGATGGAATTACTTAAACTGCAACACAAACACAAAAAACAGAAACCAAAAGTCACGTTACTGAAGACTGCCCTCTGAATTTTTAAGCTGCTCAGATGGAACTCAGTGCATGAGGCTGGTGGATCAGAGCAGAAAGACATTTCAATGTCTTTGAAAGAGCTTGGCAAAAGTCATCACAGCTGGCAAGGATGGTATTTCAGTTGTGGCTTTCTCTATGAAAAATGAATGAAACCAGATAATTTGGAAACGTGGTTAGAGATTAAGGATTTCATTTTGGGTAGTAGTGTGAAGGATATTGTTACTATTGAATTATGGATACTCCAAGAGTAGAATCTGGCAGATATTGGTGTTTCCAAAGTTATCAACAGATGGTAATCACTTAGACCAGGGAAACTTCAGTCCTGTGCTGACAAGACACTTCAGTCACCTTTCAAGCATCACGAGGATTTCAACACCTCCAGCTCAGGCTCGTTATTTTCCAGTGTAAAGCTAATCTTGTGCAGTGTGTGGCCAGCACTGTTCCACAGCCACCTAGGGTGCCATGAAACCACCTCTGCTCACAAGCACCCATCTCTCAGTTCCCTTCAGGGGAGAAACAGCACAAACCAAAATCGCCCAGGGAATCACATGCACTCATTTACACACAGATGTGCACATTATGCATATATATACCCCATAGATAATATATATTTATACACTGGCACCTGCACTCTGTGCTGAGCAGCTGTACCATAGTGGGCAGCAGGTCTGGCTGAATGCATTTTCTCTTTGTTCTGCTCTCTTGACTCCATGAGCTTTCTTTGCTAATGTTGCTGATGTTCTTTGCCACCTAACGAGGCAATTCCTGCTCTCTAACAATGCATCTGCTTCCCTTGGCAGCTGTGGGAGGCCTGAAGTTTGTTCCTATTTCCCGGCCTCCTGCTGCCCAGGAATGCTTTCTCCAGTGTCTGTGTGTACAGACCAATTCCTGCTGCTGTTGGGCCTGCTGACCTGACAGTGATGGTTTATTTTTATCACAGAGAAACTGTGAATTCTCTTCTAAAGCCCTCATTAGGACCTGTTGTATCTCCTCATGTTCCCTGTTGAGCATTAAGCCCATCCCTGGGAAGCTGTTTCTCTCGACCATGATGTTGTTCCCCCAAAGTTTTCTCTTTCCATTTCTGATGAGCTCCTGTCACCCTGTGGATATTCCTCCCCAAATTAATCCTGGCTCCTTAGGTCAGTCCCCTTCTCTGTCCTGCATGGTGGCATGACCATCCTGCAAGCATAGTGTGTTGGCTCACATCAGAGTGCTGAATATAGAAATAAATACACTCAGCAGTGTCTGCATTTATATCCAAAATTATTGTTTTATATAAATTAATAATTCCTCTCTGTCTGGCTTCCCAGACAGCACTTAATGGTTCTATTTTCATCCCTCTCCCTTGATAAATTCATGTTACCATCCAAACCAATATTCCTTCATAAGTTATTACTCCATAACTCACCTACTGGTCCTTCTCTTTGGTCTGGAAAAGAGATTGAATTGCTAATTACCTTCTACTGCAGCACTGGAAAGTATTTCCTCACCAATATCAATCTTTCCATGGGAAGGGAGGAAGGTAATGATACAATTATAACCTCACCTAATATTTTGATACCAAATCAGAATGATATCTGTTCACTTCTTTCATGCATCCCAGGTACTCTGAGGGAACTCCATCATGTCATTTATTGAACCACCTCTGCACTTACCAAGATTGTGGCCCCCAAATCCATCAGTATTTATGTCTCCAGCTGCTTGCACCAATGACAGGGAACGTCCTCTAACAGAGCTGAGGCACAAAGTTACCTTCCACAGGGCATCTGACAGGGCCTTGCTCTTCCTGTGCTGCCTCCTTCTCCTTATCTTCCACTTGGAATTGTTACAGGATTATTTTTTTCCCCCTTGGCTAGATGTTACACTGTGGGAGGCTGACCAGCATGAACTGAGCTTCACAGGAACCTTGTTCCTCAGTTTGCTTCACTTCACTGCAGCTCCCAGAACACTTGGCACAGTAATACCTGGCTGAACAGGCTCCTCAAAAAAAAAAAAACCAAACAAAAAAACCCAAAACCACCCCACCACCCCCCCAAAAAAAAAACCCAACAAAAACAAAAACCCAAACAAAAAAAACAACACCAACCCTAAAAAGCCTGAGGTTATCATAGCAAAAACACAAGCTAAAATCATGCTTGGAAATTAGGAATTGCTCAGTTCTGCAGTCCTGCTGGCATGTATTTGTAAAAGATCTTTTTCCCTCTCTCTGTGTTTGCACACTTGTTTAACAAGGTCTTTCTCCTGAGAACGTTAACTACAAAGTTCCAAAGGAATAACAGATTGTTGGGTTTTTGTTCCCTAACAATTAAAAACAAAAGAGAACAAGTAAATCCATAGAAATGCCTGATGTAAAACACAAATAGAAATAAACTTCAGAGAGTGCTGCCAAAAATCCTAGGAAACAAAACCACATATTCTATTAAAAAGTCCCAATAATTATTCTACAAAGAAACCCCAAGATGTTCTAGGAGAGAACATGAGAACAAGAGCACTGCACAGAATTATATACTTTCAAGCTCCCTACACTTCATGGGCAATATTATTCTTTGACCTAACAGTTGATTCACAGATGTTTTTAAAAATATATAAATAAAAAAAGAAAGAAATCCCCCCAAACTACAAACCACTTCTAGTTCAGCTGAGAACCTCAGAGGAGTGTGTGTGGAGCTTTATGGCAGAGGATCTGAGTGTCTTTCTGAGTTTCTATTCTCACCTGGGAAAAATGAACTTTAAAATGCATTTTTTAACAAGAGAAGCAGTGCTCTAACTGATTTAATCTGCTACACTCACACTAGTACATGTGTAACACGTAAAAATGGAGAATTTTTTTAATTGCTGCTTAAGGTTAATAAGCCTATCTCCATGAATGGAAAACCCTCTGTTTTTATTTACTTTAGAAAGACAAAAGAGACAGTTGATAAGGCGTTTTTAACTGAGACCTCCCTCCATTAAAAGCTCTATATAAGCCCTTTGAAAATCCTTCAGGAGAAATTAAATAGGAAGTGTTTGTCTCCTTAAAAACAAAAGCTTCTCTGTTTAGATATAAGAATGTTTTTTAAAAAATTAAAGTAATGCTTACAGTTCTGTTTCTGGGGTTGAACAGAGGCAGCTGTGGACATTAGGTCACATATTCCTGTTAAATAAACAGCTGTTAAATTTCCATTGTAAATTTTCACACTCCTTGAAGGCAGTGAAAAGAGAAGTATCAGGTCTCTGTAGAACATTCCTCCCTTAGTCTGTTTTCAAGTCCATTCCTCTTGTCAATTTTGACTGATAGATATTCTTACAAGAGAGAGTTTTTGCAAGTGGAGCTCATAATTGTTCAGAAAAATTTTATCCATATACTATAGCTTTTGCGTTGGAGGACAGTAATTTAAAATACAGAATTATATCAAAAAGCTTGTTTCACTTTCATTATTGACAACTTTATTTCAACTGGTGTGTTTATTTCCCCTCTTTTTATTGATAGCTTTTTATGTTGTTCAGGCAGCAGTCTCCAAGCACAGAACTGCTATGCTGCTTCTTCCACAGCAAAAAATTTACCACCATCTTTTTTTTTCTGTTGTTTTTCTCTGTATGACCAAAACAAAATATAGATTAAAACCACGAAGAGGTGAGAGGTTGCAAAGGCCTGTCCTTCAATTTCTTTCAACTTCTGTGCTTGTAAATTTTTATGCCAAATCAGGAAAACAAGCATCACAGTATGTAGAGATTTATCTGATCTCCAGTTCTGTAATTCTGTTAAAATAGAACAGTTATATCGTATGTACCTGGTGTTCACCTAAACTTGGTCTATGCAGAATTGCTGAAGAGAGGGGTTAACAATTTCAGCTGCATAAAGCTCTTCTGGCAGCCCTCATCCTGCAACAGAGAAAGATTTGCAAGGAGCTGCTGGTAAATAGAATATATCCTACTTAATAGAATTAAAATGTACAGGTAAATAAAAACCCCTGAAATGTAGTGAATAAAATGCATCACCAAATGAATTATGATTAATAGAATAAAAAATTAAATAGTCCCTTTTTTTTAATTGAAACAACAAAATTTTTTTAGCTCTGTTGTGATACCCACTATTGGGTTTTGTATTTAGAATTTTTGCTTAAAAGTGTGAAGCTGAAGCTGACAATGGTCAAATTTCTCATACTTCTGCCTGTTTTGTGTTTTTCTATCTTTTAGTGAAGGGAAATACAACTAATGCCCTTTCCATGTGCTGTCATTCAAAAAGCCCCTCAGGATGGTAAGCTAAAGAAGGGACAAAACCAGCCCATGTCCAGCTGGGTCCTAAACATGGTGGTGTTTAAAATAGACATAAAACTCGTAAACCAGAACATTAAGCATCCTCTTTACTCTGATTTGTATTTAGGTCTTTACCCTTTCAGGAGGTTGACCTAGCACCTCTCTTTCTTTCTCTTTGCTGTTGTTTCCACTAGGGAAAACTACAGAACCTCTGGCACTTCTACCTATTTAAATTTGGTATATTTAAAGTAGTATTTTGAGATTAATATTAGAAACTCATGCAAGCCTTTCAGTGTACCCAACATTTTGAGTAGAAGCAACATCCAGCCTTCCACCCTGCAAACCCTCTGCACTTTAACTGCTCTCCTAAACCATAAAGATCCAGTGCAGCTCTAAGTCTTCACTGTCCAAGACTAAACAACGCCAATGAGTGAATTCTGCCCCAAATACCAAGTTGGACTCAACATTTTCCACAAGAGATGATGTAGAACATTAAAAAATATTATGTAGAATATTGAAACTGTATTTATTTTGCGTAGCAGATTAATTAAACAGGATAACCTTAGACAGATGATGATGAGTGATGGCCTGCTTAATGAAATATCATCGCTGTGCAATTAGCACTATTTTTGAAAAGTTGTCCTGGCAAGGTAAATCAGTTTGACACTGCCACATTCCCTCATCTTGGGGTATGGGTAGATACAGTATTTTCTTTTCCCTGTTAGAGAAGTACCAGAAAAGAAAATGGAGATTCAGAGTTTGTATTCATAGAGTAATCACTTCGTGCATTGCTTGGCCAGGAAACCACAGGCATGAGGTTACTCTAATTATGTTACTCTGTCAAGAAATAACAGAGTAAAATCCTACGAATTTTTTCTTTTAGTATTTATGCACGAGTGGTTTGGTAGGTGAATAAAACCTCATTATTGGTTCAAACATACAACTTCTGCCTGAAAAATAAAAAGTAAAATAAATCACAGACTAAAACTTTGAAATAGAGTTTAATTCTTCCTTGAGCTGACAGCTTATTGTTTTCCAGGAACAGCACAATGACAACATCTCTTTGTGAGAAATGTCTTTTGAAGGGAAGTTTGCATTTCTTTTGCAGGTGTATTATTTGCTGGAATACATTTCTCTCGCTCAAACAGAGGAGTTCTTTATATTACTGTGTGAATTGCTGCTCATGAAGAGATGGAGGTAATGACTTAAAACTAGGAGAGGGCAGGTTTATATTGGATAACAGGAAGAAATGTTCCCTGTGAGGGTGGTGAGGTCCTGGCAAAGGCTGCCTGGAGGAGCTGTGACTGCCCCGTCCCTGGAAATGTTCAAGGCCAGGCTGGGGGGAGCTTGAAGCAGCTTGGACTTGTGGAAGGTGTCTGGGTCCCTGTTTTTACTCTGGTTTTAAGCTGCTGGTGCCTGCCAGCTTGTTTGACCCTGTGTTCATGCAGCGAACTCAAAGCATGGATATCTCATGTTGAGGGTGTGATGCTTCAAAGGGCTTTTAAAAAGTTTTAAAATACTGGAGTGTTCTAACAAGTTCATTTTTTTGCCTAATTTGTGAGCAAATGGGAAAGAAACCCAGAAACACTAACTGCTATTTCTTTAATACAAATATGACATTTCTTTGAGAAAAAAAAAGATGTATTCTGTAGAAACCTTATGAAGGGATCAAAATGCAGCATGACTCTGTACTAGAAGTGCATATTCCCTATCTGAGAGCGGGACAAGATTAGAGAAGAAATGGAATGACCTCTCTGTGTAAATATTTGGTATATTTTGCTGTCACACTTTTTACTTCCAGATAACCACATGTATTTTTATAAATGAAGCTGAATGTGCAAAGAGTTCATTCCCTAAAGGTGTCATGTGTGTCAGGGCTGGGTCCTCTGGTCCCAATTCTTTTCTCTGCCAGTGTATTTATCTACTGGCACAGAGAGTTCAATCTACACAGAACAACTACTTGTTGTCCTTATAAACCAAGTAAAAATTAAACAAAATTGAGTTCATAGTCACCTGACTGAACTAGTTGCTGTCTCAGCTAAAAAAGTTGAAACAGCTGAGGTCATGACAAGGCCAGAGGTGTCCTGAGGCACTGCTCACCAAAATTCATGTTTACTGGGCTGCATTTTTTGTGTCCAATTTCAAGTGTACAACCAGAGAGTGGAAATAGCTCAATCTGGGCAGAAAGGCACATCCTTTATGAGTCCTGGGTCAGAACAAAGGAGAACAGAATTTTGTGAGAAACCTCTTTTATCAGTTTACTTAGATCTGCCTCTTTTTTTCATTGTTTTCTTTTATTTTCTTTTTTTTTAGGAGGAGAAAATAGTGATCTCCTCATCTACAGTAAGTGTCAATTCACATTACATTAATTAGTTTACTTGCCTACTGTGAAGTTTAGTGAAGTTACAGGGAAATATTGCACAATAACACTAAAGAAAAATTACAAATGAGAAACTTTTTTCAAACTGTGCAAAGATCTGCTGCTGCAAATTTAACCGGCCCAACCTCTCACAATTACAGTATTTTTAATTTCTAATTAGCTAAATTAATTTATGCTGCTCCTTAGCCATAAGTTATGTCTTACTATTACTGCTGTTTCAGTTACATCAGCTGAGAGTAACTTAGACAATTTGTTGTCTTCCTTGAAATTGTGAAACCCTTTGTTCACACCGCATTCTTAGGATTTTCCCCGGAATCTATGCTTATATCTGAACGCTGATGAGAAGTGAAGTAGTACAGAATTGCTAGAGAATATAGCCAACTAGCAGTTGGCTTTCTCTTTATTTTTTTTAAATTGAGATAAATTGCCAAAGTAACTGGTTTATTCAGCCTGTTCCATGTTATGTTAATGCTCTGTTTGCTCCATATAGTCAGAGCATCACAGTATAACTCACATCTGGGGGATATTTCAGCTATGTCCTTTAAAGTGGAAATCCTGAACAATCTTTTTACTTCTCACTGTTGACAATAACTATTTTGAGTTTGGTTTTACTTTGCTTTTTGCTTTTTTTTTTATTTGCCTTAAATGCTTTGTCAATACCTGCAGTTAGCAATCTTTCTTTTCCTTCTGTTCTTTCACTTTTCCTTTGAATCCCATTCTAAACTAGTTCCATGCTTCCTCATTCAGCTCTCCATTAAATACTTGCCTCAAACACCCTTTAAATCAAGTAGAAATGGAAAACCTAAGATAGTGGAAGTAGGAAAAAATGGATAAACTTGTACAAGCAAAAAATATCCACAGCTGAACACCCTGTTCCATACCTTGCACTATTATGACACTGGCAGTTCAAATTCCTGATTCTGCGAAATAATTCCAGAATCTCAAGTTCTGGACCAGAACAGGATTATGAAATCACATTAAAAGATGCTTTTTTGGAATTCTGTTTCTTTGTCAGCAGGCAGGACTTTCTTCATTTCTCCCTCTACAAATATCCAGCTTGTTTTATGAAGTCACTGCAGTGACCACACAAGCTTCATGCTGGACACTGATTCCAGGCAGTTTTCTGACCAATACAGTCCAGGAGTTATTAGCTCAGGCTTTGTTTTACACTTTTTCCATCATGAAATTCCACTAAGTTTTTGATTTGTGATGCTTATGAGATTACTGGTCATGAGGAATCAGTTTCTCTGTCACACAGTGTGAGAGCCACCACAAGGTATCACTCAGTAGTCTTCTCCTCCACTGTAGCCACACAAACCAGGAAACGCTGGAAGCTGTGCCTGTGAGGGCACAGGATGCTTGCACTGGCTGCAGTGAGGGATACAAGGGATAAGCCTCATTAAGCACTTGTCACAGCACCTGCTGTCTGAAGCAATACTGCTGTTTGACATCTCTGTTAACAGCCTCTGACATTTTAATGCTATCCTGCATATCCATCTTCATGCATATTGTTTGCCTCTTACCTTGTGTCAAAATAGCAATTAACTTCCAGCCTGTCACACAACAATGTACTGAGTTTTATAAATGCTCAAAAATGTTGACTAGTTAAGTCAAAGTGCTGGTGCTTGACATTGATTTATACCCACTTCATGCGTGACCTGCCATTTTCTCAGTAAAAAGTGAGACTTACTGCTTACCTGCCATTTTCTCTTTGATTATTGGTGGGCTAGTTTGCATAAATTGGTTTGTCATGTGTATGTCACCCTGGGATTTCAAATACTGAGTTTATTTCCATCTGAGTTGTGAATAGCAGAAGGAGGACATTTTTAAAAGAAAACAGAAAACACAGTTGTCAGGTCACCAGTAAAGGACCTGACAACAATGTATAAAGCAACTTAATTTCCCAGGTTCAAAAGTCCTTTTGATACGCTTTCTAGACCTGAAGTGCTTTAGGTGGGTGATACAATTAACATCAGTAAAAGGTATATTTCCATTTTATTCCATACATTAAAAGGAGAAAGTTTGTCTTGATACGGACAAAACTTTGCTCTGCCCCTAGTTCTTGGCCTTGAAGAAGATACTTAAATGTTCATTTATTAGAAGTCCTGGTCTCAACCACCACCCCCCCCCAAACAAACAAACAAACAAACAAACAAAACCAACAAAAAGAGAAGCCCCCCAAAAAAACTGTATTCCTTTTTCTTCCTCTCTAATCTTCTTAGTAGCCTTTTACTGAAAGATTTGTAGTTAGGAAATGTCAACCATCATAAACACACTGTGTGCCCTGAACAACAGACACCACTTGAATTCAGTCTCTGCTGCCACTGAGCTAAGCCTCCTTTAAATCACTTTCCATAGCTGTCCTTTCATAGGGAAGAAAAGCAACACTCTCCTTTCATTTTCAAGGATTTAAAAAACTCATCTGCTAAAATGCTGTGTAGAGCTCAGTTCCTTTGCCATAGGACATTTATTCATTGGTTTGAATGGAAGCAGACTACAAACACCTCTGGAGGTAGGAGAAGCATTATTAGGATGACATCTCTCACAGAAGAGATATGCAAAACCATTACTCATATCCCTATGTATTTAATACAAAGAAAAGCAGTTATTGAGAATTGAAACTGTGCGATCTTACTCCTCAACAGTGATTGAATAACAACTCTCTGTGGCTCTGCTTTCTCAACTACAAGCATTGCTAAACCCTATTTTCAGTGACATGTTGAGAAATCAATTGAAAACTTACCTGGAGTTTTGTCTAGGGATTGAAGACTACAGCTAGGTCTAGTGGTAAAGGACAGAAGTTTTTTACTGAAAAACAGAATTGACATTTTTTTCACAATTTCTTTTGTCACTTGAGGATTTATCAGTCAATTAAGCAGAATTATTGAAACAAACCACTGGGCTCACTCGCAGCTGACTTCAATGAGATGCCAATAGCTGAGTGCCCCTCTCTGTTTGAGGAGCACAAGGCACAGCAGACAAAACCCTAAGCAAATGCATGTGTTCCTTGGATTTGAGGAATGTCTCTAATCTGGTTTCTACACAGGCCTACCAATGGTTCCTCCACAAATGCCATTTGATGGCTTATTATTTAATTCCTTTCCACTGTATTATTCAGGGATTAATGTATTAATAATAGGATTTAATGGGAAATAATACATTGTGGTGCCTGGAGTTAATAACAAGGGTCATTTGGTAGGAGTTTGTCAGTGCACTCAGCAGGAGCTGTAGAGGCATTGTCTCTTAAAAGGTTTTTAACACCATCAACACCTTGAGGGATCTGTGCCGGCTCATAGTGAATTTTGTGCTGTTGAGAAAACCAGTGCTTCAGCCCTGATACTGTGTGAAATAATCTCATTTTTATAACACAATAGACTCTGAAACTGACAAATGCTCACTTTGCTCCATGAACCAAGGCTTTTTCTGATGTTCTATTAGAAGTTTGGATAGTGTCAGAGTCGGTGAGTGCTATGACCAGTCCAAGGTTTGACTGATCCAGTATTGGTTCACTTATCCCCACAATTCCCAGGCAGTTTTGGCTCTGTGTGGTAGGTTAATGAGATCTGCACCCAGGTCTCATCCAGAACACCCCCCTCTCAAAGTAATGTAGCTGTGAAAATAAAGTACAGGGAATACAAAAGTATTCTATGAATTAAATTAAAAACGTGTGAATGAGAAGGAGCATCATTTATTTCTAAAACATTTTCTACAGAAGAAGCAGAAGTCAGAGAACACCTGTATTGGAAGAAGTCATATGGGAACCTTAGTCAGGATGGTGCTGTATGATGATCTTGAAGTTCTAGTGACAAGAATTAGTGTCAGTGTAGAGCACAGGTGTGGACCTTGCCACGCGTGTACACTGCTCATTTACCTCACATTTTCAGAGAAGTGGGATAGCTCCAACACAAGATGGCATTTTAGCATGGATATTCATGAGACTGTGGCTGGGGCAACCTTCTTCCCTGTGCTATTCCCCTCTGTAACACCCACCAACTCATGAGTCTCCATGTGACTCTGCTGTGTGCCTAACGCTGTTTTAAATGCAGATTCTGGCATTTAATACAATTAAGTGAGAGTCTCATTACACAAACAATTTGCGACAAGATTATCCCTAGGGCTTGAAACCTTGAAGTAATTGAATGAAATAGTAAACTGCAAACAATAATGTGCACAGAAGTTTGACAAGGAGGCAGTCAGATGCAAATAAAATTGAGCAGAGGAGCCCATTGCTAATGAAACATCACAAGCTGGAGTGAAGAACTCTGCCTCCAGGGAGCTGTTGGGATGCCAGTGTGTAGATTAATGTGGTGCAGAGAGAGAAAAAAGAGTAGGAACAGCAATTAATGGAATACAACAAATGCCTGGTGTCTGGGTTTTGATCAACTTGAAAGGCAATTACTTATTCCTGAGTATGTGAAATTCTACAGCATGGCTTGGGTATGTTCCCAAAAGTGCACTGCTCTTCTGAATAAGGCTGTCCAGGAAGGACTGGGTCACTGACTGGGTCACTGACTGGGTCACTGACTGGGTCACTGACTGGGTCATTTTATCTCATGCAAACATATCACATTTGATCCCATTGTGATGAACTTCGTGGTTTCAGGATGAACTTGGTTTCTCGCACTAGCCTGCTGGGTCTAGAATATCTCTTGGGTTAATGCTCAGACTAGAAGCTCCCTAACACCTGTTTTCTGCTCCAGAGCTTTTATTTGATTGTAAAATCTACCACTTCTTTTTGTTGTTTTTGTTTCTGTGTGCCTTTCAGCTGAAACTCTCCTACGGGCTCCGCTGCTAGCATGTAAGATCTCCTTGCAGTGTAGGAAGACATAATTTTCATTTTCTGATTTGTACTCAGCTATGTCACTACCTTCTCCTTTTCACCTCACATGCTTGGACAAATGTTCCTCCTGTGGTAGCTGTATCCCTTAAGGTGATGTAGGTATGGTGAGCATGCAGCACCCAAACACTTCCTGATCTTCTGGGAGCTGGTCCCGAATCCATCCTTTTCTGTTTGTTTCTACACTATACTTGTGGCAAAGGGTGTTCCTGCCAATGTTTTAGGTTACTTAGTATAACCACAGCACCGTGAACAGTAAAAGCTGAAGAAATACATGTGTATTCTTCTGACCAATTTACCTGTATTTGGACTTACATGGCTGATAAAAGTGAGAAATTCCTGGCAAACAGATTCCTGGAAAACAAGCAATAAGTCATTGAATTTAGCATATATTTCTTGGATTCCTGGTCTACAGAATGGGAAAGAGGATCTTGTTTATATTCTTCCTTCTTTCAGGTTTGGTCTTAACCCAGTATAGGAACACTTAGACTCCAAATTTTACTTTTACATAACTAAAAATATTTGCTTAGGATGTAGAATCCCTCAGCCAGAGGCAGTCTTCCTGCAATACCAGCTACAGAGTGCCCATGCTTTTGACTCCAGTGAATTCAAAACACCTGAAGCTAGCATTTAGGGGTCCACCTTAATCTCTGGACTTTAGAGTGTAACAAGAGAGAACATAAAGTCTTTTATACAAAAAACAAAACTGCAAAGCAAAAAGCCATGGTAACTGCTCTGAAAATGCACCTCAGTTTTGGGATGATCTCGGTGTGAAATGATTCTTTGCTGAACTTCACAAGCAACTTCTGCCTTTTCCTCTGCTTCCTCACTTGGGTTTGTTTTGTCTGCTCACCCCCAACTAAAATCTCTCTGTACATTTCCCAGCTTCAGCTGAATATCTCCATGAACTGTTTTTTCATAGAATCAGACCGAATGACTAGGTTGGAAGAGACCTTAAAGATCATCGAGTCCAGCCCATGCCCTAACACCTCAACTAAACCGTGGCACCGAGTGCCACATCCAGTCTTGTTTTAAACACATCCAGGGATGGTGACTCCAGCACCTCCCATGGCAGACTATTCCAAAACTTTATCACCCTTTCTGTAAAAAACTTCTTCCCAAAATCCAACCTATATTTCCAACCTGACGCAGCTTGAGACTGTGTCCTCTGGTTCGGTCAGTTGCTGCCTGGTGAAAGAGACCAACCCCCACATGACGACAGCCACCTTTCAGGTAGTTGTAGAGAGTGATAAGGTCAGCCCTGAGTCTCCTTTTCTCCAGGTTAAACACCCGCAGCTCCCTCAGCTGTTCCTCATAGGGTTTGTGTTCCAAGTCCCTCACCAGCCTCGTTGCCTCCTCTGGATGTGCTCAAGCATCTCAACGTCCTTCCCAAACTGAGGGCCCAGAACTGCACACAGCACTCAAGGTGTGGCCTCACCAGTGCTGAGTACAGTACAGGGGGAGAGTGACCTCCCTGCTCCTGCTGGCCACACTATTCCTGACACAGGCCAGGATGCCCTTGGCCTTCTTGGCCACCAGGGCACACGGCTGGCTCATGTTCAGCCAGCTGCTGACCAGTACTCCCAGGTCCGTTTCCACCTGGGCACTGTCCAACCACACTATCCCCAGCCTGTAACATTGCAGGGGGTTATTGTGGCCAAAATTCAGGACTCAGCCCTTGGACTTACTAAACTTCATCCTATTGGACTCTGCCCATCCATCCAACCGTTCCAAGTCTCTCTGCAGAGCCCTTCTACCTTCCAAGAGATCAAAACAAGCTCCCAGCTTGGTGTTATCTGCAAATTTACTAATGAAAGACTCAACACCTTCATCCAAGCTCCTCTCCAAGCCATGGGCTGCAGCTTTACCAGAAGTGTGGTATGGGAGATAGTGTCAAAGGCCTTGCTGAAGTTGAAACAGACAACATCCACAGCCTTTCCTACATCCATCAGGCGGGTCATTTGGTCATAAAAGGAGACCAGGGTGGTCAAACACGACCTACCCCTCCTAAAGCCCTGCTGGCTGGGTCTGATACTCTGGCCATCCTGTAAGTGCTGAGTGATGACACTCAATATAAACTGTTCAATGACGCTGCCAGGTACAGATGTCAGGCTATCTGGTCTATAATTACCAGAATCGTCCTTCCCACCCTTTTTGTGAATGGCTGTCACATTTGCCAGCTTCCAGTCATCTGGAACCTCACCAGTGAGCCGAGACTTGGTAAACGATGGAGAGCGGCTTGGCAAGCTCCTCTGCCAGCTCCCTCATCACCCTGGGATGGATCCCATCTGGGGCCATGGATTTATGAATATCCAAGTTGCTCAGCAGTTCTCTGACTGCCTGTTCTTGGATAATGGGGGGACCATCCTGTTGTTCCCTGATAGCATCGAGCAACCCAAGAGAACTGTTATCCTGAGGGCAAGCCTTTTCACTAAAAACTGAGGCAAAGAAGGCGTTACACACCTCTGCCTTCTCTTCATCTGCAGTTACTAAGTTCCCTTCCACATCTAATAAAGAACAAAGGTTAGTCTTCTTCCTTTTACCATTAATATATTTATAAAAAAGTTTTTTGTTATCCTTTACAAAAGTTACCATTTTAAGTTCAAACTGAGCTTTCACCTCCCTAATTATTTCCCTACATTAGTTTTGTGTGATGACTGCACAGGTCTAGTTAAACCTGAAGTTGTGATGCCCTGGTTTGAGTCACCCTGTCTGCTGCATGTGCTGCTCAGCTCTGCCAGGGTTGTAATCCTCCCCCAAGTGAGCTGAGCTGGTGGAAGCATGTCGGGGACATTTAAGAGGCCAGGTACCTCAAGTGGAGGAAATTCTCATCACCTGTGCCCATTCAGGCTGTCTGTGACTCTGCCAAGGGAAAGTGGCATTTGTTGCTTGGGTAGCTCCAGGAGGACTAAAGGTCATGTTGAAATATTCTGGCTGTGGCAAAGGAACAAAACTGGGATTAGGGGGAGTTTTCAGTAATAATTACACAGTGTTCTGGCTGCTGTCACAGGTGGTTTAGTCACTGCTTAAGCTACCTCAGAAGTGATTTTAGAATACTGCTCTTGGACTTTAAGAGTGGTATGGACTATTGGACTATTCCTCATCCAGATGTGTGGCTGTGAGCCTGTGTGTTTATCAGTGACACACAAATTGAGAGAGGCAGACAAATTCTGCAGGACTCCTGGGGTTCAGGTGCCCTCCTGCATCCTTCTGCTTGCTGGAAAAACTTCTTGCTGAGCAATGGAAAATACATCTCCCTCTTCTTGTCCAGGAATATCAGCTTGGCCATCTGCGGACCTGGACATTTCATAGACTCAAAACTTCACATCATGATATGTCCTTCAGTGAAGAATGTCTTTTTATTGGGGAGACCTAAAAATAATCTAAGACAAAGTAAAAGAAAACAAAAAAATATAAGGCATCTGTTGTCAGTATTCAGGACAGAGAAACTGCAATGTTTTGCAAAAGACTCATGTGAAGAAAGGAGAAAAACAAAGCACTGTTTACTCTGTTAAACCTAAAAATAAAAGTCTGTCTTCTTATACATCCAATCCAGGCATGCACCTGC
The DNA here is from genome assembly GCF_963513975.1 of Fringilla coelebs. Taxonomy (NCBI): domain Eukaryota; kingdom Metazoa; phylum Chordata; class Aves; order Passeriformes; family Fringillidae; genus Fringilla; species Fringilla coelebs. The sequence continues at coordinate 72,444,201 of NC_140031.1, read as the reverse complement.
CAGGGATTTTACCTTTCTGTCTCTTTGGAAAGGTTTGGATTTGTACTCTATTGTGTGAAACAAAGCCGGTTTTCACTGGGAGCCCAGCACTGGGGAAGTCTCATCACAACCGCAGCAAACTCAGGGTGTTCCTTCCTGCCTTGTGGAGTGTTTCATTTCCAAACATACCTTCTTCCACTCTGTCTGGAAACTGTATGGCTCACACAGACAGCATGACTCTGATAGTATCTTCTTCATAATCTAAACATAAAAACATGCACAAGCTGTTTACAAGGGAACAACATTTTCCCTTAGGGCTGAAATCACCACTAACTGCTTTAGAAATACCATTACTTGTTTGATGTCTCTCCAGGGAACGCATAAAATATCTCCATTGCTAAATATATTAGTTCCACTGTACTTATCTGGAAAATATTACTGTGTTTTGCTATAGTTATAACAACAGAAGATTGGCTTAGTGATCAATTTCCCATTTATTTGATGTTTACATTTGAAATGATCATTTCATGGGGCATGTCCTTGATTTTTTTAAAGCTTTCTTCTTAGTTTCTTTCTATTTCAATCATCTCTATTATTTCTTTCATTACCATTGGAAATGTTGTGCCTTTTGTCCTTTGAACTTGCTAAGACAGATGGGCATGCTTCTGGTTTAGGCAGCTACAGTGTTGCAATTTTTAATGCTTCCTATAAATCATTTTCCTACACATGTTCCTTATGCAAGTCTAACTACTAGACCTAAAAAATTAACTTTTATCATCAAAAAGGCTGGAAAGAAAGGAAAAATAACCAAACAGGACTTTATTCAGCCAATGGTTAATTATATGGAAAGTTTCTCTGATATCCTATATGTTAAAAAAATAAAATACATATGTGTGTGTGTGTGTGTGTGTGTGTGTGTGTTTGTGTGTGTGTGTTTCTTTGTCTTGCTAAAGGTTGAAAAATAATTCAAGTTTTTTGAGCTTGTTCTCCTCCTCTGCACAGGTTATTCAGCTAACAGTTTTGGTATTGAACCAAAGCGGAAGTTTCACAGCGTGGGCAGAGCAGGCCATCAAAGGACGCATTTCACATTTTCAGGAACTCTTTTTCCATCAATTTCCAAAATGCTCAACAATAAACAGGCAGCTTTAAGAAAGGTGAATAAAAACAAAGGCGATTTGGCTGCTGTCCAGGGTTGTGCCCCCAGGCTGTCTGTGGGAATGCTGAGAACCAGGACCGGCTGCGATGGCGCTGGCAGCAGCACCTGCAGGGCCTGAAGGATGTGACAGGACAAGGACACGATGAAACAGCACAGGACTCTGTGAGGATCCTCCGAACAGCCACCTTCCTCCTTGCTGACCTTTTGTCTTCTGCAGATTTCTCCTGCCCCCATGTCCAGAGCCCTCAAGGCCAGGCAGCAGGATGGCCGAGGGAAACCCTCCAGCATTGCTGGGCAGGCCTGGGTGAAGCAGGAGGAAGAGGAAGGCCCTGGGGCTGCCCCAAAATGGCCTCCTGAAAAGATGGAGAAGTTCCAGCCTTTGCGGGGCGGTGAGTGGCGGGCCGGGTCGCAGGGCAGTGGCTGCGGCCGGCCTGGCCCCATCCTATCCCCTTGGACATCCCCAGGGATGATGGAGGGGGAAGAGGGCATGGGGTGATGCCCCGTGGTGGTCGTGCTCCATTCAGCGAGCCTCCCTGTGCTGGGCCTGCCTCGGGAGCACGGTTCCAGGGAGGCTCAGCTGCGTTCTCCAGCCTTTCCCACAGCTCCTCAGCTCTGACTGTGCCTGCTCTTTGCCACTTCCCATGGAGAACCTGCCTCCCAGCTGAGAACCCCTGAAATGCTGAGGCTCGTCCTGCTGTGCTGGATTTGCTCGTGCAGATGGAAACCTCCAGTCTGTAGCATGTAGGCAGCTGTGGGCAGTGCCTGGTAAAGATTTTAACCCATGTTCAGTGCATTTTTAAATCAAGGGCCTGATTTCCAGATCTGCCAACAATTGGCATCAGGCAGAACTTCACTGTGGGAGCAGACAGAGAGTCACCATTTTTGAAAATCAATTCCTAAGGATTTAGATATCAGATTCATTGGCTCCTGGGCAGTAAATAACCACTGGATAGCTCTGTGTGCACATAAAGGAATTCACACCTTAGAGGCATTTTCAGGTGGAAATAACCAGGGACTAACTACATGGGTTGAGGTTTTCAAGGGCAAAAATGCAAGCTGTATAACTTAATGCCTGATAATTTTCCTTTAATCTTTTTTCTTCTCCTTTTTTTCTTTAATTTTAAGAAAGCCAGTAATTTTTTGGTTCTACACATGAAATTCATCAGACAATGGTTTCTCTCAGCTTTACCCTTTACCCTTTTTTCCTTTGCAAACATAACTGCTGAGATATTTAAATGTTTTTGTAACCATTAAAAATGTGAACTAGCCTGAACTATGACACCTCCAAGGCCTCAGCAGAAAGCCACCATCTTTAAGACCATTGTTTGCTTACAATTATATTTTTTTTTTGCTTCTCTTATAGCCATTGTTTTAAAATGTATGTTGAAAAATCCCTAAATGTTTTCTAGATTGTGTTATGGACTTTTGCTTTTATTTCCAAGTCCTAGTAGGAAAAAATATAAAATCAGCATCTTGCAGTGTAATTTTCCCTCTGCAGAGCTGCTTGCAGTTTTTTAAGTGAACAGTATTCTCTCCTTATAAATCTCATGGAGAGATTTGTTGGTTCAATTCCTTTCCTCAGCCTGGACTCATGTTATCACTATTGCCTTGCAGTCATGGTGAGAAACATGCACACAACATTATTATTTGTGTTTTGTCAGCTACCTGATTATCTAGCAATATCCTCAGATGCCTTATATTAGGGATAAATCCCACTGGATCCCACTTCATTGTTTGACTGTGACAGGAATATTGCATAAAACCCTCCATTGTTTCCTACTGCTTTTCCTGGCATTGGTACAGAAGATTTTAGTTCAGTCTTATTGAGCCTATTTCTAATGTATTCCAGCTTTGTATCCACTGGCATCTCTCTGCCATATGAGAAATATTCAGACAAATACATTTTTTATATGTAAAGGCAGTATCAACTGGCCAGTTTCAGGGTTATTATAAATCCTACTTTGTTCTGAAATATGCATAGAAAACACAAGCTACATAGCTTCTTTTGCCTTTGCTTCTCTAGAAACCTCTGTGATTATTTTATATGAATTTTGATCCCTGATTTTAGGCAGGATCTATGCCCAATGATTGGCACTCAGTTTGATTTCTGCTTGTTTAACTAAGCAGCTCACCCCTCTTACAAGGCCACAGTTGTTTCTGGCGTGAACTTCTGGAGCAAGCATGCTTGTGGGGGAAAAGTCTGCAAGAAGATACAGCTAAGTGTGACATCCTCCCTCAACACCAAGAGATCTGGGGGAAAAAAAAAACCATGGATAAAGATCCACCTCAACCTGTTAATTTTTTGTGCTTTTGATTCTGTAGTTGTCAGGGAATGAGGCTTTTTTTCCTGCTCAGTACTGAACATTCTCAAGGGAGGTAAATCATAAAAAAATTAGTAATTTATAGAATACAATAAAAAAGTAGTAATTAATAGAATCACAGGATCATCAAGGTTGGAAAATACTTGTGAGGTCATTAAGTGCAATCATCAACCCAGCAGCACCACCTCATGTTAATTGTAAATCTTGTTCTCAGGCGTCATATCCACCCATCTTTGGAACCCTTCCAGGGATGATGACTCCACCATTTACATGGGCAGTCAGTTCCAACGCTTTGTATCCCCTTCTGTGGAAAAAGTTTTCCTAATATCCAATCCAAACCTCCCATAGCACAACTTGAGGCTGTTTCCTCTTTTCCTGTCCCCTGTTCTCTGGGATTAGAGCCTGACCCTTCCCTGGCTGAACCCTCCAGTGCAGAGAGTGAGAAGGTCCTGCCTGAGCCTCCTTTTCTCCAGACTCAGCCCCACCAACTCCCTCAGCCTGTCCTGGTTCTCCAGATCCTTCTTCAGCTCTGTTCCCTTCTCCAGACACACTCCAGCCTCTCAAAGTCCTTCTGGTTGTGAGGGGCCCAGAATTGCACGTGGCACTGTGGCCTCAGCAGTGCCAGCGAGGGGACAGCCACTGCCCGGCTCCTGCTGCCACACCATGGCTGGCACACCCAGGGGCCATTGCCCTTCTTGGCCACCTGGGCACCCCTGGGCCCCTGTCCAGCTGCTGTCACCAGCACCCCCAGGGCCTTTTCCAGCCACTTTTCCCCCAGCCTGGAGCTGCAGGGATTTGCTGTGACGCGAGGGCAGGACCCAGCACTTCCCCTGGCTGTCCCTCACCCCATGGATCCAGCCTGGCCAGACCCTCTGCAGAGCCTCCTGCCCCAGCAGATCCACGTCCCACCCAGCCTGGGGCTCTCTGTGATCTTGCTGAAGGTCCACTCGGTTCCCTTGACCAGGTAATCAATGAAGATGTTAAACAGAGCTGATGAGAGAGGTGTTCCACCAGCTCCCTCCATTCTCCTGAGTGATTCTCATCCAGCTCCATGGACTTGTGTGGAGCTGAGTTTTACAGCAGTTCACTGTCCTTTTACTCATGGATTATGGGAGCTTCATTCTGCTCCCTGCCTCTCTCTTCCAGCTCAGGGGGCTGGGTACCTTGGGGACAAGTGGTCTCTCCTCATTCTTTGTCTCTCTGTTTTCCTGCACATCCAACACAAGATTCTCCTTAACCCTCCTTTTGCTGCTGATCTATTTGCATAAACACTTGTTGTCTTTTAAAGCAGTGGTCAGATTAAGTTCTAAGAGGTCCTTGGTCCTTCTAATTTTCTCCCTGCATGACCTCACAGCATCCTTGTAATCCTCCTGAGCTGTCTGCTCCTTTTTTCCAGAGGCAGAAACTGAAAGTCACACATGGATGTTTCATCACTATCTGATGCAAGCCTCAGTGCACAAAGCCAAATAAGGTAACCCAAGGAAAAGTAGTTTTTACTTTTAGCACTTCAATGTCCTTTTTTCTTCCCCACACACCTGATCAAATGTTGTTGAATAATCCTTTTGAATACATAAGAGTTAACAACAAATTGATTTAGATTTTGGAAATAAGGATTTGTTGTCTTCCTAAAAAAAGAAAAAGTTGCATGTTTATGGCTAATTTCTACGTTTATACATTGCTGTCTTTTTGAATAGGGCATGTCTACAATTTTGTACAGAATGTACAAGTGCTATATCTTCTTTCCGTGAGGATATGGATGATGAGATTGCCTTATATAAAGCCCAACATTTGAAATATGCATACCTTTCCTTAAAATAGTAATGCAAAACAATATGGGGTGGGAGGGGTAAGATTTATTGTAGAGATGGTAAGGAGGTGGCTGCAGATTTTTCAAATATTTATTAATAGGGTCTTTTGTGCCATCCATTACCATAGTAACAGAATAGCTCATGCAATCATGGCCTCATTCTTCATTTTCTGAAGATAAATAGATGGGAACTGAGATGCACAGATGAGGCCAAAAGCCCAGCATCAAAACTGGATTTCTGCACTGGAAACAATCTGAAATCTAGATTTCTGGAGTCCTATACATGGCTTTAACCCAAATTCATCTATCTTTTTACTGCAGGACAAAGTAATCAAGTAATTAGTCGCCAAATAAATGAACATTTTTCTCTTTTTTTAGTGTTTTGCTAGTCATTTTGACTGATTTACCTGATGGTGCATGTGTGAAGCCTTCCTTTTGAGCAGCATGTGTGGGAGCACAAGACAGCATGTTTGAGTTTTGCTGATTGACCCTTTGAGCCCAGTGAATTTCTTGCTTTGTTTCTGAAGGACATAAATTCCTAGGTAGCACTGGCACTGTGTGTTGGTCTCAAAATGTAAATTTTAATTGAATTTGTTTGAAAAGCACTGAAATATTCAACTTAAGGGTTACAAGTGTGTACATCTATCAGACTCATCCCAAGGATTTTTGGAATCATTAGTTCTCCTTCACCCATGTCTCACACTGTTTAATACTAAAGCATCACTGGAAGACCCACACTGAATCTTATCAACTCTAAATGAAAGATTTGTTTGGATTTTTCTGAATGTTTCAATATTGTAACAAAATCCCTTTTTCTTTCAAATGAAGCATATTTCTGAGGAAATTGTGTTTTCTAGCAAGGAAGAACACTAGTGCAAAATAGTCAATCCATTCCAGCAGATCTTTGGATTTCTAAAGTGTGAATTCTGGTGCTGGAGGTTGGGTTCTCAGGTGCCCTTGCCCTCAAAGGTAAGGCACATGAGACCTCCTGTTGTTTCCTACAGGAGCCAGCAGCAGAGAGCCCCAGACAGGTCGATATCAGAGCTGGGCATTGAAAGAGGCAGGGTGTGCCACTTTCAGCTCTGCTCCTGCCCCTTGCTTTTCCTGGGAAGAGAGCAAGGGATACCTCCTGAGCTGTTCCCTGGCTCTTGCCCCTCACCTCACCTGGGTGAAGTTGTTGGCCAGCTGAGTTCCACACCCTCCTCCTGCGGAGCAACTTTTGCCATCCAGCTTTTGCCAGTCCACTCTTGTGGGCTGAGCTCTGGCTGGCGACAGCTCAGGAGCATTTCTCAAGGTAACCACTGAGCGTCTTATTTGGAGGAACACCAGAAACAAAAAGGTGATGTACTAAATGTTATTACTTTTTCCCTCTTCAAATGCCTTTACTAATGCTCCTTTCTCTCCAACAAAAGCAATGACACCTCCAAGCAATGACACTCAGAGGATTCATGGGTATGATCAGTGTCCATATGAGGTATGCTTCTGAATTACCTCCTCTTCCTCTGCCTGGTTGGATGCACCTTTCCCTTTCTTCCTTTTATACAATTCCTTTCTCCATCACTGCAAATATTTATTTCCCCCACTGACTGAAAAAGCTTTAATTGGTTGTACCTTCTGGTTGTACCTTTCCTCTCACTGTACATGAGCAAACGGTATCTTTTACACTCATGGCTTAGGCAGAAATTGTGTCAGGCTTTATCAGAGCCTGGAGCTTTATCACCTGGAGCTTTTTCAGAGACTCTTCCATTTTTTGCAGCTCTGAGGCTCTTGGCTGAGGCTTTGGAGTGAAATCAGACAAAGACACCAGGACAAGGGGGAGAAGGACATGCCCAGAGACTGTGTCAGGGAAAGAGACATTTATTTTTTCTTTTGTGAAGATTTTTCCCAGTCCTCTTTGTGCTGCCAGTGGGGATTCTTTCTTGGCTGGGGGCCATCAAGGGGCCTGTGAGCCTTCCTCTTTGCGTGGCACCGTGACCCCCAAGACAAGTGATCCCTGGGAGTGCAGGGGCTGCGACTAGACCCCTGGGCAGAGGGACCTGCAGCCACTTCCTGCCCTGACTCCTCCTGGGGATGGACCTGCTCTGTGGGGATGGGGACAAAAGAGAGGTGGCTGGGACCATTGTGGGGTCCAGCTGGACCCCATCTCCAGCTAGAGCTGCTGGAGCTGGAGGCAGCCTCAGGGTTGCTCCCCTTATCCCTGGCAGCATGGGCGTGCAGCAGGCCCCTGGCCCTCTCACTGCACCAGCTCTCAATGACACTGATGATGCTGTGGACCAATGGTCCTGTATGCTCCTGCAGTAAATGCTGCAACCTCTGCACCAGGACCTCTGCAACAGGGCCATGTATGCATAGGCAGTGCAGGATGCTGCTCTCTGCACTCTCTACCAGCCACCACTGATCCCAGTATATCCCCACCAACCTCTGGTGCAGCCAGGGCTGCACCAGCTCCAAGAGATGCTGCTGCTGGCGAAAAAGTCCTGCCCACACCTCGGGCAGGAGGTCACCCACAGTCACTGGGCAATGGGGGCTGTTTTCAGCCAGATCACTGGCAGCTGTCCCTGCCTGGCTGCTGGACTCCGATGGCCCTTCCATGTCCACGTCCATATCCCCATCCATGTCTGTGTATCACAGAAGCCTAGGGAAGAGCAGAGGACCACGGGCTGCTCCCTCTTGCAAACATCCTTGTCAGCAGTCCAGGATCAAGCCAGTCTGACCCAGGCTCTGCTGGCACCTTATATAGCAGTGAGGGATGTGATGCAACAATCATCCCCCCTGATGTCACAATCCATCACTTGATTACACCATCCTCTACCACCAGTGATGACACAATTGAATGTGACAATTGAAATATGTAAGATACACACTGTGGTCACAATCCATCCCCTGGTGATGTCACAATGGACATTGAGGCCTTGGCTGTGACTTTTTCCCCCCTAGTTCCCCTCACACTTCACCTTCTCCAATATGATTCCTGTCAAAATAAACAACTCAGTCCTGATTATCTTCTTCCTCCTTGCTTCCTTGCTTAGATACATCTGGTCCCAGGTTTGGGGTTTTGCACAGCATCTGGGCAATGTCAAATTTGAAGTTGATGATGCTCTTCTCTTGCAAAATTCCCTTTCCCAACATGTCCCCAGTTCTCCCCACCAAGGTTTTCTCTTCCTGTTGGCGACTTTCCTTCACAGATTGTGAAATCCAGCCATTCCTCACAGTGCCAACTGAAATTTTTCCTGGCTTCCTGCAGCAGCCTATGCTGCAATTTCTAATGGTCATTAATGGACCTGTCTGTAACTTCGTCAGTTTTCTGCAGCCTTAAATCCATTAACACAGGTCTGATGGTTTGACTTTAAATTATGGTGCTGTCCTTTACATTGGTTACACAATCCCTAAATAGAATAAAGAGAGAGTGAAAATGTAGGTATAAATTCTGAGGGCTTGTTTGTGTTTCAATGTCACATGCTCATAAAATGTTTTTACAGACATTAGAGCAGCAGAGGTTTTTAAGAGAGGATCATGTCTTCTTAATGCTTCCCCCACAGGGGTGTGACATCCAGGTTGATGTACTTTGTGTTGGGTTGTTGAATACTGATTTTTATTAGTGGCTTAGAAAATAGGAGTGTAGTAAGTCTTGTATTGCTGCACATGAAACTCAGGCAGGAGGAAGACAGTTTCTTTTAAGAGCACATCCTTAAAATTTTCATTAAGACTTGAAATTATTAAAGAAAAAGAAATAGATTTAGGTTTCTTACATAATTCTTTGGAAGAAGGGTGCTTTCATGATTTGTGTTAGCAGCATTTATAAAGGAAAGCGCAGCGACTGTAACGAGTAAAGGACACTCAGTTAAATCACTTATATTCTACTTTTTATGGCATGATTGAGTTGTGAATTATGTTCATTTTCCTTGCATTTACAGGCTGGAACAAATCACGAAGGCTTAGTTATAGGGAGCCTCTCCACGATTATAACTTTCTTTGTGTCAGCATGACTTCCTTGGATACAGGTTCACTGTCTGAATTGTGCTGGCAGGGTCTGAAGCACTGCAGGTTGTGCTTGGAGCTCAGATGGAACGCCTTAGGGTGATCCAAGAAGACTTGGCTTCTCTCTGCCCCACATTAAAGCAGGCAGCAAGGTCTGGTTAATAGGGCTGCTGGCTTTGAACCCGTGAGCTTGGATTCTAGTTCAAACTGGTTTTGTTTCCATTTCCCATCCTCAGGAGAAAATTTGTTTTGTCTGCAAAACCCTTTCAGTCATTTAGGTAAATAGGATGATGGGATGGCTGTAGTTCTGGAGCTCAATCCTGTTCTTCACCATGTGTGTCTTGTAGACAAACATGCATAAAATGTGAAGAATGAGGGTACAGGACATAAGACAGATACTCATTTATGTACCTGAAATAGGATTAATGAGGGACCAGCCTTGACTGGAAGCTCAACTGCAAATCAATTTACAAAATGATAAAGCAAGAACATCCTTAATGAACAGATTAAGCATTCTGAAGCATGTACAGTTCTCCCTTTACAAAATTTTCTTGGGAAAGCCATGTTCAATGGCACAGAAAAGGTAATGCCTCATTTATGACAGTCATTGGCAAACATCACAAATCAATCCACAGCAATTAAATTCAGGGTTCCACCCTGCCAGAACTCTCCTTCTAGGTGTGAGATGAGCTAATGGTGCTCTTCCTGCCAAGGAATGCACACAGAGGTGTGCACAGTTGGACCCTGTCCTACAGCTGGAGACCACCATCCCATGAGGGGTCATTGTGCTATTTGTGCTTGTCACTCACTCAGACAATGCATTCAACTGGAGATTAACTCTTATTCATTGTGCAAGAACTACTAGTCAAGCCGTTAACACAATTTATTGTACATTCTGTTGAACAGAGAGCTCTCACTGGGGCGGTCTGCTGGTACTCGGGTGATCCTGGAGAATTTAGAGTTCAGCTGGGACATATGAGCCCGTGGCAGGAGACTGCTCAGCCCAGCCTTGTGAGACTCACAGTCATATCCACAACCAACCACTCCTCCTTCTCCCCACACCCCAAAGAGGCAGCCCTGTCTGTGATTGTGTCTGTGCTCTTTTCACCAGGGCGACTGAGGAGAAATTTGCTGGTAAGGCAATTCTAACTTACATGTCTGTCACTCCTACTGAATGTTTAATGAAGATTAATCTCTTGAGGTAGCTTTCTCTGCATGTTGCAGGAGAAGTTGTGTGGCACTTATTACAATGTGCAAACCTTGATGCTGTGCAGGGTTGAGATTGATAGCCGTAGTCTCACATGTATTTGTAGTTGAATATCTATTGAATCAAGTCCTCCATGATTTATTTTAGGTCAAATGACATTTTACCCCATCAACATATTGGAGTAAAAGATCTTCAACCATAGAGGGAGTTTCAAAAATCAGATTTCTATTTTTACTTTTGTTTCAATGCTGAATTAGTTTTTGAAGGCAGCTACCAGAACAGGAACATGCTCTGTAGAAAGACCTGGAAAAGGTGTGTTGCATTAGTAAAACAAAAATTTTCAGTTATTCACAGAGCCACTTCCAAAAAACTCTTGGAGCAGCTGAATATCTGTAAATACATGACTGAGCAGACACAGGATGGTGCTGTTAACAGAACATTGTTCATTCTTTAGCATTTGGATCTGGTCTTGAAATAAAAAAGTGTATACAAGTTTCACTTGTGGGAAGAGCCATCTGGACAGATCCAAATGACACCACTGACATCTTTAGCAACAGCTTGAGGTCTGAGCAGGTCTGTTGTTCAAGATTTTCAGCCTGGTTAATCTCTTTTCCACAGGGGCACAATGCTTGGTGAGAAGAAATAAAAGGCACCTCACCATGGCAGAATATTCCTGTGTTTGCTGTGACTGGACATTCAGCATTAAAGTACTTCAGGGTTTTTCAGAAAGGATTGGCAAGGTTTAAGAGGGTGCAAGATGCTACAGAAATTATTGTAAAGGGTAGAAATTATGAATTATGCCCCACTGAGAGGGCAGTTATTCCATTACTGCGTCTGGCACCACTGGCAGTCCACATGGCAGGCTCACCAGGGAGGAGTAATGGAGGGCCAGGCCTTTGTGTATTTGCATCAGTGAAAGGAAGGCTGCTGGCTCCAGTGGTGCTAGAGACTGAAAATTCACTCATTCCTACAGCCAGTCCCTGTAGGCTTGGATTGTGAGGCACACAGGTTGTTCAAGTCCTTTTAGAGATTATTTTGTACCAATGGAAAGGAGCTAATGAGTCTCCAGGGCTTTTAGTTTGACATACTGTTCACACTTTGAATTCAGTTTTACAGGAAGTAGGAAACAGTGTAATTTTTCTCATGCACTAATCTCTCCACAATATGAAGATCCAGTTAATTTCTTCAGGTCAGTTTTTGAGTCATAGTGTTAGAGATGTTTGGGTTTTCTCCCCAGCTGTATACTTAATACAAGGATATAGATTTAATAATAATGAATATTGGCAATTTTCTTGGTGGCTTAGACATGTTATCACCGATTTATTCAAAGCTTGGTGGATATAGGAAAAATATGTTGAACATGTTTACTGATGAATTAAGTGTAATTAAATTTGGGTAGAAATTTTTGCAGTAACAATGTTAAGTATTTCCCACCAGCAGTTGGAGAGGTATTTCTATTAACTGATTACGTATCAATCTGACTCACTTGGTGCAGTGAAGTCCCAAATACACAGGATACTTTACAGCTTTTACCTGTATTTCTGCTTTTATGTATAAGCCAAGACAGGTCAAAAGAAAGCCAAATCAAGACTTAGTCAATAAATTTTTTTTCCCTATGAAGTGAAGAGCTTTTTCTTAGCTTAACATGGTTGTGTAGTGTAAGTGCTGCTGTTCCATATCTCTTTATTGAGCGTTAATAATAGCAACAAGTGGCTGGTGTAGAATGAACTGTGTGTAACACTGGAATTGCAGCTGTGGGGGTAGGAGGAGATCAAAGGCCCATAGCTACTGACAGCTCACCAGCCATCAACTCCTCATAACTGAAATAAAATTGTCTTTAAATGAGCTGGTTTTGCACATAACATAGAACACAACCACATCCCACCACCACCATCAAATATCTCTCAAATTTTATACAGCAAATATGGATATTAGGTGGAATTGGAGATTGAGTAGAAACTTTTGGCAGCACCCATGCAAAGATGAACCCACAGTAATTCATCTGTATGAAGCTTTGCCTTGGTATCATACTCCTACCAAAGCACTTGGGATGCTTATGGGTCATATTAAGCAGGCAAGACAGCCCCAAAAAGTCAAATTTCAGATCTTAAGAGCAGGAGGGTAAGCACAATGCCACAAAAAGTTTGTGTGTATCAGTTTTGATCTTATCATGCTGATGAATGAGCTTTAATAACTGCATCATTTTAGCTGTGCAGGAATGGCTTTGCAGCTGGGCTATCATTTTATTGGTAAGTCTGCAATCCTCAATTAATTATTTTGCATATTAGGCATGTTTTCTTGGCTCACATATGGTACAAAAATTGTAGATAAACAAGTTAGTGGAAAATGTCAACAGCCTAAGCAGTAACTTGGACACAATTGGTTTTTAGGTAGAAAGGTGTTTGTCTGAATACATATATTGGATGCTTTTATAAAGTTCAACAGCTTCATTTATAGCAAATAATTCTGAGAAATTTTCACTTGAAGAATTATGTTATCACTTAACTCACAAAGCAGAGATATTCATAAGAAACAACAAGGAAACAACAAAGTCATCCAAGAAACCTCTCAGCACAAGACCAGTTAAATCCTAGGGTTAATCTGATTGTAGGGGAATGGTTTGAAGCTGGGGCTTAAATTGCAGTGTATGGATGTTGAAGATCCACATTTGAGGAGGAATATAGGGTGGTTTGGGATTGAACCCAGAACAAAGGTCACCCTAACCCTGGTTTGCCAACCAGCTCAGCTTGTTAGGAATGGGAATGGGTTAAGGATGGGCAGTTGCTGAAGACAAAGCCATGGAATAGAATGGAATGTCTCCCTCTGCTTGCAGGCACCTCTGATTCTTGAAAAGGGTGGGACAGACCCCAAGACTCCCTCCCTCATGATCCAGGCTCTAGCACACACTGAAGCAGGATGCCTTGGAGGTCTCTGCAGCCTGTGGAGGGGAGTGGGAAGCTCCAAATCTGGTTCTAAAGCACCACCAAGGTTGAATAAAGGTCAGCACCTCAGAATCCTGCCAAGCTGAGATTGGTGCAATAAAGCTTGACTCCTTAACAAGTAGTTGCCAAAGCCTGAACTCTCTCTTAGGCATGGCGCAACACTGGCCAGTGCAAAGTGGATTTGCATCCCTATAATGACTATACTGTCTGTTCAGGCTGCTATATGAAAAACATGGACAAAAATAAAATTTATTTATTTGCAGTAATGTGGTGGTTGACCTCAGCTGGCTGCCAGGGGCCCAGCAAGATTCTCTCTTACTGTCCCTCTTCAGCAGGATGGGGGAGAAAATAAAACAAAAAGCTAGTAGGTCAAGATAAAGACAGTTTAATGGAAAAAAATAGAGTAAATAGAAACAAAACAAAACAAAACAAAATAAAAAGGAAAAATAATTCTTTACGGCATGAAATATTCCTTTGGTCAGCTGCTTTGCTGTAATCCCTCCCAGCGTCTTGTTCATCCCCATCCTACTGGAATTTGAGGAGGAGTCCTTGGAGAGGCAGCCTTGGTGCTGTGTGAGCATTCTACCACAAACGTGAAGCATGGCACTCCAGGGGCTTCTGTGGCAAAAAGTTGACCCCACCAAAACAGAGCAGGGAAGAGGCACTCATCCACACTAGCTTCAGCACCTTTCTCTCTGGGAAATCAATCCAGTTTGGAAGCTACTGAGAGAGAACACAACACTAAGCACTGCTGAAGCGAATTTCCCTGATGGACAGAGTGGGTTGTTGTCCTGCCTAGTGTCCACTCATCATTTAGCAAGCAAGCTTAAAAACAAACAAACAAACAAGCCATCAAAGTGTCTTCCCTTCCACTGGGAATGTGATACTTTAGATACTCCATTTTCCTGCTGAAAGGTGATCCTGACAGCAGTAGGGCCTCTGCTTACAGGTGGACACATGTCTAAAATGAAGGGATGTACACATCAAATGGGGTGCAATTCATTATATTTAAAATAATTTTCTGTTCTCTCTTTTCTTCTTTTTACACCTGAAAGCTTTCCAGAGGGGTAGGAGAATTCAGATATATGAAACAAAACTCTAGTGGGAATTTTTTGAGCAATGGCCAACTAAGATTTCAAAGTAGAATGAAAATTAATTTTGTGTCCTCCAGAGAAAACTGCTACAACAAACTTGACATCACATTTCTCTTTTAAAAACAAACTAATCAAAGGCTTGCAATTGATTGTGTGCCCTGTGGAAAAACAACATGGAAAAGGCATAAAAGGGGCATTTTATTTCAAGAGGAAGAAGCCAAACAACCAGTTTAAATGATAAAACCAAAAAGTAGAGGTATTTGTGAGATGAGAAGAGGTAGCTCTTCTTAGCATGCCTTTTGCAGAAAATCCCCAAACAAATTCTCATGGTAGATTAAAAAAGTGATGATGTGGTTTAATAGCCATTGAGGGGAAATTCTCAATCCTCTGCCTGTGTATCTTTGCCATCCCAGGACAATTCAGGATCACTAGACTTGTGCTGTGGCTTGAGACACTTTAGGGTTGCATTACTATTGATAATCACAGTGACAGTAGGACTGATGTGTGACTGCCTGTAGTTAGGAGATAGGATGAGCTGCATGGTCCTGAGATCCCCAAAAGCTGAGATTTCAGTAATTATCCTCAGGGGCAGTCTGCCTGCAGTACACTGGTTTGATGTGTCAAGTCAGACGGGAAAAAGAAATATCTACGTTTAATAAACAACTTTACAAAAGAAAACAGCTTGTTTATTCCAGAAATTCAAGTTTCAGCTGTTGAGTACAAGATGCAGGGATACTGCTGCAGGAGGGGAAAACAAAACACAAATATCAACAAATACATTTTCAAGGTCTCATTCAATATTTTCATGGAGGATGTGACTAGAAGGGCTTAGAGGCCAAAGAGGTGGCTAAGCTGGTATCTGTTTTTTCAGACCTCTTTCTGCCTGTTCCTCTGGCAAGGCTCATGCTCTCAGATTGAAAGATAGAACATGGTATAGGACATGGAAAAATACATATAGGATAATGATTTTGTCTTTGGCAGTCTGTTTTCCTACATCTTATGGTTCTCGTAGAAGGTTTTGGGGAGGAGCACCCTTTTAAGCCTTGTGTAGCCGAGATTTGAGCCTGGACTTTCTTCTTTTTGAATGGGCAAGAAGTTACCCTGAGCATCAGGAATGCCTGTTTCTGCATTAGATTTAAGGTGTATTTTGCTCTGAATGTTTCCCTGCAATGGGAAAAGGAAAAAAGAAGTAAACCACCGCAGCCACAGAAAAATGGACTTGTGGAGGCTTCCCATATTGTCCTGAAATCAGGAACAGGCAAAACTCTCACGCAAACTGTCAGGAAAGGAGTTAAAAATAAGTCAAATTAACTTCTATCTGCATTTCCTTTTAAAAGTATTGGAACTGACACAGTTTCTGATGGATTGGATAAAAATTTGCTTAGCTATGAGACTTCTCAACACAGGAGAGATGTCATATAAGAAATTTCATAAGAGAATGGGAGCATCTTCCTATACTCTTGTGCAAGGTAAGAAGTATTTGATTAAGATTTGGATGTTGCAGATGGATAGAGGAAAACAGGAAAGAAAAGGATACCAGAGAAATACAGTTAATTTGACTCCCCTTTTGGAGTCCATGTATTTAGCTCTTCACTTCTGCTTTCCTTGGCAATCTCTGCCCCTTTGAATGTCAAATTCAAGTCAGAAGGATTAAACATGAGAAACTGAAGTATCTTTGCAAGGTGCATTTATGGTCAGTAAACACTGACTTTCCACAAAGTCACATTATTGTTTGCAAAGAGATTTCCTAGCTGCTAGTGCTGTAGAGTAAAATGAATCTCCCTTGAGGGAGCGAAAATATAAAAGGGAAAAAATGAAAGGGAAAAAATAAAAGAGAAAAAACAACAGAGACCTTTTGAATGCCTCAAACTGTTTTCTTCGGAGAATTTATACATCCAGTGAATGTGTTGTTTATTTTCACTTCCCAAGAAGGTACTTAGTACCTCAGCCTTTTCACATCCTGTGCAGCTGGGGCCCCTGCCTTGCTCAGGAGTGGGCCCACATCATCCCATCCTTGGCACCTGTGTACTTATGGCTTTTTTTGATGTCTTTGACATCCCTGGCTATGTTAGAGTCCATTTCAGCTTTGGCTTTCCTACTCCCAGCCCTGCCTGTTCAGACAGTATCTCTGTAATCTTCACAGGGCACCCTTTCAATTTAAAATTACAAATCAAATTCGATTAGTTTGATTAGTATTGATTAGTTTGACTAGGGTTCTCTTTCTGGCATCAAGCAGTAGCAGATCCAGTTGGATAGAGAAGCTGTAGGTTTGATGAACAGCAGTGTCTTGGGAGACCGTGATTTCAGGACCATGGGTTTTTTTATAATGCCATGCTACTTAAATTCAAAGGTGTAGTTTCTAACAGAAAGCAGACCATTCATATGCAATATAATAGGGTGCCATAAAAGAAACGAGGTTTTAACATGCTGACTGTGCATCAACAAAACCATTATACCTGTTGTTTGTGGTTTTTTCGCAAGGACTCAAGTATGTTAAGAATTAATTGAATGTGAATGAAGATCTAAAATTGTTGAACTCCAGACAACAAAAAAAATACTCCATAACTTTCATGAGACTTGAATAGAAGAACAGAAGAAAGTATTGATGCCTCAATTTCTGACTGTTTAGGGTAGTATTTCCTATGTCTGTTTTTATTACCACAGATGATGACTGCTCCTCCAAAGCAACTTCTGCTGCTGTGAAGGCAGTAACCCTTCTCACCAGCAGGACTAGGAAGATTCATGTATGGAAAAATTATATATACTTGAAAAATAGTGAAGAAATTTTATTTCAGGCCACTCAGTTCCTTAAAGCCAAGTAGTCACAGAGGCACAGTTAAAAAAGCTGCTGCGTTCTAGATACCAATCACCTGATGCCTATTGATAAACCCACTTCTTACAGTTCAAAAGGAGCTGCACATCTCCTCCATACTTCACAGAAGCCTAGGCAGAAATCCCTGTGCTGAAGATGCTTAATCAACTTTTCCATCTCCAAATATTACCATGGGAACCACAGCTTTTCAGAGTGTGAAATAAACTGGTGGATTTCTCTGCCTTATTGTAGTGTAACATTTGAATTAATCCCTACCTGCCTTGCCATCACTGATTGCAATGAGAACAGCCAGATCATTCCTCAGATGAAACACTCTTGTTTTCTCTCTGTAGAACAGGCTTTTCGTCCCCTCATCTCACAAATAGCAATGACAATTCTTTCTGTATGTTGTGATAACCATCCCAGATGGCATTGGTCCAGCATCTCTGGCATGGCCAGTTGGAGGTGCCCAGGGAAGAAGAAATGAATAAAGAGAAGACAGAGAAAAGGAGACAAACCAAGCAGCTTTCCACTCCACCCACTACACCCTTTCCATCTCCCAGGAATTTCAGTTTCACCTATGTCCTGAGCAAGAAACTTTATGTTTTTTCCAGTGGTTTCTGAGATAATTGTTTCCATGTATTTTTCTAATTATTTTACTTCTGAATCACTTCAAAATCTGAACCATGGCTTCCTGTGGCAAAGAATGTTGTAACAGGATAACCTGCCGAGTGGAATAGATTATTTCATTGGTTTTGTAACTCAGTGGTTTATTTTGAAGCACCCACTTTCTTGCACAAGCAATCCTGG
Source organism: Fringilla coelebs (assembly GCF_963513975.1). Lineage (NCBI taxonomy): Eukaryota > Metazoa > Chordata > Aves > Passeriformes > Fringillidae > Fringilla > Fringilla coelebs. The sequence goes on along the minus strand of NC_140031.1, from coordinate 72,426,095 downwards.
AGCAACTGAACTCGAATGATTTTTTAACATTTGCATTTCTGCCCACAAACCCTTCCTTCACACCCCTTCAGGAATAATGGAAGCTGTCAGAAATGAAAGATCCATTAAAATTATATTCTCTGCACTAGAATTATGGGATTTTGAGGGGTTTTACCTTATTTTCAAAACTTCTTTGTAGCTGGATTCAAATGCAGACGTTTGATAATCAGAAATGGGTCTAGCAACCAAAGCCAGAATACCAGAACACCACAAAGAAAGGGGTTTTTTTGAAAATGCTGGGGAACATTCACAATCCTCTGTAGTTCTCTGCTCACAGCTATGGCCTTGCCCACCCCTCTTCCTCAGCTCTACAATCCTGCCTCATGCAATTCTTTGCAAAGGCTGACCCTGACAATGTGTGTTGGGCCCATCTGTCTCCTCTGGATTTAAACTTCATGCTTGAGATTCACTTTTTATTGCCAAAACTTCCACTGAGAGACACTAATACATTCCAGCAGGTGCCAGACCACCCTGGGTCAGAACTTCTGAAGGGTCCCATTCCTTTTCCCCCCTCTTCTCCAAATCCCTGCTACAATCTCATGGTTCCTCCTCTTTCTACCCTTCCTTCTCGCTTCTATTTTCATTTTTTCCTGAGGTCAACCTTTCCTGAGGTCAGCTGCTTTTCCCCTAATTTATCCTTCTGCTTGGTTAATTTAGAGAAAGTTTTAGGAGTCGACTCAGATCAGCAAAGGGTCTGAAGGGCACCAAAACAACTAAATGGGTTTGTACAATCTTCCACTGTGGGATTTACTGTCTAGATTTGTTTTGAGTATTCGTCCCATACTGTCTGCTCAAACAAAGCAAGAAGTTGTGCTTTTTGTCAGAAGCTCCCCAATTTCAGTTGTTTCATTCTGCATTTCTACAGAAAGTTCCCAGTTAAGGTGATAAGTTTTTAAACAATATATTGATAGACGGGAAGGGAAAGTCAAGCTTTGCAAAGGAGAAAATCTCTCTGGCTTTGCATCTTTTTCCTCCATTCTCCTTCAGGAGAGTGGTAGGGAGATGGGTCTCCAACAGCAGGGATGTAAAAGACGTGCCACCAAGAACTTTCTAGAACTCATGAGCCTGAGGGCAGCACAGGAAGACTAAGCCATCACACCAGGTAGCCAGGTAGCCTTTTTAATTTATCAAACTGCCAGATGTTTTATGTGATGGATAATTATCCAACAGCTTTGTTACTCCCTGCAACTCTGAGTTGTAGCCAGAAAAATTGTGTTAAACATGCGGTTTTAAAATGTGCTGGAAATGGAGAGTGAAGTAAGAAAGGCAGCAATAAGGACATAGAGCTTCCTCCCTCCTCAGAGACAAGGAGATCAAGCAAAAGTTTCCTCACAAAACAATCCTAACAGATTGTTTCAGAGAAGAAGAGTTAAAAAAAAATGACATGTTCTGCTAAGGATGGGGTCAGCTGCCAATCAAGGCCCAGAGCTCTCAATAAAGGTCTCTAGAAAAAGAAGGTGTGAAGAGATGATGAGAATCTTTAGTATAATTAGGGAAGAAACTTTTTCAGCAATTTGTTTAAAACACAGATTTATTTTTTTTTTAGACCAAGGAACAGTGAGCATCCTCGGATGGTTAAAAAACCCTTCCACTTTACATAGGCATATTTCAGTGAAATCAGAGTAAATAGCTGAGCTTTGTGTCACTAGACAGCAGGCAAGACACTTCACTGCTGGAAGAAGAGGAATCTGGATACTCTAGGGAACACTAAGGAACATAAAAACTGCAGTTGAACAAACAGACAATTCATTTCACTGGCTCTCTAATGGAGCAAGGCAAATGTAGCATCGGTTGTATCTGGAAAGTGGATCCACTTATAAACACAGAACTGCTTTCTGCATTCTTGTGCAGGATTTGAATTTTCTAGGAGGAATATCAATGTAAAACTTGGAGAAAATAAACAATTAGCCTCCAAACCAGCTATGGACTTAAACCAGTACCCTACTTGAAACGAAATGGGAGTACCTCAGATATTAAAAACTGTCTTTCCAGAAAATCTATTAATGTGATAAACTGTCTGGATCCTAATTAAAGTCAAAACCATGTGCCTGGCTATTGCCTTCATGATTTCATCTTGTCCCCTCAAAATTAATTCTAAAATAGGAGTAGCTGAGTCCTGGTTCATCATATTTTTCCAGCTTCTAAACAGTCTCAGTAGAAGGTGTATTAAAACAAACAAACCAACCACCTGCTTGCTTCTGCTTTTAAAAATTTACTTCTTATTCTAAAATTGCCAATCAAAAAACTCAGTTCTCCACATGAAAGTCAGGCCAGGTTGGTTATGTCTCTTGCAAAGGCAGCAATAAAGAATCAGCTGATGATGAGCAGGGACAGACCCCAGCTCCTGTCACTGTCAGCGCGCTGGCACTGATGAGTTGTGATTTATTTCAGTCAGCAGAGACAGCAGGTTCGACTCTGCACACAGGAAGGACTGCTCCTGTCAGAGGGGACCACTCTGTTCAAAGGCAATTTTCAGTGTAAAGCTACAATTTTATCATGCTCCTGGGAGGGGAAGAAAAGTTGGTATAATGCTTCCATTGTTGTGTAAAGCAAATGTGTGGCTGCAGTTTGATAAGGTGATCTGGCTTTTAAACTTAATCCTGGAAAAAATGATTGAGGAGTTACTGAATACAGCTGACAGAGAGGGAAATTAGAGACAAAATTAGCTGCATTAAAATATTTTCATCATGGAAACAGAATTTTAAAAGGTAGGAAAGCTGAAATTGCTTAAATCATGATATTCCAATAAGAAATATTCCAATATTCTGAGACTGAACTTCACTGTCTTTTGCTTGAATTGTGTAAAGATTTTCTGCTTTTTAAAAATTCAATTAATTCTATTTTATTCCCACTGAAGATAAGGAAATGTGAGATGCTGAAAATTTGAATAGCCTGGGAGAATTTATCTCCATTTCATTTTTATCTAGGATTTAATTCTAGGAATAACATAACCAGAATTATCAAATTTTCTGAGAAAGCATTGGGATTTTTTTGGCAGAGTACTGGCTGTCAAGATTTTTCTAATGCATATTGCCCTATGGATCTCTTGCCATTGGCATTGGTTGGGAGACATGGGTGTGCTCAGTCTGCAATCACCACAGGCTAAAACAGGATCAAAATGGTTAATATATATTTCTACTCTATGAAAATGGGACTGATTTAAATTGTGATACAGTCTGTGTGCCACTTGCATCTGAAGAGCTGCAGAAAAAGTTTATAAACAGAGTCAAATTGATTAAATACTGAGAGAGGACAATGCCTGTGCAGAGAACTAATATCCTGACTGATTAAAAATTAATGCAGTTGAAACTGTTCCAAGAACAGAACATAAATCTTGATCTGTGCCATGAGCCACGAGTCAGGGCACCTTCCTGATTTGGTGTCTTGCCTTCAACAGCAGCCTGTGTTCATCAGCAGGTGCAGGATTTCCTTGGTATCAGAAGTTATCCTAAGAATGGTTTAGCCAGAAGTTTTTAAACAGAAACTTTACATCCCTTCTAAAGTGTTCCCGATTTTATGGTGCAGCTTTGTGTGTTTTCTCTGTCTATCTTTTATCACAGGAAGAACTAACCTAGAGGGATGATAGGGTGGACATTATTTATGTATTTGAGTAGTAGGAGAGACCTGCATTTGTTCTGGTGCTTCAGGTCCTAAGTCAGCTGTAAAATTTGGAGTTTCTTTCAAACTAATTGCATGTTATTAGGTTCATTTGAAAGGAGATTAGAAATCATTCTAGCTTTTACATTTTGTTTCTTTGGGAACTTACATCTATCTCAGTATAGGCAGGTGAGCCTTCTGATAACCAAGAACAGACAGAAATTTGTCAAGGGAGGTGCCTTGAGGCATAACATGGTGCTAACCTTGACATACTTAACCTGTATTCCTGCTTAATTTTCCTGTTCTCCATCCTAGAAAACATTCATACAGAATATCTGCACTCCCAGGTATTTGCAAAAGATAGAATGAGACAAGAAAATATTCTTTAGGTTCAAGGCCTGTGGTGGGAAACATGGAAGGGTGTGGCAAACTCTGAAATCGAGCCTGACAAAAGGAGCTACACCAAATGTGGTTGCTGGTGGTGCTTATTCAGTTTGTCATCCAGGTGAGAGGGTGACAGTGCCACAGTGTCCCCAGACATTCATATTTTATTTAATCCCTCATGTTTCAAACCTACATACACAAGGAAAATGCACTCAGATGTGGCAATGGCCCGTTGGATTTATTGGGGTTTTTTACTGGTCTTTGAAAATGAGAGAGCCATCACTGAGGCAGAGTTTTTTACCTTTCTGATCTTCCTATGGAAGTTGTGCTCATAACACAGACATTGAATCTACATGTTGATCAGGAAAACAAAATTTCCCTCTCATCTCTTCAGAAGGAAAGCTCCATTTCTACTGCAGCAACAGGTAATCTTTGATTTGTCTTGACTTTCTGAGATGTGCAAAAGCATTGGTTTTTGTCTGAAATGTGATTATTTTTCTTCTCACTAGTTAATCTATTTAAAATATTACTTGTATCTTTAGAAAATAATGGCTGCACAAGACTGTAATTCAAAGGCTAAAAACATTAGAGAAGAAACTGTGTTTCTAAAGTGTTGCCACTTTGGACCCTGTTCGATATTGATTTCTTTTTCAAAACTCCCCTCAGGACTCACAAAAAGGTAAGTATATAAGAATCAGGGATTATCACAAGAATAGAATTCGTATTGTCATCATCCTGAGTGAATAACCTTTAAAAACACTTTTAACATCTCTCCTTGTACTGTATAGCAACAACAAATTCCAACATTTTTAATGCCACACTAAACACTGTCTCTTTTCTCCTGGATGTGGCTACCAATGCCATTAAAAAATGAGAAAAGTGGATGCAACTCGCTTAAACCCGTTGATAGTTCAAATTATCATTATTTAAATTAAATATTCAGCTAGAACTTTCTATTTTCTTACAACGAGGAGGCTTTTCTTGGTAACATCCATCATAGTTAAGAATCTGCTGGGAATGCACTTGATATATTGACATTTGTAGTCATTACACTGCAACTCACTAAAAGATTTCCTTAAACAGCAGGATTTTCACCTGAGGTTGCAGCTCATGTTTGAAAAGTGGCATTATTTGAGAAGGGCTTTCTGGAAAACTTAAAGTCTGCATTTTTTTTTTTTAATAATAGGTTTAGTTTTGCCAGAAACTGGATGAAATCTGCCCTGCATATGAATTGCTTTGATCACAGTGGTGGGAAAAGAGGAAAATGGAAAGCATACATGATATAAGACACTTATTTTACTCTTCCCTCAGGAAAGGACAACAGGGATGTGAGAGATCAGGTGGTAAAACTTTGTTCAAATGCTGCATGTGGGATATTTGGAAATGCCAAATCTCACAGAAGATCCAGACCTTCCTTCCCCAACTTTTCATTTGACATGGAAGGAAGCTTTTTCACGAAAACAAAATCCCTCACCATAGCTGGGAGCACATATGCTTTTGCTCTTTCCTAGATGAGACTGTGTCAGAGCAATTTCTCAAAATCTCCTGGTGCTGCAGCTTCCTGGTGACACTTTAAACTCATCCATGAATATATAGACACATTCCCTATCCCAGAAGATAAATCAAGGCCACTGCCTGTGACTGCCATAACTGCCCACAGAGGACCTATACTTCCTGAGGGATGTTTTAATCCTGTCAAATAATTTTCTGAGCACATTTTATTTGTTTCTTGTTCCATTCCTACCATTTTATAAGGTTTTGTTTCTTCATTAACTCAGTCATGAGCTGAAAATCAGTATGTCTCTCATGAGCGGGCCCCAGAGAGGGACAATAATACACAATAATGCTTTGATTGATGCATTAGAGTGAAGACTGTCAAATAATGAGATACTATTACATCTGTAACAATATAGTACCATAGCAACTTATTGACTGTGCTGTGTATATGTGTGTGTATATATATATATATATATATATATATATATATATATATATATAGTCTATTTTGCTCTTACTTGTTGGTTATTTACACAGACACTATTCAGTATTTTACACAGATATTATTTAATACATGTTATGACTGTAGTATTATAGTCCCCCAAAGAGATGAAAACTGGAGCTTTAGTATCTGAATAACTCAGGTTCTAACAGTAATTTACAGATCTGAAGAAAATCTGTTCACAACAACTTGTGCCTGAGATTTGCCCTTTGTCTGGATGATTTCCAAGTGGTCTCTGTGTCATGGCTGGGACCAGTGGCTCTTGCTGCTGGAGGAGCACTGTGGCACTGTGGCAAAGCAGGTGTGTCCCCAGAGCCTCTCTGTGCTGTGAGAGATGGACCTTGGCTCTTTGAATTAAGGGAGGACTTTAGGTTTTGAATTAAGTTGAATTAAGTTCTTTTGAAACTTAATGGAAAACTTATGGAACTTAACACCAAAATTTCCAGTTTTATTATCATCAATATTACGGCCTCGATTTTCAAAAGCACCTGTCTCACATTAATTCTTTATAGACTGCAGACTGGAATCTTCATAGATTTTAATTTGCTCTAGCAAGATGTTAGTTTTTAAAAACAAGTAGCATGTTGAAATCCAGGTGCAAGGCAGTTATATTAAAAATAATTGTATATCTAGGGTTTTTTTCCTCAGTATTTGTTTTCAAAACTGATACACAAGCTAGACATAGAATCATAGAATCAGCAAGGCTGGAAAATACTTCCAAGACATCCAGCCTTTGGCCAAACACCACCTTGTCAATTACACCTCAGTACTAAGTGTCACATCCAGTTGTGCCTTAAACACCTCTCCCACAACCAGCCCACAAAATAACAGCAGGCTCCACCAGACTCCTTTTCCTGATTCAATTTGTAAAGCTGGTTTTGGTGTTAATTCTATACCTGATTGATAAAGCTTATTTCAAGAGGTTAAACATTTATCTCTCTGCCAGTTGTTAAGTATAGCTGAATCTGTATTGGAAATGGAAAGGCAAACAGAGATGATCCCTTCAGGTCTTTGCTAATTCTGTTTTCATGAATTTCAGAATATGGACAATCCTTGGAAACAGCACAAAAGGTAGTGAGGAACCGGACTTTACTAGGCAATGAGAGAGGAAGAGGTAAATGTTAATAATTATAATGGCAACTATGAATATAATAATTATGCTATTGACAGCAATAAACAGTTATTTTGCTTTTCAATTGATGCTAATTACCTGAAGAAACCACAGAACAGATTCTTGATTGGTACATTTCTCAAGACAAATTGTGAAAATTAATTTCTGAATAAAACTTTCAGCTTATTAAGGGGTGTTATGCTCCTATTCTATTTTAAATGGAAAGTTTTTGTCCAAGAATCCAAGAATATCTTGGATTCCATAAAAGCAAAATAAGTCAAATTAGGATATTTTTAATTACAGGAAGTAAAACTTAAAAGAAGGATGACATTTTTCAAATCTTTCCCCTCTTTTTTTTCCCCCTAAGTTGAGATTGGATGAATATTTGATACTGCTGAGCAGCAGGGCAATGATTCAGTCAGGCACTTGAAAACATGCCTAATTTTAAGCTATGCATTTGCTAAATAAAGAGCCAGCTAGGGCTTGTGGGATCCTCACTCAATTTTAAATCTGATTCAGTACCCTTTGTGCATTGAAACTCAGGAAGAATGAACTAACCCAATTCTGATTCCTAATGGTGAATCCAGTTAAGCAAGTATGTGGGTGTTTAAGGACTGTTCCAATTTATGCTTTCTATTTTTGTGTCACTTATGCTGTAATTAAAATAAGGATATAATGGACATAAATTGTGCCCTGATTATTTCTGCATTCAGGAGCATTTCTCCTCCAGCTTCCCTGTATTTCTTGGGGTTTTCTCCTTCCCAGTCAGTAAGATTTCTTGTACAACTTCAGAATAGTATCTGAACTAACTTCTTTCATCTGTTATAAGGATTATCGATAAAAAATTAATAATATAAAACATGGCTCCCTCTTTCAGTTTTTCTGTGATGTGTGAGATATTTAATCTCTGAGGTTAAATGCAAACTCCAGTTTTGCCTGTAACACCACTGCAGCCAGTTTTCCCTTGGTAAATGTAAAGCTGATTGCAATAGCAAATGTGAATGGATAGAAATCTATCTCAGTAGCAGAGAGGAAGGGAAAAAGCCAGGTTATTTGCACTTACTGACCTGTGAGAGAAGTTTCAATTCCAGAATTGTAGGGAAGTGAAATGTCACCATTTACGCACAATGAATAAATGCCATTTACTAGGGCAGATTTTTCCTTCTATGGATTAGAAAAAGACATCACACAACAGAAAATCCTAGGATCTTTGTCATTCTGTACATCCTTGTGTCATCTAGAAGATATTTTTCACAAAGGTTGTCAGAGGGCTGGGCCTCCTCAGTATGAAGACAGGCTGAGAGAGATGGGGGTGCTCAGCTGGGAGAGCAGAAGGCTCAAGGGAGACCTCATGGCCCCCTCCAGTGCCTAAAGGGTCTTCAGGTGAGCTGGAGAGGGAATTTGGACAAGGGCCTGGACAACAGGACAGGACAAGGGAGAATGGCTTCCCACTTCCAGAGGGAAAGGTTGGATGGGATGCTGGGGAGAAATTCTTCCCTGAGAGGGTGGTGAGGCCCTGGCACTGGCTGTCCAAAGAAGCTGTGGCTGCCCCATCCCTGGAAGTGTCCAAGACCAGGCAGGACAGGGATTGGAGTAACCTGGGATAATGAAAGGTGTCCCCAGTCACAGCAAGGAAGCTGCACTAAATGACCTTTAAAGTACCTTTCAACCCAAACCAGTCTGTGATTCTGCCATGAGTCTACTACTCTTGCATTTGGCCACTCTTTTTCTTTTAGTTCTCTATAATTTTGTGCACAAAACAAACCTTTCCCCACCCCAGGACAATCAAGTTGCTTGAGCCCAGCTCCGAAACACAGCCCAGCAGTGGCAGGAACTATTCTTTGAAGTTTAACCTGAAATGTAGGCAAACAGCTGCTGTGGATGAAATTCATCAGAAAATCTTCCACTGGGACATAAGGTGCAGAAAGGACCCCCTGGCTTTCTAAAGTCCTCAGATACAAGCCTGGGTATGGCTGCATCCATTCTTTGCCCCAGACTTAGGCAACAGCTTATATTTAAAGAATTTTACAGCTGTAATTGAGTCATTATGTGACTTTGTCCTTCAGCATTAAGGCTGGAACACCAAATATATTTGTATAAAAATAATTTATTAAATTGATTATGGTAAGGATTAGACTAAAAGATCATCAGGATTACTGATTACTACACAGCATAGGTATCTATAACTTCCAGGATAATGCACTATTTTTGAAGCAATATTGAGGCTAGCAAAAACAATAATTGAGTAGATACTGATGCCACTCACCCACACCAACGACTGTGGGCCAATCTCAGATTCTGGGAGGAGCCTTGAGTGACATCCCTGCTCAAAGGAGGAATCTCCACACTGAAAAGAGTGTGTTAAACATCCCTGATGCCAGAAAGTGGGAACTGTTAAAGTTAAGACTGCCAATTCTATGTCTCCAGGCCAGCTGTGTCCTCTCAGCAGCTTTTAGGTAAGTTGTTGATAACTTGTTGGTTCCCTTATCAACTACTCTAAGAGGTAGTTTGTTTTTCCTCAGGATGTTTAACTTTAGGAATGATGAGTCAGGCTGTGTCAGGTTCTTCTACACCAAACATGGCATGCCCCCCTCCTCCACCCACCCCTGGTAACTTTGCAAATAACAGGTTTGGAGTTGTTCTACCCCTGCTCCAGGGGGCACATCCAGCTACAGAATCCACCCAAAACCACCCTCAATTTAAAAGGGCCAAAACCTTCAGTGGCCACTGTGTCCCCAGGCAGGGGACAAGCTCAGGCTGTGCTCCTGGATCATGGCTGTGTTCCCAGCTCCTGGGGGAGACTCCAGAGACTTCAGGAGATGGAGACAGACATCCGCAAATGCTGGAGTCCCGTCACATCCAGGACATTGGCAGCCGTGGGACAAACACCAGCAATGAAGGTGGATTGATCCTCATGTCCCACCTATCAGTCTGGCATCCACGGCCTTTGTGCATGTGCATTTATTTGGAAACTGTTATTCCTTTTGTTTGCTTTCTTCTTACACAGACTGTGATTTGTTTAGTATATACCCTGTTGAATTAATCAAGTTTAGTCTTCTCTGCTGGAATACAAATGTGCCCATTTATATCCAGTAAGAAGAAGAGAATGCTATTTTTCTTTCCAATATCCTAATACATAATTTTGGGAGGAAACAAATTTTTACCTGGCAAAGAAAAAAACTTATCCTTGTCTGCTTTCCCTTGTTTGTTCAGAGAAATCCTTTTATCATTGGTGAAAAAAAAGAACAGGGGTCTTGTATTAACCTAAATATCTGTTTCATTTCATTCAAGTGATAAGATTATGTGATTTCATGTTAAACATCACTTGATCCTGCTTCTGGTGCAGATTTTGCATGAATCAGAAAGTGAAATCATGGCATCAAGATCATATGTTTTTAGAACCACTGATCACCAGACTAGTTATTGTTGTTTATTATCAATGACATAATGTGCAGAATCTACAGTGAAAGTTGGAACTTAGACCCTAAGCCATCACAGCTCAGAATTTGGGTGTAAATGTTTATGCACACTGGTTTATGCACATTTACCACTATTTTGTTCTAGCTTCATTCAGGGAAAAAATGTCCAGTTAGAACCAGAGGAAATGCCTCCTCCTTCCATAAGATCTACATGGACCTGCACCTCCTCAGAGGGTATATGTGAAAAATATTTACCTATGTTTGTGAAGAAAGATTAAAGAGCTGTGGAGAGGAGAATAACTTAATGCCCTTACTGTGAAAAATGGGCAAAGTTCCTCGAGCTGCTTTTTAATTGATTTGTTGTGCTTTAATCTTAAAGCTTTCCCATACATCAGGTTTGACTCCCAGGAAATCTCAGTTCTTTATAAAATAGGCATTTCTGCTCACATTTCTGACATGGAAAAGTTGCTGTTCTTTTCAGGGACAATAGGAATGGATTCACACTAAAGAAATCCATGTCTGGGATATAAATGAAAGATACACAGGGCTGCGTTGAGCACTTAAATGGTTCCAAAATGTTGTGCCTGTTGTTGCACTGATAGGCAAAGAAAAGCTGAAGACTTGAATGTAGATTAAAAAAGTAAGCTGATAAAGAAAAATATTAATAAATAAATATACATAAGAACATTAAATACCAGTTCATTGCCTCTGGCATATTTGCTTATCTTATGTTCTGCACAACAATTGTTGTATAGAATATTATGCACCACCTCAGGTTGGCTTGGAAATTGTCCTGTAAGAGTGGATGAGGATTTTTCCTAGGTTGTACCTGTGTTTGAAACAGCTGCTCCAATTACAGTAATGGATTGTATCTATAACTGAAATCCACCAGCTCCTGGGAAATCAGCTCATACCAAATGCTTTTGTTTGTGTTTCTAGCAGCACAGGCTATTACAGGACTGGTAAAGCCACTGTTTGCTCTCACAGTACTTTCCCTAAAATCCTTAGGCAGATTCCTTCTCTCAATTCCTTTCTTCAAAGTTTCCAGTAATGTGGTCTTAGGATTTTTCAGGATTGGTCTGGCAGTGCAAAGCAAAGAGAGGATTTACAGCTCATCTTTCCAGATGCAAAGACAGATGGAAACTGGAGCTTTCTCGGAGCCAGCTGTAAAAAAATGCAGAACAAAAACCCAGAGGGACTAATGACTGCTCCAAACCTCAGAAATTCTCAGTTCCAGTGGCATGTGGGAACATCTGGGCTGGTCCTACCTACAACAGCTCAGGGAACTGTGGTGACACAAGCTAAATCATGGGCAATTCATATTGCATCTAATCCAGGATATCTACCTCTTTTCAACAAAAAACACGTGTTACATATCTCCTTCAAGCCTAATACAGTCCTACAACATCAGTTAGATACATTTCTCTACCTGTGAGTGTGCTATGTGCTTATAGAATACAGGTTAATATCTAAAGCTTGTTTCTGGAAAATAATGAACATCTAATGCACACTTTGTTGCCTTAGCTCTGCCATCTACCTGACAGGTTAATTCATTACTTTACTTGGAAGCTTCTGCACATAGGTAAATGAGCTCAGTTCTTCCCTTTCTTTTCATTCCATCTGCCCTTTTACACATCTGAAAATCCCCTGTAAATTTGGCTCTTATGTCAGTATATGAGTGAGAGGGCAAGAGAGGAGGAGTACTTACCTGCCAGATCATTATTTTTATTCCCAAGGAGGTTAATATTCAAAAATGTCCCTCCACAGTCATAGAAAAATTGGTCTGGAATGAAAAAAACAACCATGAAACATTTCCAATACATGCATCATTTTTTATAGGGTCACCACCTTGAGAAATACATATTGTTCATGAGACCTCCAAGGTATTTATCACAAAACAATTTTTTTTTTTGTCCACTAAAATGCACTGTAATTTTTGATTTAATTATGAGTCAAAGCAAGATTTCCATGTTTGTAGTGATAATTGCTATCCAAAACGTCTGCACTACCTGTGTGAAACCCTCCATGCTTGGTTTAGGCCAGCAACACTTGGAGATTTATCTGTGTTAAAAATTTATGTGCAACGCATCCTTTTTTGTCTGAAAAAGACCTGCATCTCTTTTGGGAAATAAATCAACATTTTTGTTATGATACATAGCAAGCTTATAACACTTCCAGGTAATAGTAATAGGATAACCAATTTGGACTTTATTGCCAAAGTTTAAGGTTATGGATTACCAGTAGAAATATATTAATAGACTTTCTGGGTCAGATTAAGATCACTAATATTTAGACTCCAATCCCACTTAAAGTAAAACATTTAATTGATTACAGGTGTTGTGCTACCACAGGAACTGCGTTGAAAGAAGCCACGGGAAGCAGACTCAGCCAGCTGAGATACTTTTTGTGTCAGTTTTTGTCTTTGCAGCAGAGTCAAGTGGCCTGACAGGTATTTCAATGTAATATAAAAATATTTTGTGGGTGTGAGGAGCCCTGGGAGCAGAAAAGATGGTGTTTTGAGGCTAAGGAGCTCAGAAGCCAATCTCCACGGGAGAGCAGCACAGTCTCAGCCCCGGTGCTTGGCTGTGGTGCCTTCCAGCGATTGTCTGAAGAGCTCTGGGAGCAGATTTGTCCCCTCTTGGTGAGGGAAGATGGATATGCAGCCTCCTTTAATTGCCTTTGCTTCCACCTTCCCTCCAAACACACTGAGTGTAAAGACTGCAGAAGAAAACAGTTCTTCATGAAATTCCCAATACACAGTCTTTCAAGCCAACATTTTCTTTGCGGGCCAGAATTTTTTGTTTTTCTGACAAAGACAGTAACAGTAATATATTGTTTTGTTCTTGGTGGATGTTATGATCATAACTCTACAAATCCTGGTAATCCTGCCGCAATATTGATGTGGATTAGCCTGGAGAAATGTAGAGATGTCTGTAGTATCCTTAAGGTTTTCCTTTCCTTTCCCCCGCTCCTTTTTTTGTTTTAGAGTGGCAGTGATCACATAGTGTCACACAGTAAATTACTCCTAGGGCTTAGGGGGATCTGAAATTGCTGTATGTAAAAAAAAAATGTGGAAGCAGAAGTCAATCAAGATGGTAAGAAATTAGGATCTCCCTAGAATAACTGTGACTTCTCCACTTCAGTGGCCACAGTTAATTGAAGTCTGGGGGACTGGTGTGGGATTTCAAATCAGTTTATCAACTGAGAAAATGCATGTCAGCTCTTGTTCTGATGAGGAAGAATCTGGGGGCTCTGAACTGAGTGTCCTTCAGCCTAACACAGTGAGAGGTTGCTGGCAGAAGCTGCTGGGCTGGTGGAGCTTGGTGGCTGAGACACCAGGGCCAGTTTTGCACCAGTCAGGCAGGATCTGTGCTCCTCCATCTCTTCAGCAGTTGCCTGAATTCCTGTCCCAATCAGTTGATAACTCTGTCCCACTGCAGCATCTAGGTTTCCCACACTGTGGTGTTTTGCCTCATTCCCTGTTCTGCTCTTGCAACAGGAGATATAAACCTATAGATCAATCCAAACAACAACAGGAAAGGAGGCTGGTGTTAATTAAACTGCATTGTAAAGCATTGAATCAGATAAGCTTTTCAATTAACAGTTCAATTTCTTTTGACTTTATTTTGAGAAAGGAACAGCATTTACAGCCTGGAGATGTTAACTCCTTTATACCCTTTTTGATGAAACAGAACACTCCCACAAATTGTTCCTCTCTCATTTCACTTCCCAGAGCTAAAATATTCCTCAATAGAGAGTGACTTTCTTCTGGAAGAAAAACACATTGAGAAGATAAAGTCTGTGTTTCTGACACCTGGATAAGTTTCAGTTCCTTGTTCTTAAAAATGAATTCAGCAGTGTACATGGAAGCTGGTGTTTCTAATGAATAAATTTTTTAGATTCATCTGTCCTGGGAACTGTTCATGAAAGACAGAGCTAGGCTGCAAAATTCAGGCAGATTCTAGGCAGGATCCTAACTTTTATGGGAAGAACTATAGTGATGTTAGGACTGGACCTTTGCTTTTTTGTCTTTTGAGCCTTTTTGTTCAACCACCCTCACCACCACTTGTGCTTGATGTATACTGAGACCTTTATACTTGGGAAATTACAATGTTTACAGCCCCACCAACAGCAGCAATCCCCTTCACAAACACCTGAGGATGATGGGTCTGAGTGATAAATGCTGATGAGAGGCTTTGAGGGAGCACTGGAAGCTGTATTGGGCTAAGAATTAAAGGCATTTAAGAGCAGCCCAGCTGTGTGTGCATCAGCCTGCCCTTAAATGCTGAGCAGAAACAGCCTTTGTACAACACTGTACCACCAAGCTTTGTTTCCTCTTCTGTTTTCCTTCTTGCTGACTGTAAAAGGCAAAGCAGAGTCACTGATTTTGCCAGCAGCATTTGGATGCAGCCAAAATCCAGGGAGCAGCAGTAATTCCTCAGCAAAAGGGTGAGTGTTGTCAGGGTTTAGCTCCACACCTGGGCTGCCAGGACACAGAACCCAGAACCGAGTCCTACATCTCGTCATGTCAGATGCTCTGCACACCCACATTCACAGCCAATGCACCCCATATTCAAAAGGAAATAAAACATTAAAAAACAACAACAACAACACAAAAACCCCCACAACAACAACAAGAAAAACCCAACCAAACAAAAAAAAAAAACCACAAAAAAAGCCCACCTCAAAAACCCCATAAAACCACACACAAACAAGCAAACAAAAACCCAAACAAACAAACAAACAAACAAAATTTTTAAATAAACACAACCCACCCTAAAAAATAGGGTTTGCCTAATTGGCCTAGTTTTAATTTCGGTGTCCCCATGACAGAAGAAAATTAATTGTTCCTGTCTGTTAAGTTCTCAACTTGTACCTTGAAAACTTTTCCAAGCAATCAAGACATCTTTGTTTGTTTCTGGTGCTCTAAGACTACTCTAAGTGGTTTCATGAACCCTTTTTCTGCCTCTGTCAGGGAGATTTTTGCACCTTTGCCTATGGAGGGAGTAACATTAATGCCATTCTTTGTCTGAGAGATCTTCAGTGTGAAAACATATTGGGTCAAACTCCAATTTACTACATACCAGCAAGAAAATACTGCCCTGTAAGATGTGATCATGCAGCGCAGGTGTACTTGCACAAAACATACAAAACATACAGCTCAGTCTCCTATTTTTTTTTACATGCTCCTTATCTTTATTAAAACCCACCTCTTTTCAACCTTACAATCACATATCACAATAATAAACCAAACAATTTATTAAATACTTCATTGGTTATGGGCATTTTTAAAGGATTTTAATCCCTGCTAGGAAAAATATCTCCCCAAATAAATTTTTTTTAAATCCTGCAGATTTTTACTTTAGATATGTGTTAGAATAGGTTCCCCATCAAATTTTCTAATCATGGATTTCATGAAAAGCACTTAAGCAAAATGGCTCATTTTCTGTTTGCAAATGTTCTGGAAATAGTGGATGGGAAGAGCAGAACAATTTGCTGCATGACAGTGGTGAACTGCTGAAAGGGCAACCAGCCTTAAGACAGTGACATTTTTTGTGTGACAGTGGAAAATCCTGTTTTTGCTAAAAGGAATTTTTAAAAATCAATCCTCTCTGGAGTGAAAAATACAAGAAACACATTAAAGGGAGTTAAAAATTAGGTAAAATAGGTAAAAAAATTAGATCACAAGCAGGTTTTTATCACTTGAAAATTTGCAAGAAATACTGGAAATTTAGCAAGAACAATTTAAAAAATTACAAGTTGTCAAGTTCATTTGAAATAGATTCAAAATATATGAAGTCTAGTTATGGAAACAGAGTTACATATTGACATCTTACTCTCTCCATGACCAGAAATCTATGATGCACTTTGTGTAGGCATGCATTCAACCACTCCACCTCAAAATTCGTCCCTGTTTTGAGCCAGCAGCTATTTTGGGTTCTAGAGGGGAAAATGGTCTGGAGAGCTCTGACCCTGGTGTTGGGGCTGTCAGGGTGATGCTCTATGAGGGAAGGGAGCAGGAGCTGCAGGTCTTGGTCAGTGCTTGGTCTGCAGGGGCAGTGAGAGCTCTGTGAGCAGCACCAGCAGGGCACAGTGACACTGAGTCGCTCCATGTGGAGATGTAACAAGCAGGAATAAAGGTAGACGTGATAATTATAATATTGTCTTGTCCACCACCAATGTGAAACTGTTGTTTAATAATTGAAATATGTATGTTAAATTAGATTAGGAATAGGTGTTAAAATATATAAGCAAGACATATGTGTTGATTGAGGTGCACCAGTTGTCTCAGCTTGGGAAGAAAGTTAGAAAAGAGAAACTGGTGTGTCAGTAGGAAGGCACAAAAGAAATATGTAGGAAATATTTCCTATTTCTTGTGCTTGCTCTGGGTACACACTAGAGTTACACAATTAGAGTAAACCAGCAATTTCCATGACCTTGAAAACTCTCATGCCTAACACCATAGAAATGTGTTCTTGGTGCTATAGTTCAGAACACTTTAAATAATGCATCATGGTAGATATAAATTTCCCAAATGCTGCTACATTCTGCAAATGCTTTTATATTTAAATTGTAGTAGACATTGCACTGTGGAATACACTTTAATTGCCATACTGCTTTGGAGAAGCAGCACTGAGGTTGACAACAGTTTATAAAGTGTTTGTACTTTTAGTGTTTCTAAAGTGGATAATCTCATAATTCTGCACTGAGTGCCTGTGCAAGGACTGCCCTGAATTTGGTCATGTAAAAGGAGTTTAGTTTTTTTTTGCTAGATGCCTGTACATAAAATAGTTTAGGAAATTGAGGTGATGATTTTAAAGCGTGTCTAGCTTTAAAAGAAAAAAAAATTGCTTATACATGTTTTGCTCAACCATAGATTCAGAACCAAAACTGTCACTGCAGGGAACTGCAACTTGGTAAGCAGGTCGATGTAAAGAAGGCAGTGCTACCCTGCTAACAGCAAACCTGCTGGGTGGATAATGAGATACTGTGCTCTGCAGCACTGCAACTCATACACAAACCTGCCAGGGCACCAGCTTCACTCACAGAAAAATGAAGGCAAGGCAATGCATGAACTGAGCCTGAGATTTAATTTTTATGTTGCTTGGTCCTGCGAGAAGCCTGATGCAATATGCTGGGTTAAATGAAGCATGAATTATAATGATATTGACAGAATGGGAAAGAGGAAGGTGGGGGGGAGGAAAAGAGAGGAGGAGGGAGGAAGGGAGAGGGTGTTAGGTGGGGAGAGCAGGAAAAAACATTTGGCTGGTAGAAAGTTTTACAACAAAGATGTTTCTAAAGCCAGCTCTCAACTTCTTCTTGTTTCCTTTCCTCAGAAAGACCAAGTTTTAACTGGAAATATTAAATCCAGGTAGAGCACTTGAACATAGTTGTGCCTTTGTTTTGCCTTGCTGTGGTTACAGACCACAGAGGATTGTAAGGTTTGTGTCTTCAGAAGCCACCCGGTGTCTGGTGCCTCCGGAATTCCATGGGCTGCCAGTGGAAGAGGCTGTGACGTCTCAACAGGTTGAGGCTAAAATTCTTCACTGTGGCTGGGAGACAAGTATGTTAAAAAGCCAGGAAGGTAAAATATTATGTTATAATCACTCAGTTTTGATTCAGCTGCACTGAAATGTCTTGTGACCCACAGAAGCCTCCTGGAGCAGGAAGCCAAAGGACCACGAGGAGGTTGCCCAGGGCCATAATAACACTGTGCCTTGGAGAGCAGTAGGAAAAAGAGACATTGAAGAATACTTCTCAATTAGGGAGCAGAAGCAAGTGATAGTTCGAGAGGACTGGGACTATCTGTCTCCCTCTGTGTCTGGGCTGGTGTTAGCAATTTAACTGGTTAAAAATATTGCACAGCACCTGCTCAGGGAATGGAGCTGAGGAGGAAAAACGGGTTTGGTGCTCAGCTGAGAAGGTAATTGCAAACCAAGTTTAAGACAGAGAATGAAGAGCAAAAGGACTTTTATCTTACTGAGGCAAAAATACCATTTACTACTTACTAGGTATTGCAAACATAGAGTTTTATTTGTGTTCATGGGCTGAAATACATAAAATACAAATGGTATGAAATTTTCAGAAATACAATTTTTCATGCAGGAAGAGTGGGGAAGATATTTGAAATAAAGTGTCAAAATCCTATTTGCTTTGTCCAATAAAGAATTACTTTAACTCTATTTAAGACTTTTTTTCTCCCCCTTTGTTTTTTTCCCCTCTCCCAGTGACCAAATTAGTAGGTGGAAGTATAATAAGAATATTATTGAAGTGCTCAGCTTATGCAGGATGCTGACACAAAAGAATAGTACTTGCTGTGATAAAATATTCCATGTGTTCAGCTGTTTTCATGGGCATAATGGCCTTGTGGAAATTCTAATTATTGTAGTCAGTTATGCTACACATGTGTCTACAGAGTCTGAATGACATTCTTCTTGGAGTAAGAGGTGGTTTGGTAATTTTTTTTTTTTGTTGTGCTTTAGCAAAAATGTTCAAATGCATTGGAGGAACAATTTGCATGAATATTTACATATTTTTCAGTTATTGTGGTTGACTTCCTTGTTCAGGGAAAGCTTTACTGTCTTCATTGAAAATCAGGATTAAAGCACTGGACATATTTATTGTACCAGTCATCTTTCACTTTCAATGAAAAAAAAACCCTTGCATTTCTATACTGGACACCTAGCTGGGGAAGATTACACTAGCAGTCTTAGTTTTCAAAATCAAAAGGCTGTTTTTCACAATTTTTCATCTCACCAAAATATTCCTGCATTTTGATTGAATTTTGGCCTTTTTTCCTTTGAATTTTGTCCTTCTTGACATTATTATAAAGCTTTGGTGAGTGTGGTCCAATAGAGGCTGAAATATGTGTTACAGCACGAGTGAAAACTTGATTTAGGTGTAGTGCTATTGGATCTGCAGGTATGTAGGCTCATTGTGGATACAAATACTGCAGAACACAGTCACCACCAGAATACAACAGGGTGGGGCTGTTTTAACTGGTGAAAGCCACTGAATATTCACATTCAAACCACACAGTCCTTTCTTCACCACAGGCCTTTTAAAAAACATTACTGCAACCGTGGTCATTTTCTCTTGTTGCATAATTCTGGCTGTAAGTAGAGTAATGGCAGCTGCTGTCATTAGCTATAGATATCAATGCAACCTTCTCACAATGCTAAGTTGAGACAAGAACAGCAGGAATCATTTTCTCTGCAGTTTCTAAATGTTTGTATCCAGTGAAGCAACAATTTCAATGCCACTTTTAAATTTTCTGTCAGGTGATTCAGTGGTAGAGCAGTAAGGATCGAAGTAAATCTTTTTGACTAAAACCCAACACCCAAGTTTTGTCTGTGCAGCCACATTGCTACTTATTTTTCTGCCATGACAATGCAAAAGGCTCCACAAAACTCCAATTTTTATGTATGAGGGACAACTTCTTGGATGATTTTTTGCTGGATGATCCTAGATGTTTTTGGTGCTGCGCCATCTGCCTGAGTAGGCAACTGAACCAATGTCAAAGTCTTTTCTCCCTAGTCCTGCCCCTGACCTGAGCAGCCCTGTGTTCTTAGAGGGTGTTACAGTTTTTTGAGAAGGCAAGAGCACCTAAAATCAAACACCAAACATTTTTCCTTGGTGTGGTAAAACACTCACATCCATAAAAGCAGTGCTGTTATTTCTGGAAAGCAGATTTCTCTCATAACCTGCACCAGGCAGGGACCTGGTCCTTGTGGTGAGCTTCCCTAAAACAACAGAAACACTGGAGAGAAATCCCCTCTGGTGTCAGGGAGAGCCCAGTTCTCCTCCAGCAGCAGAGCACAGAGAAAAGGACTTTGGGCACCACGTGTGCAGGGAGTCAGTCCGAGTCCCTGGCAAAGAGGGAATGGGCTTTGAAGGGCGTTTTCTTACCCTGTTTTATTTTTGTTCCTCAGGCTCCCTCCCTTGCCTTCCATGCAGAGGAAAAATGACACAAGCCAGGACCCAGGACAGGCTGTTTGTAAACATGAAATTGCATTGCTTGGCAGCCTACAAACTGAGGAGCTACAAAGTGAAAATAAGAGTCAAAAAGCCCCAACCTCTTCAATGAATAAGCAAAATTACCATGTAAAAGCATAAACTTGGCCCATTGATCAATTTTACTGCTGAGAAAAAAAGGTTAAGAGGCTCCATTTAGATTTGTTTGCTTAATTGATTTTGATTTTGATTTCTTACTTGAATTTTTAATAGTATTTTTCTGCCTGGTAAACTCTGTTTGATCATCTTCAGAGAGAATACAGTTTTTTAAAAATTCATTACTGCCATTTTTTATTTGTAGGATTTTTAATAAACTACAGCTTGCAGACTCTGTGCTAGCATGGGAAAAAATGAATATTTTATAGAAATATGTTAAGAAAACATATTACCTTCTCAGAATATAGGCAGATTTGGCTTTCACTGATGGCCAGAAATAAAAAAAAGTGTGGTTTTTTTTTATATTCTACAGCATTATATTCTATCATGCCTTGTAAGGAGTCTGTTTCTTCTTCTCTTCTCTCACATGCCTTCCTTTTCTCTCTTTTTCATGAATCCAGTATGACAACGCTAGTCAGTGGAAAAATTCAGGATGAAGCTCCAGGATGAAGCTGTTGGAATTGCATCAGGCACAGCATACTAACATTACATGCACCTTCTTCCTTTCTGTTTCCATCCCCATGCCTCAGAATTTTAGCCCCTGAGGACTGAATGGGCTGAGGAAATGGGAGAGACAGAGTTTGCTGGAAGAGGAGGGAGCTTTATCAGACCAACTCATAAAAGACAGAAAACTGCAGAATGTGGAGGACTGAGAGACTTCATATCCCAGGTGGTTTTCATATCCCAGATGACAAGATTTTTGCTCCCCAACTCCTGCTACTCTGTTCCATCTTTAGCAGCTAATTTAGGCAACTCTTGTATTTTTCTATCAAGCCTGGTTTTCTCCACCACCTCAGAAAATGAGAAACATACATCTTTGCTCTCCTTCCTTGTGCTTTTAATTCCATCTTTAGCTGTCTACAGCTGGCTTCCTTTCTGTCTGTCCATCTCTGGGGACTGCCTACCTTCAGACTCACTGCTGAGCCCCTCCTTGATGAACTCAAATTTCCTTTCACTTTAATGACACAGAACTTACATCTTCTCTGCTTTCCTTCTCCTATGCCTACAGCTTAAAATCTCCATTTCAGACCTTGGAGCTGTTTCTTTGGGAATGTCTCATGAAATTTGATGCAGATGTCACATGAGTGTAAGGTCAAATTACTTATGCAATGTAAATAGGTTTTGGCATTTGCAACCCAGGGAAAAGATCCAATTGCATTGAAAGACAGAAATAGAAAGTGAGCCTTAAATTTTAATGCAGGCAATTAAATTCCACTACCAGCATTTTGAGATTAATGGTACAGTGAAACAGGCCCACTCCTTGTGGCTCATTCTACTAAAACGGAATTAGATTCATAATATGAACATATGGAAGCAGTTCCCTTCATGTATATTTAAATTAAATATTAATATTTAACACTTATATTCAGGGCTATGATTTTTCAGTCAAAATGTGGCAAAGATTGGAGCAAAATCTTCCACTGCTGCAACTCTAGAAGCAGTTACTCATTTCAGTGTAATTAATGTGGATTTAAAGCTGAAGCCAAAAGGAATACTCCTGGTAGCAGACTGTCTATGCATCAGTTTTAAATTTAGACTTTAACACCTTTAGGTTCAATTTTTATTCTAACGTGCCATTCACAAAAACGTTTCCTCATTTTTAGAAGAAGGGGGAAAAAAAAACCTCTTCCCAGAAAAGGAGTGGAACGGAGCAGCAATCTGTACCACCAGCCAGAAAACTCACACCAGCTGAGCCTTACTCCAGACTGCTGGAACAATTTGTAACCTCCCGGAGAGAGAGGTGTATCCTTGCCTAATTTTAAATGGCACCGTGAATTCCTGCCTCTGTCCAGTTATGTTTCCTAGAGAAAGTTAGTTACATTTCCTAGAGACAGTTCTTGAACAAACCATCATTTCAAGAGTGTTGATCTATCTCCCACTATCTCCTCCTCCTCCAGGAGGAGGTGGGACTGGGACACCTGCGGTACCAGTGGAGCCCCCAGGAATTCCTTTCCCCCCTTCCTCCCCATGCCATTCTGAGCACCTCAGTGTAAAAGGCTGGAGCAGCATTCCCACAGGCAGCTGACACTGACAGACTTTTCAGTCACCACAGGGATTTTTCTCACTCCCACCACTGCTCAGAGCCCTGCGTGTGCTGGCTTCTCTGCCGGTTTTGGTGGCAGTTGTCTGAATTCACACAGGACTGTTCTGAGCTCATCCTTGAGAGAGCAATTCCCAATCCTCTGCTTGGCAGCTGGGATGGCAGTGCTGGGAGGGCACTTGTGACCCACAAAAAGATGGAGCTGTCACTGATGGAGTTTGTGCGCTTGCTGGGTGGGGTATTCAGGCATGCTAAACCCCAGAGTTTCAGAAGGCATGGGTTTTAGGAAAGACAGCATTTTGCAAACACTTGTTAAAAAAAAAAAATGTTCAGAAGTTCTTGTTTTCACTGCTATTTAAGGGTAGAAAAAAGGCTGCAGTAGGCTGAAAAAGTAAAAAGGCTGAAAGCAGTTTTGACACAAACTGGGGACTTAAGAGCCCTTCTTTTTTTCTTTCCCTTGTGTCAAGATGTGTTTGTTGTGGATGACATGTGCTTTTAGTCTATGCACACTTTGATTTTCAAGTTTGCAATTATCTCCATGAGATCCCTGCATCCGGTACTCCAGAAGAAATTCATCCCACCATTAGCATGACCTCCTTCTAACATGTGAATAGTGTGATGTTAACTTAAACTAGCATCATAAGAACCAAAACAATCCATTCATTCCGTACTCATGTTAATCCACTGGATAATCAGGCTTTTAATGTGCTCAGAAGACTATGCTCTTTTTTTCTTAATAACGAACATTCCAAAAAAGAGGAAATATAAAATGCAGTAAAGACTCTATCTTCTACCTATATACCTATTGGTTTTTTGGAGTTTTTCCCCATGTTTTTATCTAACACTGAAAAAA
Organism: Fringilla coelebs; assembly: GCF_963513975.1. Lineage (NCBI taxonomy): Eukaryota > Metazoa > Chordata > Aves > Passeriformes > Fringillidae > Fringilla > Fringilla coelebs. Next base: position 72,402,482 of record NC_140031.1, on the reverse strand, counting down.
AAAATGTTTTTCAGGGCAAAGTAGAACGGCTAAATAATGCAGAGTCTAGAGACAGGTAAGTAGTGAGAAAATCAGCACTGGAAACAGGAAGACACTTTATTGATACTATAAAAACTGTGTCCTTATTGATCTCACCATCTCAGCCAACCGTCTGAAAAAGCTGGGCTCATCCAGCCTGAAGAAAGGGGACACCTTCTGTGGCCTCATGGTACATTTAGGGCACTGCCTGCCCACGTAAGGACCCCCTGTTCCTCCTTTTTGTGAGTCTCCTGTGGGTGTGAGGGTGGTCAGGCCCTGGCACAGGGGGCCCAGAGCTGCTGTGGCTGCTCCATGCCTGGAAGAGTCCAAAGCCTGGCTGGACAGGGCTTGGAGCAACCTGGGAAAGGGGAAGGTGTCCCTGCCCATGGCAGGGGTTGGGATGAGATTTCCTTCAAGGTCTCTTCCAACCCCAACTATTCTGTGATCCTGTGATTCTCAGAACTTCTCAAATCTTTATAGTCTCTGCTCATACAGAGATACACTTTTTAATTCCCCATCACATCACTGCAAGCATAGTTAAAACCCTGAGAGGGACTGTACTCAAAATAATTGTGCTAAACATTCGCAAATAAAGCAACATATTTGGAGGTTTTGCCAGATTACTGACTATTTTTTAAAGACAACCAGAGAGAAAGACCTCCTATGGCAACTATTAGTTTTGTTTTTTACAGTGCCTATTAGCTTTATTTTTGTCTTAATAGGGAAAAAAAACAGCAATGGAGGAGTGTTTGAACGTCACAGTTAACAACTTAACTTGAAAGAAATAACTAAAAACTCAGTAATTTGGGTGGATTTGGAGTGCATCTCAGAAAATAGAGTAATCACTTAGCTGGCTTGAGAGAAATAAACATAACTGTTCTACAGAATGCAGAACAAAATTCTGTAGTTCTCTTCCACAACAAAGTGTGAAGGTGGATACAGAAATGGAAACAGGATCAGAACCCATAAAATAATATAAGATAAACCTCTCATGTCTACTAGAATCATTGTCCAGAATGTGATCTCTGATTTAAGGGAAGTTTAGCCCAACAGCTGATAGAAGACAGAAATTGCTTCAGGGAATGGGAAAGGAGAGATCTAATCAATATTGAATATTAAGGTGTTGTTGGTTATTTGGATTTTTTGGGGTTTTGCTGTTGTTGTTATTCTGGTTTGGTTTGGTTTTGGGTTTTTTGTGGGTTTGTTTGTTTGTTTGGGGGGTTTTGTTTGTTTTTGTCCATTAATATTAATACAATAGGAAAAACCATCAGTTTCAGAGCATTTCTCATTAGCCCCATTATGCAGCTCTGGTGCTGCTGCTACCCTGAAACCTAACTCTGGAGTGAGATTCTGACTGTGTCGACATTTTGGCTCTATCAAAAGCAGATTTCCAGTGGGTAATTTAATAGAGGTCATCTCAATATTGTTGTTTTGAAGTATTTTAGACATATAGTCTCTCATACAGACAAGCTGAAAGTAAATGCTGGATTTCTTATGACTTTCTTTTACAAATGCTTACAGATGGAGCTCAGACAGAAACGAGATTTCAACATGTTTTTTGCAGGGAGTTAGAAATTAAGTATTGTAAATATATGTATATATAATATATATGTATATATGTACATACACACACATATATATGTGTATGTATATGGGTGTGTGTATGTATATATATATATATCTATATATATATGCATATCTAAACACACACAATTTCATGTACAAACCTAGGAAAAATTAATCTGGATTACTTTTTTTTTTCTTTTTTTGATACTGGATTAAAGTCTCTGACAACCTCTCTGAACTTTAGTTCTGAAAGATGTGTGAAATCACAGTTTAATTGCAGACCATTTTAGGACTCAGTCTGGACTCCTTTGAAACCTGAACAGAGCTGAGCCTCTTAAACCCTGCAACCGATAAAAAAGTTTGCAGGCCTTAAATGTCTGGCTTTTAACTACCATCTATAAAATAGTTAAAAAATATTTTCTTGTCTTGACTTATCTGTTTGGGCTGTAAGGAGCTCAGGAGCAAGAGCTCTGCAGGGATGTGTTTTAGCAGCTCTCGGAGCAGTTGCTCTTTCTGTCGTTCCCAGAGCTCCCGGGAGCTGCGGATGCAACACAAATCACTTCAGTCCTTTTGACAGCTGGTACAAGTCCCTGCATTTATCATTCTATTCCAGTCACACTTCCAGAAAGTCTCAATCTTTCTATTCAGGCTCTGTATTTGGAAAAAAAAAGAAAATATCTTCCTTTCTACAAATAAAATTGTTGCCTGGAAATGCATTGCTTTCTATTGAATTGCTGTCAAGTGCTGAGGTTAACACCCCGATAGCACCAACCACATTCACAGTGACAAATATCCACCAGCAAGTCTCCTCCTCCAACAGAGGCTCCCAACTCACTTGCTGTGATGAGCAGATAGAAGTGATGGATCTGCATCTCTGACTGGGAGTCTTGTGAAAATTTTAAAGCTTCTGCTGCCTCAATCAGACTTAGATATCTTCCAGCACTCAATAGGTATCTATTTTAAAGTCATACTACTGCGAGTTCCTTGTTTCCTAAAACCTCGACGGGACATTCATGTGGCAAATTGGAAAAAGCAAAACCAAAATGTTCACAAGGAAAACGTTAGCCACTGCATTTGTTAAAAACTGATTGTGCTGAAATGATGGAACATTTCCAGTGACAGTGAGGGCAAGCTGAGGAGACTGAAAGAGGTGAACCTGACAAGGACAATCAGAGAAATGAAACAAAACAAAAATTTCTCACCGTGCTGCTATGGGCAGAGCAGCCTGACCCCTGGTTTAAATAATTTATTTAAATGTCAAGTAATATAAACTTTGATTATTTGGGGGGAAAAAAGGGGGCCTTATAACATAACATTAAAAAAACCTTTCCTTCCCTTCCACATGCTCAACTTCAAACATTTCTTCCCCCACCTTCAGTCTCAACATTCCTCACCTTCAATGCCTGCAGTGCTCAGTCCCTCCTCATGCACTCTTTCTTTCTGCTTTTGCTCTCACTGCAACAGCTCCCTGACATCCGAATTATCAAAGTACTTAATGCAGCAATTATCAAATAAAAAAAAATTTGGACAGAATACTCTCTTCATACACAAATATTTTGGTGAATTCACGTCCTGTGCCAAAATAAGGATTTAAAAAACTTTAAAAAGCCACCACAAGACCAAACCAACACAGCAACAACAATTAAACAATCAAACAAAAAACAAGCCCAAATACAAAGAAAAATCTGGGCTGGCATTTAAATCTATCAAAGGTTAAGCACAGAATTTCAGATGAGAACAACCTTTATCAAAATTATGAGGTAACCTTAATTATGCTTGAGCAATAATTTAGTGGATAGCTGTTTTTTTAAGAATTAATATTGTTATTAATATTAGTATTAAAGAGACTGGCAAATCTGTGAACAGTCTTGGAATTATTTTTTTCAATAATTTAGAGTCTAAATTTTCACTTACTATAAATGTCAGGAAAATTATCAAACATGATCTTGTAGTCCAGTCTTCATGAAAAACCTAATCTCCAGCTAATTACTGGTGCATAAATGGCAAAATTCAGCAGAGAGGGGGAAAAAACCTCTTAGTTTCTCTTTTTCTTTTTCAGTACTCAGTTGCTCCCCGCTGTGGATCAGTTTGCAGCCACCTCATAGGAACTTTTTCCATGGATGTTGTCCCAGGTTTGTGTAGAATTTCTTTATACATTGCTACACTGAAAAACTGTTATAGTCTCCCGTGTTGAAGGAAATTTTCTTTATTCAAGGGTTTCCCTCTTAAAGGAGATGCTAATCTGGTTTAAGAAAAAAAATTTAAATTTCACAGGTTTATGCTTTTCAAATATTGAAATGATCAATAGTTTCTACCCTCGCTGCCAGTTGTAACAGACATCACCAGTACAACAAACCTCACATTTATGAGCTCCAAATCACAATGTGAGGTCAGATGCACTTGCAGGGAAATTTTCCTAAATATACTTTCATTAACTCACGTTAATAGAGCAGAAATAGTAGCAGCTACCCAGCCACAGTGGAATCTACTAAAATTACAGGAATGTGAATTGAAGACACAGAATATAACTTTTTGTGGCATATCTGAGTTTCCTATTCTTTTTTTTTTTCTTTATTTTTCATAAATTTACATGCTTGTGTTAACAGTTAATTTTGGGACACCATGTTGAAAAGATTAAAAGAGAAAATTAGACATTAACCTTTTAATTAAATAATTTTCCCCCTGCCTTCTCTTAACTATAAATGGATTATTTTCAAGGCAATGTTTTTTGTTCTTTTTTGCTGTTGTTCATTTGTCTGTGGCGTTTTGTTTTGTTTTTTGGTCTTTGTTGTGGAGTTGTGGCTGGTGCAGATCACAGACTTGGCTCTTTTCCATGCACAGAGGCAAGACTTGCCCTGAGAGATCACAGAGTGACCTCATGCATTTCTTCCTGCATTTCTCCCCCACTTTGCACAAGGCAGGACTGGATTCTTTGCCTTTTACCTGTCTGAAATGTGAAACACTTACTAGTTGTACTTGCTTTTCGTTTTGCCATGCACACTCCCTGCAGGATTGTTTCAAAGAGCTGGAGCTTTTAGTGAATAAATCTGTAAAATATTTTTTGCTTTTGCCTTCCATCATATGGAAGTGCTTTCCTCATGGAAAGCAGGTGCTCTGGACAAAAGCAGTAAGTCCTCTGAATTAAGGACTCTCCTCACTCCTGTTTAGTACTTTTTGGTTTCTTAAAAACTAAGGAAAAAAATCTGTGGCTACTGAAAATCCTTAATGATGACTACACAATTGAGCTTCCTTTCTTCCTGAGGTATTTGATTTCAAAATGTATTTACTGCTAAGGCAGGCACAGGTCCAGCCTCATGAGGAGCCAGAATGAGGTCCAAGCATTGATCCCTTGGGCTGCTCCAGACCTTGTGTCTCTTTTACATTTGCTTCAAATTATATTCCTCTCAGACTGGACCCAAAATAAAATAGCAAAAGTTATGATTTTCTCTGAGGACAAATGCTGAATTTTGTGTTCTGGCAAGTTTTCCACTGGAGAAGAGAGACTTGGAGCCCGTCAACAAAATTTGCTTTGCATTCACAGAAGGAACAAGCTATGTACCTATCGATTTTCCTTCTTTATCCAGAAGAAGCCAACATGTCCAAGTTTCTATTTAAGTATTCATTGCAAGCAAATTCTTTAGTCATGAATACAAAGCAGTTTTATTTATAGCTTTCAGCAGAAATCCCCTCAAAATTTCCCTTTCTGGGCAGGTGTCCCAAACCTGTATTTTATCCCTCAGCAAATTTTGTCATCGTCGAAATAGATGAAAATTCTTGGAGATGGTATTAACTACCTTTAGGTCCTTTTGTTGGGAAAAGGTGACATTCCTTTTCCCCCTGCTGTAAAACCACTACACATTTTTAACCATTCTGGAAACACCTACATAAGTGTCATTTGAAGTAAATAGTGGGTAAATAGTGCATTCTGAAGATAGAGCAAATTGCTTTTGCCTTGTGCTCACAGCTGCAAACTCAGTTACCAGTTCCTGGAGGGGATTTATCTGCAGTGTGGGGCCAAAGGGGAGCACAGAGCCTGAGCAGCCCCAGCAGGGTCTGTGCAGAGGGGCCGACCTTGATCAGCTGGGCACAGACACTGTGAAATAAAGCCAAGGCTTCTGTCTCTGCACAGCCCCACAGCCACCCTGCCAAGGCTCCTGCTCAGCCTAAAGAATCCTCTTTAGGTATTCACTAATGGGCCTTCCCTCACAGGGAAAAAAAGCAGAGACAGTGACTGGATATATTTAATTTCCGAGTCTATAAAATAATTTGGCTGAACATCGACATCTATTAGTTATTGTTAGCAGGGCAAAAAGCACTGCTTATCTCTAATGTGAAATAAATAACTGCTTCAGATAAAGTAATGATGTGAAATGCTTTCACAGAGCTAAAAGGAATAACAGAATGCTAATTGAATCCATTATTTTATGAGGTTACCAACAAAAAATATAGTCTTGACAGAAGTTCTGTGAAAGATTCATTAGTACTTTAAATATATTTTTGTCATTTTTCATTGCCATGCTACCTTAACTGCAGCAATAAAAGCTTGCACTGTCTTCCATTAAGGGTGTTTTTGTTCACATAATCAAGAGCTAAAAACAATATGCAAATGTAGGGCCGGAGCAGTGACGAATGCTTTTAGTTATCACAGTCTTGCACAGAAATAATGGGATAAATATTCCATAATCTTCTTGGAGAACAAGTCTTTGGCAAGGAAATGCTTGTTGCTACAGAAACTTGTGGGGTTTTTTCCACAACAAGTAAGTTTTGGAGGAAAATAGCTCACATGACCTTTGAAATATGTTTCCCCCTTTCTGAAGCGCACCTCAATACTAGCTCCTGGATCCATTCATGGCAGACAAGCATCTCCAACTCCATGCATTAGTTGTCCTCCCATTAGGAATAAACTTGGGACAGCAGGCAGTGTAAGGTGACTGTCTCTTTTGTAAGGAGATGTCCAAGGGTTCCTGGGAAAAGGGTGCTTCTCTCTGTTAAGGCTTTGGAGGTGACACAAACAGAAAAATCTCCTTCCTTCCTTCCTTCCTTCCTTCCTTCCTTCCTTCCTTCCTTCCTTCCTTCCTTCCTTCCTTCCTTCCTTCCTTCCTTCCTTCCTTCCTTCCTTCCTTCCTTCCTTCCTTCCTTCCTTCCTTCCTTCCTTCCTTCCTTCCTTCCTTCCTTCCTTCCTTCCTTCCTTCCTTCCTTCCTTCCTTCCTTCCTTCCTTCCTTCCTTCCTTCCTTCCTTCCTTCCTTCCTTCCTTCCTTCCTTCCTTCCTTCCTTCCTTCCTTCCTTCCTTCCTTCCTTCCTTCCTTCCTTCCTTCCTTCCTTCCTTCCTTCCTTCCTTCCTTCCTTCCTTCCTTCCTTCCTTCCTTCCTTCCTTCCTTCCTTCCTCCCTCCCTCCCTCCCTCCCTCCCTCCCTCCCTTCCTTTTCCCTGACTAGGAAAGCTGATCCAGTCTCCAGTAATGTAAATTTCCAGTTTGCCTCTGTCCCTCAAAACCTGCCTTTTCTCCTGGTGCAGTGTGTGCAGTAACCCTCAGAGCCCCCAGCTAATCCAGCAGTAAGCAACCCTCTCTTTTCCATTTTATCCCTAATTTTCTTCTCTCTGGGTCCTCTCAGATATTTTCCCTCCACAAGTCTCCTCTCTTTAGTCACTGCACCACTGATTCCACTCTAAGTCAATTTGCTGCAGTGGGCTCAGTGATTTTTTTGCAGTTACATCACATCCAGAGTGTTGGAGGAGCTGCATCAAGTCTGACCGGTTGTTCTGACCAAGACCCCTCCTGTAAATCCTTCTGGTGCAGCTTTCTCCTCTGAAAGGCAAACAGCACCACTTCAGAGCACCCTGTCATACCCTGGAATAATGGAAATAATGGACAGCAAAAAGCCCCAAGCCCTAAAAACTCCAAAAAATCCCCTAATAAGCTTCAAACTGTGTCTTCAGTGCACTGTGAGAACACAGCTAGAAGTCTCAAAGTGATTTGGATTAGGGGACTAAGCCTTATTTATGTTTTCTTAATTTTGTTTGAAACACAAGGTGTTCCAGCTCTCTTACTGAGCCTGTGCATACATTGCTGGATATATCCAAAGAAATTTTGGGGAAGGGAGGGTGGTTTTAGGACACCCAAACATCCCAGGGACAGAGAGTGCTGTGCCCACGAAGCATCTTGAGTATTGTTTTCTTTGTTCAATATATATTTGGGGCTACATGGGTATGTATTCAGAACAATACACACAGGAATAGGGAAATTCTATACTTGTTAACACTACGTGTTGATAAATCTGATTAAACAATTATGAAAGGGCTTTGGAAAGGCAAAAATTGTTCTTCTAATTTAAATTCTTATTTTGTGAAGCAAACCACAAGAGACCTGATTTCACTTTAGCTCTTGGAATCAAGAAGAAGCTGGTGTGTAATGGTTTACAAACCAGCCAGGCAGCACAACAGCAAGTACTGGAATAAATTAAATTAATGACGTGCTTTCAAAACAAGACAGCATTTTTAAAAAATAATTCTGCTATCTGCAATTATTGCCTTGTCTTTTATTCAGCTAGAGCTGTTGCTGGTGGGAAAGATGTGAGGTGAGACCCTGGGCAGTGTCCTCACAGCACTGTGTAATTTGCCACTGGGGCTTTCTGCCTCTTTGCCCATTCTCTTCCTTCTCTACCTCATAGCTCTGAAAGATAAGAAATTATTTTACTGTTTCATCTAAGAAATCTCCTGAGTCATCACACTCCTTAGAGATAAAAGGAGCTGAAATCAATATGTGATTTAGCAGTCTCCAGGCTCAGGGAGACACCAGAAACACAGTCCCATGGGGCAGAGCCACACTTATCTCCCCCAGAACAGCTTCCTTGGGTGGCTGAGGAATCTCAGTTTCACTGAAAGTCAAACAGAAACAACATCCCTGAAACTGTAGGGATGCAAAACCTGCTCATCCATAAGCATATAAACTTTCTGTGCTTTCTAAGAGGCTCAAGCAACAGCTACTTCATTTCACATTTCTGGCCTCATCTCCTGCTTCTGCTTGAAGACCATTTTAGCATTGTCCACACCTTGAGGGGGCCCAGCAACGCCAGGAAACTTGACCTCCTCTCCCATCTGGGCACCATAAATGTGGCTGGAGGTGATAATCACATCTCAGGAAATTATGGCCAGCAGGGGCTCAGGTGCAGAAGGGAACTGGCAGCCAACCTGCAGCTGCAGAGATGACCTTTCAACATGATGTGAATAGTGATGAAGGAAGGGTATAAACATTAATTACTAAATGACTGGAAAGGGGAACAAATATTAGCTCATTTCCCTTGGACAAGTGTAAGGGGACTGTTCGTACAAATAAGGAAATAAAAACTTGTAGCTGAAGATTCATCAAGATCAGGGCCCTGCTCCTGTTGCTCTCTATTCACTAAAGTAAAAGCTCTCTCCAAAGACCCTGTCACACCTCATGCCCATGCTCTCCAATCTAACCTTAACAATGAGCCTGCATAAACCTGCCCTTACTTTAGGAGTCTGAATCTTGAAAGGTTAGATTCAAACATTGGCAGCTTACATAAACCATTCTTTAATGCTTTGGCTTAAATTGCATGCATAAAATAATAATAAAAAGAACTATTATGATCAATAGTTTGAGTCAATGCATACAGCAATCACCTGGAAATAAATATTTACTGGAAGAGGTGAATGAAATCCTTATACTTTAAAATATGGCTCTTAACAGAAACAAAAAAGAGTAAAGGGAGATGATAAAAATCATGACTGAGAAAAATAAACCAGTGACTGCAACATAACTGCATTTGTTGCTGTTTCAGTCAATGAAGCATCTTACCCACTCCTGCCTGTAGTTGTGCAGGCAATTAATATACATAACTCAAGAACAACTCTGGCACTTTTTTAGGTAAGGATCTCCAGGCAGAGAGATCTTGGTGTCTCCTCCTTTCTTCTGTGAAAAAAAATACTCACTTAAGGCTGACATTGACACATTACCTGCATTGATACTGAAAATTCATTTGACAACAGGCCTTTTGACTGATTAGCAATAGCAGCTTCCTTGGCATTTCTTTCCTTGCTATAGCACAGATCTGTTTGGTATTTCAGAATTTAATTTTGCATCTGTCCCTCGTTTTTAATGATCATGGAAGACACATTCAAGGATGTGAGGAAAATGGATATGAAACAGAATGTGTCATTGCCATGGGTTTGTAAGGGATGCAGGTAGTACAGGGCAGAATAGTGTCAAGCAACAGTCAAAACTCTGTACTGTGATCCCATTTCCCAAGAGTATTGGAAATACAGATGTTCCTTCCAGCTTTTGCTTCTCATTTTTTACTTAGCTTCACATAGTTAAATACTACAACAGGAAATCTTTCTTTAATTTGGGGAATTATTGATTATAAGAATAAGCCTGATGTTGCTAGGCATGATTATTTAACTCATCAGTAGAAGTTTAACAATGGATTTTTTTTTTTTTATTTAGCTTCTTCATTGCAGAATCTTTCCCATAACCTGTATGGAGGAATGCAAAACTTGAGTGAACCCTGAGAGCTTTCAGTCTGGTTCCTGCCACTTTTCACTCCAGAGGATCTGAACCAAGTAATTAAACAAGCTGGAGCTGAAAGCAAACCTTGCAAGCCCAACAACCAACATATTTATTGGCAGCTGCAAAAATGCCTTTTTTGTTGTGGCTGTTTTTGTTTGTGTTTGAATTGTCACAGAGTCCAGTAAATGGCTCCATTCTATCACAGTCAGAGGGAGGAAAGGCTCATGGCACTGCTGGGCAAAAAAATGACACAGTATGATCATTAACAATTATTTCACACTTTTCACTTAGAGCTCCTAGGTAGCCTTTGAAAGCAATCTAAGTTTCAGAGAGTTTCAATGAGTAAGTGTATCTTAAGAAAGAAGAATTAAAGAAGAATTACCAAGTTGCTTCCCCTTTAATTGAAGTTATCTTCTCCATTGCAATCATGAGAGCATCAAGGAAAGAATTAAACTCCTTGTGCACTGTAGCTACATTGCACAGGGATAAAATACATAGATGCAGACCAAGATTAAATCCATTTGGGGATTTTCTAATGGTTGTGTTATCTAGTGTAGGCAAATACTACTCCTCACATTTACGATTTTTTTCCTTTCAAATGTCCATTTTCTCATCTTTTGTGTCCTCCTGCATTCTTACAGATGTCACAATGTTTGCTCTGGACTGGGAAAAAGTTCCACTTAGTCGATCATCTTGTTAGAGCTACACATGCTGTTTATTAGCAGGGCAAGGAAATTGTTTTCCTTCTTGGACAATGTGAGACATTTATTTTGTGTTGTAGGAAGTCTCTGCAGTTCAGAGCGCCACGTTTTGGGTGCTACCAGTGTGTTGTTTGCCCAGTTGAAATAAAGTAGCAATTTTCTTCCGGAGTTGTTACAGTAATGCAGAAATCGACAGATTGAGGTCCGGCCACTGGATACAGAGAGTTCTGTCAGGAAAGAGAGAATATTCTGCGTGATTGCTTGGGGAGGAGCTGTCACCACACGGACTGGAGGCACAAAGTTCAGGATGCTGCCTACACCAAGGAGACAATTCAGGATCTCCACATCTCAGTGAAGAGGGTGAGGATCAAGTGGGGAACAAGTAAAAGCCTTAGGTTCAAAAGGCATGGTCCCTGGAAAGGACACATCCCTCCCTTCGTGCTTACAGGAGCCTCTTCCTTAACTCTCCCAAAGCTATGGAGTGGGAATACCTTCACTACTTCTGACACACCAACTGCACTTTTACAGCCTACAGGATGTCCAAAGGCAGCTGGTTCTGAGGACCTCACCTCAGGGCAGTTTAAAACCCCGAACTTCCCTACCCAGGAATGAATTTTCTCCGAGTTTTATCTGTACAGTGTGGAGCTGGCCTGTGGTGGCTCAGTGTTCACAAAGCATGCCAGTATTAGAGTTATTTCCTAGCACACATAGGGCTCTCTTCCAGCTGGTATGAAGCTTTATCTTAAATCCTGTGTTCAGTTTTGAGGCTTTCAATTCAGGAAGAACATCGAGGGGCTGGAGTCCAGAGAAGGGGACAGAGCTGGGCAAGGAAGGGTCTGGAGCACCAGAAGAGGCTGAGGGAGCCTTGGGGGCTGAGCCTGGAGAAAAGGAGGCTCAGGGGGAACTTCTCACTGCCTACAACTGCTTGACAGGAGAGTGTGGTGAGCTGAGTGACAGCAGGGACAGTGTGAGAGGAAATGGCCTCGGGTTGTGCCATTGCACATTGGATATTAGGAAACTTTTATTTTTTTTTTCCACAGAAAGGGAAAGTAATGAAAAGCATTGGAACAGACTGCTCATGGAAATGGTAGAGTCAACATGCCTGGAAGTGTGCAGAAAGCATGCAGCTGTGGCATTTGAGGATGTGATTTAGGGGTGAACCTGAGATAGCAGTGCTGGGTTAAAGGCTGGACTTGGTCTGGGGTCTTTTCCAAGCTGAGCAATTCTGACTCCATGTCTCTGGCACCCCACTTTTGCCACAGACCTATCCATAAATATCTAGAACATGTTTGGGTTTTTAAATTTTTCTTTCTTCCTCACCACCCTGTTAAGCCCCTGACAGCAGCAGGAGAAGTGCTGGCAGTATTTTCAGTATTGCTCTGTTCTAATCCTCTTCCTTCAGCTCTGCCAGCCCACAGAACAGAGTGAGCATGGACTGCTCTGTCAGTGGGGCATCCAAATGCTGCTGCTGAAATTTCACTGGAGGCAGCATGGAAAAACCCTGGCAACAGATGATAGGGGGGAAAACAGAGTTATAAAAACAAACAAGATCCCTTCAAAGAGTCAGTGCCAGAATATTCACATCATAGATCCCAGGTTGTTGGATCAGCTTTGAAGGCAGGGATGGAATTTCTGAGCCATAAATCAGCTGGACATCACTGACAGGAGGATTTCAACATGGGGCACAGAGGCATTGGGATTTTTTCCCACTTGGTGTATATGGGAGGGAAGAGAGAAGGAAAACAATAAGTATTTTTTGCAAAGTTTGCCCACAGCATCTATCACAAGGCTATTATGTTTAATGTGACTGCATTCAGTAGTGATGGATCAATAGACTGCTGATGTGGGCTTTGGAAGGACTGAAAGACAAGGAAAAGGTCCCAGACTGTCTTGAACTTGTGGATGCTTTTGATCAGCATGTCTGTGCCCTCAGATGGAGAACCTGCTCTTTCCATAGTGCAAGCCTTGAATCCCACACCCTGCACTGGAAAGCTGGAGGAAAGGAGCCAGAGAATGAAAAAACCCACCCCATATGTTGTAACTGGAAAACAGGTTTGGAAAACTACAGATTAAATAATAAACTTGAGTTGTTGTGCATTCAGTCTAAATCTGTGTTTGTCTTGGCAAAGACATCTGAGTGGTTTGGTCCCACTGGAGATGGAAATGACCCCTCAGCCAAATGGAAGTTGTGGGGCTGTGTAATTCAGTGGTTTAATCTCTCTTCACTCATCAGCTGAAATGGCCTGAGGATCACACAGAATGGACAGGTACAAACACCTTCCTGCAGTGCAGCAGAAGAGACTGTGCAAGGGCATTTTAAATAGCCCTAGAAAACCAATATTTAACACTTGAATAGCCCTCCTTGTAGCAATGAAGTCCAGCCATCAGATGAAAGATAAGTAACATAATGTTGTGTAGATTCCTTGTAGCTTAAGATAAAGGCTATTTGGAAAGAAAGAGAAGTTTTTATTATGTTCATATATACTGAGTTAATCTCCCCTCCTATCTTTGCCCTAATCTTTTTCTCCACAATATTTTTTCAAAAGCTTGAGAAAGTGTTCATGAGAAAAAAGATATTCCTTCCCCCTGCAGGTCAGAGAGACAAGGAATCAGGAGAAAATTTGAGTTGTTTTTCTAAACCACACAGCATCATTCCTAGTCCATAGCAATGGAAGTTTTAACATTACAGCTGTTTATTGCTAGAATAAAGTAAATCCAAAATTTCCAAAATGAAACCTGGCGGTTTGACAGGACAGTAAGCATCATGACCATTTGCTCACTCTCATCATTATCTCCTGAGTAAAGCCATAACTTTAGGTTAAGCATCTGAACAGTGTGAATTAAATGACTATTACTTTGTAGAAATTAAAAAAAAATAAATTTATGGGCCTTTAATCTAGTGCTGACAAAGGATGATAACAGAAACACAAGGCAGGAGGCAGAAGTTTACAAAACTGTTCTCCAGGGTTTAGGTTTCCCATTGCACACAAGTGCTTCTGTAGCAAATGCAGTCACTGTTGGTGCTGCTGCCAGATTCTCGGCGGACAAAACCTGGCATTAATTAAACTCAGTCCCTTGAATATTATATTGTTAAACAAATCTGTGCACTTGTTTTTTTGTTTATTTGGCTGCTTGGTTTGTTTCATGTCTCTTTGGCAAAAACAAAGCAGTGGATGCTGAATTTTCTTCTAGAGTTATTCAATTTCTCCCCGTTTCAGGTTTTGTGCCTTTCTTCCCTCGCTTGTGAAAATTAGGATATCTTTTGTGTTTATAAGCACAGACTTCACCCCTGGAGATCTTGTTCAGAGCACAAGCCCAGCCTGTGGAGCACAGTCAGTCCCCTCTGGCAGCGCTGCTCTCATTGAAACTGTTCCTACAGTGTTCTGTGTCCAACCAGCTGTTGAAGACGCTTTCCCTTTCTTTCCCTTCCAGAGCCCTTGCAGTGTATTTGTGAATTCCTTCCCTTCATGGGACAGCTTTTGCTAATCCTTTGTGTCTCAAAAAGTGGAACTACCTCTGCTGGGTTGGGTGATCAGCATGAGCTGCACACCAGCCAGTTCTGAATCTTTGCATTTCACTTGTTCCATGATGAAATATCCCCTCTTTCTGAGCATTCTCCATTCCCCACAGTGTCACCAATGTTTTGTCATTTCCAGGAAAATGCTGAGTTTTGAATAGAGCTGCACTGCCTGGCTGATGTTCTGGTGTAATCCAACCAAATTTAACCAGCCAGCTTGGATGATTTTTTTGGGTGGTCTGAATGACTGTACTTCCCTCATTTCACTGAGTTCTGTTATCCATAGGAGCCATCTGCACTAAGCCATGCAGGCTTGGTCTCTTTGCCTCACTGCCAAATTCTCCAGCAGGAGATGAATAACAAGAAAATCATGAGGGTGCCCAAATGTTTCCCTGCAGGGAACAACAAAGCAGTCCTTTTCCTCAGCCAAACCTTTCCTCCAGACCAGGGGAGGATTTAGAGGGACGTGCTGTGAGCTCTTCTGAGTTGTCAGAGATGTCAGCCCAACCCTTCAAACAATTTAAATTCACCATCAAACCTCAGCTCACACCTGCAGAAGATTTCCTCATAGTTCACCAATCATCTTGCTCTATACAACTTTTCTTCATCAGGGAACCTCATTTGTGTTTTTGCATCTTCTGGGTCGAGTGAGGGACACCTGCTGAGCCAAGCTCTGAGTCCATCCCATCCTGTAAACAATCCCCACAAAACCCGTGCTGCAGCAGTTTACCTTACCCAAAAGGTGGGTGGACATAAGTATTTTTAACTCTGTGTTAGCAAATTGGACAAAAATATTATTCCACAGGGACCAGGACTGATGTTCTGATTGAGGGAGTAAAGACTAAAACTCTCAGAGAGTTTCTCAGTCACAATAACATCAGTTTAGAGTTTAGCCCATTACAAGAAGATGAATTTTGGACAGCACAGCTAGTGCAACACCAGTTTCCTCCCACTGGTTAGGTGGAAGAACAGGAGTGATTTCATCCTATTCTGTAAATGTGGGAGGTCCAACAGAGTTCATTTCTCTCTCTTTTCCCATCAAGTGGTGTTCACATCCATATTTTCTTTCCAATTTCCATTAACAATCCTGTGTTGAATGTGGATTTAGGCACAGACTACCTGTTTGCCCCATATCTTCCTCCACCTGGGTTGTGGTGTTTCAGAAATGTTTGGCAGGCACTTTCAGAGATGTATTTGACAGAGCACGATTAGCACAGCAGCTAATCGTGAAAATTTTCTCTGAGAGAGGAAGTTTCTCAGAAGAGTTGCACAGCTGAGTGCTGCAATCCACTCAAAAATGGTCTGTGAAAACTCAGAAGTTGGTTAGGTAGGAGGGAAAGAGAAGAGCACAGACATTGTACAGAAACTGTCCTGCATTTCTTACTCCAGTGTGTGTATTTCCTCCCATGAGTGAAATGTACTCAATATTTCTTTTCCTCACCAGATCTTGGCTAGGTCAGAGTTTGGATGGAGTTGCCAAAGGCCACTCTTGGCTAGACTGTGGTCACTGAAGCAGTAAGCATGAAATGAAAGGCTGGGAAGGTTTGAAGCCCCTTTCTGCTGGAGCCTGGAGTGCCTGCTGGGGAAGCACCAGCTGCTGCAAACCCTCTTTTTTCCCTATAGGAAAATGCTTATTTATGTCTCTGCTCAGAAAAGAAAAATACTGAGGCTTGAGAACTCTTTTCTGGAGTTTCTCTTGAACCCATGAGACTTTCCATCCTTTGACACCTTGAAGCTGAGACTAGATATAACAGGAAGGGAAGGGGAAAACTTATGCTGAGGCCAAATACAGCTTCAACCACAATGGAAAATGATTTCTAACAAAGAATGAAGTTTTGAGTGACTGCTGTATTCAGGGACTTCTCCTTTCTTCTTCTCACACATCCTGTAGCAAACAGACAATTTCTTGTCCTCTTCATTAGATTTCAAGTTACTTAAAAGCTGAAGCAGACACAATAAGGAAACCCAGTAGGTATAAAAAATTAGAATAATGTTGTGAAGGACTGTATTGAAGAAAATTTCAGTCCTGCCGCTCAGAAACCTGCACAGCCCTCTGAAAAAGATTCACCCAGGGACCCCAGCAGCAGGCTATAATAGATAAGCTTTCAAATTTTCAGCCATCCTGGTGCAACACACTTGCAGTTAATCAACTGTGTACAAGAACACTCAATCACATTACTGAATGTCTGCCTAATAAATCAGCAGCCTTGTAGTAGAATGTCTTATGAACTAGAATTGCCTCTTAATTAAGGTCTAAAGCAAATAGACAGAGTTGTGTCCTGAAGCAGCATTTTGGCTGCTCTGACTCCACTGGAGCTGCTGCTCACTGCCAGTGTTTCCCTGGCACCCAGTCCAGATCAGCAGAATATTAAGAAGTGAAATTTTTATTAGACAGCAGATGTGCTCTGACTCAGCTGAAGGTCTGCATGCTCAGCTGGAGGCAAACACTCCGTGGTGAATATTGAACAATATGATTAAACAATGAGATTGATGCTTACATTGTGTTTTGGTATCTCAGGGTATTTGTTCTTGGGAAACAAGAGAATTTTCTCAAATACATTAGAGGTTACTTAAAAAGTGCAAATCATTGGGACAGGAAGGCACTTATGCCTAAACTCTGGAAAAATCAAACAATAGAGTCAAGAAACACCAAGGGACAGTTTGGCACTGGAATAAAAACTACCTAGAGTTTACCAATATACATGGAATACTCTGGGGGCCTGAGTCCCCAATGTTCTGGAGAAAATGCTGGCCAGAACTCCCATGTCATTATGGTTTTGTGGCTGTAAAACATGAGTAGATATGGTGTCATCATTGTGACTGGTAACCATGAAACAGACCTGAACTAACAAGAAAAAAGAAACAGAAAAAAGAACAAAAAAGGTATTAATGCATTTTAGGGTCACAGGGTTTTTCTGGTTTGGTTTTGGTTTTGGATTTTTTTCTATCTTTCTTCTGCTACTCTACAGATTTGTTATTTGTATCCCTAGCAAGGCAGAGGATTTCTGCTGTAAATTTCAGGGACTGAAGTTTGATTTTTGATTTGTTTGTTTATTTATTTAAGCTGTGCTCATGTGCATTTAGAGTGAATCAGTTTTGACATGATCCTTCCAAGGCAGAGCTGTTATTGGTAGCATGAAAAAAAAAAACTGGACGATGGGCACAGGGCTCCAGTTCACATGAAATCAATCAACCATTTCTTTGTCCATTTTGCAGGCAGGGGCCAGGAGAAAGGGAAAAGGGACATGTTCAGTACCAGGAGATGGCCAAGAAAATTTACAGCTTTCCAAGAGACCATCATTGCTGGAATTAGATACAGGAATAGGGTAGAGAGAACCTGTATTTCCAGAAAAGGATTATCCACCTGCACTTGAGAGCAAAGTGGGGCATTAGCAGTGTCAGGGAGGATCGATAAGAGCATGTCTTACACAGAAACACATCACCAGATTTGGAAGATGTTGGCAAGACCTGCACTGGATTCTATATATAAAGATGATTTTACAGACCCTAAAAACACTTCCAAATAATCCTGTAATGTCTGATGAAGACTTTTTCTCTGGCATTGAACAATTAATGAAATTTAAAGCCTTTGAAAAGTCACACATGATTTATAACACAAGTAGCTCCTTCTGCCTCCCAAGACTGAATGCAGGTACTCACAGAATGTTTTTTGAAGGCACAATAACGGTGTTGCTATAGCTGTGATGTTCTAAAAATATAAATAAGGTCACAAATGCAAAAAAAAAAAAAAAAAAAAAAAAAGTTTCTTCCTGTAGAACTTGCTTGCAGTTATTTGCATTTCCTCCCTTCCCAGAATCATACTCAGCTACCTCAGACTTGGACTATGGCACATACTAAATCACAAGTGTGAAAAGTAAGTTTGCATCTGGCATTCCTTGCCTTCAGAAGGAAACACCACACAAGGTGTTTTCTTCAGCTGATCTGCTCTTTAGGTCCTGAGTGTGACTGGTGTCCATTCACTTGGAACTCTATCAGTAATGACATAAAGCCTGTGCCACTTGGCTGTTCCCTAAGAGCAGGAGCCTTAAAAAAAATAGTAAAAAATACAAAAATTATGAAACTACATAAAAGAGAAAATAGGTACAATTTGGTTTCTTGTGTGATTTATGTAAGGCTAGTTGCACTGAGATGCTGAGATACTGCTACAAATTAAATGCAGTCATTTGTTACACAGTGATCTGCTGTTACTGCTGAAGCAAAAGAGCCAGGTGCCTTTAAAGGAGCATTTTGGGAGCAAATGTGAGCTTGATCACTCAAGAAACAGGAAAAAAAAAAAAAGAGTATTGCATGGAGATCCAGTTCTAAAGTTGGGAAGAATGGTGTGATGGCATATTCCAGGTGGAGCTGGTACTCAGGAACACCCACCACTCCAGGGTGCTCAGAGACCGTGAGACCAGCAGAGTCCTTTGCAGAATTTTCTCTTCTCTGCTTTGAAGTAACTGGTCTTAAAACTAATGTCTATGTTAAAAATACAGCCCCCAGAATCCTGTGGATCCTCAGGTGATCGAAGGCTCCAGGCCTGTGCATTTCTTCTCTTGTCTGCTGCTAGTGTTACATGTGTGGCACATTTACCTACAGGGTGCTCACTAAGGAGCTGACATTGCTATGTGCCAATTGTTAGTTTTGTTCTTGCTGTGAATTGAAATATATGACTAATTCCAACCATTATTTTTCCTCTACAGACAAATCTAAAATGAGATAAAAAAAGAATTCTAATCAAACTTTTAAAGTTTTCTTTATTGAAGAACTATTAATATCCAGAAAGTAAAAATTTTTCCCACTTCTCTGCACTGTGTCTCACACTTGTGTTTAGGACACCAATAATCACATTTTGATATTTGTTCATCATCTTTTATGAAGTGACCAAATGCCATCCCTGCATTTTGGCATGAAGAGGAGTCACATCACCAGAGACAGGCAAGAAGTACCTTTTATTTCTAGTTCTGCTGAAGAGACCAGACCATGACTGAACATTTTGAGAGGGGATAATAAAGAAGGCTCTGATGGCTAAACCTGTAAGAGCTCAGCTGGCCCTTGGTGCCACTGGAGTGCTCGAACAATGCAGCTCTATAACCACAAGAACTGAGGACAAGCCCAGCTGGCAGCAACCTCTAAATGTTCTTGTCCAATACCACCACACAAAGCAGGGCTGACTTTAAAGTTAGATCCAGCTTCAAAGTTGTTGCATGTGGCACAAGGCCACGGCTGGAGCTCCAGTGAAAAGATTGTACCTCTGCTGGGTGTGGAGAGAAATCTAAAGTCACAAGGAAAAATGGAAATTTCCTGCAACTATTTGTGGTGCTGATCCTATTCATAGTATTTGCTCTGTGTATGTGTGTTGTGTTTGCAGTGGGAAGTTTGTAGCATTTATTCAGGCACTGATTGATGGAAAGTGCAATGATCCACCGAGAGAGAAATCTTGCACAGCTCCTGCAAACAGCCCTCAACAGCCAGCACAACAGGTCTGAGATGGGCTAAGAACAACAAAAAATGCCACTAACTGAAGGGAGAAAAAAAGTGTTTTGAAATTCTTCATTCTTAGTGTAATAAATATGATCCTTAAAAGGATCACTCATTAACAAAACCTTTCAAGCTGCAGTGACTCAATGGAACATCAACAGTTGGTTATGCAGAATGTATTTCCTCAGTTTTTCAGAGTTTTTTTGCTGCCCTGAGTGTGTTTAAGTATGCAAAGCTTTGTTACCTGTGTAGTACTTCAAAAAAGGCAAAAACGAATTTCCATGTGTTTTAAGACCAGAAGAATTTTGACACTTAAGAAAGACCAACAGCGGAGCTCTGAGCCACTGTAAACACATTAGAGAAAGACATTTGGTCATGTACGATATTCCTCAGAAAAGTATATGCTGACTATTTGTCATGATCCAGTTACTAAAATTGTGAGAGAGGTGCCTCTGCCCAATTAAGGTGCAAACAAGACCACGTGCCAAAGTCAATAGTATGGATTGTATTTAACAGTAAATGTGAATGAGAGAGAGAGACAGAAATAGAAAAAAAGCACAGGGGAGAAAGAGAGTACCAGAAACAGATTAAGTAGAAAATATCACCACTCCATGGATCCAAACAGCATTCCATTGATCCTGTCCTGGTGTTCCCAGTGGGGAGTGTCCCACAAAACACGGGGTTCAATGGATTCAAACACAGGTGGGAATGCCCAGGCACCTCTGAGTATGGGAAGCTTGACAGAGTCTCTTGCAACAGAGGGTGGGTCTGCATCACCTGCAGTGCTCTGGCAGCCTCAGGAATGAGTCTGGGCGACACTTTTGGGTCTTTGATGGTTTATGACTCTTCCTCAGCTGCCTCTCATGCCAATGTCCTGTATGTGGCCTCCCCATGGAGGGGGGGAGAGTTTTACAGCTGAGCCAGGTGTAAGGGAGGACAGGTGTTCACTGCTTCTGACCACACATTACGCACCCAAACACTCTCTCTCTATTTCATTCTATTTTTCTCTGGAAGACCAATGATAATAACTGGTCAAAAACTGATGATTAACATGTCCAAAGTTAAAAAAAAAAAAAACCACAACAAAAACCAACCAACCAAACCAATAAACACTTAAACAAAAAAAACCAAAAAAAAAACAAACCAAAAAAACCCCCAAAACAAAACAAACAAACAAAAAAGAACAACAAAAAACCAAAAAACAACCAAAACCAAACCACTGTCTCATAGTGAAACACAGAAACTAGAGTTTCTGCGGTCAAACCACTGGCTTGTGACTTCACTTAAGATCAGAACTGCATGTGTTTAGGCACATAAAGATTGGGGAAGTTCAGTGCATATTTAGTTTAGATGCAGGATGCTTATTTCCCTGGGTAACTGTCTTTGCCACTTAACCAATACAGGTCTAAAATGCACCTCCCAAAACTGCTGGGCAGGGCTGCCCTGACCGTGCCAGCAGGAACAGAGCTGTGACTAAAATCTCCTGATCACTGCATCCCAGCAGAGAAAAGAGAATAAATCTCCAACACAAAGGGCTCACACCTGACAGAAGCCCCCAGAACAGGCAAATAATGTCACGAGCTGTCAGTGGATGGTGTTGAGCTCATTAGGACACCCAGACATCCCAGGGACAGAGAGCGCTGAGCTCACTGAGCGTGTCTTGAGGATTGTTTTCTTTGTTAGCAGTGAGAATAGACTGTGATGTTAGCTATTGAAAAACTACTCTGAAGTGCCCTAATTCAAAGGGAAAAATCCTTAAACTTCTGTAATAAAACGGATCGATTCTCATTACGTTTTTAAAAAACCTGAGTTAATTGTAGCTTTTAGGTGCTTGGGGGGAAAAACACTAGGAAGGAGCTTGCAGTTACTCCAAGGGAAAAGGGTAGGGGTTTTTATTCAAACATCTGGGAGTTTTCCCAAAACTCAACTACCAAATGACCACATTTTTTGCCTTATTATTAAATACTCTTAAAACAGGCTGTGAATGTTTTACTTTTCATTGCACATCACAACATCAAAACTAAAATTTCTCTTCTGCTTTTGTCCTCCATATCCATAGATCATTGATTTTTACCTATGCTACTTATGGAAGTTGAAATTATTTTCTTTCATATTTGTGTGCTGAAGGTGTCTGAACTTGGAGCAGGATTTGGACCGTGTTACCCACATGTGCCCCTTCCCAGAACTGTGTGGATGCTCACACAGAGATAGTCTTCAAGCACTATTTTCTTGAAGCAACTCTGTGGTCAGTCATCAGGAATGGGCCCTACAGCCTTTTGAGTCATTTAGCCAATTATATTTTACAATATTTCCCTTAGTGACTTCTACTATTTCTGCTTGTGTGGATATGATTTGATGGATTTACACAGGTAAGGAGAGTTTCTCCTATGAGATAGAGAGATAGATAGATAGATAGATAGATAGATAGATAGATAGATAGATAGATAGATAGATAAGGTAGATAGATAGATAGATAGATAGATAGATAGATAGATAGATAGATAGATAGATAGATAGATAGATAGATAGATGGATGCATACATAGATGGTAAACAGACAGATATGTGAGAGATTCGGGAGGTGTGAGAGGTGTGTGTGTGTGTGTGTGTGTGTGTGTGTGAAAGAGACAGACAGAAAGAGAGGGCAGGAATATCAACAGAATACCTCTGGCCTCTGGAAAGTTTCTATCTTACATTAACTTTTGGTTCAGCTTTGGGATGGACATAAACAGGGCAAATGAAAATTGTAGGGACAGAGCTTGGGAGAGCTGCAGTGGAACAGTGCAGCAGGTACGATGAAGTTCCCGCTGAAGGACCACAGTGAGGAAAAGGTCCTTTCTTTGTCCCTGCTCTGTTGGCACCGAGCCCATGGGCTGTTTGGGAGCCACCACCTCCGGCAGAGCAATGACAATGCTGTGCAGCTCGAGCTGGATCTGCAGACCAGTTTTACAGAGCTCCAGCACTGATGCTGTAGATTTCCCTGTGCTCTCCTCAGGCAGTTTCCTTCCACTCTCCCCAGGTGGAAAAGAACAGCTTTCTTCCAGCTGTCCCCACACCCAGCTTTGTCACACTGGTGTCTCATGCAGGGCAGATCTGCCGTGCGAAACCAGGCTGGATTATCACGATCATGCCAGTCAAGAGCTACAAAGGTGTGTATCCACCATGGCAGCAGGGAATGATGCTCAGCTGCAGTCAAATCACACACAGAGTCTGACTCAGGAAGTCATTTGGCAGAGTAGCAAACACGCTGATAAATGGGATTAAAAATTCTAGTGCTTAATTCTCAGTTCTCTTCGGAATTAGTGAAGGAGAGTCATGAGAATGTCCCAGAGGACTGTATGGTGGCTGTGCTACACTGCTAAATGTGTCAAGAGTTGGCCTGGGGCTGTTATGATTTGTTCATGGTGGTAGAGGTGAAATTTTACAGAAAGTGAAATTTCAAGAGTTGTACGTATTTGAAATTTCATTTTAAGTGATGGTTCCTTCAATGGGCTAATTTTCTTGGGGTTTTTTTCCTTAAATAAGATCATTGGGAGTTTTAAGAAATTGTTCACTACCAATAGACCCAAATTTGAGGGTTTTTTGGGGTAAAGAGGAGGAGTTTTATCCAGAAATGTACTGTTACTATCATATTTTTTGAAAAATCTTCTTTGCCCAGGATTCTTCTCCTGGGAAGCTGAGAGGCCTCAGAGGAAAAGGAAAACAGTATTATTCCATTTGCTTCTCCCGTGTTTTGCTGCTTTGGAATGTGTTTTGGAGATTGTTATCCAATAGGTGATTGTCTGATTGGTTTCATGTGAATTGTTTTCACTTAATGACCAATCACGGTCAGGCTCTGTCAGACTCTGGAGAGAGAGTCACGAGATTCATTATAATTCTTTGTAGCCTTCTGTAAGTATCCTTTCTCTATTCTTTAATATAGTTTTAGTATAGTATTCTTTCATATAATATATTATCAAAAAATAGTAAATTAGTTTCTAAAAACATAGAGTCAGATTCATTCCTTCCTGCCACGGGGAACACCAGAAAATACCACAAAGGACCACTCCCATGCTTTAACTCAGGTCAGGTGAGGTCCAAAGACTGGAACCACTTGTGTCAAGCCCAGAATCATGTGTGCTGTGAAGAATCAACCTCAGAAGTCTCCAGTCTCAGTGTGTAGAGTTGGTGCAGATAAAAAATGAGAAATGCTCTGAGGAAAATGTCCCTGTTCTGCAGGAGCCTGGCAGTGACATTGCACCAGAGAGCAGCAGGGCACTGCTGAGAACTCCCCAAATTCAGAAGGTGTTGATTTGCCCTTTGGTTTGCTGCTGGGTCCTCCAGTTAAATTCTACAACTCTCAGAGATGAGGCTGTGGTTGGATGAGGATGGATCTCTTCTCCCAAGAAACAAGGGACAGGAAGAGAGGAAATGTGCTCAAGGTGCAGCAGGTGAAGTCTGGGTTCACGCAGAGGGCAGTCAGGGGTGGTGAGCACTGGAAGATGCAGCTGCAGTCCCCATCCATGTCCCTTTCAGTGGTGGCTTTAGGGTGTCTGCAGCCTGGATCCAGAGTGCCCTGGGGGCTCCTGTGGCTGGCTTTGCACTCAGGCTGAGGATGGCCAGGAGCCGCTGAGGCCGGCAGTGGGGACCAGGGCTGGGGCTTGTGGCCTGGCAGGTGTGGCTCTGGGGGCTGTGACACGCCAGGGCATGGGTCACAGTGGGAGCTGTGAGCAGGGGCACGGCCAGCTTGGTAGCTGAGTGACATGTTTCTGCTGACTGTGACATCACAGAGGACAGGTCACGCTGGCATCTGTGTCCCTGGGCAGCACCGGGCAGTTGGATTCTGGCAGCCAGTGAGTGCACATGCAGGGGGAAAGCTGGGCTGGATGGGGGCTGGGAAAGGTGCCCTAGGGGTTTAAAGCCAGAGTGAGAGCTGGGACCCTTCAGGGCAGAGCACTGTCCCCAGGGATGGGGGAAGAGGGGCTGGGGGCTGTCAGCATGACAGGTGCCCAGAGAGGCTCTGGGGACATTCCAAGTGCCACCAGCCCCCTGCTCCCTCCCAGCCAGACAATCTGAGCCCCCTTTCTTCCTCCAGGCATGTCTCCAACACTGGCCTTCGTCCTGGCCCTGTTAGCCACCCATGGTGGGCTGAAGCTGGAACTTCCAGTTGACAAGCATGAAGTGAAACGGATGCTGGAGCGCGAGGAATATTTACATCAAGAGATGGCTCGGCTCCTGCAGGAGATTGAGGGGAGCAGTGGGACCATGGAAGCCCTGCTCTGCTCTGCACTGGAAAAGCAGTGGCTGCTTTGGGTCAGTGCAGCAGCCCTGGTTCTGGTTCTTACCATGGCCTGCTGGCTGGTCAGGAGATGGATGCATGGCTCTGCCAACAGGAGGAGGCAGGAGGGATCCAGCAGCAAGGAGAAGGTCAGTGAGCATGAGAAGGTCAAGGGTGCAGACTGGGATGGCAGCACATTGGCTGTGCCCAGCCCATCACCACTGGGCATATCCAGGATAAGGCTGGAGTGGGCTGTGAGCAACCTGATCTGGGTGAGAATGTCCCTGCTCATGCTGTGGGGTCACACTGGACAGCCTTTAAAGGTCACTCCCAAGCCCAGCTGTTCTGTGATTCTGTGATTCTGCAGCAGGGCCTGCCCAGCACGAAGGCGCTGCAGGAGCTGGTGGACGAGCTCCTCGGTGTCTGCCGAGTGCTGTCCCGGAGGAGCTTCATGCCGGAGCTGCACCCAGCTGCAGGGACGGACACCAGCCCCGCAGCCTGCGGCGTGCAGGAGAACGGCAGCACCTACCGCACGCTGGTCATCCTGCGGCCACCCCCCGGCCACTCCTTCAGCCTGGAGAGCGGGAAGCGGCCGCCAGCCGGGCGCGTCCGTGTGGCGCTGGAGTGCCTGTGCTCCGGGGAGCGGCTGCTGGGGCACTCGTGCTTTCTGCACGCCTCTGGTGGCCGGCGGCCCGCGGATCAGGAGTGGTACCTGATGGACACCCTGTGCACGGGCCCGTACTTGGACATGGAGAAAGTCACCCGCTGGGTGCAGACGTTGGTGCCGTCGGCCTGGCTGCTCCTGCCGCAGTCGCGCCACTGCCGGCTCACGGCGCTGCCCTGCGGCAAGTCCTGCAGCTTCCGGCTGAGCGGCGCCTCTGGCCTGCGCTGCAACATCGAGGTGGCTCTGGCCGTGCAGCAAGGCAGCTCAGGTGCCTGCCCGGGCCTTGCGTAGGCAGCAGCCGGCTCTGCCAGCAGCACCGTGTGGGACAGAGAGCTGCTGCCTCTATTGCCTCAATTCCGCCCAAGCTCTGTGACAAATGGGATGAAATGTCAGTCCTTCCCTAATGAAATGGTTTTTTGTGTGGTTTTTTTTTTCAATAAACTGGAGAATTTGTGCCAACTCTTGAAAACAGGTGGAATAATTGGAATTCTTTTAGACTAGATTTTGTCACTGTCTTTTGCCGCTTGGTGCTGGTGTGGATGTATGTGAAAAACACCAATCACTTGTGTAAAATTTTACAAGTTTAATAGTAATAAAAAGTAGGGCAATAAGAATTTGAACAATCAGAATTAGGACAACAAAAGACAATAAAAAACAAAGAATTACAGAATTACAGATGTCTGGGTGTTCTGTTCTGCCACAGAACATGATTTGCTAACAAAGGATTGACCCTTAAAAGCAATAGCCTGTTGCATATTCATATATCTCATACATGATGCAAACATTCCTTTCAAACGAGGGATTTTTCTGTTAATTGTCAACTTCCCCCCCTCATCTTGTGAATCAATCACCTTGGTCCCCATGAAATCAGGCTTTTCCCGATATGGAGGCAGTAATTCTTTTGATGGAATCTTGGTGTCTTGTTGCTGTTATCTCTATGCAAAGAATTTCTTGACTATCTTATCCGTTCCTTGAGCTAGTTACAAAAAGTATCTTACACTGTATAGTTTCTATTTTACCATTATGTTATAGCCTAGAACTATATTTACGACAGTACTTAGTGCTGTACTTAATACAGCACTACAAAAAAATTATTACAACATAACTTTCCAACATAATTCATATAGTATTTTAATATTTGAGAGGAGCTAATCATATAATACGCATTTTTCACAATGTAGTATTTATTTTTGAAAATTTTGGAAGTGATATTAGAAAATCCCTTTTGAGATGATAATAACAAAAGTGATAAAATTACTTGATTTTTTTTGGCGGTTGTTTTAAAAATTAACCTGTTTCTTTCTAAAACAATAAAATCTGTCTAAATAATTTTTCTGTCTAAAATAAAATTAACCTGTTTTTGTCTAAAATAAGTTCTAAGCAAGCATGTAAGTTTCCTTTAGAATTATTCAGATAATGTTCCCAGAATTCAGGGCCTGAGGTGTGATCCAAGATTTGTTAACTTGAGAGCAAATTTCACTTTGACGGAAGCAGATTCTAAATAAAAGCTGCCGAGTTCCTAAGCAAATCAAAACCAAGTAAGCATGAAATGTATTTGATCCAGGGTACTGTAAATGGAAATATTTTGTTATTACTGCTGGTAGACATGGGAAAAGAAAAAGGTATTGCAATATTTCACATAACTATACTTAATACAGTCAGACCAGCCTCAGCTACCTAAATTGTTTCACACCAGTTTCCACAACTACAGGCTGGATCTTTCATAATTCTTGAGTGTTTTGTGAAATTGGATTACACAGTTAGACAGCTGATATACCTCAGGCTATTAAACTGCAGAGAGGAGCTCATGTGCCAGACCATTCATCCTGTTTACTGTGCCTGTATAGCAAACATCACAGAAAATGTGGACAGAAATTTTTATTTCAGGTTCCCAACATAGCAACATTGTGCCTGGGGCTCCAGAGCATTACTCTGCAGTAATTGCTGCTTCACAGAGGGGGAACTACAGTTTTTCTCCACTTCTTATATATTTCAAAGGTGTGCTTATTACAATACCCTGGGTTTTATAACAAACAGCTCCCATTGGAACATGTTTTTCACTGATCTCCACAGCTGCTTGTTTTTTGACCTGGATGGTTTTCAGGGAATCAGATCTTTATAAACAAACAGCTTTTTGACTAGTGTATGGAACATTGGAAGAGCAGTAAAGTTAGTAAAAAATGTTGGTTCTTTTATTTTTCAAATAAAAGTGGTTTTGGATGTCAGTCTATCAAACTGCATGGTCCAGGACATATTTAAGACTTGAAATACTATGGCTCAGTGTCTATGACTAGAGCAAATTATGACTGACACAACTTTTATCCTGTCAACTGTATTTCAAAAGGGGGCAAGGTAGCACGGCCAGCCTTGATGTTTTTGAATCTTTGCAAGCTGTTACTTGCAGTGGTATATATTGTAGAAAAATAATAAAAAAAAAAGCAGCCCCCAATGCTATTGCAGAGAACAAAACAATGTGTTTTCAGGTTTTTTAACTAAACAGTAATTCTCCTTCCAGAATGCAGATGGATGGAAGATGAAGCCAAGAGAAATCAAGGGCTCATTTTCTCCACTTGGTGAAAGTCTCTAAATAACCCAGAGATTCTGGTGTTGCCCTGAAAGAAAGGACTTGGCATTTCTGCCAGGTGGGGTTTTCTCTCCTTTGAGGTAACCTCACAGTGCAGGTTGAAGGAAGAACTTGGGATGACCTCCTTGAATGGGGCAGTTACATTGAGGGTATCTGGGAGTGGCAAGAGCAGAACTTGGTACTTGGTGTACTGTTACAAAGGCTTTGCAAGAGTGGAGTTGGTGGCAAATCTGGGTGAGAAAATAGTCACTCAGGAAGCTAGAAGACCCTGGAGGGTGGGTGACAGTCACAGGGGTGGCAGTCACCAGGGAGGGATGGTGAGTGCAGCATGGGCATGAAGCCCTCTGGGAAGCTGTCACTGGTCTGTGCTGGAGCAGCATCACTGAAACACGGTGCTGAGGGAGCAGAAGCACCCCAGTGTCCGTGCTGGCTGTTGTTTGTCTCTGCCCAGACAAGGGTGAGATGGGTTCGCTCCTATCGGGCTCCAAAAGACAAGGCTGGACTCTCAGGTTCAGTCTTCAAGGTTGTTTATTATTTCTGATCTACAAAGTTTTCTTTCTGCCCAGCCAGGGTCTGACCAGCAAGGCAGCCAAAGGCGCTCTGACCGCCTACAGGGCAGTCGCAACTTTTTGTAACAAAGACTACGTAAATCATATTTATCTTTTGTCCCCAATACTTATCATTTTTATTACCAAGTGTACCTTTACTAAGAACTTATCAAAAATATCTACGCACACAGAAAATGGAAGACATGAAGAAGGAAGAAGAGCCATGTGGCAAGCTTCAACTCCCTCCATCTTGTTTGTCCAACCCCCCTGTACCAAAATCTTAAAATCTGTGTTTTGACCTGTAATTGTACTATTTCTATATCCTTTAAACCCCAGTGATTCTCATATCCCCATATACAGATGGTACATCTCTCGAAGGGTCAAAGTTGAGCCACCAGGTACTTTTGGCAACATTCCAAGGCTCCCGAGCCCCCCAAGGGTTCTCTCGGTTGCTCTGGGTGTCAGGAGAGGTGTGCTGAGTTCCCACACCCCAGCAGCAGCTGGGTGGCTCCCCCAGGGCCCATTGTCCCCTCAGGGGCTTTGACAGGCTGGAGGCGGAGATGGGCAGACATGGCACCATCACATTTTCTGAGAAATCCCTTTGCCAAGATTTCTTTTCCTGGGAAGCTGAGTAGCCTCAGAGAAAAGGTTGGGACATTGTTTACCAACTTGTCATTGTTTTATTGGCTTCATGTGAACTGCTTTGACTTAATGACCAATCACGGTCCAGCTGTGTCAAGGCTCCGGAAAGAGTCACAAGTTTTTCATTATTATCTTTTAGCCTTCTGTCTGTATCCTTTCTCTGTTTTTTATTATAGTTTATTATAGTATTCTTTTATACAAGATAGATCATAATTATGATCATAAAATTAGCCTTCTAAGACCATGGAGTCAGATTTATCTTTCCTCTCCACAAAGGGGGACCCCGAAAATACTACACAGAAACCCAGCGTGGGCAGTGCTGTAGCCTTGGGTGTGGGCAGCCAGGCTGGGAAGGCAGATGTGCTGGAGAGGCTCTGCACCAGGATCAGGACGAGGTGGGGACTGTGATGTGGCAAGGGTGGCCAAGTCACTGGGTTGTGGTACCAGGAATACAGCCTGAGGCATGCACCCCTGGAGTCCCCCTCCCCTGCCCGCCCCTGGCACTTCTCCGACAGCTCTGACAGCTGGGGCTCCCCCAGTGCAGGGATTTTGGGTGCCTGGAGCCAGCCTGGACTAAGCCCCATGCCCTGAGGGGACAGGGTCTGGTAGGGGGTCAGAAGTGGGCACCTGGGGAAGGCACTGGCTGTTCCCGGGCTGAGGAGAAGGATGAGGGAATTGGATTTTTCACAATACATCATAGGGGCTCATCATGGCAGGAGGGACACAGCAGAGCAGAGAGGTCACATCTGCTCCCCACAGCTGGGAAGGTTGCTTGGAAAGGCTGTGGGACCCTCATCCTGGGAAAGTGCCTGCTCCTGTTGGCCTGGCTGTGACACAGCAGCTTTGCCAGGTACCTCCAAAGGTCCCTTCTGACACTGAGAACTTCAGGAATTGGTGACGGTCACTGTCTGGTGCAGGACAGGAGTTTTTATGGATCACCACTTCACTGCCCACCCAGACACAGCCCTGCATTGAGAAGAGAGACTGTGTCATCCTCAGGCACAGAAGGAAGGTTCACAGGGTCAAGGAGCAGCGCATGCCAGCTGCTGAAGGAAAGGTGTGAGGCAGAGTCACATACTGGAGACAAAGCCATTAGGGCTGAAATTCCAGGGAATTCATTAAAAGATACAGGGTTTTGCTAAAAAAGAAATTGCACCTTGGCCCAGCAGAGAGCCTGAATGAGGCAGTAGAGGAGCACTCACAGCCTGGGGTTGTGTTCTTTGTTCCTGCTTTATACTTCCAAAAAGAAACAACAGCTCAATACACTTTGATTAGGTCCATGGGGACACCCAAGAAAACATATCACAGCCTTGTTTACAGGGAAAAGCCCTGACATTCTCCCTTAAGGAGAATGAATGCTACAACTTCTTCATCTATAAAGTAAACTTGCAGCATTTTAAAATGAATTTTTAAATTATAATTTGAATTCTCTAAATGAGAATTGCTACCAATAGTGCCTGATAATAAAAATTTGGGATATTTCAATTGGTTCATTCACTTTTTTTTTTTTTTTGTCAAATAATTGGTAGGAAACACTGGCATTTAACTCATTATGATAATTTTTCTCAATTTTTAACTGTGTCTCAATAATTGTGAACAGAATTTCAAAGGGCTTTGAGATAACTGTTTGAAAAGGAATGATAGTTGTCCTTGTCATCAGAAATGGTACAAGCACCCCACCCATGCCAGGGAAAGCCTCAAATGATCTTGTAATCCTGTAGGAATTGATGAACCCAGTGGAGTGTGGCTTTGGGAAGTTTCAAAATCCTTTTGCCAGAACAGAATTAAATGTTCCCCTCCTATGTATTGGGTGTCTTATGATGGATCAGGGGAGGCAGGGATGTGTGCTGCATCAAACCTGGGGTGTTTTCCTGTCAGGGCTTTGGTCTGTGCTGAGCTGTGAGGGTGACAGCATTCTGCAGGCTCTGGTGGAAACAGCACCAGCCTGCACAAAAGCCCAAAGAGCATCTGAGCAGAATAATGGCTTTTCTCCACAACACAGATATGCTGGTTCATGACAGCCACTTCTCTGAGTTGTTTTAGTGGCACAGGGCTGAGGCAGAGCTGGAAAAGAGGGCAGGAGACAGATGACACCATGGGGGCTGCTCCTGACCACCAGCCTCTGGCTTGTGTCTTGTTTCTCCTGTGGGACTTGAACCTCTCTGGCATTGGTTGGGCGGAAAATGAGGCAGCACAGGAGCCACCAGGGGATTTTTGGAGCGTGCTGGGGATGGAGTGTGTTCAGCTCCTGAAGCAAGCAGGGACAGACAGAGCTGGACCTACTGGTGGGCAGCAAGGAGGGGCTGTCACTGGCTATGGTGATCATGGGGCAGTGCTGACCAGGGTGCAGGAGAGTGAGGATTTGGGAGCAGCTGAGTATGCACCCCAGACTTTAGGAAAAGAACGAAACTTTGGCATATGCTGAAGTAAAACTAAAGCAAGAGGGCGGAGGGGGTGTACAAGGCAGGGTGCATTGGTGCAGGGTCTCAGCATAAAAGCAGATCCTTTTCCATGGAGCAGAAATTCCAACACATTGGTAGTGTCACTGCAAAAGCCAAATCGTCAGAGGAAAAGCCAACTATTAAACAAGAAGTACAATCACACCACCTGTTCCAAGACCTGCACTCTTGTTTTGCAGCACACCTCAAATGATGCCTCTAAAATGTTGTGAGGAAGGCAGGAATCAGAGTTCATTTGCTTTACTCTTCACTGTCTCCTGTGGGCTGAGCTCCCAGAATAACTCACTTCTTCCCTGACACAGGGCCAGCAGGTGACTCCCATGCTGCACTACACACCCGTGTCAGAAGGTGCTTGAAGTGGAGATAAAGCTGGACAAAGTCACCTCCCTTGGAAAAAAAGAGATGTACAGACAGCCCCACAGGTGTTCAAGGTGCTTGCTTTGAAAGGGACATGAACTGTGTAAATTACTGAAAGTAAAAATCTCAGGCACAGGCAAAAGTAAAAATCCCAAAGAAATCTCCCAGCATAATATTTCAGTTCAGATCAATCTGACCAATGAAAATGCTTCTCTAGTTCAAATTAAGCATTTTGCTTGGGGAATTTCTTTTTTAATGGCATTATATTTCTTATCAATGTTTTTTGGCTAATAGCTCCCAGTGGTCTTTAGTAGGCACTAATTTCCTAGAAACTATTAATAAGACACTGGTAAGTCCCTTAGGTCATGCTGAAAAATCTCATTGGAAATAACAGCATAATCATTTTGGTTTTATATGTATATATGCGCTGGGAAGAATTAGATACACCTCTAGGGACCATTGTCAAACCAATTACTTGGAAATTTCTCAAAACAATGACTGAAGTTGCTCTTATCTTGAGTCATTTGGCTACACCTTTGTGAGTTGCTAAACTAAATGCTGATTATACATTCTAGTATATTAATTTTTTTAAATGTGGCATTAGATCCAAGCTTTCACTGATGGCAGTAAAAGCTTTGGTTTGGAATTGGGGTATTAACTGATATGTCCATGAATTGGTAGATGTAGAAGTCGAAGGGTTTTTGTTCATTTCTGGTTTTTATGAGACTGCAAAGTGTCGAAGCGCACAGACAGTACCTGGTGTGGAAATGCCATCTTGGCTTGCCTGCTTCAACCACAGCTCATTTCTCTGCCCCCAAAATCAAGTCTTTCTTTCAATACAGTTCTCATTTTCTGCGTCTCTTGCCAAGCAGCTCCTCAGGGCAGCACTCCCAGGAAGGGTCCAGCTTCACTCCCTCTCTCTGTTCCTGAGCAAAGCCCTCCTGCCATCCACAGGGATGGGGCCGGGGGAGCTGCAGGGTGGGTCAGGACCACAAGCCTGGGGAATCCCAAGCATGGGCCATCCAGGGAGGGGGCACACAACTCCCTGGGATCCCCCTCCCCTGGTTAAACTGATTTCTCCACAACTGAGAGGTCCCTTCACTCTTGGAGAACCTTCCCTGGTTACTGGGACCTGAGGCACCCAAAGGAAAGAAAAAGAACTAAATAACAACATTACCGAAAGCCCATCCATGATCTCTTCATCACTGTTCGTGACTGACAGGTGGGTAAGCATCTCATTTTTGTCCTTATTTTCTAACTAGTAGAACTGTCAGCAGGCAAAACAAATCTGACTGCACAATCTCTTTTTTTTTTAAGATTTGGTTGCAAGTCTGCCCCAAACCCAGGGCATTCCTCTGCCTTCAGTGCAGGTGTGTTTGCTGCACTGTGGGTAGATGGAGATTCAGCAAAGTGCAGTTTTGTTTACCTGCTTCCATGGCAATGCTTTTTGCTTTAAAAAGCCCCAAGCTACAGTAAAAATTCAGAAAGAATCCTTTATACCTTCTTGCAGAACAAACGCAATCAGTGTGCCATCAACGACTTTCATGAGCTGAGAGGTATTTAGAATTATTTGATAACTAAATTGCTGGCGGTACATCTAGGCCGACCATTTATTAAAATCATTGCACTGCTTTCTCTCCACCAGCAGAAAAACAGAATAAAAGGTGCAGTGGAAATGTTTTGCAATTATGGTGCATAATGCTAGCTTTAAATAACTGAAAAAACATGTTTTTCCCATCAATATCCTTACACTGAGTCTGTGCTGGCTGCATCTGCCTGCCTAGTGAAATTAGGCGGATCCAGTTGCTCATTTGCATACCCTAATGTTCTGATAAACCACTTGGCTTTTGCTGCCAAACAGCTCTTACAGCAAGGCAAGGTGGTTTATTTGGGTATTTCTTAGCTCTGCCTGGGTCTGCAGGCACGTGAGTAATTGGTGTTTAAAGCACTAAACCTCCTAATGACTAAACATTTTAAAAAGATTGGTTTGGAACAAAAGAGAGCAAATTAAATATCGTGTTTTGCCACAAATTCAGAAAACTACACAGATGCCTCTGTTCTACTTGCCACAGAAACACTGAAATAACACCACAGGTCGCCATGAGGCAGAAAGCTTCTCTCTGGTGTTCTGGAGATCTGGAGGAGGACCAGGAACACACTGTCTATAGCTCAGGTTTTAGGGCAGGTAATTAAAGGGGTATTAAAGCCCCTTCCTGGGGCAGCCAATAAAGGCCGTGGCATTTTCAGTACCCTGAAAAGTATTTATTTTGATGGGGCTCCCCTCGGACACACATGGCAGAAGGAGGAGCAGCCTCCCAGAGGATGTAAAAACCTTAAAACTAAAACTTGGACTGCAGCCCTGACCCCCTCCACAGCCAGTCCTCCCTGCCCTGGTGCCTCTGTTTTCATGCACACAGAGGTACCAGACACTGATTTGAAACCTCTGAGTTTTGATCCTTCTCCAAAAGTAGCCCCAGGCAGAGTTATGTAGATTTTATTTAACCTGTCTTAACTGCTGTTGAGTGGGATGTAATTTGACTGTCCCTGGAACAGCAGATGCAACTAAGAATCTTAAAAATTTGCAACCTGAGAGATAAAGTGAATAGGCAAAAACAGTTTCTAGTGGGTTTTCCTAAATTAACTTTTCTCCCTCTCAAAATATGCACATGAGGATAGTTATGTAAATGAATGCAATTGGATGACAAGCACAGCAATGGCACCCTAATTTAAAAATTAAAATTGTCTGAAATGGAAAGTTAAATTGGATGCAATTAGTGCAGCCTAAACAAAGAAACTTACTTAGAGCTACACTGATTGAACCTTACCAGGTTTCCCAGTGATGAGCCTGATGGTCCCTGCAAAGCCTGCTGAGCATCCCCTGGACCTCTGCATAGCCCTGTCCTTCTTCAGGGCTGATTCTTTTCCAGTTCCTTGCTTCTTGTTGTGTGGGAAGCCATGACCTGTAACATCAGTCTATTTACAGAATAAAAAAGAAATCATGTCAGGCAGCCTGGTGCCTTCAGTGGCAAACTATTAGTTGGGAATTGCTGGATAGAAAGGAAAAAAGAGGTCTTGGGATAAGGAGGGAATATTCCAGGATTTTAGCCCTTCCTGTTTGATAATGCTCTTTTTTGCCTGTCTCTCTGACGAAATGCAAAAGAAACCGTTTGTATTTGTCCCCCTCCCACTGCCACTCAGTTTCTGAATTCAACAGACTGAGTTTGAAACAGTGACTTGAAAGGTTCCAAATATTGCCTTAAACCCACGAATTTAGGAGAAATTAAAAGAGACCCTAACCCTTCAGTAAAAGAAGAAATGACAAGAGATGACTCCCCAGGGGAGTGGAAGTGGTATCCAGATAATGCTCTCAGGCACATGCTGTGGGTTTTGGGGCGTCCTGTGCAGGGCCAGGAGTTGAACTTTGATAATCCTAAGGGGTCCCTTCCAGCTCAGGCTATTACAGAATTAACCAGGTTGGTTTGAGATCATCAATCTATGACCGAACACAGACCACGGCACTGAGTGCCACATCCAGTCATTTCTTAAAGAATCATATTCTGGGAGTCTCTCATTCTTTGCTTCCTGTGTTCCTAATGTCCTCTTGCAGACAGATCACCCTGAACCCTTCCAACAGCACAGCCTGTCTGGTGCTGTTCTCTGAGCCTGGGGCTCCCTGTGTGACACCCAAACATCTGGGGCACCCCAGGAGTTCCTGGCAAACTGTCTGTGACACTATAACTTAGCACTGGTTAGGTTGTAGGTGCCATAAAACAGTGCCATTAATGTTATTAGTCTAATGTTATTAGATTAGTACCCTAATCTGCTTCTGATAGTTCTTTAAGCAGTTTATTGCACTTCATTTTCATTGGCACAGCTTTCAAGTTTGCCAAACCCATCAGTTTTCAAGAGGCTCTGGGCAATTCTCTTGGCTTCTTGTCTCTTAGAGTCACTTGTAGTTGACTGTCCTGCTCTCTTGAGCCTTTCCCCTTTTCCCCCACCATTATTTTTCTCTTCCTCCCTAAAGAGAACTAAATTAAATTCAGAGAACAAGGAAGATGGTACATTCTTGGGGTTTTTTTCTCATCCAGGTTGTTTTTTGCAGCTTCACTGCTGGACAATAACATCTTGTGTTAGCAAAGGTATGAATGTATAATTACATACAAACATACACAAAACAATTCTAAACCAGAGAGCTTCCACAGGAAATCCAATGAATTTTTATTTTCTACTGACTCCTTAAAAAGGGGATAAAGAGGCACAATTTTGGACTGACTGCATGTAAGTCAAACCTCTTATAACAGTCTTGTTTTTAACTTACACACAATCTTCCCTTCTTTCTTTAAAGGAGTGTAAATTGCCAGTTGGCAGGAAAAACACTGACACATTTGTAGATTGTCTCTCTCCAAATGGACTGAATGTCATCAACTGCTACCTTCTTCCTCAGTTTTCTTAATTTTTAATAAATGTCCTTTCTGTAAAGTCTTGAGTGATTGCTAATAAACATTGTAATGAGCAGTCAAAGGCACAAAATTTTGCTGGATAAGGGTTTCCCCCCATGTATGTTTAGAATCATGGCATCACAGAATCATTTAGGTTGGAAAAAATTCTTGAGATATCAAGCCAAATCTTTATCCAAACACTGCCAAGCCCACTAGGAGTCCATGTCTGTAAGTGCCACATCTCCAAGTATTTAAACCCCTCCAGGGATGGGGACTATACCACTGCCCTGGGCAGCCTTTCCCAGTGTTTGACTCAGTGAATAAATCTGAGCTCAAATCTCCTCATGATATTTTCCTACTTCAACATTATTTTTTTTACAGATCTTGGGAAATGCTCGTATTGAATTAATACCCTTTAAAACTTGCTTCATGAAAGGCAGTCTCACAGGACATAAATCTGTTCTGAATTGGGGCTTTCCTCTGACTCATCTTCTTCTCTTCTGGTTTATGGAAAAGAAAGACCTCAAATGTTTTCCTGGGTTGTTTTTAAACCTTTTCTCTTTTTCACTCAGCCTTCTCAGTTAAGAACTCAAAATGCCTCTGAGAATATAACAAATTGTGTGCTGTGTTGCTGAGAAGAAGAAAACCACCTCAAAACCACCACAGCACCCAGAGGCTGGGTCCTGTTCAGTGTGGTCTGTGCTCAAGACCATTAATATAAGAAAGGACAGGAAGGTGACTGAGAGATTTCAACCTGCTCTGAAGAGGCAATGCCAGCTGCAAGAGATTGTGGACATGTGCAAAGTGATGAGGAAAGTCTTCCTGCTGGTAGGAACTGCCCTGCCTGGTGTTGATGTCACCCAAGACAAAAGACTGTGGGAACAGTCCAAGTTCCCACAAGAATGAATGGAACTCTGACCTTTTCAATTTTTTCCAGTTCCTTTCTCAATATGTATTATTTCAAACTCTAATTTCTCCACCATGTTCTTGATCCTTTTGTGCCCTTTTTTCTGCCTCTCCCCCCATCACTCTGTGTGTTTGGCTGAGGGCAACACGCCTGATCTACTTTATTTACCCATCAATGAAAAGAGTCACACAACTCCTGCAGTTCATGTGAGAGGGTCTGGACTGTCCTATTTCACTAACAGTCTGATGTGTGGGAAGGAGAAAGCTCTTTGGGCGCTTTCAGAGGGGCTGAAGGCTGTGCAGCAGCAGCTCAGTTGTGTGTCAGCAGTGATGAAGTACTGAGGTCTCGAGGTTAAAGCACCAGACTGAGACCTGTACTCTAAAGGATCACCCCCATTAGCTGGCAAAGGGACCTCTCTGGAATTCTGTTTCCTCAGCAGAAAAATTATTCTGGTGGTGTTTGCTTGCTTGATAAAACAGAGGGGAGAGGCTGTATAAAAGGTAGGTGACCTTGCTGTGGAACAGGTCCTGGTGATTTCAGTTTGCATGATTTGTGTTTGCCCGATCCAAAGAGGACCTGTGTCCTACTGATTTGTGTCTGGAAATTTATGTTTCTTCCAGGATAGTGACAAGTTTTTAAAGTATGTCAAACTTGGGTGTATGAGGACTGTGGAAAGAAGGACAAGACACTGTGCAGAGGTTGCTGCTAAATGAACTTAAATCATTACTGATTTAAGTCAGAGCCCTTGATGGGTGCCAACACCACTCTCTTCCTGATTATTATATAATGGACTTAAATATGCTGCCCTTTCATTATGTACATGCTGAATTCCACATTGAGTTAAACAGATGACAATCTGTTTTCAGTTTAGGGGGGTTTTGTATGGTTTTATCCTTTTTTTTTTTTAATATTTCGAAGCATTTTTTGCCTTTACGGCCCATCACATCTTCCTGGTTTTTTGTGATTTCAATGATTCATAAGGACTATTACTTTCAATGCAGAGTACACAGGAAACTTTTACATCTGAGTCACTGACAATCATACAAAAGTCAAAGCCACTGTTTTGAAATAACTTATGCCAGAAAAAAAATTGGTGGTTTGTTTTTTCACCTGTAGATTGAACTCA
This sequence comes from Fringilla coelebs, assembly GCF_963513975.1. Taxonomy (NCBI): domain Eukaryota; kingdom Metazoa; phylum Chordata; class Aves; order Passeriformes; family Fringillidae; genus Fringilla; species Fringilla coelebs. Next base: position 72,363,687 of record NC_140031.1, on the reverse strand, counting down.
GTGTTCTGGAAACAAGAGTCACCATAACTCTCTGCATTCTTGATGGGTTGCAGAACTCCTTCTGAAGAAAGGAAGCTGTTGTGTAAGCGCAGAGCAGCAGCACTTGCTCCAGGTGTGTCTGTGTCCTGCTGAAAGGGGCAAAGGCTTTATGCATTGTTTTGGAATCTTTCCCCTTCTTCCTCCCCAGTCTGCCTCTCTGGATTTCTTGTACCAGGCTAAAGCAGCTCTTACTACACACAGAGATAAGAGCTCTGCATTTTCCTCTTCTTTGCATGGACACTCAACCTCCATCCTCCTCCCATCCAAACAGGAAATCCTCCCTGATTCTCTCCACATTCCTTTGGAGACGGAAACTGCTTATCACCTTTTCTGTAATAGAAAATTAAACACCAGGCAAGGCAGGGCCACATCTAAATTGAATTCAGAACCCAGGCACACGGTGTCACAGAACCCATTACTTAGCTTAAGACTGAGGTGCTGCCCAAATGCATCTCCTTCCATCACTCTTCCAGCTCCATGGTTCTTTCCTTGAACTGATGCCAAGTGCTATTGTGGATATGTTCAGCTCGTTCAGGTCACAGATCTAGAATATCTAGAAATCTAGAAATATACTCAAATAAAGGGGAAAAAAAAAATCCCACTGCCCACCTGACCACACCAGCACTTTGTATAAGAGGTGCTACAGGTACCACAGCTAACGGACGAATGGGTAGGAGCAGACTGTGACTTCTGTTTTGAGCATTAGCACAAGGAATGTTGAGCCTTATTCTCCAAAGTGTTTTGCAGGGAAGATAAAGCTCTCCAATGGCATCCCCCCGTTGTGACTTGAGCTCCTTGGCTTCCTCTGAAATGCGCCAGAGGAGAAAGGCAGACGTTCCCATTCAGCACCCATGGAAACTGGCACAATGCATTCACTTGTGGAACATAGTGAAAGGATACCCATGTCAGGAACAATAACTTATTTGGGCTTAAACAAAAATGAAATTATGCAGATTTGCATGCTCAGCCACCATTTTCTCTAAATTTTCAGGTCACGTGCTGTTTTCTTTCTCTTTGACTTCTGTACCAACACAGATTTCATCTGACTCAGACTCAGTGCAGATGGAGAGCTGTCAGCCGTCCTCTAAATGACAGCCTGCCTGTCCCTAGCAAAAAATACCACAGCTAATGAGGTGAGATAATTATGTCTATCCCACCCCCACAACCCTTCCAAGAGCCAGCAAGCTTTCAATTAGGGAAAGGCCAAAGAAGGAAGATTTTGAAAATCCTGGAGGTTGCAGACTCTGGATGAGCACAAACATCACTGAGAAATTTCACAGATTTAGAAAAAGAAGAACACCTCAAAGGAGAAATGCTGCTCCTTCTCTGGCCCTTGGTCCTTGTGCATTTTTGAGGTTGCCAGAGTTCACACACCTTCCAACTCCCCTGCAAACATAATCACAACTCTAAACAGACAAAAAAAGACCCAAGGGAGAATTATTGATGATAAAGGGCAAGACACAGTACACAAATAAATGATTGGTTCCAGGACACACTGAGTCTGACGAGAAAATGAAAAGAAAACAGGGAAATCTTAAGTTCAGCATGAAGAGACTTGGCATATTCTCAGCATCTTCTCTCAACATATTAATTAGTCACTTGTTCCAAGAAGGAGGGAGGGAGGGAAAACAGGAGAGTGATTCAAACTGGCGTACAGCATTGGCACAAGAACAAATGGGTATCAACTGGCTATTAAATAGCTTAAGATGCAATTTAGAAGATGATTTCTAATTGTCAGAGAAAGGAGATTATAGAATAGCTCTCCTAATAGAGGTGAGAACAGAAAACTTGTTGCTGGACAGAACGTGATGTAATTTATGACTGGGATTATACAATTTTATTTCCTGACCCAAGGAGTTCCTGCCAGTTTATTACTCATTTCCACCTCCATAGCTACAACACCTTTGTCAAAAACACTTGGGCACTCATGGGAATCCCTGCTCAGACATGTTAATGGGAGTGGAACAGAAACTGAGGAAAAGGCCTGCCCATAGACTGCTATCTTTGCAGGTAATGACAAGCCTAGGGCAAAATCAAGATGCTCTGGAGCCTCTCAGCTGCTCTGTTCAATATTTGAGCAGCAGACACCAGCACCCCATGCTGAGACCACAGTGAGAAGGAATGGAAGAGCCAAACCGAGTTTGTGCTCAGCGCTGAGGACGGGGCCATTGTGGCCGCACAGCAGGTGTCACCAGGACAGCCACCTTCCTGAGAGCCACTTCCCCGAGGGGATGGACAGCCCCAGCGAGCACCAGACACTCCTACAGCCGTGCAGAAAGAAGCAGGAGAAGCTCTCTCTGTGGGATTCCAGTGGCTATTGTCAGGTGCACTGAAGGGATCCAAGGACAGCAAAAGAGCCCCAAACAGGGGAGAGTCCAGGGTTTTTAACCAACCCAGAGTAGGTGGGGTATAACAACCTGAAGGCCAGGGGGTGAAAGGATGAGGGGAGAACAACCAAGGGGGAGCAGGGGAGCAGTGACAGCAATGTGGACCAATGGGGAGGTAGAGAACAATGATCTTTCCAGAACTGAGGGGGACAGGGGAAAATAAAGGGTGATGTCACAAGTACTATTAACATAAAATCCAGAGAACTGTGGGGATAAACTCCAAGGAGTCACTCTAACCTAAACCATGGTATCTTCCCAAGGCATCTCAGCCTCTCCTTCACCCATGTGGGATACTACAGGCCATGACAGCAGCCAGAGAAAACCAGGGTCTGTTTAAAGTGCCTTATCTGTACTGATTACAGATCTTGCTGAAGGCAAGTGATTCTTCTTTACTCTCACGTGGCTGAATTCCCTCAGCTCCAGGAAGCCATGGGGGAAGCACAGGGAATATATGTATGTGCACAGTCAATTTTCCTCAGCCTCTTGGGCAACCACAGAGTGCTTGAAATACTACCAAGAAGCAATGAATCCTGGCAAGCTTCCTAAAGCTTTCTACTTCCTTTCTTTTTTCTCATTATTTCTCTCTTCCACCCCCCCTTACTTTTTAATCCTTATGATTTCCAGCCATTCATTTCAGGTCATTCTAAATCAAACCCCAGGCTTTCTTTAGGCACTCTATACTTATGCCATGAATCAGATTTCCCTTCCTACTCTTAATAAAACCATGGGAAAGTTTTATGGAGAGAGAGAAAGTGGGGGAGAGAGAGAAAGAGGGGGAAAGAGAGAGACTTTATTAGCACAGAAGCACAGTTTTGCAGCTGGTCTGATGAAGCAGAAGATGCCAACATGACTGAACAAGAGATAGCATTCAGTGTACTTTTCTGTAGTGTGACCACCTTGGAAGAATATTTGTATGAGATGCTGCTAAAAAAGTTGTTATTGACAATGTACATAATTTTTTGAAGCCTATGGCAGCCTGGATTTGGTATATTTAGTGGAACAAGAACAAAGGCTCATGCTTACTCTCATCACTGCCATTCATGCCCTGCTCATGTTCCCTGCCTTTATTTCTGTTGATACTGGACATTAACTTGTTTCTCTGGCATGAGGCATGTATATTTTTCCAGCCCTGCTGCCTTGCAACCCACTGTGTGAGATAAAACCCTGCTGTGACCACTGGCAAAACAGAAAATGGGGCAATTCTGCCACCCTTTTTCTTCTTTGTTAGTCAAGGCTTTTGGTTCTCTGCTAGGATAAGTACCCAGGAGTATTTGAGCTTAAGGGTGAATAAACTCCTTAGAACAAGCCATGACCAGTTTTGTTTCCAAAATCTTCTGTGCGCTGTCTCTCTGCTGACAATAATAAAATTTTTCTGACTAGAAAAACCTGGATAGACACTCCACTGCATCAAAACAATGTCAAATAATGGCTTTAGGCACCTGGTAACTCTGTCTTGGATGTGAAGCAGAATCATCCAGATAATCATCTAAACCCCCCAGTGGAGCTCAGCCTGAGTCCTCAGCTGGAGAGAGAGAAACCTCCTGAAACAGCAATGTTAACCTGCTGTGTTGTAACAGGGAATCAATGCACTTCATTTTTGTGTTTGTGCTTCACTTGGTCTGTGCCTCTAGATGAGTAAAAAGCCCTTGGAGCTCCTCAGTCTCCTCCAGCATCATGTTAAAAGGCAGTCTTCTTTTTTTTTTTTCATGTAAATTATTACAGATAATTTAGGATTTGGGAAGTCCAGTGCAATGGCAGTAGCATAAAATTATTCCCCACATTTCGAGTCAGCAAGGTCAGGTTGTTAAGAAAATGTTATGTCTTTGTTGGACTAAGACATTACTGAAAACCAAAGAGATAATATTTTCAATATCTACATTCTTCTTCCTAATTGCTTCCGAGCGAGCAAAAGTTCAAGCTTCAAAACCTTCACAAGCAATTTACTTTGCAGATAGTTTCTCAAGAAAATAAGAGACGTGAAGTCAAGAACATGGCAAAAATGGGGGCAAAACATAAAGACATGGTTATGCAGAGGCTGAAAGGACTAAATCCAATTAGTTACATGTATGTCACATAAATCTCTTTTAGGTTTAAGTTTAATTTGAGTTTTCTGCAGCTCACTCTGTTCAGTGTCCTGCAGGCATTCCTTCCATGTGGTTCGGCAGATCAAGGTTGCTTCTACACAGTCAGGAAGTTTCAATCAGTATTTCACAGCATTTCCTGAACTTTTAGAGGTATTTAAAATTATGGTTTTTACCTCCTGAGAAGGCAGCCAAGCAATGCTTGCTCTCCTTTGTCATGAAAGGGTAACCAGCTGTAAAAGCTGTTTCTTCCTGTCAGCCTGATGTGCCTTGTGTCGCAAAGAGAACTTGGAAGAGAGACTGAAACTGTATGTTATGCAGTTTAAAATATAGTTATACATTTAAAATATAGTGCCTATGCACTTTAAGACATTCACTATGTCATGCTATGTTATGTTATGTGTCATATGTTACGTTTGTTATGTTATGTTAAAGTTCAGTTTCCCATACTCACCTAATCCTAAGCATGATGACTGCTCCGGCACCAGCTGAGGAGAACTTACTGGGAGTGGGACACTTCACTGTCACATGAGCAGTCAAGTGAGCTCTCAGTGTTTCTTTCTCTTCCCCAATGAAGCCTGAAACCTCCTTGATTCAGGAATGCAGATCTTTGGAGATATTTTAAGTCAAAGCCTGCACACACAGCACAGAAGCACCTTTAGCCCTTGGGACCTGTACCTGGATGAACTCAATTCTGACACTCCTCAGGCAATCAGTTTAATTAAGGATACTTGTGCTCTGTTCTGGCTTTCTTACTCTCTGCTTTCTCTGATAATTCTGGGTAAGAAACATCTTCAAGTGTTTTGCTCAGATGAATAGTCAAGCAAGACAAAGACTTCACCTTCTACTGATAAAATTTCCAAAATCCTTACTGCCACCTGTTCATTGTATCTATTGCTTAATTTCTATTTTTTTTTTTCCTGGAGTCAACACAGTATAACTTTGGTCTTACAGTCCTTTCGTAGAAAATTCAAAAAATATTTTCCCAGAAGCGGTAGCACTACAGGGTTTATTAAACAGTAATATTGTGATTTCTCTTTTTCTGTAGGGTAAAGCTGCTGCAGAATTAGGGTTTCTATGTCTTTTATCCAGAAAGTGTACACAATAAATTGAGTGGGAGATATGAAGGAGAGGATTCAGACAAGAGTTTCCCCTCTTTTAGGCATACAATAAGAGATGACCTGTGTCACATACAAAATGTGTAATTCTGAAACATTAAATTTGGCACAGACATTGCAATTCAGTATTTTTCACTATTCAATAACCAAACGATTTGGGCATTACAAGGAAAGACAAAACCAAGTGCATCACTTTACCAGGGTCCCATTTGCAAACAGTATCTCCTTTTTTCAAACTTTCTGAGTTAATTCCTTTCAAATTTATGCATTGCAAAATATGAAACCAGGATAATTTACATACTGACATGGGCCATAAGATAGTCACTGAATAACAATGAAGTGATAGCAAAGGGGAGCAGGAGTACATCCCTTGTCAGATGCTTTAACTTTATATCTTTATCACTTGGCCCTTCTGCCCTAACATGAACATCTACTTGGCTTTTCTGTAAACAACATCCTCGAGTCCATCAATCACCAGGGAGTGGACAGCTTTTACAAGCTAGTGATGGATTTTTGCAGGCTGACAAATGGGTCATGCACTGCTTTTCACTGAAAGTGCATTTTACAAGCTAAGGAATTAGCTGATAAAGTAGTTATCAGTGGTTTTGCATAATGAAAGCCACCAACTATAAAAAGCTTGAAATTTCATTAAAGTAGTTTTAGGAAAAGCCTATTTCTGCAAAAGCATTCTATTTGGCAGCATTTCTGCATCTATCTTTCCTGGGGTTTTTTGTTTCTTTTCTATTCTTTTTGCAAATACAGAAGCATTTGTCTGATTTTTTTTTTTTTTTTGCTAGAGTTACAAAATTTATGCTACTTAGGACTCTTTCCTTCAAGAGCAAGCTGATGTACTTCAGTGATGATGTAGCCCTAAAACTTTGTGTGTCCATTACATATTCCTTTGGGATCATGTTGTGAGTGTGAAATAAGCAGTAACATTTGAAGAAAAACTAAGTGAACAAAGAAGTGACAGTTCAATGCACTGACAGGAAAGGTTTCCACTGTGAAAACTGCTGGGTTTTGGTCACACCAGGCCTCTGCCATACATTCTGTGGCATAGTGTGGCATGTTTTATGTGGATTTACTCTGGAAAACCTGATTCCCTATTTCCTTTCCTTCTTTCCTGGCAAAATGTTAATTTTTAGCAAAGCCACACCTCACAAAGGTAGCTTTAACTATAGAGAGTTATGAAAGGCAGCACAGGTTTCAGCACAGATCCTGGTGATGCTCATACAATTGTGATAGTGCAGTGTAATTGTTTTTTTAATACAGCAATTACAAAGAAATTGATCAGCAGTTGATGGTATTTATTCTTTTGTCAAGTGTTCTGCAAGATAAGTAAATATTCCAGATGGACCAATTTTTCTTTATTTCTAGAACTGGCCGCTTCATACACATTAAAAACCACTCTGCCTTTGAGTCCAAAACAAAACAAAACAAAACCCAATTAAAAAAACAAACAAACAAACAAACACACAAACAAAAAACAAACAAAAACCCAAGCAAAAACAAAACAAAACCCCAACCAAAAAAGAAGAAAGAATACCATGTCCTGTGATACAGCCTGGCTTTGAAATTTCTGCTTGTTGAGAAAAAAAGAGTGAATGACATACTGTGATCATAATTTTCACAAAACACTGTGAGAAGCCAGTAAAATGTTTAGACAACGCGTGTTCTTGCATAGTAAATATCTTCCCTTTGCCTTGGGGCACATTTACAGAAGTGCTTTGGGAAAGACATGTTTTCAAGTTTTTTAACCACACACACAGCTTGTGCTTCCTTAGATACTTTTGTAAAAGTATAGCTATAGCACTGGAGGCTACCAGATATTTTGAGGCGGAGAATCCTGGGTTTTATCTGTTAATAAGTTTTTGAGGTCAGACAGTCCAGTTAGGGAACCTATTCTAACCTTGTGGGTAGAAATACAGAGGCAATGTAAGTCCATTTATACCAATGACAAGAGAGCATAATTTCTTTTCTATCAAATATTTACATCTCTTTAATGTTCTGACTTTGCATAGTAAAGATTCAGAAAATAACAAAATGGGAAATGAAAAAAAGAACTAGTAAATAAGAACAGCATTTTCTTCTCTGTATTTACAATTTAAATGGAAACTGAATAGGACACGCAGACATGAGATGCAGATGAGATGAGAAAGGGATAATTACAACTGCAAATGTTCAACTGGGGAGGCCTTTTGTGTGCAGAGCTCCTTTCTCAGTAACCGTGAGAGGTGAGCATTCCTTCAGTGTGAAACCCCGACCTTAACCCTTGCACTCAGGGTTCTGTGCAGAGCTGACCCCGAAATGTCCCGTTGTGGGTGCTCCTTCCCCACATTCACTGCCATCCCAAGAGCAGATCCGGAGCGGTGGGGTGGGGGTGAAGGGGCGGGGGTCCTGTCCATAAACCCAGGATTGCAGATATCGGGGTGGGTTGGTTTTGCAAGGCCTGGTTTTAGGTAGCAGGGGGCCACAAGGATGGGGGCCACAAGGATGGCTCATGTGGGAAGCTGCTGGAAACTTCCACCATGCCTGACAGAGCCAATGGCTGACAGCTCTGAAGATGGACATGCTGCTGGCCAAAACTGGGCCAGTGAGAAAGGCCAGCAACGCCTCTGTGATGACGTATTTGAGAAGAAAATCAAAGTCACGGGTTTTGCTTCCAGCCAGAGGAGGAGGTGAGAACATGTGAGGAAAAACAACATGGAGACGCCAAGGTCTCCATGGAGGGGGAGGAGGTGCTGAGATTCCTCTGCAGGCCGTGGCGAACCAGCTGTGCCCCTGCAGCCCGTGGAGGTCCAGGAGGGAGGCAGAGATCCACCCGCAGTCGGTGCCGGGGCCAGTGGATGCCGGGGCAGGCTGTGATCTGCGGGAGAGCCCGGCGGGAGGGCCGTGATCCCGGCGGGAGCAGCCTGTCCGTGCCGGACTGACCCCGCGGGAGGAGAGAGCCAGGAGAGAACCAGAGCGGTCCTGGAGGGCTGGCTGCCCTGGGGGGAGTTCAGGCTGCCGCAGTTTTCGGAGAACTGCTGCTCCTGAGTGGACCCACGCCGGAGGAGGCCACGGAGAGCTGTCTCACATGAGAGGGACCCACGGTCTCACAGGGATGGGCTCCTCTCCCAGAGCCCTGGAAGAAAATCCCGGTGGTGGACTGGCCAAAGCCCCAGCCCCCGTCTCCTGCTCCGTCAGTGGGAAGGAGGGACAGGCTGGGGGGAAAAGGTGTTTTATTTTACTTCTCATTAGCCTCCTCTCGGTCTCTTAGTGATAAATTCACCTTGCAACTTAAGCTGAGCCTGTTTTGCTCTTGAAATGTTTCTCTGGCCCTTATCTTACCCACGAAGCCTTCGTTAACTTTTTTCCCCTTTTTCCTCCTTTGCCCAGCTGTGGCGGGGGGGTGAGCGAGTGACTCTCGTGGGTGACTGGTGTTGGGCCAGGGTACCTGCCCTTCTCAGGGGGTTTTGGGGGGCACAGGTGGGACCAGTAGGCATGGGGCAGAGAGAGGGGGGACATTTGGGTGGGGGCGACACACAAGGACATGCCATAAAACCTCCCAAATTGCCCTTTTGCCCTGCCTGAACCGGCCTAATTCAGCCCTAAAATGGTTTCAAAGTGCCCTAGATCTTGTCCACGGGGGCAGCAAGACACACACGTGTCCCAGCCAGGACAAGGAGCAGGGCTGGGGCTGCTCCCAAATTTCCCCCACCCCATGACACAGCTGGACACCGGTAGGGAGAGCTGGCTCAGGCTTTATTGTCCACCTGCATGAAAAGGAACACAAAATCCACTTGGATCCTCTGCAAGATGCTGTCCTGGAGCAGAGCCACCCCCAAAGGAAGGCAGGAGCCCAGAGCGAGCCCACCTTGTGCAGTTAAGGGATTGTGGATTTAAGAAGTCAGTGGGGAAGCCCTACACGATGTAGCACTTGGATCACGTGGTGATAAATTTGGATTGTCTATGCTGAAGGCAGCAAATTAAACCTTAACTGACTTCCACATTCTGAGCAATAAATTCTGAATTCCTCCAATCTTTTCCATCAGTGTTTTTATGCTTAAGAGTGCTCATGGAAAAAATCCACCACTGCTTCACTAGCCAGCCACCTGATGCCTCATGTTCCAGGCAGTAGCTGATGTCAGGGTAAATTTTCACACTTTATGGCTGAAAATTTGTAAATGTATGCCTCTGTTTGAAAACACGATTAGTAACTTTGTAAGATGTTATGTTTTTCTAATGTTTTCCACCCTCCTTGAAAATCCTGGTTTTCTATCCCTGTATGCCCAGGACTTCTCAGGAGGTAGAACTTGTCTGAAGTAGGATCTCCACAATTTCATGTGAGAGAAGGGGAAAGAGAAGGTCCCAAACCTAACCTTAACAAGGCTAGGGAGCCCAAGGCTACCAAAGACCTTCACAGGAGTGTTGTCAGCAGGGTTTGTCAGGATGCTGAGCAAAAGGAAGGAATTTGGGTGTCCCCACATCACACTCAGAAGCACATTCAAAACCTTAGTCATTCCATACTGTGCTGGAGCCTCTTCAGATCTGTCTACTGAAGTTAAAATGTAGATTTTCCTTCACATTTTTTCATTTTTTTACACCATACACTCAACTTGTTGAAGCATGGAGTAATGAAATCATAGAATACCCTGAGTTGGAAAGGATGCACTAGGAAAGTCTTAAGTCCCATCCCTGCACAGAACAACTGAAAGAAGCACCCCTTGTGGGCTCAAAAAAATCAAGGTCCATAAAAATGTCATTAGTGGACTATGGAAGAATGTTAATTATCCATTTTGCATTTATTATGGGAAAAAATATGAAGCTCAATTCAACCACTTTTATTTGATAACAGCAATGTATTTTAATGTTTTCTTTCTTTCTTTGATTTCTAAATTATTGTTCCTTTTGCTGATTTTCAACTTTTACTGGTCAGAATGACATCACTCTGTCCTTACAGCAGTCTGACTCCAGGTAATCCATGGCATGTCTGTCCTTGAGTCTTCAATGCCAGAATTTGTACTAAAATACAACATTATAACTTATGCAAGACCCTCATCTTACTAAAAATTCCATATTTTACAATTTGAGAATCAAATTAGTACCATTTATTAATAAAATGCAGACAAAAAAAAAGGAGGAAATGCTCAAATAGAGGGATTCTTTCCTATTTTTTAAAAGAAATATGTTTGTCATGCTACTTCTTTTGACATAAAGTCTCTTATTTTTAAAGAAAACAGAACAAAATGAGCACCGAAAGGAAAGCTAAGAACTACAAGAAGGTGTTACTTAATTTTCCTAAGCTGTGAAGGGACCATAGACTTCTATAAAATATGTAAACACTATGTGTCTCTGAGGAGCTGAATTTCCAAAAATTAAGTTTTATTTCCTTTCATTGAAGAAAAGCTGTTGTGCTGTCAGCTGCACAAGGAAAAACTACTGCTGAGCCATCTGTTCAGTTACATTTCTTGGTGTTGAGGGTAATGGACTAGTTGCAGTTCATTGCTTAGCAGATAATTAAGCATCGGGTCATTTAATTATTAATATCAGTTTCTATAATTATTGAAATTAGATGTAGATTTTAATTCCCATGCAGGAGAAAAGCCTGTTTTACAGAATAAGCTTCCTGTAAGGTATGCAGATGGATTTGTTGGTGTTGCAAAGCCAATTGTTTGTGGTGGACATGATGTGCAGCAAATGTTTAACTACAGAAACTGTGCTGTAGCCCTCAAGGGAGCACCCACAGAAAGTGCAATGGGAGACTCTACCAACAGCTCAGAAATTCTGATCTTTGTGGATACAGGGGGCAAAGGACAGTTGAAATATCCCCATATTTAATTTTCATTTAGAACAGGTTGCTCTTCTGACTATTTATCATCTCCAGCAAAATACTAATCACAACAGCTGTGGCTCCTTCTCAGCCCCCTGCACCTTTTCTGGACTGAAACTTTGTTGACTCCAGAAGCTTTTCTGCATTCAAAATCAGCCCCACTAGCTCACTTTTTGAGCTATGTAGTACAAATAGTGTACACTGATAAGGCACTGACATTTATTATGCTACACTGGTTAATTTGCAGTAACATGTATTTTTGGGTTATCTCCCTTGTCCAACCAACATGTCAATACCCAGCAATTTTATAAAAAGTGCATAGGCTCATTTGAAATGCAATTGCATATTTTTATGCCATTGAATATAATGAATCTGTTCCTTTTTTTCCTGTTCCTCATCCTGCTGAGGTAGCACAGGCTGCCTGAGTGCACCCTGGCCTTTCTGTGGTGCTACTCTCTTTTCTGTTCCTCCTCTTTTGCCACTTTTCTCCTGTACACCTGCAGGGCAGGTGAACTCAAAATAACACTCAAAAACTGTTAAAACCAGCAAAACAGAGAGCCTTAAAACACTTGTGGCACTCTCAGATTCTCTGCATTGTGAAAGGACTTAAAGCATTTGTCAAACAAGAGACAACACAGTCCATGATCCTGTCCCTATTTTCCAAAAGGTGATGACCACGATGGTGTCTTGGTTTAAGTCAGGTAAAGGAGAACACTTGGGAATGAGTAAAGGCATGGGAACAAGGAAAAGGAAAAGGAAACTTTAAATAAAGGCAGACGTGTTTTCTCCATATGCCCTGCTCGCTGCTGGGGCCTGGATCACCCTCACTGCCAGCAGCTGTGGGCTCCTGTTCCACAGGCGCCTTGTTCTGCAGCTGTTACTGAGGTCAGTTTTCCCCATTTAAAAAAAAAACATCAATCAACATCGTGCAAGCAAATGTTTTCCTTTCAACCAAGTGGACAGATACAGGTACTAATGTCATCCATTCTGAGGAAGTCACTCACACATGTCGCTCTTTTCCCAGGACAGGAGGGAGCCAGGGGTCAGGTGCTCTTGTCTGAAGCACAGTTAAGCCAAATGAGGCACACAGGCTGTTGATGCAGTCCTCTTACAAAACAAATTCAACATATTTCTTAAATTCGTATGATTTGAAGTACTCATCTGCTTTCAAAGCCTGACTGTTAAACTGTAGCCCCACATTTCTCTTCACAGAGAAAAGCAAGGCACAATTCTTCCCAAGAATATTTCTGGGTTTCACATTTTCTGAACATCAGAGAAAGAAAAAGCAATTCTTACCATTTGCTGTGCCTGTGTTTGTGCAAAAATAGAATGCAGTATGGAGGTTGTTTACCCAAAGTGATGGTGTTTTGTTTCCTTGGCCTATCAGGGCCAAGACTGTGTGTGTCAGGACTGTCAGCAGACAGTCACAAGATTCTGGGCAGTTGTGCAGTTGTGTGCAGGGTTGAGTGCCTGGCAGGTTCAGTTATAGATGTATAGAATAATATAGTGTAATAAAGTAATTAATTAGCGATTAAATGGAGTCAGATGCATCAATTCTCTCCCCTCGTCAGGGGTTGCCTGCAAATACAATATTAAACCTCCATTTCCCTAGCAGTGGCTCATTCTGTGCAAATGAAACGGGCAAATGAAAGCAATTATTCAGTTAATGTAACTGAAAATGTTGTAAAATTTATCGAGTAAATTGTATGAGAAATTGACCACACATTTTAGCTTGGGTGTCATCCTTTCATGTCAAGTGAAGACACAATATTGAAAGATCAGATTTTTCTAATACCAGCAAAGGCGTGTCATTCAGTGTTGACTGGGAAGCCAGAACATTCAGAGAAGGTTCTCACTGAATGCTTCACAAGTGGCTTTGCTGTAATTAACATTAACATGCTGTTCCCATAACAAGTCCAGGGAGTCTGCTGAATGTTTTCTCCTTGCAAAGGCAGAGCATTCACAACCTGCCCAGTGATCTCTGGAGCAAGGGCTCAGGCAGAGCCGCCAGCAAGGTGAAGAGCCACCAGGGAGTTCACAAATGAAACTCTGCTGCTGAGGCAGAGGTGCCCAGCAGGTCCCCAGAGCCACCTGGAGCTGGGGTAGCACTGGCACAGCATGCTGTCACCACTGCAGAGAGAGGCTGTGGAAATCTGCTTTGCCCCAAAGTGTCTTATCTCCTTTTTGTTTGCCCTGGCAGCGAGAAGTCCCCTGCAGGCCTCCACACCACTGCTGTGGCCATGACTATTAATCCCCTTGGAGTCCACTGTGGAAAAACTGTATTATCAGTCTGAGAAAATAACAAAGACAAGGAAAGACAAAGAAAAAGGGAAGGGAAGTTCCAGAAAGTTCTGGGAAGGGGAAGGGGAAGGGGAAGGGGAAGGGGAAGGGGAAGGGAAGGGAAGGGAAGGGAAGGGAAGGGAAGGGAAGGGAAGGGAAGGGAAGGGAAGGGAAGGGAAGGGAAGGGAAGGGAAGGGAAGGGAAGGGAAGGGAAGGGAAGGGAAGGGAAGGGAAGGGAAGGGAAGGGAAGGGAAGGGAAGGGAAGGGAAGGGAAGGGAAGGGAAGGGAAGGGAAGGGAAGGGAAGGGAAGGGAAGGGAAGGGAAGGGAAGGGAAGGGAAGGGAAGGGAAGGGAAGGGAAGGGAAGGGAAGGGAAGGGAAGGGAAGGGAAGGGAAGGGAAGGGAAGGGAAGGGAAGGGGAAAAGGAAAAAAGGAAAAGGACAAAAAAGTGAAATTTTTTCACTGCCCATCTTAAATTTCACAAATGCAAGAAAAAAGCACTTAAAGATGCTTTCTCCCTCCAGAAGGGAAAGCAATGGAAGAAGATGCAGTATTTGTTACAGGGTTTACAGTACCGAAAACCTTGGTTTCTGTTCCAAAGTCCCATTAACATTTTCTGCACTAACTCTGTGCCATCAATCATATGAATAAGGCAGCACAGGCCCCAGCATGAGCCTTGGGAGTGAAAAGGTTGGAAGGTCGTTGGAAATGATCCAGCTAAAGGTACCTCTGCAAATCTGGGAGGAGTTCTGCAGCACAGGCACCACTGACAAAGCTGAGCTTTCACCAGGCAGGTACAGAGGCTGCAGAGACAGCAGTGCTCTCCTGAAATCCATCAGTTCCCTCTACCCAGTGAGCCTCCTGATCTGCTCTTCTTCCTTGCAGAGCCTCCCTGCCCCCAAACACCACTTTTCAAGGACACTCAGAGCTCTGTGGCTGCTCACAGCACTCTCAGAGCAGATTCACAGAGGCAAAATAAAGCAACATGCTTGATGTTCCTTGCAGAGGTGCACTCACATGGAGGCACTGCTCCATTAAAGACTCTTCTTAGCCAGCCAGCCTTGAGGAACTGCCCAATGGCCTTCCTGGGAGAATGCTTTTTTCATTACAGGAAAACAAGGAAAATATCTAAGACTGAAAAAGTAATTTTTTCCACAAGATAAAACACAGCATAAAGGATAAAGGCACGATCTGGAAGGGTAAAAGAACACTCAAACAGCATATGCAGCTCAGCCAGACATGTCTGGCAAATGGTCTCTCTGCTGCCTCCAGCTCTGAAGTGAGCCGCCAGGTCCTGAGCTCAGCCCTTGGCAAAGGCAGGCCACAGTCTGGGATTGAGCACGGAGCTGCAAAGATGCTCTGCTGCTGCTGCTGCAGTGCTGCCAGTGCCAGCCTGTGTGTGAGGCAGAGCCCATGGAGGGAGCAAAGCCCAAAATGTACCAAAATCTGCCTCCTCTTCACAAGATGCAAAGCAAGAAGGGCAGCAGAAGTGGAAACCCTGTAAAAACGAGACAGGTACAGTGAAGGAAACAGCAAATGGAGTAAACAAAGGATGTGGTAAGAAGGAATAAGGAGAGACTTGTGACAAATCTTGGGAGAAAAAACTGGAGGGAAAGCAATAAAGAAGACACATGTAGCTAATGGTTGAGGGGTACAGCCAGAGCTGAGGGCTGAAGATGTAGAAGCTGCTGGGGGTTTGTGATGTCCAGTGCAATCCATCCCTTGTCTGCCTCTGAAGGCCCCACAGTACAAAGGGGACATTTCCTCTGTCCCTTGTGAGAGCTCTTGACCAATGTCCTGGCATAGGAAGAAATCTATGGTCTCAGACACTCAGATGACAATTCTGCTTCTGAAATCCCCTTTCAGTGGGAAACTGCAGCAAGGAAGGAAAAGATGTAGAAATTCCCATCCTAACTGGGCATGAAGTTTATGAGAATTGAGAAGGGGTGGTGACACTGCCAGTTGCAATGAGCCTTTGGAGCACCTGTTCTGTTTCCTTCTGTTCTGAGCCCAGAGAGGACAAAGGGAGTCACTCAGAGCTCACCAGCTCTATTCAAAGGCCAAAGTTTGGTCAGGTTGAAGAAAAAGACATCAGTGCTGCCTATTTGATTCACCACCAGTTACCTGTGGCTAATACACTCCCTGATAAAAAGAACAAGTGATCCCCTTGGAATCTGTCACAGAGCTCAATTCCACCTGGTTTTTCTCCTGTTTATGCTGGAAACAGCAGCTTGCACAGCAAGTTGCATACAGCAAAACAAAACACATGAAAGAAATCCCCACCGACAGCAGATCTACCTGAGAGGGACTTGTCCAGGCCAAAGCACTTGTATGTCATCCACCTCTATTCATCGAGTGTGATTATGCCTAATTGGAAAATTAGCTGCACGTTAACATCCAGGCACTATTTATGCCAATTTACATCATCTCCATGCTGGCCTTGGTTCAGCTCATTTTCCAAGAGCTGGCTGTAAACACTCACTTTTAAAAAAAACCCGCACTTTTCTTGACTGCAGTTCCCTCTCGTTTTATTGCCATGTTTTCCTGTTTTCTCTTGACTTTTCATTTCAGGCTCATCAGTGTGACACCTCCTGCCAGTGTCATCTCCCATCAGCAATGCTGGACTGGCTGCTGTGGCTGATCTGCTTTCTGGCAGGTCCATCCTCACCCACACACATCCCTCTGCTGCCTGCTGGCCTCAGCCTGTGCTTGGCTGTCTCAGGGCTGTCCCCAGCCTGTGCTCCAGTGACTGCTTTTTGCTGCAGCTCTTCCTGTCTCCAGTGCTGCTTCCGTGGAATTCACACTCCACTTCTCTGACAAAGCCGCACCACAACTCCTGCACATCTTACACACCTTACACACCTCTTCTTTACTTTGACTGAGTTTGCTTCTTTTCTCTGGCCTTCATCCTCCACTTGTGTACACACTCTCCTTTAACTCACCACACCTTTCTCCCCCACAGCTGTCTCCATTTTTCCACTCCAGTAGCAACTTCTCCCTTTCTTTGCTGGATTGACCTTGATGTGAGTTATGTGTTTGTTCAATTCTTATTGTCTAAAGGAAATATTCTGGTTGCTAAGCAATGGTTTTCTCTTTAGTAAAATCTGAAAACAATTCAGATTTTCAAATTTAGTCAGGGATCATTTGTGAGGAAGACAAAAGAAGTGCTTTTCCTTCTGCTAACAAACAGCAACAGGGTGTACAGCTTTACTAATGTTTTGTTCCTTACAAAATGGAATTTAATGCAGCTGCTGTCTGTTTTAGCACCACTATAACAGTACAAACAAGAGCAAGTTTATCTGATAGAGGAACTGGGATGTCACCTGGTTATGGGTTCTCCAGATTTGTTCTCCGTGGAGTTGTTCTTAATGTAGTATCTGTAGATGTGTAAATGCAATGCCAAGCTCTGCTGGAACTGAGCCTCAAACTTACTTTGGTCTAAAAATTGAATACTTACACAACTTGGCCTTCCAAGTTGGAAAGCAGGACCAAGTAGTGTAGGTTTCTCTTCTGAGATGAGATTCTCTTTATGTCAGACCCATGAAAACCCCAGACTAACAGGGCCTCACCATCACAATTGAATGAGACTAGGAAAAGTGATCATGACAGGATCTCTGTAAAAATACCTCTAACGCTTCCCTTTGCTCAGAAATAACCAAGTCCTACCCTCCCCTTCCCCTGTGCTTGTTTCTATAACTGTTCCTGAGACACTGCTCAAGGGTTTGAAGAAATCTTGTCATATATTGACTCTTGTCACATACCAAGAGTCTGGATCAGAGAATGCAAAGGGAACAGAAATTTGTGTCTCTCCAGGAAGAAAATGTCCCACAGGCAGAGAAAAGGGAAACTCTGAAGGGAGAATGCCTAAGGGTCAGAATTCAGGTTCTGGAGTTGTAGCTGAAGGCCCTAAGGCTGCAGTAATTTGCTCATCCTGGAAGTTTCACAGTGGCTGACTCCACCAGAAACCAGATGTCACTTTATTCTATTCTCTCAGGGCTAAATTCAACAGGGATGCAGAACAGCTGGGAAAAGTGTCAGCAGATTCCAGTGTCTGTGAGGAATCCCATCTTAAAGGGCCTTTGATGTGAGCACTTTGTGTGCTTTGAGGTGTCTCTGTGTTTCTCTCCCACCACTCAGGAATGCTGAGCTTTTGTCTCATAGCACTTCCCAAGGGTTTTATTTACCTTGTTTTGATTTTAATTTTGTTTCTCATAAGGGCAGTGAACTTGAGCAAATACTTTCTTCTCATGAGACAGCCCCTTGTGTCCTTTTGCAGCTCCTTCCTATGCCACTTGATGTCACATGCATAAACCACCTCTGTCTCTCACATCTCTGCTCTGTAAAATATCTTCAGAAGCAGCAGGAACTATGACCAGCAGAAAGCATTTCTATGGAAAGCATATTGCAGTTTCCTGCCCTGGACAAACAGAAGCTGCAGGTGGATGTCAGGTCCATCATGGACCTCCCAGGCAGCTGGGGACTGCCTGCCTTCTCATGCTCTTCCTCACAGGGGAATCAGCCTGGGCCCCTGGAACAGAGACTTGGCTCTTCTTTAACTTTGGTACTTGCTCCTCTCACATATTCTCTCTCCCAGTTGCTGCTCAGTGATTTTTATCCTTTCCTAAATCCATGATCCATCCCCAAAAAAAAATGCCATGTAAACCAAATTCATTATGTTAATAAAAAGATTTTAAAATCAAGCTCAGAATGAAACTATAATTTGGCTACAGTACGAGTTCAGATGCCCTATTTTCATAATCCTCTTGTTTGGTGTATTTATGGAGTATGAAAGAAAAGGAAATGTCCAAGATGCAATATTTTTTCTGGACTTTTACAACCCTGGTGGACGTTGAAGACACTTCTAGCTTCAGAGACTTGTCTATGAGGTTTCAGACTCTGCAGTACAGTCAGCAAGAGAACAATAATGAAACATTGCTTCTGAAGCTCCACCCTTCTAAAATCATATCCATAAAAATGTCTTGTTCACGTTCATTTCCGGTGTCCTTCTTTCTCTTCCCAGCCTTTGTCACCTATCAGTAAAAAGAAGAAAAACTGTGCAATGTGAGTAACTTAAAAACTCCCTCAGGGAGAGCTGCAAGTTTCAGTCAATCTGCCAATCCATAGATACACCCATCATCTCTTAGGGAGCAGCAGAATAAAGGTTAATTAGCTGCACGCTGGCACAAGTAGCATGTAATTTTGGAGTTTTAGCACAGAGAAAGTAATTTGCTTTAAAGTGCATCACAGTTCTCATTTATGAACAACTCGATTTAGAATGTAAGCTATCTGGCATGTAAGAGAAAAATGAGTTAGAATACCAATTCCAGATAACTCATCCTGAGAGCAACAGATTCAGTAGGATCTGATCCATCAAGAGAAGACATTCAGAGTGGCAAATACAAATCACTGGGTTTTCGTCAGTGTATTGCATTCTAAAGAAAGCAGATCCACAACAAACACTTTTATCCTTCTCTGACAATTTTATTGATCTTCTTTGTCAGGATACAACTTTCCAGATACACTGCCTGTTTAGCAACACAGAATCACAGAATGGTTTGGGTTGGAGAGGCCCTCAAAGACCAGTCCCAACCCCTGCCATGGCCAGGGACACATCCCACTATCCCAGGGTGATCCAAGCCAGATCCAACCTGGCCTGGGACGCTTCCAGGGATCCAGGGACAGCCACAGCTTCTCTGGACAACCTGTGCCAGGGCCTCCCCACTCTCATCATAAAAATTTTCTTCCCTAGGTCCAATATAAATCTACCTGCTCTTGGTTTAGAACTTTTGGCCCTTGTCTTATCGTCAGAGACCCCAGTAAAAGGAGTAGCAACCTCAGTCTCTTGGGTTGGGGTTTTATTCTTCCTTTGCTGCTTTCTTTGCCTTTACTTGAAAAACTTCCCAGATGAGTTTTCACACAATATTTCTAATGCAATCTCATTGCAGCTCTACTCTCACCATTTCAGAGGGGTCAGCAGCCCTGTGTCATAGCTTTTCTAGTCCATGAACTTCATTAATAGTGACTACTCTCAGTTCTTTTCACACATTTTTATTTTGGTTCATAAAGACTGTCCTTCCTGTCATATTTTTTTGCTCCACTAACCCCAATCAATTAACATCAAATTCACTTGTAAAGTGATCACATATTTGAAATCTGTGTTCACATTCACTACACTGAAGGTCCATCATTCTTCCTGCTTTCCTGTGAATTTTTGTGATGCTGGTTTCAGAGACAAAAAAAAGGTTGCATGGAAATTAAAAAAAAAGGCAAGCAAAACCTCTTCATAGCTAAAGAATATTGTAATAATTATTAAAGATATTCAGAAGCTGAGAGCAAGAACCCAAATCTGATTCTCAGTGCAGTATCTGTCACCATCTAGTAACTATAACCCCCAAGATTCACTGGAGTGAGTAAATGTGAGCTAATATTGATGGACCAGAAGATAACACTGTTACTGCAAATTGCTAAAAAGCTGCTGTCATTTCATTAAAAAAAAAAAACAGCAAAAAGAGCCACAAACAAAAAACCAAAACCCACTTAGTTTTAAGAAAAATCATGCTTATTCTGAAGCATTTCCATTTTTTTTCAATGCCTTCTACCCAGCCAGTGTCCACCACATGCCCACCGTGCAATATCTAATTAACTGCAGCAATCAAAGATAAGAGGGCACAAGTTTGTCATAAAACTCAGCCTTCTGAAAGAATGATTTCTGTTAAAGATTCCAGCAGCTCTTTCTGATTAAATCTGTCTCGTCCATTAATTCCCAGTTCTCATAAATACTACACAAATTCATCCTTAATGCAGGGCCTTGTGCTGACTGTCAGTTCTTGTCATGGTGAATATGTTTCTTTATCTTGTACTTGATTGAGTTGATTCTGAATTCTTCCTATTCATTTGTTCTACTTTCTCTCCTTTTTCAGATTTTCAGTCAGTCATAACTACAGTGTCACAACACAATGCCCCTGACAATTGACTCCTTTTTGCCAAATTGCACCTGTGTTTTCAAAGATCAGTTATGCAACTTTCACTTCACCTTTACTGCCTCGCATTCAAATGACAGATGAACTTTTACCAGCCTTGCAAAATGTAAATTCAGCTCTTCAAGAAGCAATC
This sequence comes from Fringilla coelebs, assembly GCF_963513975.1. Classification (NCBI taxonomy): domain Eukaryota; kingdom Metazoa; phylum Chordata; class Aves; order Passeriformes; family Fringillidae; genus Fringilla; species Fringilla coelebs. The sequence goes on along the minus strand of NC_140031.1, from coordinate 72,342,859 downwards.
AATTACAAACCAATCTGTATTTCCAACCTTCTTTTTGTAGCCTCTTCATCACATATTCACATTTCAGGCTTGGAGAACAGTCAATGTATTTTGAGAGTACAGCTTCAGAGCCAGGCTTCTCCCTGTTTTAATGTAAAATAAGTACAGACAATAAATACAGCAAACACTTGAAGTGGTTTTCTACAGTGATCTGCAAAGAGACTGATGGCAACGGTATTTGAAATTTCTTCCAATGACCTCTCTGCTCAGGCACACCTGGTACTGTTT